>NC_141687.1:2099910493-2100510493 GCF_964263255.1 Lissotriton vulgaris
CAAAAAAAACGAATGGAACAGAGGGCAGAAGGGCACAAGAAACGAGTGTAACAGAAGGCCACAAAAAAAGAGGGAAAAATGAGTGGCAGAGGGCAGAAGGGCACAAAAAAAGGAGTGGAACAGAGGGCAGAAGGGCACAAAAAACGAATGGAACAGAAGGCAACAGAGGCACAAAAACGAGGGGGAAATGAGCGGCACAGAAGGCAAAAAGGGCACAGAAATACCAGAATAACAAGTGGCACAGAGGCAAAATACAGAATACAAAAATACAGGGGCAGCTAAGAACAGAAGGCAGGACGGGCAGAGAGGCACGGGGGCCGCTAGGGGAACAGAAGGGAAAATCGGGCAGGGACATGGGGCCAGCGAGAGGTACAGAAGGAAAGACCGGGCAGAGAGAGCAAGGGGGACAGCAAGGGGAACAGAGGGAAGAAAAAGGGGCACGGACCACGTACAGGAAGCGGGGGAAGACAGACAAAAGCAGTCACAGACACAACAATGACATTACAATAAAAGCAATAAACCGGAGGATGAACAAACCGACCTACGGCCTACCACTGGCCACCAGGGAGGAGGCGCAGGTGGTAGCTTGCGGGTGGTGGAGGGCCTTGAACTTCCTCAGCAGCGGCAGCTGGGGCAGGGATACACAGGCCGTGCTGTGCGGAGGGGGAGCGACCTACCTGGTAGGGTCAGGAGTCGCTCTCCTCACAGCGCAGCAGCCAGCCTATAGGGGGAGGTGGGAGGGAGGAGCAGAAAGGAGGTGGGAGGCGGGGGTAGCTAATGGGCAGTGGGCAGTCAGAGGGGCGGGGCCTGCAGGGAATGCGGCGAGGGCGGTGAGGTACAACAAAGGTAACAGAAGGCAAAAGGGGCACAGAAACAAGGGAAACATGAGTGGCACAGAGGAGGGTAGAAGGGCACAAAAAAACGAGTGGAACAGAGGGCAGAAAGACACAAAAAACGAGTGGAAAAGAAGAAAGAAGGGCACAAAAAACGAGGCAAAAACCAGTGGCACAGAGGGCAGAAGGGCCCATAAAAACGAGTGGAACAGAGGGCACAAAAAAGGAGTGAAACAGAAGGCAAAAGGGGCACAAAAACAAGGGAAAATGAGTGGCACAGAGGGCAGAAGGGCACAAAAAACGAGTGGAACAGAAGGCAAAAGAAGGCAAAAGGGGCACAAAACAAGGGGAAAATGAGTGGCACAGAGGGCAGAAGGGCTCAAAAAAACGAGTGGAACAGAGGCCAGTAGGGCACAAAAAGCGAATGGAACAGAAGGCCACAACAAACGAGGCAAAAACGAGGGGCCCTGAGGGCAGAAGGGCACTAAAAACACGTGGAACAGAGGGCACAAAAAAGGAGTGGAACAGAAGGCGAAAGGGGCACAAAAATAAGGGAAAACGAGTGGCACGGAGGGCAGAAGGGCACAAAAAACGAGTGGAACAGAGTGCAGAAGGGCACAAAAAAAAGAGTGGAACAGAAGGCAGAAGGGCACAAAACGAGGGAAAAACGAGTGGCACAGAGGGCAGAAGGGCACAAAAAAATGAGTGGAACAGAGGGCAGAAGGGCACAAAAAACGAGTGGAACAGAAGGCAAAAGAGGCACAAAAACGAGGGAAAAACGAGTGGCACAGAAGGCAAAAAGGGCATAATACAGAATACAGAAATACTGGGGCAGCTAAGAACAGAACGGGCAGAGAGGTACGGGGGCAGCGAAGGGAACAGAAGGGAAAACCGGGCAGGGACACAGGGGCAGCAAGGGGTACAGAAGGAAAAATTGGGCAGAGAGAGCACGAGGGGAACAGAGTGACAAAAAAGGGGCACAGACCACATACAGGGAGCGGGGGAAAGACAGACAACAGCAGTCACAGACACAATACAGGCAATACAATAAAAGCAATAAAGCGGAGGATGAACAAACTTACCTACGGCCCACCACTGGCCACCAGGGATAAGGCGCTTGTGGTAGCCTGCAGGTGGTAGAGGGCCTCGAACTTCCTCAGCAGCGGAAGCTGGGGCAGGGACACACAGGCAGTGCTGTGCGGAGGGGGAGCGACCTACCTGGTAAGGTCAAGGGTCGCTTGACAGGTACCCTTTAACCGTGTCACTAGAGGGAGGTCTACAGACTCACTCATTCAAAGTTCCGCTGCTATGTGCTTAACTCACCCCTTGTCCAAACTCAGTTTTATGTGGAGTGCTGCGTAGAGCATGATTGTTGTAACTGTGCTGGGTGTATGTGTGCTTGGCAGGTTACACTAAAGGGATAATACAGTGCAGTGCTGTGTGTGGGCTTGTCAAATGCAAGTGCCGGGTGTATGCGTGACTGTGAGTGGCACTGTACAGGAAGGATATAGTGCTGTGCAGTGAGTGTATGTTAAATGCATGTATGGATGTATGTGTGCCTGTGATTGGTACAGTACAGGAAGGATATACTGCTGTGCTGTACAGTGCAAGTATGTCAAATGTATGTGCTGGGTGTATGTGTGCCTGTGAATGATAGAATACATGGCATACATACTACGATGAATTCAGCCATTGATCAGAGTATTACAATCATGGAGAGGCGGGTTTCTCAGGATCTGGCACTTGCCAGAAAATCCTCAATGGGTCCAATAGCCAATGCAAGGACTCCGGCCAATCATTACAGTCCTTCTAATCCTGATGCACTTCCCTCCTTGGAGTCTCTAATTTCAGACCCACTGGTTTGTGATATAGAAAATCTTCTTGAAGGGAACCAAACCATGGCCTCTGATTTGGTTTTGATTACTCCCCACGAACTCCCAACAGAGCCTAGTCCTGTCAAGGAGCATAATACCAGACAACTTTGGGAAAGGCGCCAAGGGGCCATTCCAAAAACTACACAGCGTCTGGTTACTACTAATTTTCTAAAGTTGGGAAAAGTCACCAAACGCCAGGGAAAAGCTCCAATCGACAAAGGGCAGGCCTCCGACACTACCAAGGTAATCGTACACACTCCTAAAGTAACCACGACCCCTGTGAGATTGTCCCCGGAGGCTAATGGGTTAGAAAGTCAGGTGCTTACCGGGTTGGATGTGGAGGACCCCTTGATTAACAAGATAGGAGATCTTTTCAGACTTCTTCTCTGCCCAGTCCTGGAGAGGTTAACCAAGATCGAGGAAAAACTAGATAGGATTGGTATCGTGTCCTCTGGTAAGGCTGACTCGCGGAAAAAGGCGAAAGAATCTAGGCCTGAGGCCCCCCCTTCTAATCTTACGGGAGTGGGGGCTGTTAATGACCCTATAATTCCACCACCCAAGCCCTCGGACATACCGGTTGCAGCCGCTCCCTCTTCTAATTTACAGGCAAAGGCCCCAGATGCAACACTGAGTAAAATGTCTCGAACAAATTTGGGTGATGGGTCCCCCAAGAAACTATCTGCCAGTGAAGGAATTCATATCGACCTTCCGCCGGAAGTAAGTACTTATCTGGTAGTTTTAGCAGGAATACCAGTTTTGGAAAAAGGTGACCATGAATCATATGCATCTCTACGCAATAAGGTCGTGGCCTGGCTTAATCAATTTAGATCACTACCTATGCATATTGTGAGTAGAATATTGATGGTCAAAAGGGTTTCATGGGTGGGACACTCAGACAAGGACATTAGGGGAGACTGTATTTTTGTGAATTTTGACGATCCCGGGACAGTGAGATACATTTGCAGCTGGAAAAGTCATGGTCCAGGAACTTCCATTCTAGCACTCCCACTGTTCTATTTTTATCCCTCCGGTTTCCCTCCACCAACTGATGATGGTTGGACTTTAATACAACGGAGAGCTGGGAGATTTAACCCTGGAGGTAACCGGAACTGTGGAGGTTGGTTAGGCCCCGAGTTTGTTCCACCTTTTATCTCTTGCCAAAACCTGTACAGTGGATTGGAAGCTGTTGACTGACTTCCGGCACAGGTAGGGGTTTCTCAGGTTTCTCCTGTTTCATTTGTCCCTTCTAGAACTATTGATAATAGTCCCCCCAGGTCACCAGAACTTTATGATAGCCCACTCCCAACCTTGGCCACTATGACATATGGGGGTAATAAGGACTGTGTCCAAGGCTTAGATCACCCTTCGGGCCCGATGACCTCTCTGGACTACACCGCCTTGGTAGGAAATGGTTATCATGGGTAAACTGAGCCCATAGTGCCTGCAAAGACTTGCCATCTGTTCCCAATTGAGGGTAGTGACAAAAGCTCTGACCAGGGGTTAGTCTCGCTACACGTTGATGGTCACAACGGCAACCTTAACATTATTTCATGGAACATAGCGGGCTTGTGCAAAAAAGTACTACTTCCTGATTGGAATAACCTTATTGATAAATATGACCTGTGTATTTTTCAGGAAACTTGGTGTCTCGAACCAATGTATAAGTCTGGCTATTCTTCCTTCCATGTTCCAGCTATCTCTTCTGGGCGGGGTCGCACGTCGGGCGGTCTGTTAATTTGGGTCAAAATCGCATTAAATTGTAAAATTACCCACCACCATAGTACATCAATGGACTTGATGAGGCTAACGATTAGGGATCCTCAGGCTACAGTGACTCTGGAGCTTTTTAACATTTATGCCAGAGGTCTGCAAGGGGGGACTAAATCTCCGACTATCTCTGCGTTAGCAGACTCACTCCTTAGTTGCCCCACTTATTCTCTGTCCATAATTGCAGGCGATTTTAACTGTACTTTTGAACCGCTGGCTGTGGATGGAGCTGGAGGTTTTTTGGATGAGGATGCGAGATGGGGCATACTGCAACTGACGATCGCGCCAATTAAAAAATGGACACCGATTGTCATTCAAATGAATGCCCTGTTAATGGAGCATGCCCTGGTAGCTGTTAACCGGCGTACGCCATCAGATTTCTCGGGAGGCCACACCTACAATAGGGTTACCTGCCCTAGCAGAATAGATTACATTTTGGTCGACAAGAGGCTATGGAAATATGTGAGTGACATGACTGTCATCCCATCTATCCATAGCGACCATAACCCCTTGTCCCTTTGTATGCAGAACCAGTTGTTTAATGGGAAGCCTCAGTCTAGTAGTAGACCGACAGCGCCCTTGAGGAGATTGTAAGAGACCAGACCAAGAAGCTCTCTGCAATTTTTTCGTTAACGATTTGGGATTCGCTCAAGCTGATGTGATTTATGGCGAAACAATTGATATGATGGCCGCTCTTTTCCTTGATACTCGGGCTACAAGCCAACTAAAGAGCAGGAAACCTGCAGCCAAGGTCTTGCCATCCGGATGATCCAAGACGAGCTTCCTTTCCGTAAGGCACTAAAAACATTCCTCTTCTGCTAATTCCCTCAGGAGTAAGATTCATTTACACTCTCAGGAGCGCCCGGACACCCCGTTGGGGTAGCCGTGCGCTATATAAAACACACTAAATAAATAAAGTGATATAATCAGGACTGTAGGGGGGCAAAATCCAAATTGATATCTGCCATTAAAACTCACGATGCTGCTGAGGTCCGCTTAGCCCGATCCCAGTATAGGCGAGTATTACTGGTGGCAAAGAGGGCTTGGGATGACTCCCATTGGGAGTAGCTGAAGCTGGCTAGTGAGTCTAAAAATGGTGAGCGGTTTTGGGCTTTGGTCAGAAGCTCAAATGGTGGCGACACAGAACCAATACCCAATCATATCACTGATGGGGAGTGGTTCGATCACTTCAGGAGTTTGTATGAAGGGGTAGGGGTAACAGATAACAGTGGGCCCCCTGGACACGACACATCACCTATGATAGATACTTTGTCCCTCATCAATCCTGTAGGGCAAAAAGAGGTTGAGACAGCCATTAATAAAATTGTACCAGGGAAGGCACCGGGCCAGGATGGCATTCCAGGCGATCTATTTCGTGCCAATATCGAGCAATGGGCTAAGTTCTTCTCCCTTTTGATTAATGCCCTCCTCCAGGGGTCTCCGGTTCCGAGTTCTTGGAAAGGGGCCGGGGTGATCCCGATTTATAAGAAGGGACAAAGGGGAGACCCTGCCAACTATCGTCCAATCATACTCATTGATGCTGGCCAGAAGGTGGTTGGCAGGGTCCTTGTGGAGAGGATCCTTTCATGGGCGGAGGAGAATAACATCATCTCCCAATTCCAGGCAGGTTTTAGGGCGTGCACAAGCACTGTTGACCAGGCATTTAGGCTGGTTTTGCTGCACTGGAAGATAGTAACCATTGGCAAGGGCGGTCTGTACTTGGCCTTTATTGATTTAAAGACTGCGTTTGACCTAGTTCCCAGAGAGCGCCTGTGGACGGTTTTGCGGGAGATGGGGTTCCCATAGCCCATCCTGAATTTTTTGGCCCGTATGCACGATGGAAATTATGCTTGCATCCGGTGGGGCACTCAGGAGCAGAAAACCGACAAAATCCTGGTACATAGAGGCGTCCGCCAAGGATGCGTCCTGGCACCGACCCTCTTTTCATTGTTTGTAAATGGGGTTGTTTCATTTCTGTCTGATATGGATGCCGATGCTCCTACCCTGGCCGGTGTCAAAGTCCCCGCCATGCTCTTTGCGGACGATACGCTATTGGTTTCTAAAACACCTATGGGGCTCCAGAAGCTTTTGGACCGGTTCTGCACATTTTGTAACTTAAGGGGCTTGGTCATAAATACAACCAAAACCAAGCTCCTTTATTTCAACCCTAGCAATAAAGCCAACTGTACGCTTGAAATGGCACTCACATATTGAGAAAATGGCCCTGAATCACAAACGTGTCCTGGGAGTCATTGGGAGGGAACATAGAGCCTCAATATCCAGACCCATAGCACCTGCACTGGAGATATATTCTGCAAAATGAAATGAAATGAAATGATTACGCACTTGTATAGCGCACGACTACCCATAGGCATCTTGGCGCTTGTACGAATACCGCAGAGGAACCCTTACTGGCCTTTCCCTGTGAGGAGCCCACTCCTGGGCACCCCCAAGGTGAAGTCAGGCATCCTCAGCGTTGTTGGGGCCGTTGTAGAGATTAAGCAAGCTATTGCCCAGAGATGCAGAGTGGGAATCATGATTAGAATAGGCACCGAAGCGAGAATTATCAAGTCTGAGGAAATTGAGCCCGAGACCCGCCGAGGCGGGAATTGAACCCTGGCCCCGGCCAGACTACTGCTTCAGGGACTGCCGCTCTAACCATTGAGCCACACTTCTCTACAAAAGCTATAGGTACTGCATTGTATGGAGCTGAGCTCTGGGGTTTCAACAATGTTGATACCCTTGTTATTGCTGAAAATACGTTTTTTAGGGGGCTCGTTTCATTACCTAGGGGTACTCCAAGCAAACCACTCCAATATGACCTTGGACGCCGATCAATTAAAGATGTAATTATCTTGCACCCGCTTCTCTATTGGGCTCGTTTGTGGCGTACACCTGAGCTATCTAGCTACGCAGATGGCCTTAGAGAAGTCATGAATATGCAAGGGTCCCATAAAATTGTTTGGCTTACTAGGGTAAAGACGTTTTTATTGGCTATTGGTTTTAATATTGCATGGGGGACAGGTGTATCGGTGTCTAAACTGGAAATCAAGAGAGCTTATTGGCTATGGGTTGATGCCCAAGATTCTAGAGATATCAACCTGGGCAGGATGACAGATGAGTTCCGTCTACACAAGACAGTACATCGTCTTGAACCCTATCTGGATTTCATTAGGAAACCCAGAGATAGGGCCTTATATATTCAGTTCAGACTGGGATCTCTTCTGGTTCGTGAACGTACCTGTAAGTGAAAACCCCCCAACCAAACACCTGCAAATTGCCCGTTTTGTACCGATGCACCTGAAACCATCCCACATTTTTTCTTTGTATGTCTCGATTATAATAAACCTAGGTCGAGGTGGTTAAAACCTGTTTGCCGCCAGCTTGAGACCAAGAATCATGCCACTGCCCTTAGAATCTTGCAGACAGATCCTAACACCACCCTAGCTTGTGGGGTGGCCACATTTCTTAGTTGGGCGTGGGTGATCAGACTGAAAGACCTAAGATAATTTTACAAGGCGACTACTTTTTAATTATGTCCAAAGCTGTAATTGGTTTAATGATTTTTTACTGTTGTATCCCTGCTTAAGTGCTTATTTAATGTATTTTACAAATGAATTGTATTTTAACTGCCATGTGCTTTTTAAGATATTTCATATCGAAATAAAGCTTTGTACTACTACTACAACATCTCAGGAAGGAGATCAGACTGATAAGAGAATCATAAACACCTAGACACCTCAGGGTAGTAGCTGCGCATAAAAAATCCCATAAATAAATAAACAGTAGGGCTGGGGCCGTGGGCTAACCTTTTAATACACATATCACTGTGGCTTCAGTCAGGATGTGTGAGGAGGAGAATCTCTGCAAGACTTCTGCCTGTGACCAAGACTGAGGGCCAAGACCTGCTCGTCACCTGCTGGGTGAGGGGACATGACCCAAGGAATCCAAGACCACCTGCCCTGAAGCCTGGATCATCAGGGTCTGCGTCATCTAATTTGTTTACCACTCTGGCTAGACCACAAACTGTATTCTTCACAACATCCAAGATATATTAAGTATTACTTAGAAACACCAGATCCCATTGCAAACCTACCACTCACAACATACATACAATTTCATGCTCAAACATCCTCACACAGACCACAGATACATGCATAACATTTATGTCAAAAACATGATATGCACCAAGTCCCCTCAAAGTGTATAACAATAATGTGATAGAGATTTGACCAACTCAGATCTTCATCATATTACTGTAAAAATCTGCGGAATCGATTTACAATTTGTATAATGTCAAAGCAGAAGAACAACCAAAAAGGACAATTAGTATAATCAGAAATTTAACATCAGAAAAGAGTTTCCAATAATTCATCAATTTTCCAGAACAAGTAAATCAGGTAGGTTTATAGAGGGAACATATTCACAGCGCTGAAACGTGTTTAGGTGAAACACCGATTTTCTGGGTATCACCTTCTTCGGGGCGCATATGCTGTATATGGACAAAAAGACAATGGGACCTGTCTATCGTAATGGAGATGGAAAAAAAACGATTTGAAGGATGTCTACTAGGTATAAAAACTAGGGCCACTGCTCAATTTCAGATGGAGTGCAGCCAGGAAATAATAAAGAAACTCTAAACGCTGCGGTCTCTCTAGCTTGTATAGAATATGCAGCACAAGACGCTTTTCTCATTGAGGGCCGTCAGATTAAAAGCCACGACATATGGAGGATCATCTTCAAGTGTGTCACTGCCGTGGCAGACTCCAAAGGGTTTCTCAATGCTTTCACAGAATTATAGATCGTGCACACGTCCGATAATTGTTATATTCTCTCATGAGACAAGCTCCCTGGAAGGTATCCAACCTCCGTTTGTACTTAAATGTCGGGACTCAGTCAAGAAGTAAAGATGCATATTCCATGCAGCAGCACTGTGGCAGAACATCCCGCTCACAATAAAAAGCGTCCCGAAGCGAAGTCCAGTGGGGAATCCTGTTGAGTGGATACCAGGAGCAAGGTGTGAGGAACCGGCAGCTGCACAAATCATGGTGCTGTCCGTGTGCAGGAGAAACTTGCCAACACCTGTAAGCGAGAGGATGGCAGCCGTGAAGTGAGCTGACGATATTGCTGTGCTGATGGGGCCGGAACCTGTGTGCAGTGTGGGATCAGCGACCCCGGTATACCAGGAGTGGCCGCTGTGCAGAGTGGGCCATAGCCCTTGCATGGTAAAGAGCCTGTGATCCCATATGTCAGGAGAAGCTGCTGTGCAGGCATCAACTGTATTGATCAGGTGGGTGTCCGTGTACAATTGAGACACAGTACTCTGTATGCCAGCAAGAAGTGTGACCTGACCAGTTGTGTTGCCATAGGAGTGAGGTTGCCATTGGGAACCCCTAAGGAATCTACTCCGAGATGAGGGATAAGCATAAGGAACTTTGCCCCACTTGAGACAGACCAAAGACGTACCCTCCAGGAGGAGCCACAAGGAGCCTCTGGTCACTGCAGATGAGTGACCGTGTGTGAGAAACTAGGGGGATCGTTGCGTGCAGCCCAGCTGGCCCGCATGCTATCAACTCACCTGTACAAGCTACTGTGGCACCTGCAGAGGAGGCATGCTCAGGAACTCCAGACCCTCCAATCCTGCAGGCGTGAGTAAGACTAAATTTGGCCAGTCGGCCCCGGAGGAAACTTACTTGCTAGATAGCGCTGGAACACTTTAGGCTTTGATACAGTGTTGGAGTGACTCAGACTTCTAGTAGGGCCTACCCTGTAGGTTGCCTAAAGTGAAAGGGGTACAATCACTAGAGCAAAGAGGGAGTGGGGCATAGGGAACTGCCTAAGTAGCACTAGAGCCCTGACCTCAGGGGGACTGTCTAGTTGCTTGTGAATATAGTAGTTCTCTTTGTGTTGATAGAGGGAAAATTAAATACTCCTCTTTTACCACGAGTATACAAGATCTGTTATAGCTTCTCTTGTGGGCTTAAAGCCAGCTCCATGCTTTTGATTTGCTTGTTTCAGTACCTTAAAAATCCGTGCTTACTAATGGTCATTCCTGCCTCTTAGTCACTCCTTTTTCTCTTCTGTTCCTACCGTGCAGCAGGGACTACATACTGTCTCATTCCACTACGGTTCTTTATGTGTTCTTTGGGGGACTATTTTCTTCTTGATTTCCAGGTCTGTTACTGTTTGCCTGTGTTCAGCTTCGGTGCCGTAGCAGCTTATATGTAAATACAGCATTCCTCCCTCCCACCTCCTCTTAATGTCAAAGTTGTGTTAATACTGCCTCCTGCGCCGTGCCTTTTGCTCCTTTGATTGTATTTATTTTGCTTTCTATGCACTTTTATTGTCCACCGTCAGTTGCGCTTCTTTTTGGTAAGATATATATATTTTTTGGGGGGCTTTCTTTTAAAGGAGAAAGGGCTTGTTGAAGTCTGTGTGCGCTGTCATCTGAGTGAGTGGAAATATGTCTCTTCTAGGTGCCTCCTTAAGCCCTCCCGCCCTGACGATCACATGAGGCATTATTTATCCACACATCCCCAGGGCCAAGCGTGCCCACTTCTTTCACTTATTTTGGAGTTTTTGCGCTGTGTATTTGGCAGCGTCGGGGCCTGGCAGCACCGGAGCTCTCTTCCGAGCACACAGTAAAGGAGAACTCCCTGGCTGCGTGGGTTCGGCTGAGGAGACTATAATGCGAGGCGAGCCCTGCCCCCCGAGCTGTCTCTCCTCACTTACAGCTCCTAGAGGCGTAACATAGACCCCCGCAGCACCCGCAGTGCAGGGGGCCCTGAGCTGCAGGGGGGCCCTCATCACAGAACTCAGGCCTGAGAGATTAAATCCGGAGCGGGAGGCCCCTCTGTCAGGTCATTGTGCAGCTCTACGCTGTGTAATTATGATTCGCAATTGCATCAGGGTGCAGGACAAGCCATACTTAAGTGACTCTCTCAATTGGCAGAACTGCCCAGCGCAAATAGTTTAACAGAGCCCCACATATGCCAGGATTGGGCAGCCGAACTGCTAGCGTGGAGCAGCACAACTGATACACAAAGCTAAAAATGAGCAGCACAGCAGGCAGAATGAACCCCCACAGATGCAATGACTGAACATCACCCTGAATGTATTAGCATCACCTTAGAGTATTTAAGCAGCAGTTCGGGGGAACCACAGCATGCACATGAGACATCTTACTTTCTGGTGTTTTATTTTCTCCTTGCATATTATTTACTATGGGCATATTTTTATGAAGTAATGATCACCTGTGGTGTATTTATGTGCCAGTTGCGCTTGTACTGTACAGCCTTGTTTCTGATGGCATGTAATTGTTCAGCATCATTACATTACGTCAGATGCTGCTGAGTAATAACGCTGCTGTGTTCTGCGGCAGATCTTGAAGTCCCGTAATATCTCATGAGCCATCCATCAAACCGGCTTCACACAAGGATGGATTTTAGAAATTCCTAGAAGAGACCTTCAAGTCTAAATTATGAACATTGGTCTTGCTTGCTGGGTCTATCACTCAGACAGATGTTTGTCTGGTTTTAATACTTGCCACACACAAACTGAATCTAGTTTAGTAGCCCCCTTGACAATCAGATGTGTCCTCTCTGGTGTCTTGGGGCCTCCATAGTATGGACTCTCAAACTGGGGAACAAGTGCCCCTTTTTAGTGGTTATCTCTAATGGTAACGAGGCTGGGCAGCCCAAAGCATATTCATGGAGGTGCTGTGGGCGGGTAAGAGAATCAACAAATCTTTGTCCAGTGAGTGATTTAAAAAAAAAATACTTTAATGCAAAGGCAACTCTAAGTTGCACACACAATTACCAATATTCTCAGGTAAAATTATATTACAAGTAGTACATCTAACCAATAAAACTAAGCCTATTTGCTGTCACATGGCACGAGACACACTCACCGCTCATAATGTGTAGGCTTTTATGTACTGCCAGAGGGCGCATCTATCAAGAATATATACAATATATATCATATAGGCACATATGGAGAAAAGAGCAAAGTGCAGACTGAATAACTCCCTTTCAGTCCAGATATATGACAGTACAAAACAGTCTAAACATTGACAAGAAACTGTAGTAGTAATTTCTTTAATCAATATATGATCATTTCCAAAATTACATCAGACATAAAAACAAACATTAAGGAACTGTTTATTGAAGAGATTATGGGCACTCAGTGTAAGTGGCCCATAATAAAGGTGTGCTAATATTCCATTCGGGATTAGCGATATGAGTGGTATTACTTCACCTTTAAATGACTTTTAAAGGTTCCTATCTGGAATGAGTAGTAACGTGGAAATCGTTGTTACAATGTCGATGTCTGAATGCAGTTTTGAAGTCTATCCCATTTTATGTGAACATGTTACATCATGTTTGATCTCACTGATTTATCCCTAGATCACATTCAGTATTACATCGCGTGGTAATAGTAAATGCTGACTCAAAGTTCCGGGTCTATATTGGCATTAGGGTGCTATTCATAATGATGCCTCTTAGATATTTCTTTGATGTTTTTACTAATAGTATTTGAAAATATTTTCAAATATTTAGGGTTGGTAGGGAGATGATTCTATAGAAAACCAGGATAGTTTTATTCCCTTAATGATATTTCACACTTGGTGGAACTTTTAGAGATGTACTCTTGAGGGTCTCTCATGTTATGTCCTTTTAAAGGGCAATTACCTTCATTGTGAACATAGCTCGCTTGTAACCAGCAAAATGACGCTGATGATCTTCGCATCGCAGCCATTTTGTAGTATTTGATCTCTTACAGGAAAAAATATGGCTATTTCCCATTCCAATGAATAGTTTAAATACACAACTTTCCACTGGAGAGTAATTCATTAGTGATACGTTGTATATTTACTGGTTCTATTAATAAGTCATTGTATGTATGGATTTACCAATCAAGATGAGACTAACCTTCAATGTATTCCATGAATTATATTATGATTTCAATATGACTTTTAGGTGTGCCACCCCTGCAGGTTACAATAGCAGAGTTACAGTAATATTCGAATGCATTTTAGCAACTGATGTCATGAAAAATATTGAATATTTTAATCCCACAGTAACATCATTTAACCACCAAATCGATGCATGGATTGAAAATCATAAGTTGCCCATCTTTAGTGCCCTGTTCACTATTTTGCCCCAGTTATAGTACTGTTATAATTTTTCCCAGTGGTTGTGCAGCGATTTCCCCTGTGGAATCGGCTTTCTTTACCTATTGCTTGTTCGGTGTTTGTCCTAGTATAGTGGCATCAGGCCATGTCATGCTAAGCTGTTACTAGCATGTATACAGCACACATGAGCCATTAGAGTGGCCTCCTCTACCACAGTATTCCAAGAAGGTCAAGCACAGTGATTTTATTGCGGCTCTGTGTAGTAATGACCTCAGAATAGTTATGTTGCCAGAGGAGTGTCTCGTTGATTGCAGACCTCTATCTCCTAATTGAACTATTGTCTCTGCAGAGATGAGGGTTACAGGGGTCTGCTCCACTCCCCTTTCTGCTTTCCTGCATGTGCAGCACTAAGGCTTTGTCCAGGGAGGAGTTTTCTCTTTCCACAAGCTTCAGTCATCTCCGCTGTAGAAAGATCTCTAAATCGCCTAACTGGATTGGACAATGGGCCTGTGCCTTGAAGCATTTAGCCAATTATTAGCTGTAGAGTTGCCTTCTCCTCAGGATGGTCAACATTCTAGCGATTTATTATCCGAAAAATATTAGGGCATGCTCATCAAAGAATGTAGTGTAAACTGAAAAGTTACATGTCACTCATCTATTTAGGCAAATTACTTGTTTAGACTGGCCCAGTTATGGTCAGAATGATAACCCAGATACTTTCAGAACTCCAGGCAAAGGATAGGGCACTAGCGTTTTTCAGCGTTTTAAACTTCTAGTATCTATTGAACGTAGATTACTTTGGATTTCATCCTCATTCAACGTCAATTACTTTGCAATTCATCTAAACACCTGGAAGTACTAGTATATGCTTGGTGAAAGGAGTCTGTTACCAGATGCTTTCATTAGGAATTAGTTGTAAATAAAAAAATGTTTTTGGTGGTTTGGATATTTATTTAGGGAAGTGAGGACTCCATTCTGCTTCTCAAAGGCCTGGTAACCATACCAGCTTTTGAATAGATCTGCCGCCTCCTCTGATATTTCGTTGATAAAGAAGAAAAGGTGCCAGGGCTCGATTTTTAGACCACCAAACTTATTTATTCAGCTGGTGTAAACCTTCATTTCTTAGTTTCTAGAAGGTATGCAATCGTCATTGTTTCACATTTCAAAAATATTTACACATTTCAGCAATATACAGAGAGAGAAAAACATCCCTTCTACTGGGGATACAATGTAAACAACATTTCATACATTTCCAGTATTACAGTGTATTCAAACAGAAGAAAATAAAGAAAAAATCAGAAACAGTTACACATTCATTGTTTCGTGAAAACAGAATTAAATCATGTACACCAAAAAGGGTTGTGGTATATTGGTTTTGTGATTGTGTTGCCCTATACTATTTTGCGTCTCTTTTTAACAGCCGAATAGCCGACGCGTTTCCAAACCCTTCTTATGGTCAATGGGGTTCTTCCTCAGGGCTGGGCTGTATACCTTAGTTCACGGTATCTCTTTTTTCAAGGATTGGGCATCGAGTGAGCTTGGGTTTTACACCAACACGTGGTTTTTGTTGGTTGGGTTGTTCTCTAACTCAGACTGTTCTTTAAAAGTAGTTTATTGCGCGTTCCCCGGTAAATTCATTTTGGGAGGAGCGCGGCAGACGACCCTGGCGTTTCTCAATTCCAAATCGGTGGGCGGTTGTATTTCGATACTGATTCTTAGTCGGAGGGTATCTAGCTGTGCTCGGGATTCTGTGAAGTCGCGCTGTTCTCGCTCGATGTGTAGATTGTCAAATGAATTTTGCTAACCTCTGATATTTCAGCACTTATTATTTGACCCAGGGGGGTCATCCAAGAATTCATAGCCTATTGATGCTCTCCTCTCGACAGGTGAAACATTTCAGGGGCACAAGGACTATGGCGTTTTAGTAAAAGTGGTGCTCCTTGTAAATAATCCATGGCTTAGAGATGGCGGGGTGATAATTCAGCGTGAGACTCTTGAATTCAGGGACGCTTGGACTTGCGAGTTGGCGAGTAGAGAGTCTTTTGCTAAGACATTAACAATGTTCTTTTGTCTCCTAAACAAAAGAGAAAAGCTGCCCCACTCACCACTATACATTGGCTCACATCTATTTCCTATGACGTTTTAGGTTGAGCTATTATATCCCACAGGGATTAATAGCTCGAACCTATAGCAGGAGAAACAAACTCTCTTCAACACTGCGGATTCCATGCAGTTCATGTGAGAAATGCGCGTGCACAGAAATCCGCTCCCCCACCAAGCAAGACAAGCCAAGAACATCAAAGCGACCGGCCGCTTTGAGTCCATTTGCCACCAGCCACTTCATGCGACACCAGACATCAAAGGCTGCTGCTTCCCCGCCCTCCCACCCCCCCTCCCCCACAGAAATGCAGAGAGCTTCCCTGAATGAATAATTATGTGCGCCTCTTCTTTTAATTTTTAGCGTGCCATGCACACTTTCACTATTTGTTTTCTTGAAAGTGGGCTATGCACTTTCCGTTTTATATGGATGCTCGCATACACCACTCCCCCACCCATGCCCTTCCTGTAGCTTGTGTGTTTTTTCCCCGACGCGCTCCAACCCCACTTCACGGCCGGCTGCAGCTCTTTCGCCACAGTTGATGGAATCCACGAGAGCGATGTGCGTGCCGCCATGCCCACTTTCCCTTTCAAGCAGCCCGGGACAATGGCGGCCAAGGTGTCGCATTTACAAGAGTTTGAGCTATTGCCATTGTAAATAACAATAGCTTAAACTCTCGTAGATGCGAGATCTGTTGTATTGCAATTGTTTTTTTCTTCAGTGCGGCACCATGAATGCTTTCACTTTAATTTCTTCGTCAGAATGCCATGCGCTTTTCATTGCGGCCCGCACACTACACTCCCGGGATGCTTCCCTTAATGAATAATTATGTGCGCCTCTTCTTTTAATTTTTAGCGCGCCATCCACACTTTCACTATTTGTTTTCGTGAAAGTAGGCCATGCACTTTCTGTTTTATATGGATGCCCGCACACACCACATTCCCCTACCCATGCCCTTCCTGTAGCTTGTGTGTTTTTTCCCGACGCGGTGTACACTTTGTGGTGAGTGTACTGGAGGGTGCCTTTATTTTCTTTTGCGCAGCTCACACAACTAGTTTAATTAGCAGCAGTTGGTGTTAGAGTGTCCTGCGCACGGTTTTCACATCCCACGGCAAGAGCATTGTCCCGAAAACGACCCCCCCGCCCCCATGGCCCTGAAAGCATAGTTTGGCCCCCACTATATTGCGCTCCCCACTCATATTCAACCCTTACAATGGGGTTAGCTTGCAAATAACCTCCGTATCATGAGCGAGGTTACTTTATTTATCACCTAAAATAGACACTGTTGCTTCGTAATGCATTGATATAAAAAGTGCATACTTACTTACTGTGTTTTACATTTTTTATTCTGTTCTGCTAATGCCTTTCTGTGTTTTGCATTTTTGCTTTTTTTTATATTGTTCTGTTCTGCTGAAAGCTCCACCATGCGCTGCATGCACTCTTGGACAAGAGAGCCAAGGGTTCACTTTTTTTATTGAGTCCACCTCGTTCTGAAAAGTTGTGGATTGAGCGAATGCCGAACGGCCGGTTGGATTCACTGTGTGTCTTAAGGCATCGCAAAGCTGCAGTGTGAGGTGGAGGCCATTAACCTTATGATGCCCACCTTCGGCATTAGGAACCGAGGCGTAGGCACTGTTCATCAGCAGACTGCATCTCCAGAGCAAGTCCGGGGCTAGGAGTGCTCCTGTCTACTCAATGATCTGTGCATTTAAAGGGAAGGCAGGGTCCAAGTACAAAAGTAGGGCTCCCTCCAAAGGACTTGGTTCTGCTGCAGCTTGTGCAGGACTGGGGGTGGGACCCAGCAGAGACATCGCATAAGTTTATCAACCATCATTTGCAATGCAAATGTCACGTTTTTTTTTTTATGTGTTCAGGCGCCACCCAAGATCCCCTCTCCGCACTGCTGCATCTGTAAATTCAAACCCCCCCTTCCCTGCCAGGTTCTTCTCCACTTTCACTTCTGCCCGCTTTTAATTATTTATTTAGTTGTGCACATTTTATATTTAGCATGGCGCCCGCTTTTAATTATTTATATAGTTGCACGCATTGCTTGTTTAGTGGAGCCAGCTTTTTAAAAAGAAATTGTTTGTGTTTGAGCGGCATCCAAGAGCACCACGCCGCACTGCTGCATCTGTAAATTTAAACCACCCTTCCCTGCCAGGTTCTCCTTCCCTCATGCTTCCTGTGACTGCCCATAGTCCCCACAGCTGTTAGCACTCCTACAATACGGCCACACAAGGCAAAACCTTCTTCAAACAAGCATTTGAAATGCAATACATCTCACATTTACGCAAGTTTAAGCTATTGCCATTTTAAATGACAATACCTTTTATTTGTGTTTTACAAACAAAAACATAAATAAAAGGCATTGTCATTTACAATGCAATAGCTCAAACCCGCATAATTGCGAGGCCTACTGCATTGCACCACTCAATGCCACAGCATCATTCAACGCAACAGCATCCCTCAACGCCACAGCCTCACTCAAAGCCACAGCATTACTCAACGCCACAGCATTACTCAACGCCACAGCATTACTCAAGGCCACAGCATCACTCAAGGCCACAGCATCACTCAAGGCCACAGCATCACTCAAGGCCACAGCATCACTCAAGGCCACAGCATCACTCAAGGCCACAGCATCACTCAACGCCACAGCATCACTCAACGCCACAGCATCACTCAACGCCACAGCATCACTCAACGCAACAGCATCACTCAAAGCCACAGCATCACTCAAAGCCACAGCATCACTCAAAGCCACAGCATCACTCAAAGCCACAGCATCACTCAGCACCACTCAACACCACAGCACCACAACACCACAGCACCACTCAACACCACAGCACCACTCAACACCACAGCACCACTCAACACCACAGCACCACTCAACACCACAGCACCACTCAACACCACAGCACCACTCAACACCACAGCACCACTCAACACCACAGCACCACTCAACACCACAGCACCACTCAACACCACAGCACCACTCAACACCACAGTACCACTCAACACCACAGTACCACTCAACACCACAGTACCACTCAACGCCACAGTACCACTCAACGCCACAGCACCACTCAACGCCACAGCATCACTCAACGCCACAGCATCACTCAACGCCACAGCATCACTCAACGCCACAGCATCACTGTGCGCCACAAAATCACTCAGCACCACTGAATGCCACAGCACCCCTCAACGCCACAGCACCACTCAATGCAACAGCACCACTCAACACCACAGCACCACTCAACACCACAGCACCACTCAACACCACAGCACCACTCAACACCACAGTACCACTCAACGCCACAGCACCACTCAACGCCACACCATCACTCAACGCAACAGCACCACTCAACACAACAGCACCACTCAACGCAACAGCACCACTCAACGCAACAGCATCACTCAACGCAACAGCATCACTCAACGCAACAGCATCACTCAACGCAACAGCATCACTCAAAGCAACAGCATCACTCAACGCAACAGCATCACTCAACGCAACAGCATCACTCAACGCAACAGCATCACTCAACGCAACAGCATCACTCAACGCAACAGCAATACTCAACGCAACAGCAATACTCAACGCAACAGCAATACTCAACGCAACAGCAATACTAAGCATCATAGAATCACTCAGCGCCACAGAATCACTCAGCACCACTGAATGCCACAGCACCGCTCAACGCCACAGCACCAATCAAGGCCACAGCACCAATCAACGCCATAGCGCCACTCAGCACACAGCATCCCTCAATGCCACAGCATCACTCAACGCCACAGCATCACTCAACGCCACAGCATCACTCAACGCCACAGCATCACTCAATGCCACAGCATCACTCAACGCCACAGCACCACTCAAAGCCACAGCACCACTCAAAGCCACAGCACCACTCAAAGCCACAGCACCACTCAAAGCCACAGCACTACTCAATGCCACAGCACTACTCAATGCCACAGCACCACTCCGCCCACAGCAGCCCTCAACGCCACAGCATCACCCGATATCACAGCATCACTCAACACAACAGCATCACTCAATGCCACAGCATCACTCAACGCCACAGCATCACTCAACGCCACAGCATCACTCAACGCCACAGCATCACTCAACGCCACAGCATCACTCAACGCCACAGCATCACTCAACGCCACAGCATCACTCAAGGCCACAGGACCACTGAACGCCACAGCATCACTCAGCACCACTGAAGGCCACAGCATCACTCAGCACCACTGAAGGCCAAAGCATCACTCAGCACCACTGAAGGCCACAGCATCACTCAGCACCACTGAAGGCCACAGCATCACTCAGCACCACTGAACGCCACAGCATCATTCTGTGCAACCATTCAACAACAACTGGTTCTACTATGTTCTCTCAATGTTTCAAGCTTTGTTACAAATGTCACAAAAAGATGTTAATATTTAATTTCTGTTCTTGGATTTTTATCACAATAAAATACACTGAACATAATCTTCCCAAAAGTTATTTACAAAGGTTTAAGCTATTGCCATTATAAATTACAATAACTTTTATTTAAGTATTAATTATTAAAAAAATAAAAGCCATTGTTATTTGTAATATTAATACATCAAAGTCATGTAAATACAACACATATTGCATTATAAATGCTATAGGTGTCACGTTTGCGAAAGTTAAAACTATTGGCATTGTAAATGACAAAGCTATTAATTTAGCTATTTTCAAAACAAACACATAAATAAAAAATGTGTCATTTACAATACCAATAGCTCAAATTTTCCTAATGCGAGACCTATTGCATTGCAAATGCTTGTTTTGTTTGACAGCGAGCCTTTGCTCCAGGTGCTCAGAAACAAATATGAATGAATGAATACATGAATGAACGAATGAACGACTAAATGAATGGAAAAAATATATTAAGTGCAACTTTTACCAACAATAGTTGGGGGGGGGGCGAGCTCAAGTGGGCCCCAGCAGCACTGTACCCTAGCCTAAAAGCTCCTGAGTGAGTCCGAAGGGGGGCCCCCCCTCCATATACTTGGCAGGGGGGCCCCCCTCCATGTACTTTGCAGGGGGTCTCCTCAACTTTCGTTACGCCACTGAAAGCTCCGATCTGATCACCACTGTTACTGACAGCTCAGCCCTCTCAGGGACATCCCCCACCTCCTCCCCCCTCTCGTTCGGCACTGCTGGCATCCCTGTGAGCACCACAGACCACCTCACTAAACCTGGCAGCCACGCCAACAAGCATCTCTGTACCTCACACTCTCCCTAAGTTACCTTGTTATTTCTCTGTGTGGCAAGCGCTTCTTCCGGCTTCCACAATATCTTGGTACATTCACTGAGACTATTACACCTGGTCAAAACCTGGATTTTCAGAGCACATTAAAACAATTAAAAGGGGCATGCAAATAATGTATACCGCACAGCGCGCTGAAACTATTACGCCTGGTCAACAGATACAGCTCATATGTACTGCGAGCGAGCCGTGCATAAATCTATAAATGCCTGGCCATTCCCATACAGATAATTATTTGTTTTCTTTAATTTTTAGGTTTAAAGCATTTTATTAAGACAAAAACATAGGGGGAGGGAACAGGAGGTTAGGGTTACATACATTCAAGTGAAAGAAGTTAAGCATGATACTATGAGTGCGATGGTGGACTAGTCCTGCTGTGGAAAAGGAAACAACGGCAAATGAGAAAAGCTAAATATAAGCAACACCATCAATCTGAGCATAATCAACACCACCAGTCTGAGCAGAAAAAGAAAAACAATAGCACAAAGAAACCCTACCCACCATCCCCTAGAACCCCCCCCCCCCCGAACACCCCAACTCCCCCCCCAAGCCCCCCGTCCAATGTTCCGCTAATAACACTACCTTCCTTCCCACTACGCCCCCCCGCCCCATGAGCCCAGCCCTGTTGCCCCCCTAGTCAGCTGAAATCACCGGTGGTGTCAATCTTAGAAGCCTGAGGTACCTCGGACAGGTGAGTTCCCTAAATTCTGTAGTTAAAAGCGCGTGAAAGGGTTGCCATAGCTCATCAAATTGGTCCACATCCCCCGCTACCATGAGTGATAATTTTTCCATACCCAGCACATGCCAGAGCCTGTGCAACCAGCCTGTGATGGAGGGGACAGTGGTGGTGCGCCAGTGGATCAGGATGTTCTGAACCGCTGAGCCCAGCGCTATCGCGATTTGCCTGCCCCTGCGGGACTTCAGCGGGTACATCAGAGCATTAGGAAGGCCCAGCAATACATACGCCGGGAAGCGCGGTAATTCGACTTCAAAATGTACATCAATCTCATCAAAAACTTCCTTCCAATAAGCTGCCAACAAGGGACAATCCCAAAGAATATGTGAAAGGGTCCCCACCTGACCACAACCTCTCCAGCACTCCCTCTCGATATGCCTGTTCATCTCATGCAGTCTCTCCGGGGTGTAGTACCAGTATGTCGACACCTTGGTGAATGTTTCGGTGAGGCCAGTGTGATATGCTGAGTGTCTCGCACGGTGTGCAATTTGGTCCCACTCCTTATGGCTAAGTGTCCTACCCAATTCCCTGTTCCATCGTTCCCTGCCTGGGTTATAGTAGTGAAACGGAGGGGGCTGCAAGAATTTATATAGATCGGTGATCAGTTTAGCATCGGAGGCGCGGGTCACCAACCACCGCTCATACGATGTTATCTGACGATCAGCGGTGTCCCGCACCTGGGGTTGAAGCGCCCAGTGCCGGAACCGCATATATCCCAGTCTATCTGACTCCTGCAGTTGGAACTCCTGTTGAAGTTGCTGAAAGGGGACCAGCCCCTCCGACCCATAAATCTGAAAGAGCGCTCGGCAGCCCGCCGCCCTCCAGTGGGAAAAAGCGCCTGGCTCCATCCCAGGGGAGAAATCAGGGTTATCCGCTATCGGCGTAAAAGGCGAAGGGAACGTGGTGAGTTCCCGAACCTCACAAACTGTGTCCCACACCCTCAGGGGAACCCGCGTGACACCTGTTACAACAAATTTGTTACAACTCACTACCATTACAACGCGACTTTTACAACGCATACCATTACAACGCATTGCGCTGGGGGGCGCTCTAGGATAGGGAATAAGTATAATTTACTATCCAACACCTTCCCTAGGGTCCACGGGGACTGGAGTTAGAATAGTAAATTATACTTACCACTATCCAGCACCTCAAAGCGCTATGCGTTGTAATGGTATGCGTTGTAATGGTCGCGTTGTAATGGTAGGTAGTTGTAACGGTATGCGTTGTAACATGGTACATCCCAAAGGAAGCATAGAGGTTGAGGGGGCGGTGAACCCGGCGCAAGAATGGAACCTCCTGGAGGGTACGCCCCGCCACCGCCTGGTCCTGAAAGAGCCAGTGCTTATCGGATTCCCACCTGCTCCACTCCACAAGGTAGCGCAACTACGCCGCCTGAAAATATTTCCGGAGGTCCGGGATACCGAGGCCCCCCGCCCCCGGGGCGAGCGTGGAGAGAACCCTCTTCATCCGCGGCTTGCGGCCTTGCCAGACAAAGCGTGCGGTATCAGCTTGCGTCTGCCTGATCCAACCCACTGGAGGCTGGAGCGGCAAGGCTCGGAAAAGGTATAGAATCTGGGGCAGAACCGTCATCTTGACCGCAGCAATCCTGCCGAGCCAGGACAACAAGCTTTTGCTCCAGCGGCCAAGCTCCTCCTTGATTTTCTTGCTAAGAGAAGCGTAATTGGCCGTTACCATCTCTGGCAACGTCGGCGCCAGTAGAATCCCCAGGTATGGCACCAGGGATGATGACCACTGCATGGGAAAGAGCCGCTGGAGGTCCCGTCTAGTATCCGCGGCCAGAGACACATCTAGAGCCACCGACTTGCCCATGTTCATTTTAAAACCGGCCACTCGCGAAAAAGCGTCCAGCTCATGAATACAGGCGGGAAGGGAACTCCTGGGATGGTCCAGGGTCAACAGGACATCATCAGCATAAAGACTGACCGTGTGGACATACTGCCCCATCTTAATCCCAACCGCATCCGGGTTTTGGCGGATCCTCTGGGCAAACGGCTCCATGTAAAGAGCAAAGAGGAGTGGGGAAAGCCGGCACCCCTGCCTAGTGCCCCGTTCGATTGCAAAGCTACGGGAGCTGCACCCATTGACTCTCACCGTTGCCAAAGGGTACTTGTAGCAATTGAAGACCATCGAGCAGAATTTGTCACCGATGCCCAGTTTCCTGAGCACCTGCTCGAGGTAAGGCCAGTGAACCCTGTCGAAAGCTTTCTCAGCATCCACCGCCAGCAGCATCCGCTCGCCCGGGATCCGCAAAGCCTTCTCCAGAATGTGCGCCACTCGTTTAGTATTGTCGACAGTTTGTCTACCAGGCACAAAGCCAGCTTGGTCGGCCTCAACCAGACCCGGGAGGTGCAGGGCCAGCCTGGACGCCAGAATCCCCGTGTACAACTTGAGGTCGATATTCAGGAGAGAGATGGGCCTATATGAGCCGCATAAGGCCCGGGCCTTCCCAGGCTTCGGGATCACTGAGACCGTTGCTCTCAGGAGGTCTGGTGGGATGGCTCCTGATTCGGAGAAGGAGTTAAACAGCCGGGCGAGGATAGGGGCCACAACCGGGCAGAAGGTTTTATAAAACAGGGACGTGTAACCGTCCGGGCCCGGAGCTTTCCCGTGCTTAAGTTTGGCTATCGCAGAAATCACCTCCTCTACGTGGATGTCACGCTCAAGGTATTCCGCCTGAGCGGGGTCCAGCGCCAGAAGGGTCACGGACTCCAGATATTCCGTGGCATCCCGCGACGAAGGGGGCTCCCCGGCGTATAGCGCTTCATAGAAACTACAAAAAGTTTCCGCAACCGCCGCATCACCAGAAACCGCCACCCCGTCAGCACCCAATAGTTCCTTCACCACATTACGCTGGTGCGCGACACGAAGCCTATTTGCCAAGAGTTTGCCACACCTATCCCCCCCTGTGTAGAATGCATGTTTCAGACACAACGCTGCGTATTCCGCCCTATCCATGTCCAGCGCCGACAGGAGCTTCCTGGCAGCCTTCAACTGCCTCCACACTCTCGGCGCTCCCGTACGGCGGTGGACCTGCTCCAGTTCCCGGACCTGGGAAGTCAGCTCCTCCCTCTTGCGCTGCCGCTCTCTATTTTCTGCCGAGGAGATGGAGATGAACTCCCCCCTGAGAACCGCCTTCAGCGCCGCCCACTGTGTCGCCAGTGAAGTGTCCGAGTTATCGTTGTGTGCCTGGTATTCCCGGATCGCCTCCTCAATATGCTTTACAACCATCTTTTTGTGCAAAAGGGTGTCCCTAAGGCGCCACACCCCCCGAGAGGGGGAGGTCGTCGGCCACGCAAACGTGCCCACGACGGGCGCATGATCAGACAGTGTCAGGACCCCAATGTCCGCTGCCCTAGCAGTGGCACGCATCGGTCCACTAACCAAAAAGTAGTCCAACCGTGCGTAGGTCCGGTGCGCATGCGAGTAATAGGAATAGTCCCTATCTGTAGGGTGGAAGGTGCGCCAGAGATCATGCAAATCCATGTCAGTGATTCGGGCCTTCCCGGCCTGGGAAAGTTCCCCAGTCTGCGGGAATTGCTGCGCTGATCTATCTAATGTAGAATCAAAGACTATATTTAAGTCACCTCCTAGTATGACATGACGATCAGGGGAGGCAGTCACATCCACCAGCACCGAATCTAGAAAGCGTTCCTGATGGTCATTTGAGCTATATAAGGAACCAATGGTAAACGACGTGTCCCCCAGGTGGAGGCGGTATGCCAAAAGCCTCCCCTTTTGTTCGGCAAATTTGTACAACACCTCCCCCCTGAAGGAGCTCGATAGCAGAATAGCCACTCCGGCGGTCTTGGACGTAGCAGAGGAGAAAAACTGCGTTGGAAACTTGGCAGAGCGCATTCTGTGACAATCACGGGACAATAAGTGGGTTTCTTGCAGGAGGCATTTGTCCGCTTGTGTCCCCTCCAGCAGAGATAAAATCGCCCTGCGCTTCACAGGGTTATTCAGACCCTTAACATTAAGGGTCACCACCTTCAGGGACGACATACCTCCCAGGGTCCGGTGACGCTATGTCGCGGGCAGGGAATAGGCGGGGGAGGGACGCAGGGCAGCAGCGCAGGACAAGCAAAATAGGACCAAGCGTTAACACATGAAATACTGGACGGTTCCTTCCCAACCCCTGAACAACCCCCAACCCCACCCCAAACTAACCAGTGGCAACTAGCCAAATTCCTACTCACAAACAAACAACCCATTGTCCCAGTCAAGTCCCAAAACGGACAAGTCTGCAGAAAGTACCAAAAGTGGACGTCCGGCCACTCGCTCTCCCCGCCCTCCCCCGGCCCTCCCCCCGACCCCCAAACCTGGCACCGAAGAAGCTATGTCCATCTCCCCCCGGAGTGAGTTCACACCGTCAAGGCCACACCGTTCGTGGCGGCCGAGTCCCTGGCCGCTTCTCTCAGAGCGCTGGCCATGTCCGCTCTAATGGTGGGCGAGTCCGGCCGCCCAGCGCTCGCCGCCGATCTCCTCCTCGCTGACCGCCGTCGTCCTCCTCTATCCGAGCGCCTCCAGGTCGGTGTTGCTCAATCCTCCTCTGTAGCCGTGAGACCCAAGGCACCGCAGACATCCTGCAAGGAACGCAGCTGGTGCAGTATCCCGTTCCAACGGAATATCAAACGAAAGGGATGCCCCCAGGAGTACGGTGCCTCGTGCTCTCGCAGGAAATTGGTTGCAATCTTGAAGGACCTACGCTTCTGCAGTGTGATGGCAGACAGGTCCTGATACAGCGCCACAGGTCGTTCTCGGAATGTCAATGGCTGTTTTCTGCGGGCCTCGGACATGATGCGCTCCTTCACCGGGAAGTCAGGGAGGTAGGCCAAGATGTCCGGCGGAGGTGCCGCCGACTGTCGCTGTCGGCCGACTCTGTGGGCCCTGTCGATGCGGATCGTGAAGTCCGCGGGCTCTCCCAGAATCTCCCGGAACAAGTCCTGCAGGTAGCCCATCAGGTCTGTCCCCTCATCTGCGGACGGCACACCCCGTACTCGTATGTTATTCCTCCTCGACCTGTTCTCTAGGTCCTCGTTATGGGCTTGGAGTTCAACATGTTGCTCCTTGAGACGGAGAACGTCCTGTTGCAAATGGACAATCTCGTCGTCCCGACGTTGGGCCGCCGCCTCCACCGTCTGCATCCCTTCGCCGAGGCCCTCCACCTCCCTGCGGACCTCGCGCACTTCACTGGCCACCTCCTGCTTCAGCGTCTGGAAGTCAGCCTTAAGCGAGCTGAACAGTTCCTCCATGAAGGACCTCGTGACGTGGGGCTCACCCCCGGTCGGGTCCGCAGCCGCCCGGGAAGAGCTCGGGGACGGTTGCGCCCTGTCCCTCTGTTGCTGGGCCCTGCCAAGCATGTCCGGCAGGGTGCGGTCCCCTTTCCTCGATCCTCGGTTTCCGGACATTCGTGCCCCGTAAGCTGCCGCACCCAACTGAGTCAGGAACACTGGCTCCGGCCACCAGCAGTAGGCTCGGCCCTCGATGAGTCTCTAACGTTCGGCAGAGCACCTCCAGGGGGAACGCCCGTTAAGGTGGGGACACCCGGGGCCCTGCGCCACAGATGACAAAATGGCGGGCCAGTCCATTCGCAGAGGGCCGATCGGTGTCCTGCCAAAGTTCCAACATAGGCCCCCGCAGGGGGAGCCCAGGCTGCCGCGTCCCGCCGGGAAGAAGAGCTGTGCAAGGGTAGAGGTGCAGGAGACGACCCCAGGCGACACTGGAGGAGGACCGCGTCCCCGTCGCCGTGAAGACAAGATGGCGGTTGGGCTGGGCCCGCACAACGTGAGAGGCCACCACCGCAAGTCCAAGCACAACCACGATCACACAGCAGGGTCCGCGCTCAGCGATGTCACACGGCAGTTGTCCCTCTAACGATCCCCGTCGAGCACCGGGGCGAGCTCCACTCTAGATCGCTCGACATCAGCACCAGGCCCCAGCCGAGGCTCCCGGACAGCGCCCCGTTCGGCTCTGTCTCCAAGGCGCTCCACCATCCGGCTATCGGTCTCTTAGCGTGCTTCCGCCGGAGCGATCGGGGCCAAAGTAGCATCAGTGTGTGCCCCAGGGTCTCCGCCGCCCGTCCCTCAGCCGCTGAGCTTCAGCGGGGGGAGAGAAGCTGACGAAAAAGGGCTCGGGCCTAGTCGGGTCGGAGGAGATGCGGGAAGAAGCGTCCGCTCACCCCGCCATCTTGGCCACGCCCCTCTTTAATTTTTAGATACTAAACTTTCCAGTTTACAAAATGCCGCCATGTACTACACAGAATGTGTACAGTGCCTACTACCCTCTACTGAACAAAAATACAATGTCCGTTAGCTGCGTGAACGAGAACGGACTGCAGGAGAATGAATGCTATGGTCGGTGCTTTACAGACTGACGTTTTAACTTTCGGAAAGTCCTTTGGCCCTACCAGTTGTCTGTAGAGCTCAACCTGCATTACTTGTGGTGTTCGGATCCTGGAGAAGGCAGGTTTTTTTCAAGTCTTAGAACACTCATGCTCTCTGTGCTGCTCTCAAGCCTTCCCCCTGCCTCATCTGTAGCTGCCTCCACCCCTCAACACCAATGACATATACTTTTTTTAAAGGCTAATGTGTCATCTGGGGTGACATGTGCACATATACTTCATCACGTTGTGGCTTTTTTTTTACTGATACTGATCTGTACTGGCAAACAGGCATTTATTTTCCTTCTTGGTCTTCTCTGTGCGAACTAGAGAGCGCATCTAAACAGCCAGCCTCAGTCTGTTGTTTTTATCTATGTTTGCCATCAACTTTGCAGTCCTTGACATTTTACATAAATAATAAAAAAATAACAAAAATTACAACGCCAATAGCTCTAGCTCACATTTTATAAATAATCACTCCACTGCAAATCAAAAAAAATAGGTAAAAGAAATTGTCATTTACAACACCAATAGCTCTCACTTTCACAAATGCAAGACCTATTGCATTTCAAATGCTTGTTTTCATGAAAGTAAGTACTTAGCTGTACAATACTCTCTTACTGCTGCTGTGTGTATTTTGAATTGTGAGCTTGTGGTCACTCCCTGTATCTACCTCCTTTTCCCTCCTTTGACATCAGGAGTTAAAGACCCCAAACCTCCATTATTGGGCCCAGTAACACCGTCTTACCCCTTTGATCTCTTAACAGGGTTCTGACAGTGGCCTATGCATGAACTGCACTTTGTAGTATGTGGAGTAGTACTATTGAAGGTCTACTCACATACTACAAAATGCTATTCACTGACCTACGTGAGGAGAGGCCCTCTTCTGGCTCCTCTATCTTTTGAATGTGGAGTTCTCCACACCAGTTGTGGAGATCTACCCACATGTAGACATATGATTTAGTAGTAAATGTTGCAGGAGCAAGGGGAGGAGTTGGAAAATAGGGAATTGTTATAACTAAATGGGTAGAGATTAGGGATTGGTAAAGAGAGGCTAAGGCAAAGGTAGCTCACTGTACTAATCCCTAAACATGGGGTTAGAGAAAGACATGCAAATACAAACACCCACTCACAAAAGTCCCTTACTGTTCACAAACTGAACTTGTAAATTTACTACTGCAAAAAAGGACCCAAAACTGCTGTGAAAGTACTCCGGCCCAGACTGGGAGTAAACCCAGAACCACAAATGGCCACTAACAGTTACTGTCACACATACCCAGAGAAAATAATGGAGACAGGGACTAAAAAGTTTACATTTGAAGTAACACACTATACCCTCTAACAACCCCACATATATTTATTTTTTAAATGTTAAACATTATATTTAGTTTAAACTTATAGAATATGCTTTAGTAGTAAATGTTGAAGGAACTTAGGGGAGTGACTGGAAAATGGAGAATACTTACAACTAAATGAGAAGACATTAAGGAGAGATTTAGGCAAGGGTAATGATGGGATTAGAGAGGGACATGCAAATACAAGCACACGCTTACATAAGAGTAAACCAATTGTTCTTTACAAACTGCATTTCTAAAGTTATTACACTTAAAAATTATCCTAAACAGTCATAAATGTACTCCAACCCAGCCTGGGAGTACGTCTAATACCACACAGGTCCACTAACGGGCACTGCAACACACTCCCAGAGAAAATAATGGAGATAAGAACTAAAATAACACAATTAGAAATAATGCTAAATACAATTAATTTTAAATAACACACACTCTCTCTCACACACACATATATATTATAAGTGTTAAAAGTTATATTTAATTTAAGCTAATTGTATTAATAAAATAAATGTATATGTAGCTTTTTATTTCAAAATAATAAAATAAACTTTAAACTTGTATTAAAAATATATAACTAAATACATATTATTACAATGTATTAAATAAACCATAAAAATGTTAGTGAGGGTGGGATTTAAAAAAATATATATTTTAAATAATAATTATAAACAATTTACACATACTTGAAATGAAATGAAATGAAATGAAATGAATTTGTACTTGTAAAGCGCACTTATACCCCAACCAGGGTTTCCTGGTGCTGTACGCATACCGCTGCGGAACCCTTCCTGGCTTTTCCCTGTGAAATGTCCACTCCTGGGCACCCCCAAGGTGAAGCCAGGCATTCTTGGGGCCGTTATGTATTAAACATTTAATTTGATGAGTGATGTAACATAGTATGGTTTCGTTTTGGGTTAACTATTCTTGTAGGTTAAGTTACATTCTTATTTTACAATAAAATATATAAATTATTTAAATCATCAGTAAACTTTATTAGTTTTTCCTATATTTTGCCATAGGGAGACTGTCACCTACATGTGAAAAGTTACTAGTACTAACTTTACACTAATAATCCCTGCACTAGTAGGCTTCACCCCAAGTTTTGAGGGGTGGGTGGGTGAGACACGCATCTAGTAGTAAATGTACACTCCCTCAGAAATATATTACTAATAGATGGAGAGCTAAGTGAGTGAATCTACACATCTAAATTTAACTTTGTGAATAAGCCCGAGTCTTGCGAATAACACATTCTAAAAGACACAAAAACAAAAATAAGGAACACTTTCTTCGTAAGCATCACAACTCACAGGCACCCCTCCAATTCAGAAAACAGACTAACAAACACAGTCTTAGTTGCAACCTAAATATTTCCATATGAAGAACAACAAAGCACACAGAAGATATCAACATAACTCAAGCTTCTCAACTACATCAGAAGCTGGAGAGCAACAAACTGTGGAGTGTACCAAGGCTTGCACACTCCTGAGCCACAAACAACAACAAAGCACATGGCATACTTTTTCACATTCAGAAAAAAGAATTACATTGAGCACACATATCTAAATTATATTTTCCTAAATACACTCAGTTTAGAGCAATGCAATGATAGGCTTCTATCACAGTTCCACTGTACTTTAAAACCATCAACCGCATTAGACAGTACATGTTCTTTGTTGCGAAAGCAGACTCCAAAGTGTTGGGTTGGGTTAGGAGACTAGGACACTGAGGCAGGTGCTGGAGTGGTTTTTGTCTGTGCACTTTGGTGTCCGGGTATTTGCTTGCTTGGTGTTATGTAGTAACTTTTGTTCTCGGCACTGCACTTTATGGATACAAATGAGGTACCTCAGTGTGTGAGAGTCATACCAACCACTGAATTGTCCATCACCCAAGCATGCCACTATTGCTTAGTGGGGCAACGCAACATTAAAGGCAGCTTTCCTTAAACTGGTAGACCTCCAATCTGAATTTGAAGTTTTCCTCTCCAAAGATTGTAATCAAGACCATGTTGCCCACCAAATCATGTAAGTTCCTTCATCTGGGCCACATTTTCCTAAAATACAGTAGCCGTGTTACCATTAAAGCCTTTGTGTTGTGGTCTGAATCTTAAAAAACTGCACCCTTTTAACCACTAGAAGCATGCCAGGGGAATAGTAAGGTAGTTGTAAAAGATCATCACAGCTCAAAGTTCGTCCTTGGAGTTCTGTTTTGAATCGAATGTGTGATGTCATATGTGAGGCATCTGATGTACTATAAGCAACCATGGTTTAATCTGGAGATTACTGTGGTACTTATCAGTACAAGTCTGCTTTTAATATTAATGGTGGGCAAAATTAAATAACTAAAATGGATGCTCAGTTCAGTTTTAAAGCTTTATTCGACATTTGTCATAAAAGCATTCACCTAACCCTAATACAAATAAATACTACACATAAAATACTTTCTAAAATACATATTAAACGTAGATTGTCGAATAAATACATAATAAAAATACAAAGCATTATAACATTCATAAAAGGTACGTTTTTTCTAAAAGTTAAAATATAATAGTTCATATGGCAAAGTGCAGAATTAATAATATACATAATTTCATTGGGATGTAATTGCCATTAGTGAACGAGTACGAATTATCCATGCCCAGGCCAGAAATTTTGCTACACCAACCACAAACACAGTGGAACAATCGGATTCAAGTATCCTAAGGGCTACAGATTGGCTGCGAGTTCCCATATTTAAGCACACTGGTTTTAGCCATTTACGTCTAGGGGTCGAGTACAGTGGACAACAGAACAAAAAATGGGAAATGTGCTCAATTTGTTCATTGCAATGGTGACAGTGTTCGTCCCAAGCTGGGGACCAGTGCTTCTCAAAGGCATTCACCGGAAGTGTACCTATGCGAAATTGAAAATAAAGTTTTCTGTCATATGGTCGTTCAATGACGTCCCAAAAGGATTCGCATGAAGGGTACATTTTTATGTCCAAGAAGCGAATTGTTAGACTTGAACTTGGACTATCACAAGACATTGTAAGATACACCATTTCCCAATATAGTTCTTTCAGCTTTGCTTTCGTGGGGAAGCAGGTCACATCTTTGGTATCCCATAGATATTCCAATTTCAGTTTTACAAGGAGTCCCCGGAGCTCCTTTAACCATGGGATACTATGGAAACGGTCGAACTTAATGACGTCCATCAATGCCGCCGCATAGTGGCTTAATTCTGGAGTCACCATGATCCGTCTCCAATATAGAAGAGGCCGTAGCCTCGCTATGTCCTCTATACTTTTTCTTCCGAGGTCCAATTTTAATGGAATTGTGGGTGTGCTTTGTGGGACCATCACAAGCCCTCGTAGAAATCTGTTTTCTGCTCGGCCCAGATCTCTCAGGTTAGAAAACCCCCATAATTCAGATCCATATAAACAAGCCCCAAGTTCTTTCATGGCGTAAATTTCCAATGCACAGTTTACCGGCTTTGTTAGCGAGGTTCGATGTTTTAGGGCAATTGCACCTGCTAACTGCCTAAACTTTTGTAAAGTTGTATTGATATGTGATTTCCAGCTCATGTTTTCCTGGAGGATGATGCCTAGGTAAGAAAAAGAGTCCACCCTTTCTAGGGGAGTACCTTTATATTTTATTACACCTTTAAAGGTGGACTGCTGGTTAAGGCACATGAATTTTGGTTTGGTGGTATTCAGTTCAAGGCCCCTACCATCACAAAACTCACCAAAGGCATCAACCACTTTTTGGAGACCACTGGGGGTGCGGGAAAGTAAGAGCGTGTCATCCGCGAACATAAGGACGGGGACACGGGAGCCTGCAATTACTGGGGCGTCACTAGCAATCTTCTCTAGGTGTTCAACAATACCGTTTATATAGATTGAGAAGAGAGTCGGCGCTAGGACACACCCTTGTCTCACCCCACATTCTACCGGAAAGGGATCAGTTACTTCTCCTTGCTTGCCCCATCTGATTCTTGCAAAATTATTTTCGTGGAGACGGACAAGGAGTGTAAGCAATTCCTGGCTTAAGCCTGCATCCGCCAAGGTCTTCCAGAGTTTTTCTCTGGGGACCAAGTCGAAAGCGGCTTTTAGGTCCACAAATACTGCATACAATGTCCCCTTCTTTAGAGTAACGTTTCTCCAGTAGATGGTTAGAAATTGGAGAACTTGATCAACGCTACTAGTTAAGGGGCGAAACCCTGCTTGGTAAGATGACAAAATATTCTTTTCATCAATCCATTGCTGCAGTTTATTCTGGACTAGTCGGCCCATTAGTTTTTGCGCTGTGTCAATTAAGCTAATGGGTCTGTAGTTTTTAGCCAGAGTTCTATCACCTTTCTTGAATATGGGAATAATTTCAGCTCCCTTCCATGAGGCAGGTACTTTCCCTCCCATTGCCACCGCATTGGCCAGCATTGTGAAATAACTACACCAGGAGTTCCGATCCGATAGAAATATATCAGCCGGAATTCCATCCATACCAGGAGCTTTGCCCCCTGCTACACAATCCAATACAATGCTCACATCCTTTTCCACAAATATTGGAGATTTGTAATAAACATGTGGAGGGGGACAATCATGGGTAAATGTTGGGTTACGGGCATACTGTGGTTGGAAAAATTCTACCCAATTGTTTTTCGGGACATGGTTCATCGGCTGGGGAGCTATGCCCCCCTTTTCCCATTTTACTGTGGCCCAGAAACGTTTGGAGTCCTTGGAGGCACATGCCTCCTTGAGTTCGCGCCAGCAATCCTCATCCCAACGCTTCTTTGCCAGTTTTTGGGTCTGTCTATACTGATTTCTCGCCAACCTAACTGTTGATGTATTTCCGGTTCTCAACTCCATGCTAAGATTTTGACGTGCTATCCTGCAACTCTTGTCGTACCATCCTTGACTCTCTTGAACCTTTTTCTTTTTATTAAAAACTACCGTTTTGACAAAGAAACTTTGGATTTTGGAGAATAGTTTCTCATGGGCCTCCATCATGTAGTCTATAAAATCAATCATCCCACGATGGGACTTAATCTTAGAGACTTCATCCACCACTAATTCTTTGAGAATCTCTAATTTAGAAGCATCTTCTAGGAGCATACTCCACTTCAGGTGGCGAAGGTTATTTGAGCTCACAAGATCTTGCGTCACCATTTCATTTTCCCTTGGGTATTCGGAGGCTTCTTGGTAGGGATGGAGTGTCAGGCATAAGGGATTATGATCACTTTCTATTTTGTCTTTCACTTCCATATCTACCAATTTATTCCAAGCCCTTACATCCAGTAGTATGTAATCTATTCTGCTGGCTGCTCGGCCATTGTCAAATGTATTTTTCCCCATTAAGTCAGAGGGTGCCCGTCCATTGACTGCTCTAAGCCCTCTTGAGAGACAAAAACTCTTTAATTGGATTGCTACTGTGCTCCATTTTCTAATGGCTGGAGTCTCTAGTTGAGGAATTCTCCACTTAGCATCCTCTTCTTCGGCCAGGATCCTATCCTCTTCACCCAAGGGTTCAAAGGTGGTGTTAAAATCCCCGCCTACTATTACATGGGGTAGCAATGGTAGCATTTCAATGTGATGCTCTAGAGTTGTTATGGTCTCTGATGGTTTGCCCCCTCCGACTCCCCTGGAGTAAACATTAAACAGGGCAAGTTGTTGGCCATTTTGCCAACTAATGTCAAGAGCTAGGATGTCATTAGAAGGTATAGACCTTTGCTTGATTGTGCAATTCAATGTTTGGCGTATCCAAATTAGCAGGCCCCCAGACGGTCGACCTACTCGATTTCTTACAGCTGGAACATAGAAATTCAGATACCCTTGCCGGAAGGTTGGGGTGAGCGACCAAGTTTCTTGCAGCATAATAATATCATGATGGTCAATAAAATCGGCCCAATCTGGAATGTTTAGCTTATTTATAATGCCGGCTATATTCCAAGAGACAAGTGATAATGGCAGCATATCCGATTGATGATATAAGTGGTCATTATCAGGTGCGTTTACTACTTCTTCAGATTCTATGCTTGGTATTTGACCTTCTCTTAGTGTTGGAAACTTCTCAATCACCTCTGGTACTTTAATTTGTCCCTCTAAAACTATGTTTAGTTCTTCTGGAACAGGAGTGTAGGATTCCTTAGGGGCCAGGGTCATATTTTCTGCATAGGACTCGTGTGGGGTAACTGCCCTATCATACCCAAGGAGCAGCTGGCTTTTGGGGGGGGCGGGGAGAGAGCCCACGAGTCAGTCACACTCGTTTAGGTCGGATAGTGCAGAATAGTGGTTTTTCAAATTTAACCCCCACTCGCATAATGGGCCATTCCTGGCCCTTCTGTTTCCCACAACTGTCCACTTTGTTCTCAATATGCTTGGTTTTGCTACTAGACCTCTTCTACTATAGAAGAAGTCCAGTGTCAGTGGTATAATTTCTGCTGTTCTATGCTGTGGTGGAAAGATGTTCCGTAAGACATCAGGTAATACTTCGGGGCCTTTGAAATTTAAAACCACACAATCCCCTTGAAATTTCTTTGTTTTAGTCCCTATCCACTTAACCCTTCTTGCTGTAAGCAGATCGTCTGATAGCTTTTCTTTGCCCCAGGGAGATATATGCATGTTGTTACTCAGCCACTGCAGAGCCTTATTTCGTAAAGAATCCGGAGACTCAATCTGCCCTGTTTTCAGTGGTGGTGTATTAGCAAGCACTAGAATCAAAGGGGAAGCTTCAACAATTAATTCAACTGGGCCGGTTTCTGCATTGAAATTATCAAGGGTGGTGTTGCCTGCTGCTTGCACTGATTCTAAGATTGGAGCGTTGTTAGGGATATCACCGGGTCTGGAGCTAGCTTGCTGTGTTTGGGCAGGTGTGACTTCTAGGCCTTCATTCGAGTTCCCCCCAAGCGTTTTCCCTGCAGCCTGTATGTCATCAAGTTTATTTATTATTAGGTTTGGTATTTCCCCCACCCCCTCGTTAGTTTTTCTCAAGAGGGTCTCTAATTTGTTGACTTTATTGGCTAGCTGGTCTATTTTAGATATAAGGGGTTTCATTAGCCCCGATAGTTTTGACTCCAGTATACCCATAAGCTTGTTTGAAAACATGTCCTCCCAAGCTATACTTTCATTCTCTTCCTCCCTTATCCTTCTTCCGCCCTTCTATTTGTTCTTCTAGGTGGGGTTGCAGGTTTATTCTTACTGGAACGCAGTCCACCTCTTTTAGGCGGGGCCTTAGTGATCCCTCTTCTAGCTCTTGGTGCGGGGACAGGGGTAGGAGGGGAAATGCTCTCAGAGTCTAGCTCTACAATTGTATCAGAATTATTTAACTCTTCTACAGTTAATAAGTCGGCAATAGGATCGGGTTGTTGAACAATGGATGCCGTAGACACATTTGTTGTAGAGCAATCATTAGGGTCCTCGATAGGGTCGGTGGTGATTATATCGTTGCTGGCAGAATGGAATGCCCCTAGTGGATTGATTTGTGCACAAGGTGGAGAGTCCATAAGTCCCAAAGAGGACCTCCGATCATTATTGATTTTGGCCACCACCTGGACCAAATAATTGTCCATTGTATTGGCCGGGGTGACAGGTGTTTTTTGTCTCGACATAACAATCGGTCAATATTCTAGGCACCAGAGCCCTAGTTAGGAGTACAGCAATAATAGACCAGTTAAGCAATGACCGCAGAGGATGTAGGAGTATATCACCTTACCCCAAGTAGACCTGAGAGTTGGGGCAAAGAGGGGTGGCCCAGTCCAGTCTTTCACAGTCTAGAACGGGCTAAAACGGGCCCGCACTTGGCCCGGGCTTCGCCCGGCGTCCCGCTCGCATCCCGCGAGACGGGGATGACAGCACTTAAATGCGCCTCCTGGCGCGTGATAGACGCGGAATGCGTCCCCTTTGAATCCTGGGTAATGTACTCTCTCTGCTCTCCCTGACCCGCTCTGCACTCCGCTCGCCGGCCCGGTCTCAAGATGTTGCAAGGGACAGGCGGCGGGAGGCAGCGGGAGGCGGGTGGTCCAGGACACAGACTGCAAAGGTAGGAGTTTTCCTTTCGTGAGCCAAGGGTTTTGCAACAATGCGATTTCAGAACAGATCCCCCCCCTCGACCGGGGTGACAGCACTTAAATGCGCCTCCTGGCGCGTGATAGACGCGGAATGCGTCCCCTTTGAATCCTGGGTAATGTAGTCTCTCTGCTCTCCCTGACCCGCTCTGCACTCCGCTCGCCGGCCCGGTCTCAAGATGTTGCAAGGGACAGGCGGCGGGAGGCGGCGGGAGGCGGGTGGTCCAGGACACAGACTGCAAAGGTAGGAGTTTTCCTTTCGTGAGCCAAGGGTTTTGCAACAATGCGATTTCAGAACAGATCCCCCCCTCGACCGGGGTGACAGCACTTAAATGCGCCTCCTGGCGCGTGATAGACGCGGAATGCGTCCCCTTTGAATCCTGGGTAATGTAGTCTCTCTGCTCTCCCTGACCCGCTCTGCACTCCGCTCGCCGGCCCGGTCTCAAGATGTTGCAAGGGACAGGCGGCGGGAGGCGGCGAGAGGCGGGTGGTCCAGGACACAGACTGCAAAGGTAGGAGTTTTCCTTTCGTGAGCCAAGGGTTTTGCAACAATGCGATTTCAGAACAGATCCCCCCCTCGACCGGGGTGACAGCACTTAAATGCGCCTCCTGGCGCGTGATAGACGCGGAATGCGTCCCCTTTGAATCCTGGGTAATGTAGTCTCTCTGCTCTCCCTGACCCGCTCTGCACTCCGCTCGCCGGCTCGGTCTCAAGATGTTGCAAGGGACAGGCGGCGGGAGGCGGCGGGAGGCGGGTGGTCCAGGACACAGACTGCAAAGGTAGGAGTTTTCCTTTCGTGAGCCAAGGGTTTTGCAACAATGCGATTTCAGAACAGATCCCCCCCTCGACCGGGGTGACAGCACTTAAATGCGCCTCCTGGCGCGTGATAGACGCGGAATGCGTCCCCTTTGAATCCTGGGTAATGTAGTCTCTCTGCTCTCCCTGACCCGCTCTGCACTCCGCTCGCCGGCCCGGTCTCAAGATGTTGCATGGGACAGGCGGCGGGAGGCGGGTGGTCCAGGACACAGACTGCAAAGGTAGGAGTTTTCCTTTCGTGAGCCAAGGGTTTTGCAACAATGCGATTTCAGAACAGATCCATAATTACATGATTTCACCACCTCTGTTATTTGCTGTTTCCGTGTTAAGTAACTGTACCGGAAGAGGTGTCTGAGGTGCAGGACAGATAAATGAAGGCCACCAGATTGATATGGTCATGGGAGGAATGACAAATACATAAATATGTATCTATATACACACATGCACAGAGACGAAGAGAGGAAGTAAGCAAGGTTGACATCACATGAAAGACTCAACTTCCTCTCGAATTGGGAACCTCAGACAGTAATCTCTGATCTGACCAACATCTTGGAAAGGGAAATTCAGAAGGCTTCACCATGACTCTCTAGTCTAACACATGGTATTGACTATGCACATGAGGAAAAGCTCAAATTTGAACAGCCTTCATTAACAGAATTCTGCAGTCGCAACACAGCGCTTAATGCCCACTGCTCCTCACAAGCTGCAGAGCACTGCGCCATATGACTGTGGAAACACCGGAACGGTCTAGGCTGCAAGGATGCCCAGGTGAGCACGTAATTCTGCAACACGGTGCCTAATTGCTTGATGAGAGTAACATCTTCCTCTGAAGGCTCATTGCAGCTGGTATGATCCATCCAGGCTGCAATAACGAGTAACTCATGAGCTACCTAAAAGTAGCTCTTCTGTAGGCAGCCTAGCCTGCTAAATTAGACGTTTTTGTTTGATTGTGTTAATATATGTATACTAACATTGAAAGGTGTGTCCTTTCAAAGAAAACATGTGGGTTTTCAGAACTCATAAGCTGATGTATGGAGAAAAAGGGATTTCCAAAATATATTTATAGCTGATATTTCAGTGATTAATTATGCAATATTACTAATATGACCCCGGTGTCAGGGGCATTGCAACTATGGCTGCTATGTGGTACTCATGCAGAGGCATTCCATATTGAAATAGCCTTTTTACAATAATGCTGGCAACCCTCCTTGATACACTAAGGTGATCACTGCTAATAATCTTGCATGGGGTGACCATTAACGTATTCTTTTTTGACATGGTCCCTATTACAACACTAATCTTATTAGCTCAGACTCAATTTTATTGAACATAAGTAGCTCTAGTTACAGAAACGGTAGGAGATTCCTGATCTAGGCTTCCACGTAACATATGGTTTGCCACCTCTATAAACAGGCTACTGAAGGCCCTAGACTAAAAACTCCTCTTTAAAAAAATCTAAAAGCCTCTTATCCTGGAGGGATAAGGGGCTCCTCCTACAAATGAACCTCCTATAAATAAGAAAAATTGATAACAAATGCTTATGCTTTAATGGAGGAATGGAGGGGAGGAAGAATGGGATAAAGAAGAGAAGTCTAGGACTTAGGGTAATGAAGACGACTAATAAGTAGTGTGGTCATTCCCCCATAACTGTGCTACCCTGCTGGCCTTTATTTATTGCTCAGAGAATTTCACAGCCTTGGACACAATTCAGCAGTTTTAAGATGACCGAGCGTAGGTTTCTGGTTGGTGAGTAGAATGGTGCCATATATTTGAAGATATCCAGGACCTTCAATAATACATTTGGTTCTTTTAATGATGGCTAAATACCAGAAAGTAGAATCAAGTGTTATTAAAACAGTGCTGCTTGGCTTCATTACAAGGGCTCTGGCTGCTTTTCCACCCCGACATATCATATTAGCACTTGACAAAAAAATCTGGTATTATAAAATGTACATACAATATTGAAATATTTTCCATGAGAAATATACCTTTATTTTAATACAAGCTTACCTTTTGTCGTGTTGAGACTCTCCCATAATGCCTCTTCTTTCTTATACAAAGTAAACATAATGACTCCATTCCCAATCTTTGCGTGGCTTTTTGAATCGTCTATTGGGGCGAACAAAAAAACTTCAAATATGAATGGTGGGAAGTTTACCTGTGAAATGGTGATGGAAAAAGAATAAAGAGCACTGAGTAATTTGTTTAGTAAAGATTAAAGATCTTTCAAAATTCTCTACCAGAGACATGATAAAGGAGTGACTGTTGTATGAAAATTCCTCTAGGATGGTTTGCAGTGACATACTACCTACATTCTGAATGCTACAGACAATTGTGCGCTTTTTCTTTCCACTGGCTTCACATCTAAAACCATGGAAGATGCTTCACTTGAATTTTGCTGATCTTCCAGAAGAAGAATAGAATCTGCTAGATGTAGGATACACCCAAATTGTGCCTACAGTCACAGCGGAGCATGAGTACTGTTCCCTCATTGGGCTATCGGGAGAAAGTGGTTGGTGGCAGCTGATTCATAGGGCAAAGTCAACTACGTACCTGTTCCTCTATATCATTCAGAGCTACAATCTTTGCAATCTCCCATAACTGGAATCTTTCTTTTCCCCATGTATTTGTGGTGTGATAGGGATAATGTGATATTCATGGAGACTGTGTGGTAATGTTACGCATTGTGAGGACACATGGCATGAGAGACATGATTAGTACCTGCAAAGATCAGATTATTCTAGATTCCTTGAGTTTTGAATAGCCCCAAAGCCCAGCACTTCAGAGACCCCATTGAAATTTCAACTTTGTGATGTTCTGGAAAGAAATTTGCATGCTGCCATACAGTAGACAGAAGCAATTTGGCATCAACAGGCAACTACCATGCTTCGCACTGCACTGCGTTTCCTCAAACACATTAAAAAAAATATATGACAAATTATGTTATACTACATATCACTTTGACTACTTGTCGATATCCCATTATTTTAGAAAGACTTGAGACAGTTCCCTAGGATTAAAGGTTTTGAGGATGGCACGGCAAAGATAGGCCCCATTTTCCTGTCAATGCCTTCGCTTTTGGATAAGTAACTCTTTCCTGCGCAAGAACTTTTATACCTGCCAGAAATCTAAGCGAAAAGAGATAGATAGATAGATAGATAGATAGATAGATAGATAGATAGATAGATAGATAGATAGATAGATAGATAGTGCAGTGGGGTGTTTTTGGTGGAAAAATACTCTTACAAACAAAAGGAATTGTATTAAATAGTAGCTTCTAATTACTTTACATGTAAATATATTGTTTCACCTAACATCTCCTGGTCATTGGTTGCTTTCTGCAGATCCAGAAGGAATGAGGGTAAGTTTGAATCTAGTTGACTAATACTAAAAACTTAAACAGTTCACATTGGTACGACAGGAAGAAAGGAGTGTTTCCAACACATTTAGCTGTAAAAGGTATTTGTTGAATCTAATAAAAGATTCTTACCACATGACACAAAGACTTAGCATGAGCAGTTGGGCTGGACTTTTTCTATTGGACTAGGGTCAAGATCGATTTGTAAATAGCTGCGTCCAAACTGAGGTGGCATAGTGGGTGGAAAACGATGGACTGGTTTGCAGCTATTACTTGAGGCTGAGATTAATTCAAGTATTCAATCCATCATCTTGTTGTTGTTGTTGCAGATGACACCCTAAGCACAACAGGTATGCACAGACACGGTTCCTGTGCACACTGTGCCTCTGGAATCAAGCAATGTCTAAAGTGAGGTGTCATAGTGGGTGAAAACCAATGGACTGGGATGCAGTCATGAGTGATTGTCAGTGGCGAATTTCCTTAGCAGTTATGTAAAGCAGTGTTAGAAATTTAGGTTTCTAGTTGGCAGAGTATACACCCTGTCCAAGCTGGAGCCACATTCCCACTCAGGGTAAGTCAGATACACTAAATACATTAACCTATGCTCACCCTCTGGTGGCTTGGCACAGAGCAGTCAGGCTTAACTTAAGGGGCAATGTGTAAAGTATTTGTGCAACACTTTAATTACAGTAACACAGTGAAAACACCACAGAAAGATTCCACGTCAGTTTTAAAAAATAGAGAATATGTACCTGAGTAAAACGACAAACTTCTACTTACTAGAACTCAAGATATGCATTTTTAAACATAAAATCCCAGAACAGTCTCAATCAATGAATCAGGGGGTTTAGAACGCGCTACGCACCCGTGAGGGTCTCAAGGCGCAGAGATGGGGTGCGGGGTGGTGCACCTCCGGTCAGCCGAATTGCCAGGCTTTGAGGCTCTTACTGAAGGTGTGCAGAGTTGGGGAGTGTCTGATGTTGACTGGCAGCTTGTTCCAGGTTTTGGCTGTGATGTAGGAGAAGGCTCTTCCGCCCGCTCTGGTTCTGCGGATGCGCAGGGTTTCTGTCAGGGCGAGGTCGGTGGAGCGGAGGTTCCTTTTGGCTACGTAGAAGGAGACTCTTTTGTTGAGGTATTTGGGTCCGATGTTGTGGAGGATTTGTAGGCATGGGTGAAGGTTACTATCTTCTCGACGGAAGTCAATGGAGGTCTCGTAGGTGGTGGGTAATGATGCCGATGTGTTCTGGATGGACTGGAGTTTGTGTAACAGGGATTTGTTGATTCCAGCGTAGAGGGTGTTTCCGTATTCCAGTTTGCTTGTTATGAGTGCGTGGTTGGCAGTCTCTCACTTCAGGGGGGGGGGGTCCACTTGAAGGTTTTGCGGAGGACACGGAGAGTGTTGAAGCAGGTGGAGGCGACTGCTTTGATCTATTGGGTCATAGTGAGGGAGGAGTGAAGTATGATGCAGAGGTTCTGGGCGTGGTCTGTGGGGGTGAGAGGGGTGCCGAGGGCAGTGGGCCAAAAGTTGTCCCATGCAGAGGGGGAGGGTCCGAGGACCAGGACTTCTGTCTTCTCCGAGTTGAGTTTCAGACAGCTGTTGCTCATCCAACCTGCAACGACTTTCATTCCCTCTTGGAAGTTGAGACTGGTGGTTTTGGGGTCCTTCGTGAGCGAAAGGATGAGCTGGGTGTCTTCGCCATAGGATACAATCCTGAGTCCATGCTGTCTGACGCTGGCGGCGAAGGGGCCATGTAAATGTTGAAGAGCGTGGGACTGAGCAATGCTCCTTGTGGTACTCCGCAATTGATCCCTGTGGGTTTGGAGAGGAAAGGCGGGAGTCTGATCCTTTGGCTTCAGCCGGCGAGGAAGGAGAGGAGCTAGTAGACGGTGGTTCCCTGTATTCCTGCTTCGTGGAGTATGGCTGCGAGGGTGCCGTGGGAGACGGTGTCGAAGGCTGCGGAGATGTCGAATGGGATGAGGGTTGTGGTGTGGACTTGGTCGAGGAGCGTGTGGATGTCGTCTGTGGCAGCAAGGAGCTCGGTCTCTGTGCTGTGGTTGTTGCTGAATCCGGATTGGGAGGGGTCGAGGATGGAGTTCTCTTCGATGAACTTTGTCAGCTGGGATTGGCGACCTTCTCGGTGAATTTGGCTGCAAAGGGAAGGAGGGCGATGGGTCGGTAGTTCTTCTGGTCCGTTGCGTCTGCGAATGGCTTCTTAAGGAAGGGCTGGACTTCTGCGCGATTCCAGTCTTCTGGGAAAGTGCCGTATTCAAAGGTAGTGTTGATGGTGCATCGTAGCTGGGGCACTATGGCGGCAGCAGCTCTGTAGAAGATGTGCGCAGGGCAGGGGTCAATGGGGCTCCTGAGTTGGTGCTCTTCATGGTCATGGTGGTATCTTTGGGGGTGACCGGGGTCCAGACGGTGATGGTGGGCCTGCGTCGTCGCCGGTGGGAAGGGTGGTTTCTGGAGTCTGCTTGCTGAAGTTGTCGTAGAGGGCTTTGATTTTCAGGTGAAAGTAGGGCCGAGTTTTTGCAGAGGTCTTGGGAGGGAGTGACATATGTGGCTTTGCTGTGGGACTTGGTGAATTGCTGAATGATATTGAAGAGTGCCTTTGAGTTGCAGGAGTTAGTGAGGATTTTGTTCAGCATGTGGATCCTGGTAGTCTGTCATGGCATTCTTGTAGCGGGTTAGGTCTTCCAAAGTTTTGCTGTTTCTCCATCGTTTTTCGAGATGTCGTCAGGAGCGTCTGGCTTCGTAGAGGTCGATGGTGAACCAGGTGGCCTTCAGGGGGCGTTGTCTGTCAGTGGTGCATAGGGTGCAAGCTTGTCTGCGCAGTTGTGATCAAGTGGTGTAGTTCCTTGGCGGCAGAGTTGGTGTCGATGTAGGCAGGGGGGTCGCGGCTGTGGGTGGAGGTGAGGTGCTCCTCTGTTACCTTGCTCCAGTTCCTTCGCAGAGGGCGAGGTGTGGGTTTGGGAGTGGTGGCGGTGTTGAAAAAGAAGTGTATGCAGTGGTGGTCCGTTGGGAGGGGCAGCGTGGTGTGGCTGAAGCAAATGTTGCTCCCACCTGCGAAGATGGGGTTGAGGGTATGTCCTGCCTTATGGGTAGGGGTGGTGATGAGCTGTTTCAGTCTGATGTTGGCGAGGTTGTCCAGGAGGGTGGTGGAGTTGAAGTCGCCGAGGTTGTCGAGGTAGAAGTTGAGGTCTCCAATGAGTATGTAGTCCATGGAGGTGATGGCGTGGGGTGCGACGAGGTCAGCAATAGTAGTGGCGAACAAAGTGCGGGGTCCTGGTGGTCTGTACGCGAGGATGCTGCGAAGAGTGGTTCTAGGGCTGATCTGGAAGTGATGATGTTCGGTGGTGGCGGAGGAGTCGCTAGTGGTGGAGGTGGAGAGTCGCAGGGAGCTCTTGTGTGCAATGGCAAAGTCCTCCTCCTGGGCGGTTGGGGCGGTCCTTCCTCTAGATCTTGTAGCCATTGGGAATGGTGGTGGCGATGTCGGGGGCAGAAGAGGTATTGGCCCAGGTTTCCAAGAAGTAGGCGACATCTGGCGAGAGGGGGTTGAGGATGTTCCAGATCTCTACGGCATGTCTGTGCAGAGAGTGCATTTCAGGGCTTCTGTGGTGTTGGCTTCTGCGGTGGGGGCGGCGGCCATGGCGGTGGACAGTGGTGAAGGTTTGACAGCAGGAGAACTGCCCGTGGGCAGTGTTTGGCGTGGACCGCTGCCACTTGTTGTTCCTTCCAGGGATCAGTGCGAGGAGGATAGATGACTCGTAGCGGTAGTTGGTCGGAGATCCAGGGTCCCTGGCGCTGGTCGCGGACGGGCGTAGACAAGTGTGCCTTTGGCACTCCCGTGCACGCGGCCGCACAGCAGCCACCATTAAATAGGAAAGGGGGAGGGAACCGCAGCTGGGAGGCGGGAGCGAGAACCGGCAGGGGGGTGGCAGCAGGGAGCAAAAGCGGGCACAGAAAACAGGCACAACAACAGGAAAATGGAAAACAGATGAAGATGAACAAGGACAAAATCAAAAATTAAAGAAAGACAAAGACAGGCAAAGACAGACAAAAACAGAAAGTGGACACAAACAAAAGGATTGACAGACAGCAGCAGACCAGCAGAAATCAAGGCTCTCCCACTGGACCACCAGGGATGAGGAGCAGCTAGAAGCTTGCGGGTGGAGGAGGATCTCGAACACCTACCAGCAACAAGTGATTGGGGCCAGCGGCAGGCAGCACAACAGCGGAGCTGCTGGGGGAGAGAGCAGGTCTCTGACCAGGAGGTAAGACGTCTTGCTTGCGCTCCCTCACAGTAGCCGCCATTAGATAGGGAAGGGGGAGGGAAGCGCAACTGGGAGGCAGGAGCAGAACTGGCAGGGGGAGAGGCTGCGGGGGCAGCAGCGGCTGGGAAGAAGGGCGCGAAAACGGGCACAACAATAGGAAAACGGAAAACAGATGAAAATGAACAATGACAAAATAAAATAATTAAAGAAACACAAAGAAGGTAAAGACAGACAAAAACAGAAAGCGGGCACAAACAAAAGGATTGACAGACAGCAGCGGACCAGCAGAAGAGCAAGGCTCTCCCACTGGGCCACCAGGAATGAGGCGCAGGCAGGAGCCTGCAGGTGGAGGAGGGCCTCAAACACCTACCAGCAACAGGTGATCTGGGTCAGCGGCAGGCAGTACATCAGCAGCGCTGCTGGGGGAGAGAGCAGGTCTTTGACCAGGCGGTCAGAGATCTTGCTCATGTTCCCTCACAGCGGCCGCCATTATATAGAGAAGGGGGAGGGTTGCCAGGTGGGAGCGGTAACCGACAGGGGGAGGGGCAGCGGGGGCAGCAGCGGCAGGGAAGAAGAGCGTGAAAACAGGCATAGAAAACAGGCACAACAACAGGAAAATGGAAAACAGATAAAGATGAACAAGGACAAAATAAAAAAATTAAAGAAAGGCAAAGACAGACAAAAACAGAAAGTGGGCACAAACAGTAGGACAGACAGACAGCAGCGGACCAGAAGAAGAGCAAGGCTCTCCCACTGGACCACCAGGGATGAGGCGCAGGTAGGAGCGTGCGGGTGGAGGAGGGCCTCAAACACCTACCAGCAACCGGTTATTGGGGTCAGCGGCAAGCAGCATTACAGCTGAGCTGCTGGGGAAGAGAGCAGGTCCTCCCTTAAGAAGTTAATAGCACTCTCTCTCTTAAGAAGTTAATAGCACTAGAAGGTTGATTGGGTCGCACTAGACCGGGGTAAATCCAAAGTGCAGTCCGACGGAGAATAAAAAGTAGACCGGCTCCAGGAACCATGCAGGTCCCCTGAAAAAGTACCTTGGAAGGAGCAAGCATCAGTATCGAAGGCGCGATGCGTCGGTATTGATTCAAGAAGTTCGGTCGAAGTTCGGTTTAAATGGAGCCACTTAGCGGTATCTGTGTTGTAGTTGAGCTTCTCAGTCGGGACCTCAGATCCATGGGCATCATGGTGGAACCTCGTAGTCAGGTCGATGAGCCAACGTCAAGCCACACAGGGATGTCCTTGGATCGACACTGCGTCAGCGGGGACTGTGTCAGTTCTGATCGCCACAGTGGTGACGATGCGTCAATTTTTGCAGAAACAGCTGCAGAACCCACTTCCAATGCCCAAGACTGGAGGCGGAACTTCAGGCAAGGGTAAGACTCACAGATGGCAGAGTAGTTCAGCAGGACCAGCAGAGATGCAAGAAATATTTTGTGAGTCTGAGATTTTAGAGAACAGGAGGAAAGCCAGTAAGCCCTTGGAAATACCTTGGTTCAAGGATGTAAAGAGCAGTTGCAGTCCCTCTCACTTCCAGGCAAGAAGCAGCAGGCCAACACACCAGAGCAGGTAGCAAAGTAGCAGTCCCTCTACAGCACAGCAATCAGCAGGCAGCTGGCCAACACAGCAATGTAGATAGCAAAGAGGCTGTCCCTCCTACAATACAGCAGCTCTTCCTACCGGGGACAATGTCCTTGGTTCCAGCAAAGTTCTGATGTAATGGTGTCAGTGGTCCAGTACGTATACCCACATGTGCCTTTGAAGTGGGGGAGACTTCAAAGAGACCTTTGAAAATCGCAGGTGCCTTTCCTGCCCTGGTTGTAGACTCACTACAGGAGGGTATGCAGCTCTTTGTGTGGGGACAGGCACAGCCCTATTTAGTTGCAAGTATCAACTCCTTCCTCCAGTCTACCTCAGAAAGGCCCATCAAACTGGTCATGTGCCATCAGGATGCAAATGTCACACCCCTTCTCTCTTTGCATGAATGTCTAGAGGGAATGCACAAAGCCCAGCTGTCACTCAACCCAGACGTGTATTCAGAAACAGGCAGAGGCACAGAATGGTTAAAGTAAGAAAATGACAACATTTTCAGACTCACAATTTAAAATCCAACTTCACCATAAATGGGATTTTAAATTGTGAGTCTAAAGACATCCAAATCTCTATATCCCGGTTGGAAATTACACTTAAAAGATGTTTTAAGATAATCCCAAGGTAAATCACGGGAGAGCTAGGTCTTGCAGTAGTGAAAAATAAATTTTGCAGTTTTTCACTAATAGGACATGTGTAACTTAAAAGTACATGTCCTAACTTTTTTAAATATACTGCACCCTGCCCATAGGGCTGCCTCGGCGTGACATATATATATAATAAAAGGGATGGTTTGGGCCTGGCAAGTAGGTTAACTAGCCAGGTCGAAATGGCAGTTTAAAACTGTACACACAGGCTCTGCAGTGGCAGGCCTGAGCCCTGTTTAAAGGGCTACTGAGTGGGTGGCACAATCAGTGCAGCAGGTCCACTAGTAGTATTTTATTTAATTTACAGTCCCTGGCCGCATATAGTGCACTCTACTAGGGACGTATAAGTAAATTAAATATGCCAATTGTGGATAAGTCAATGTCACCATGTTTTAAGCACCGAGCATATGCACTTTAGCACTGGTTAGCAGTGGTATAGTGCCCATAATCCTAAAACCAGCAAAAATGAAGTCAGCAAAACAAGAAGTCAGAAGGCAAAATGTTAGGGGAAACTACGGCAAGGATGTTAGGTCTAACACATACCCCCCGGAATCGCCTACTATAAACTGCGATGGAAACAAACAATAATCTGATTTAACCAAACTCTTTTATAAATTTTTCTTTTAATGTAATTTACAAAGAAACTTTTTATTGACACATTTTGTAGCAACGGTTTTAAGTAACTACACTATTAAAAACAAACTTGCAAACTTGACCAATGTTAGACATGTTAGTTTGAATAAAGATAATAAAAACGCACATACTTTTAATGTATAAATGTAGTTTTGGTTTTTAGATAAAGAATAAAAGATATGCGTATGTATCGGTTACAGTTTTTCTCACGTGTAATAAGTTTTTACATTGTTTTCGTTTAGATGATTGTAAGTCTATGTTCACTTGTTTTTCACTCTACAACAGGATTGACTCTTTACTAGACAATAGGTTGATCCTTTCTTTTTTATTTTTGTTGCGCTGTCATTTTGCATACAATTATTTTTACATTTAGATCATTGAAAAGAGGATTGTTCAGTGTCAGACTTTCCTGAAAAGCAATCTTAGGCTTTGTTTTTTGCAGTTTTATATAGCTCGAACTACATCCGAAGGTAGTGAGGCAATTTTCCATGAGCACCAGTTACATTATACAAGATTATATTGCTGGAAGTATTATCCCCACCCCACCCCCAACACCCTCCCTGAAATGTGGCACTAGTTGCGCCCGATCGTAACTTTAACTTGATATCCCCTTGTATAATACCAGTGTTGGAAAGCGCTCTGAATCCTTCGAGCCATGTCCGCGCAATATATAAAATTGCTAAAATAAAAATGTGTACAACTCGTGACAACGTTTAGTTAAACCGTCGGCTGAATTTGAGCGTGCTAAACTTCAAGAGGAGGGCTTAAGGATATGCAACGCTTTAGCATCACGGAGCTCGAGTTAATTACAGGAGCCACATTTCACCTGTCAGGAAAGACGCTGTCTTTGACCTGCCTGTGTCCGCCTATTTCTCAGGAGGTGTCTACCTCTTCCCTTCTGTCTGCGACTGTGCGTGGCTGCTTTCATACCACAGCAGCGAGACTCTCACCTTCAGGTAGTCCTCGGTGCATACGACGTCGGCTTTCCCAGCTCTGACGCCTTTTAGAGGCACAGATATATAAACCACGGAATCCGTCTGCTCCCACGAGTGATCTTTCACGACCAAAGGCATCTTGAGACACTCGGAGCAGCTTACGCTCCGTTGCTAAGCACGCTTTCTTCTGTTACTAACGAGGGCCACCCCGTTTCCGGTTTACCTTAGCTGGGCTTCCGGGCCTGCCGCAAATAGATCGGACATATTGGAAAAGTGAAGGAGTTTGAACTGGAGTACTCAGGCTCGTTATATACAGTTCTAGTGAACTATACGACCCAGGGCTGGAAATGAGACAAATGTACTGCAGCAGAGACCATTAAGAGAGGGCCACGGTGTGGCAGTGGAAAGGGGGTGAATTTATGAGGGACTTCGGTCACGAAAAGCGACTTTGGCTGTCGACCTACACATTATTTCTTGGAAAATACGACTTAAAGAAATTGGCAACAAGAACAAACATGAAAATAAATCTGTAGATTAAACAGTCACAAAGAGAGTGCCTTTCAAAAAAGCTTGCGTGGTTAAAGCACCTGCTGCAGAAATCCTTGTGTAGGGTTAATGTATTTCTTTAAGGAATTGTTATTTGTTTTGCTCGTGCCGCAGCACGTGGTATGTATGTTCATTGCCATGTATACAGTCCTGCCAAGCGTCACGCAACACGTGTGACGCTCACGCATTTGAGTGCAGTGATCCGCATCACTGCACTGAAATGCATATGTCACGCATTTTGCACCTGCCAGGCGAGCCACCAACGGCGCCTGTCACTGGCAAATGGTGCGGCTGCGGCGCAGCGGCCAGCACGGCTCATAACTCACTCAGCAGGGGCCGGGATGCCTGCCCTCTCAGTCCGATAGTGCAGCCAATGAATGATCATCACGTCACCAGGGGGGCCGGGATAAATCCGAATGTGCTGCGGTAGAGTGCCGTCACGTCCGGACAGGAACAGGAAGTTAGGAAAGCGGCGGGGATATCTGAGAGTGAGAGTGCATGCTGCCTGCTGCTCACTCACAGCCTCACATGGCAGGCCGGGCCGGCCGCCGCGACCGCATTGGGTCCGGCCGCATGATCGATTGCGGCCGCCTGAACAGTTGTCATTCCTTAGCAGCCTGTAGCACCACCCAGCCAGGTCCAAGCGCACTCCAGCCTCAGGGGGATCCTAGGCTTCAGCTCCAATCTGAGACTCAGTCGTATACCGGGTGCACACCAGCAGCGCCCGAGCTGTGTCTCCAGGGCTCTCCCGTATTTGCAGCTACTTGGCACACGATATCATGGGAGCTTGCCCCGGGCTGCGATGTCGTCAGAGCAGGCCTCAATGGCGACGTGGCCACTACATAAAGTGCGCGGGGCCAGTCAGCACCTCACCACATGCCAGCCTGTTGTTTCTGTTTGGAAGCCACCGGCTCCTGCACACTGAGGTGAGCAAAAACTTCAAGAAATGTTAAAAAATAATGTTTTATTATTTTGTGTTTGAAATTGTTTTATATACTTGACGTAATTATTTTCGTGATTTGCACATGTGCGACGATATTCTGTTTGAAATTGCCGCGGTGACGTTGCAGCGGCCAGGTATGGACCCATTGCTGTGGCTTGCAGCCTCGGAACTTAGTGAGTGCAGCCGGCGAGTGTGTTAATTAAATTAGCTTTTTAGTGGCAGCACGCTATCTACTGCCTGCATTGCGGGTCGGATAATTAGGTAGCGTTTTTCTGCCCAGGCTTTTTTTATTTTACGCTCTTTTGATCTGAAGCAAAACATAACAGCCCCCTCCGGACGAGCTTCAAAAAGCTCACTTAGCGCAGCTCTGTTAACCTCTGTCTCTTCTACCGGAACTCTTTCTCCGTATTCCACCTCTTATGCAGCGTCCTCCTGAAGCCGTCTCCAACATCATCCTTTTTTTGTGGGCGCCCTCTTCCTCCTATTCTCTCATTTTTACACTTCCGGTTTTAAAGTGGCTGAGAAGAAGCAGGAGCTTCTTTAGTGTTTGCGGGTGTTTGTTTACTTGGGTTTTTTGTCTGTCTTCACTGCTAATTCTCCTCCTATAGGAAGCATTGTGTCGTGAGAAGTCGTCTGGATCATGGATTTGTCAGCGTTTGTTTGAGGCTACCTCAGTCCTCATATCGTGACATTCTGCTGTGTGCAGCTCCTCATTTCATCCTGCTAAGATCTCTAAAATGAATACCCTTTCATTCTTCCGAGACAGATTAAACAAATACCGCAGTGTGTGCATGGATGCCATTTATTGGCACTGTCCTTGCGACCCTTAGCATCCGCGGGGTCATGGGGCCAAAATGAGAAAGAATGCCTGGGTATTGCGTTAGAAATATGGCCTTGCTGTGCAATTCAGTCACGCCCTTCATTAATACATTGTATTTGCTGCAATAGTGTTAGAGCAATAAAGAATGTAAAGCAAATGCATTTAGTATTTTAAAAAGAAATCGGAACTGCTTCTACTACTCTTTATTCAAGGAAATACAGCTGTCCCACGTACACTCAAAAACACAAACAAATATTTAAGCTGCAGGGTAACATAAAGCACCAGTAAAAATTCAAAGGACTAAAGTGCAGTGGAGCATTTGCATATTGTAAGAGTAAGTATCCACATTAAAATACATCACACTGAAGAATAAAGAATGTCAAACTTGCCAACATTGTATGCATTTATGCTTGGTAAAAATGTATGTAGAAACCCCAGTCCAAACCAGCAATGGTCTTCCAAAACAGGTGCACAATAGAGGGTTTTTTAGTTAATTGTTGTTGGTAACGGAGCGGAGTACATGAAGATCGGCTGATTTGACAATGATTACACAATACTCATAAGTGAAGAGACCGACCACGCTTATAACACTGAGGTTTCCATATTCTATGTAGGGCAATGTATTCTTAGGGCAAGATCTTAGCGCTACCTTGCTCAAATGGGTGTCATTTCATATATTTATGTGTTTCCCTAGTCTTCGTTACTTAATTTTGCGCACGAGAAAGTGTCACTCATAGTTCTTGAAATGTCACTCATAATTACACTGAAGTTATGAAAATGTCACACATGGCAATCTGAAACCTTGGCAGCTAGGTGTATAATGTTTTCATTCAAGTGTAGATTCTCCTTCCATCAGTTGCTCTCTTTCACTGCAAGTCAGTTGACTGCAGAGCTCTTGAGAGAAGAACTGAAGGAAGGCTGGATCTGTCGATGTTCAACTCATGAATAAAACTTCTTCAACTAATCCTCTGAGCAGTTACTTAACAAATTTGGTGACAAGGACAAGAGAACATCAACATTTCAAAAAGAGTGTCTCAATATTTTATTATTGAGGATGGCCTTATTCATGATGACAAGAAAAGTTCTGAAAGTGTGGTTCAGGAAAATTCTAGTGATGTTGGTAATTCTGCCAAAGAATCTTTCAGTGCTGATGGATATCTACACCCCGCTGTTGAATATTCCTTTGCGAACAGCAGCACGGTTGATACTAATGTTGGCACTGGGATATCTGGAACAGCAGTTGATGCTAATATCAATTTGGATTCTACCAGAACTCAAGGAGGTAGTGGAATGGTATTAATACTGGATTTGGTGCAAATACTGCATTTGGTGAAAAGGAAAATATGGATTCTATAACAGAAGTCACAGAAAGCAATAACGTTGTTGTTAGTGACCGTTCAGTACGTACTCACACAAAACCCAAGTGGTTAAAAGATTTTGTTTGGGACAATGAAGAAAATGTATATATAGTATTTTTTTTTTTTTTTGTATATATTAAGGAGAAAGATGTATTGTATTTCTTTAAGGAATTGTTATTTGTTTTGCTCGTGCCGCAGCACGTGGTATGTTTGTTCATTGCCATGTATAATGTTTTCATTCAAGTGTAGATTCTACTTCCATCAGTTGCTCTCTTTCACTGCGAGTCAGTTGACTGCAGAGCTCTTGCGAGAAGAACTGAAGGAAGGCTGGATCTGTCGATGTTCAACTCATGAATAAAACTTCTTCAACTAATCCTCTGAGCAGTTACTTAACAGTTAATAACGGTTAGATAATTGGTGGTTAATGCACTTCCACTAGAGACCTGTATTTGTCTAGTCACAGTTTTGACTCAAAGTGACATGGAGGATTGATGTGGCAACTGCAAAGCCCATTGTTTAAGAGGCAGATCCCAGATTTGTATTTTTTTTTATAGCTAGCTCAGTGGGTTGATGCTATTGTCTCAGAGATCCTTCTGTTGCTTGTAATTTTTTAGTTAAAGTCCTTCTAACTGCGCATAGTTTTTTGTTGCTGATTTAAATAGCGCAAACTCGACCCAAAGGTATTGTAACGCTTTAAATGTGCACCAGTTATGTTACACAAGGACACATTTATTTTTTGGTATGTACCGGAGATTAAGTGATTTGCCCAGAATTACAGGAAGCTGAGCCGACGTGGAGGCTTGAACCTGCTTTCCCAGCTCCGATCGGCAGCTCTGGCCGTAAGGCCACAACCTCTCCCCGATAATGAGCTATTAGTCATCATACCCGCATTTTCACACTGACACTTATTGTCACGCATTTCAGAGCTTTATGAGAACACCACTGTTAAGGTTGCAAGTTGCTCTTTCCCCTTTAAGAGCAACCTGTCATTTGCGCGTTACCATTGTATACATCTCGAGCGTGTCTTCGCGCTCTGTTATTGTTCAAGTGCCCTCTCGCTGTCATGTCTTCCTCGTAACTGCCTTCAACTGTTTTCTATGCAGTTACGACAAGGACGCTGCAGCTGTCGGTTGTGGGCTTCTTATATCTGAACCTGTCTTCATGAATAAACACTTAATTCCTAAGTGCAACGTTTCCTGTGCATTGTTTCTCTTCGTATATTTGGCGACGAAGGATTTGTTTCGCCCACCGACCGATAATAAAAACATTTTTGGATTTACCTGCAAATGTGCCTAGCCTTTGCCTGATCCGGACGACGTACAACGCTCAATACAAGTGAAGGGAGTTCAAGACCCACCCCTGACGTCGTGACGGCTTCCTCCCACGTGTACCGGAGGTGTTTAGTTAACTCTTTCCAGGTATTTGGGCGTGATTAAGCTCCGGAGGAGGGAAGGAGTTGTTGCCTAGCAACGCGGCAACGGATCGTCGTTTCTCTGTCTAAGAGACAATTTATCAAGAATTCAGTCCCGGTTTTTACGCGAGGACGATTTAAGTGGTAAGATTTGCCTGCTCTTCGGTGACAGGCACACCATTTCCTAATTTATCTACTTTATTGTTTACTTAAAAGGATCAAACGAGTGAAACAAGCCTAAAATTTGATGAGATTTTTTGTAATAAGATTGGTAACATAAAAAGGTTTGAGCATTTAATCAAGTTCAAGGAAAATGCATCTCCAATTGTACATAAAGTCAGGTCTATTACTCTTAGTGTGAGGCAAGATCTCAAAGCTCTGCTTGACAAACTTTGCAAGGAGGGTGTCATTACGGCCACAGACTAGTCGAAATGGGAAGTCCGATTGTTATCGTTAAAAAAAAAGACTATTGAGATCCGTCTATGTGTGGATCTTCGCACCCTTAATAAGAATATCATTGTTGACTGCCACCACCTACCCAAGGTGCAGGATTTGTTGGCAAATTTGGGAGGTGCAAAAGTATTTTCTTTATTGGATCTTAGATCGGCGTACCACCAGATACCGCTTGCCGCAGAGAGTCAAGACCTTACCACCTTTATCACACCCTTTGGTGCTTTCAAGTACTTACGCATGCCATTTGGTCTTGCCTCTGCTGCAAGCGTGTTCCAGAAATTTATGGATACCATTCTGAAAGGTATCTCTGGGGTACAAGCTTTTCAAGACGATGTTCTCATATTTGCGAAATCCGCAAGAGAACACAATCTCATCTTGGAAAATGTTTTATCTGCATTCAAGAATGTTGGAATTACTCTCAGGAAAGAAAAATGTAGATTCCAGGTCAATCAGCTAAACTATCTTGGTCACTGTATCACAAAAGATGGCATCAAACTCAAAGATTCCCTTATCTCTGCCATTAGAGACACTGTTCCCCCCAAGAATAAAGACACTCTTAGATCATTTCTTGGACTCTGCGAGTACTATTCTCGTTTAATCCAAGGATATTCTTTGATGGTCCAGCCGTTGAGGGAATTGTTGTGCAAGGGCAAGGCCTTTGTTTGGTCTGATGAAGTTCAGAGGGCTTTCTCTGAAATCAGAATGTTAATTACTTCTGCACCCATTTTGTCACCTTTTACCCCTGGGCAACCTTGTTGTTTGACTGTTGATGCCAGCCAATTGGGCCTAGGTGCTGTTTTATCTCAGCATTTTGACAACAAAGAACACACCATTGCATATGCTTCGCGGTCCTTGTTGTCCTCTGAGAAAAATTACAGTACAATTGAGAAAGAGGCATTGGGTTGCACCTGGGCAGTTGAGAAATTCAAAACTTTTCTTTGGGGGACTCACTTTTTAATTTTTACAGAACATAAGCCTCTTATTTTCATGCTAAATGGTAACGGTACAGGTAAGGCTTCAGCTAGGCTGGTTAGGAATCTATCCAAATTGCATGAGTACAATTTTTCTATTAAGTACTTACCTGGTGGCAAGAATGGTCGGGCAGATTGCCTCTCGAGGATGCCTATTGATGAGGCATCATCTACTGTGCAGTATGAAGTGGAGTGTGTGGTAGCCCTTGTTGATGGCATGTTGCATGATAATTCTCCGTTGTCTAAGGATTCGTGGATATCTGAGCTTGCTGAAGACACTCTTCTTCCAAGTGTTATGTCTTATGTCAGATCAGGTTGGCCACATGAGAGGAATCTCCCTGCAAATGTTACACCTTTTGCGCAGGTCTCTGATGAGTTATCTATTGTCTGTGGGTGTTTATTTCACCATGATTCTTTGGTTCCTCCTTTCAAGCTCAGGTATCTACTGTTCAAGAAGAGTCATGAAGGACATATGGGTGTGTCTGTCACTATTCGGAATTTAAAACAATTTTATTGGTGGCCAGGTCTTGATTCTCAGGTGAAGATGTGGATCTCTGATTGCAACACCTGTCTGATCTCTGATAAACATTGGCGAACCTTTGAACCTAATATCCATATGATCCCACTACCTGACTCGCATTGGGAAAAGGTTGCTTTGGGTTTTGCGGGCCATTTGAGCTCTTTCCTGTGAATAAGAGACATCTATTAGTGTTGATTGATTATTTTTCAAAATGGGTGTATTTTGAGTTTGTTTCAGTTCCGGATACTAATGCTGTTATCAAATTTTTGAAAAATATTTTGGATATTGAAGGTCCTCCTAGACTTGTTGTTACAGATAATGGCACTCAATTCAAATCTCATCAAATGCAAAAATTTGTTCAGAGCTTACAGATCAAGCATCTCACTGTTGCACTCTATTCTCCTTCATCAAACGGTCTTGTTGAACTTATGAATAGATTTTTGAAGGAAGGAGTTCAGACTGCTTTGTCTGCTGGTTTTCAGGTGGAGGAATTTTTGAGGCAAAAACTTTGGGCTTACCATAACACTCCTCACAGCACTACAGGTGTCTCTCCATTCAAAATGCTGCGTAACAGAGTGGCAATTTCGAACCTTTGTCCTCATTGGGTAAATGAGATGACTAATAACAATGTTTCTCATGAAAATGATTTGCTGAAAATCAAGGAGGTTGTTAAGTCTAGATATGATGCAGTTTCTTTGTATCGTTGTGATACTAGAAATGCTAAGGACATTTTGCTTTCTGTTGAGGATTGGGTTTTAATTAAAAAACCTAGCAGAGTTAAAAAAGGGGAGTCTAAATTCACTTTGCCAGTTAAAGTTATACAAGTGTCTAAAACTGCTGCTTTGTTAAAAGGAAGGGGGTGGTGGAATAGGAGGTGTTTGGTCAAAATTACCAAGGATCAAGCATTAAAGATAATTTCTACCAAAAAAAAGGGGTTTTATGATTCTGACTTAGATGGGTCAAACTCTGGTATGGATTTCTGTCTTGACAATTTATCTTTGACTAATGTTGACAGGAATTCTGATTCATGTACAGATTCAATGTCAAACGATTGTTCTCCTGCTGTAATTCGAAGTTCATCTACATGTTGTAATTCTCCACTGGCTATGCAATCACCGTCTGATATTTGCTCTTCACCTGTGGTCTCTCAAAGGTCACATCGCAATGTTTCTGTTCCTCAGAAATTCAAGGATTTTTTTTATGTAAACACTTTCTTTATGTGATAGATTTTTCATTTTGTTATATTGCATTGTTTAAACCTTTCTAGTGTCATTTATATTTTTATTCTGATTGTTATTTATTCCTTGTTTTTTTATTTGTTTAATAAAGGGGATGGTGTTAAGGTTGCAAGTTGCTCTTTCCCCTTTAAGAGCAACTTGTCACTTGCGCGTTACCATTGTATACATCTCGAGCGTGTCTTCGCGCTCTGTTATTGTTCAAGTGCCCTCTCGCTGTCATGTCTTCCTCGTAACTGCCTTCAACTGTTTTCTAGGCAGTTACGACGAGGACGCTGCAGCTGTCGGTTGTGGGCTTCTTATATCTGAACCTGTCTTCATGAATAAACACTTAATTCCTAAGTGCAATGTTTCCTGTGCATTGTTTCTCTTCTTACAACCACCACAACATTGCTCAGAATGTGCCAATGCTAGCAATCTATAATAAAGTGTGTTGCCAGTGTGTGCTCAATGTGTAGTGAGCCACCCGGCCACTGCACCACATTGTTGCACCAACAACTCCGTGGGCCGGGCTCGGACCAGGGAGTATAAATAAACAGTGACGTCAGCGCACATGGCTGACGGCGCGGAGCTAGCATTCGACTCACTGTGTCCCCTCCGCAGCGAAGTTAGGCCACCCACTCCACGCGGTCTCTAGAAGTCGGCTGATAACCCCCAGCCGCACGCCCCTGATAGCCAACCCAGTGTATGGCCCCATCACACAATGCACAATATGCATTAAGCTGCTGCCTGCATGATGGATGGTGTCACAAGTTGGTCAGAGTGGTTACAGCATGGACGCTGTGCTGGCTGCTATGTCATCACTTCTGCCACTTGAGCTGCAAAGTGAGGGCTTATGGGGGTGGTGACCATAGGTCGTCCACCCCCGGGCAGCTTCGGGCGATTGTGCAGGACAGCCTTTTAGGTTAGCGGCCAGTGGCCCTTTTTACGATGGGGGCAGGGTTTTTAGTGTCGTTGGGGAAATTTTTTTAATCTGCGCCATTTGACGCTGTGGTCATTAGGGGTAAGATGTGCTTTTGCTTTTGCCCTCCCTCCCCTTTTTTGTCTGATTGTTTTTTAATTATATATATTTTCGCTTTCTGGGGGTCTGCAGTTTTGGTGCTTTTAGGTTGTCACTTAGGATAGGTGGCAGAAAGGAAGGAGCTTGCCAAAGACCAGAAGTATTGAGGACATTGCAGGGTAGGCTTTTGCAGAGGGGACACAGGGGGAGAGAGTTGAGTCACGTGTGAAAGTGGCCGGATGAAAGGATGGGGAAGATTGGAATTAGATGAATTTGTTTGGGGGATTATTATTGTTGGGGGGTGGCTTAAGGGTGGGGGGTTAGGTTTGTTCATTGTATTAGTGAGGCATGAATTTAATTCTGTAAATGTTAATAAGTTTCAAAACTGCATATATGTCCCAATAAAGAAGCCTTTTACTATACTCTGGTCTAGTTGCTGTGCCATCTCTCCCAATGGCTAATTTTAAAGACTGAACCAAATGGAAGACCACCTTCCCAGTATAGTGAGAGTTACCCTGGCCCTGTTGTGAGTGTCGCAGAGAAAGTGAACCTTCCAAAAGCTGAATTAAACTAAGTTTCTGACTTCAAGAGGCATCGTGCTCTCGTGCTCGGGATGGAAACAATCTCCTTAAGAAGGAAACAACCCTGGTAATCATGGAGTCTCTGTCAACAGGGCCAAGGCAAGTTAGTCTACTTATTGGTCAAGTTTGGGGGACCTAAAACACCCTGCTATTAGGGCTCTCACTTTTATGCACAGGAAATTGAGTCTTTGAAGGAACCTATTCCTCCCCTTCTCCCTTCACCTCCAACCTGATTAACCAGAAGAATCAAAGCTTTAGGGACACAACAAAAAAAAATATACCACAACCTTAATTCGAGAACAAACACGCAGATAAAGGTCAGATATAAATTCTATTTTTTTCTAAGGTTATTGTGTGAGGAAGAGGCCCATGAAAGGTAAACAAGGCAGAGTATTACACTCTTCTTGAAGAAGAAGAGTATAGAGGGTCCATAACACCTAAAACAACATAAAAGAGACAATAAACAACTATACCAATACTCGTTCCTTAATCTTACATTGTCCAGCCACTGGCACACAGGGCATAGAGGATGTGCTAGAAAGAATCGTTCTAAAGCATGTGTGGAGAAGTGTTTCACTAGGAGAGAGAGAGAGAGAGTGTTTCACTAGGAGAGAGAGAGGATGGTGGCGGCTGAATGGATAGAAGGCTCCAGGAGCCTGGTGGTATAGAGTGCTATAGGAGTCTGATCAGAGAAATTTATTTATTTAATTTATTTAATGGTTTTATAAAGCGCGTAGTAACTCAAAGAGCATCCCAGCGCTGACCTGCTTCTCCAAGGGTTTCAGCCGTCTGATGAAATTATATCTGCGGGAAAAGGAGGGTCTTTAAGATTTTTCTGAACTGCACTGTATAATTTTTAATAAATTGAGAGGTGCATCATGATTAATTTTCCATAATTTGTCAAACATAGGAGATGGAAATGTCACACATTAGCACATTCCAAACTTAGAAATGTCACACATGAGCAGACTTAAAACTTGGCAGCAATGTCATCACTCATACCAATACATAAACAGTCTTAAATTGCATGCATATCGCTTTCAGACAAGAGTTGAGCAAAGTCAAAAACATGTCTCCAAATCATAGATTCTCTAAAGTGCTTGTGAAATGATAAACTGGGTGCTTCTATCCATTGCACTTGCCTCTAGACGTTAGGCTACAGATGCACCCAGCCAGGACAATACATGAACTAAAAAGTCTGATGGCCCTTTAAATGTAAAAGATACACAAATGATGAACTAAATGCAGAAAAAATCAAACATTCACCTTCAGTCAAGAGAACTGGTTTAAATCTATTGTTCTTTTGCTCACCATGCCACCCCAGTTTAGGCCCAGCCATATGCAAATCACTCTTGACCCTGCTCCTCACGGGAACAGTCCAGCCCGAACTGCCAAGCCAAGACCTCGCTGGACCATAAACAAGCATCCTGGGACCAGGCTAGCTTGAATCCGTGGCACAGTGAACCCATTGTAGTGTTGGACCTTCGGCCCACATAGAGGGGGTATTGACTGAAGCAGACACAAGGTACTCTGGTGTAGTAACTGTCCTCGACCCCGTGCACCCGGACTCCTTTATTAACAGGGTGCCTGACTGGTGACACCCTTGGTGGGTTGATGTAAGGTGTGTTACACTTGAGGGCAGAACACTAGAACGTGTCTAGCTAGACACAACATCCCCCCCACCTTAGTAAAAAGAGAACAAAGGTCCAACCTGGAAGAAAGGTAAACAAACATTAAATAGCACTGATTGAGTTTCGTCAGGCCGTCAGCCAGGCATCACTGGAGCTTTGGACTGCATGGCAATGATGTTTTGGTTGTCCTTGGCGAAGTGCTTTAGACTGGCCTCACAGTGTCGGAGTCTTTGTACAGAGTCCAGCGTCAGTGCCTTTGGAGCTGTGGTGAGGTCTACTCTGGAGGATCTCTACGGGGAGGCCTTCCAGTTTTCGACTGCGACCTCCTTGCATTCTGTGTGTGACGCGGAGCTGCTGCCCAGATATTTCTCCCGTCCGATCTCCCATACCACGAGAACTCCGCTGAGGCCCCTTGCATTTCCACATGACCACGTGGGCCGTGCGGGCCTTTGCGTAGGACGCGCTTGGGGTCGCTGCAGAACTTCCCACAAGACCATGGTCTAGTCTTGTGTGGTGTGTCTTCCAGAGGCCGGGTGCGCTCTACTTCGGTATGCTGTAGGTTGATGGGGGCACACACAAACGGTTACTGGGTGGCCCGCTCATGGAACTCCAGTTATCTGGAGTGTGTGGATTTGCATTGGTGGTGTTATGCCCCTTGGTGGTGAAGATGAACGGTGGCTGTTTCTCAGTTGGGCAGCAGGCGGCGATCTGTTGTCTTGGGTGAGTTTGTGGAGCGAGAAGGACTGGAGGGGCTTCGCAGCTTGCCTTAATTTTTGCTGATGTTGTCTTTGCCTGTGTCGTCTGCAGTGAGACACAGGGATGTTGTCTGATTTATCCTGTCGGTGTTCGGGACTGACTGGTCGCGCGGGAAGCATTGGAGAGATGCTCGCATCGCGCTGGCGGCTTACATTTGGTTCTCCTTGTTGGGCTGTCTCCAGGGACGTTGGTCTGGCTTCAGGACTGGACGATCTCACTGGGACACTTTGGAGAGAAACTCGGTTCGCGCTAGCTGCGACTTCCAGTGAGGTCTTCTCCATGGGCTGTCTCCCAGGGCATCGGTCCGGCTGGTGACTGTCTGGTGTCTCTGGGTGTGCTCCTGTAGTGTAGTCCCTATATCCCTAATAGGCTCTGTGCATTGGAATAACATACACTATAGATTTGACATAGGAACAATGTCAGTATGTCTCTATCGAGTATATTAAACTTAATTGTGTGTGCCAGCTAACTCAGAGGTCACTAGAAACTTTCTCAAATAAAAAAGAAGGGATTAGTCTCTGACAACCGCATAAACATGACAACTTTGTTTCCCTTAGAGTCGGAACAATATCTTCAGAGTCGTGGAAACAATAGATAACTAGTTCACTCAGTCAATCGTGCATGCTTTGTTTCTACATAGTTTCAATAAAAGGGGTTTATTGAACAGTCTTATTTCTCATGCAAGAGATATGAACTGCTACAATTGTTAGACAGAATGCAAATTATAATGCATACAGCGTAAACAGTAATATAAAACTATACTGTAATAGCATTGTCTGTTGCTATGACATATATAAAAATACATACATAAATAACACAGGCTAAAATACTCAACCGGTGCTTCTAAAATACTCCTACTCCAGTGTACCTAACCTAGGTCTAGTACAAAGTAGGTGCTGCCTTAGCATAAGTTTTAGTTCTGCCAAGATTTGCCAAAGGTTTCTCTAGGTTTTAATCAGCTCCATGCCTTAGAATGAGAGAGGTTGGTATCTCTTTCCCGGGACTCGATTTCCCAACACCCCGCAAGGGGAGTCAGAAACACTGGAGCTGGATTCTCCGCAGGAGGATGACAGCTTCTAGTCAGTGTGTCAGCTGGGGAGTTGGCTTCCTACGGTACTTGCTGTGGTGAGCTGCGTCGTGCAAGTAGGTAGTCGAACTGCACCGAACCACACCGTGCTTAGTCATAGCAAGTGAAGGTATATTTATTCCTTGAAGGTGTTTAGGAATGCCAGTATTGACGTAAGAGTCGGCATATGAACGTCATGAATGAACCCCTAAGGAATAGATGTTCATGCATAATAAATGAGTTCTTGGAGAAATCAATATCCAAGCAAGGGGAAGTCCCTAGCGGCTTAAGAGTCTGGTTTTCCAAGAACTCGTTGTGACGTAGATGAACTGATGGAAGTAGCCATGCCTGCATTTGGGTAGCATGGACAATGCCTAAATAAGGACTGGATTTCAATGCCTATATAAGGGCAATGTGAAATGTACCTATATAAGGGCATGAATCGGGAAATTCATACAGAATCTAAATTGATACACAACACTCCTCTAGTGTTGGTACAAGTCTTCTGCCCTGCTCCTTTCCTACTGCCCGCCTGTGGTAGTTGTTTGCCTTGTGGCGCTGTGCCACTGTTCCTTCTCTCTCCGTGGAGTGGCATTGTGTCAATCTCTTCTCTCTTATTCGACCAGGATCTCACTTAGGGTGGCGTTCTGCCGCGTATCACGTGTTGGTGTCACATGGACTTTGCTGGGCACCCAGACTGTCTCACCCTTCTTGTGAGCCTGTCTCAGGTTTGTCCTGTCGGTAGGACTTGTACTTCCCCTTGAGAAACTGTCATTGGATGGTCTCATCTTTCCTGTGGATGTGTCTCGGAACTGTCCTGTCAGTAGGACTTGTACTTCCCCTTGGGAACTTTCATCGGACGGTCTCATCTTTCCTGTGGACCCCTCTCAGAACTGTCCTGTCAGTAGGACTTGTACTTCCCTTGGAAACTTTCAGTGGACGGTCTCATCTTTCCTGTGGACCCGTCTTGGATCTGTCCTGTTAGTAGGACTTGTACTTCCTCTTGGGAATTTCCGTTGGCACCACCATTTGTTCGGGGATACTGCAGTGGTTCTCCTTGATGCCTTCTGCATGCCTCCTTCTCTTTGAGGAGGTTTTGCACTCCTGGGCGCTTGCCCATGCAGTCATGCTGCTGGATGCGTCTGTCACACACCTCGGACCTGGCGCTCTTCAACCCTCTTTGGGGTAGCCGTGATCCTGGTGGTCTGTCCAGCCACCTCTTTGACCTCTTCCTGGTCACTCCTGCTTGGCGTGCTGCCGACTGCACCTTTGGTTTTCTCCACTGGATGCGTTTGCTACATATTTTGTTCAGTCTTCTGTTCCTGAGACTGTAGCAGCTGTTCCTGTGCTGCTGCGTACTTGCTTGCTGTTGTATGTTCCTCTTCACCCTCTACGCATGGAGTCGCCTCTCTTTTTGCAGACTTTGTATGCCCTGGCAGTCTTTATTGTGATCTCACTATGTTGCACAGTCTTTCTTTAGCGCTCTCCTCCCATCACTTGTGAGGCTTTCTCTAGCACTGTGCCCTGTGGGAGCTTCATCTAGCACAAAGACACCACTGCAGTAGGGGCTGCTTTGTCGCCTCTTGCTGTCACTCGGTCCTTTCCACTTTTGTCTCAATTGTTCTTTGTTGTAGTAGCATGTAGACTGGCTTTCCCTGCACTCTCCTTTAGCACTGTTTGAGCTACCTTTGAAAGACTTGTCCCCTCAGCAGCTTCCCCACGCTGCCGATTTTTGATCAGCTCTTTCTTAGATGCGGTCCTGTCAACAGCCAGCAGGTGGCATTGCCTCTTTAAACTTCAATACTCTGGCATCGGCGCTTTAAGAATCCCACTCAGTTTTTCAGGCTGTTAGCATCGCAAAGCTCCTCTGGCGCGCCGATCGGACATTTCTTGGGGAGCACGCTGCCTGCTTGCCTCAGCAGAACCTCCTTCTTCACAGCAGTGTGTAGTAAGTAGGTCCACGAAAGAAGTTGATTCCAAGATGTATTTATTCATAAGAGAGAACAACTTAACATCCACAGCAGAGAGAGCAGCAATAACGATCTTCTTCCCACAGTAGCCAACCTTCCTCTGACCATATTCTACAGACATGCAACAGTGACCTCACAGATTCTAAATGACCCAACCATAGAATACCACACACCTCCCCCCTTTTGAAGAAAAAAAAAAACAGGAAAAAGAGAGAAAAAAAAAGTTAAAAACGAACATTTAACTCGTGAACTCTTACGTGAAAGGCCAACACTTTGATTGCAATCAGTGGAAATACTGTTAGAAAAATCATCATGTACAGAATTCTCAGGAATATTGTCATCGGTTACATTTTCATGAAGAACAGTGTTATCAGACATATTAACATTAGTTGCATCTTCATGAATGTTATCTTCACACGGAGAAAGATTATCAAAGGCTTCATGAGTACCAGAAAGTTCGAAATCATTATCAACAATTTGCAGATTACCAGAAGACGCTAAATTAGAATGTTGTTAAGAAGACCTTAAGTCGTTAGATTTGCAAATTGAAATGCGTCTAAAGTTCCAGATCTTGCCACCCTCAACTTTAACAGCCTTACTAAAAACTTCAGTAACCTTAACTGGGTTGGACCATCTGGAAGCCCCCTTACGAATTTGTCCCCCAAACTTCACTCTCACAAGATCCCCAACATTTAATTTAGAAGAATTAGCTTTCAGTACAGAATTATGAGACATTTTCACTTGGTACTTATGATAGAATTCACTTTTCGATGCCCTAATTACCCTATGATGACGTGCGAGTTAGCATCATATGACTAACTAATGCAGTTCGTATATGCACTTATGCTGAATTCATATTCTTACTTATTGCTTATATTCAAATGTATGCGTGACCATATTAGTTTCTTAGCTTAGCCTGTGTGCCACCATTTTGTGTAACTCTCTGTGCCTGCGGGCTCTGCTCGCTCATGCCCCTCCCGCAGGAATACAGAAATATACTAAGACAGCAGTTTTCGTTTCTCGGCTTACTGTGGCCGAAACTAACACGCCTCGTTATCTGTAATGTTCTCATGCCCAGAGACGCAGAAGCCTAGCTCCATGGCCTTGAGCAGAGATAATAATGTATCCCTTGCAGGTGCAGATGCCTGCTGTATGAGAGCATTGTCCACTGGTCTGAAGCTCGGTAACTTTCCACAAGGGGTGTACCCCATTTACTGTATTGCATTATAATGTATTGCTGTGATGCAGAGAGTCAGTCCTCTCGTTCGCACTCCTAGGAGTGAGGTCGGACAGGGCCCTCTCATATGAGTGTTGTTTGGCCTAATAAAGACTTTTGTTTATACTTCTCCACTGTCCGGCTGACTTCCTATAAGGTAATTATAGGTGAGTGCTGTAAGTCACTCCTGTGGATTTGAGCCACGCTTATCAGATGGCGCCCGAATAGGGACCCCGCGATAAGGATCTTTCTCACCCGTAAGTAAGTAGCAGAAGACCGGGGACCCGCTGGTCGGCACGGTGGGCCCGGGATCCCATTTGATGCCGAGCTTGGTTCTCGCAGCGCTGCCCCACCCTGCTGATCGGGAGAGGTCCCGGTTCGGATCTTACGCCGGGGTCCAGAAGGCGGAACTTGAAGTTGACCGTGTTGGTCCTGGCAGCCGGAGGTGGAGAACGGTAGAGGTCGGTGCCGCCTACGGAAGGTGAGTGGTCCACCTGTGATTGCTGCAAGAACGGGAGTGTTCCGAGAGACTAGAGTGTCTCTGATGGTTTGAGGAGCCGGTGTGCTCCTGGGGCTAGCGTGCTCCGGGGAACTCAGAGTACGAGTTGGTGCTCTGACAGACTTGACGGGGTTGGGGACGTATTTCGAGGTAATTGTTTGTAGCGATCCGACCGAATGGTACTGTGGTGAAGGCGTGGCTCATTGTGGGTAGACTCTGGTGCGCTTACCCTGAACTCCTAGTGTGGTGATTCAGTGGAGGTGTGATCCGGGTTTCCCGCGGTAAAGTGCGCAGCGATCCATAGTGCCGCACGGGTGGCGGATCTGTTCCCCGTCCTCAGAACAGTTAGCGTACTGTTCGGTCTGCGGTAGAGTCCAGGTTCCCCAGGACTTGGTCGACGGGCCTTGTCCCATTTGGTAACACGTGTTTGGCGATATTGTATATGTGTACGTGGTTCTCTGATGTCCGTCTATATGTTTGTGTGTGAATGAACTCGAGTTGTGATTCAAGATAAAAGTAGTCAGTGGAGAAGTGCTACTTTTACGTCAAAGTAAAGATGCCGTGTTTTAGCAAGTTACGATGTTTTGGATGCTGTTGTCGACCCTCAGATACTAGACTGGCCGAGAGCCAACCTGCACCCCCTGAAGGGACACCGAGTTTTGATATGTATGTTAAACATGGACTGGTCCCGATCTTGTTTGGTACTTTGTGGCATCGGTACACTGCTGATAATGTGGATTTACAATGGCCTTTGACGGGTTCTTTTGATGAAGCTAAGTTGGATTATTTGCAAGACAAACTGTTTGCTAGGCGTAGCCGCCAGAGTATGTTCGACTCTTTGCGAGTGTGGCAGAAAGAGGCCAGGAAACGTAAGATGCGAGAGGAGAAAGAGGAGTATAAAAAGTCCACCCAGACTATGGCGCAGAAAGCGAAGGAACAGGTGGGGAATGAGAATGCACTACGCATGGAGCGCGCAGATAGACTTTGTAGGTTGAAGGAAAATAAAAGTTACGTAGTGAGAGAGGACGACCCAGATGAGATGGAGGACATTTTGAATGCCCGACCCCCTCCCCCTTATGCCCCGCAGCCCTTGTACCCCTCCTTGCCACTCTCGGCCCCTAGTAGTGTTGTTCCGGGTCCTTTAGCGAGTGCCCCCCAACAATCCCTGCCCTCGACACCCCTCGTTTCTCTACTCCAGACCACTTCACCTGCCCCCTCACCATTTTCTTTAGCACTCCCTACTGTTTCAGCTAGTACCACCCCCAGTCAGGAGATGCTAACACCGAGTCGCGGCGCAGGTAGCGGATTGTTTTCACAGGTACGGAAGCTGCTAACACGCTCTACAGTTGGTTTAGATGAAAAAAGTATGGTGGCTAATCAGGCATGCCAATGGGCCAGGAATAATATTTATTCGTTCGAAGATATTTGGTCCACCATGAAAGATTTTGAGCCCTTGATGCAGCAGCACGCTTTGTGGCACATGTCTAATGTATTGATACCGCTATGGGAGCAGGGATATGGAGGTGTGGCTCCGGCGGTTTTACGGGATATACAGGCTGGAGCGTACAGAACGAACACGGGGGTGAAGGAAGTGATGAGTAGTCTGCGCGCGCTATTGCAATACAGGAATGAATTGCCCTCTGTTGGTACACCCCACTTCCCAGGTCTCCACCCAATGCGAGAGGTGCACCCTATTTTTCATCCCGAGGTCCCCGAGTTGTTAGACCCGGTTACGAGGGCTGTTACAAGGAACAGAATTGATGCGCATTTTCAGGAGCAATGGGTGTATACGCCATGGAAGAGAAGTGAGGTGTTATCATTGAAGGCTCAGCTGCCGGATTCCAGAAAGAATCCGACCGCCTATTACAAAGAGCTTACGGAAGCGGCGTCTTCTACGGTGATGACGTTAGCCGATGTTGAATTGTTTTTCGGGCTTTTGGTCCCGGTTGATGTGTGGCGGCAGGTGAAAGGTACGGATCATAGGGAGGAACTGGGAGGTACATGGCAGGAGTTACAGGATTGGGATAAGGAGCGTAAGCCAGGGGAGAAGCCGAAGGCTGAAATATTAGCTTTACCGGGGCGCATAATAAAGTATATGCACTCCCTTATTCCCCCGAAAAAGGTAGATTGGGACAAGTTGACGGCTTGCAAGCAGAAAAAGGATGAGGCGGTCTCAGATTTCTTTACGAGGTTTGAGGAAACGTTCATGGATTTTAGTGGACAGGATGTGTCACAGGATGGAGGGTTACGACTCTTTGTTAACAGGTTTGTCACAAATTTATTGCCTGAAATATCAGCTAGACTGCAAGCGTCGGAGAGCACGTGGACGACGTCCTCTCCTTCGGGAATACTAAGTATGGCGCAATATTACGAACACAGGGAAAATGAGAACAAGGACAAGCAGGAAAAGAAGGCTAAGGATTTGAAGACGAGGGTTTTGTTGCAGCAAGTGGCAAGAGGCAGGGGAAGAGGTGCGGCGCTGAGTCGCGGAGGTGGTTTTGGGAGAGGTGAGAGTAGGGAAAGGCTGGGACCGAACCAGTGCGCCAAGTGTAAGCAGGAAGGGCATTGGTGGCGAGACTGCCCGCTGCTCCAGTCAGGTACCGGTCCAGGAAGAGGACGAGGACGAGGTAGTGGTGATTTTGGGAGACAGGCTGCGCGATCAGAAGGAGGCGGGAGACCGGGAGGCAATTACTTTGACAACGGGACAGATAGACAACAGTCACAGAGGAGCGGGGGCCAGCATTACAACGATGATTACTCGGTGGACGATTTGACAGGGTTCTCCCACAACTAGGACAGCGTAGGACAGAGCATGGGACCAGTACTTATGGAAGTTGATCAGAGGGGACCTTATGTCGAAGCCGACTTACTGGGGTCTCAACAGAAATTTCTAGTGGATACGGGTGCAATGAAAAGTTCAGTGGCTCGTTCTCGGGTCCCAGGGGCGGCTCTGTCTGGCAAGAATAACATATCCGTGGGTTTCGCAGGAACTCCGGTGATTAGCCCCATTTCTAAACCTCTCACGTTAACGATTGGTCCTTTTACTGTTGATTCACCGTTTTTATTGACATCAAATTGTGGAGAAAATTTGTTGGGTTTAGATTTATTGAAGAGATTGCATGCCACCATTTATTGTTCTCCGGATGGCGTGTACCTTACTCTAGGCCCGAATGTTGCCCGCCCACTACAGTGCTTTTCAAAAGACGACCCGCTGCCACCCGAGTTCCGAGGCATACCCGACAGCTTGTGGGCTGTCAGTGATAATGATGTAGGGAAAATGGATATTGCCCCGGTGACAATAAGAGTGAAGGTGGGAGCCAAATTGCCCAGAATTCCACAATACAGAATACCTAGGGAGGGTGAGAAGGCCTTGTTACAAATAATTCAAGATTTAATACAGTCTGGAGTAGTGGAAGAGACTGATTCGAATATATGTAACAGTCCTATTTTGCCTATACTTAAAAGACGGTCACCTGATGCTACTGATAATACACCTGATGTTTATAGATTTGTGATTGATTTGCGGCAAGTAAATAGAGTAGTGGAGCCACAATATCCGGTGGTCTCGAACATCACTACAATATTGACTATGATTCCACCTTCGGCCAAATATTTCTCTGTCCTAGATTTGAAAAATGCTTTCTTCAGTATTCCAGTACATGAGGAAAGCCGTTATGTCTTCGGATTCTCATTGGCTGGCCGTAGCTTCCGCTTCAAGAGAATTCCTCAGGGGTACACTGAGAGTCCGAGTATATACAGTCAGGCTCTAAAGGCACAATTGGATGACCTGGAACTTCCACCTGGCAACGTCATGTTGCAATATGTGGATGATATCCTAATAGCATCGGATGATGAGCAGGGTTGTCGGGATGCTACTGTAAAATTGTTACACCATTTGGCAAAAAGGGGGCATAAAGTGTCCCTTCCGAAATTTCAATACTGTCGAACGGAGGTCACCTACCTCGGTCACCTCCTTTCGAAAGTGGGGAGGAGATTGACGCCGGAGCGCATAAAAGCGATCACTAACATGCAAATACCTAACACGCAGCGAGAGGTGCGCGCGTTCTTAGGCATAACATCGTATTGCCGTCAGTGGATACCTAACTACGCGTTACTAACAAAACCCCTATTGTATCTGACTACCAAAGAAGTGCGCGAACCCCTACCCTGGACCCCCGCACGTCAGGAAGCGTTTGAGTCACTAAAAACGTCTTTGTGTTCTGCGCCAGTTCTTGGAACACCTGATTACCAGAAGCCTTTTGTTCTTTACGTGCACGAGGCGGAAGGTTGCGCGTTGTCTGTCTTAACTCAGTGTTTTGGGGGGAAGCAGAGACCGTGTGCGTACTTCTCTGCAATGCTCGATAATGTGGCAAGAGCGCTGCCGAGCTGTCTGAGAGCCACGGTGGCTGCTGCGGTCTCTATAAGACAATCGGCAGGGCTCGTGCTGGGATCAGACCTCACAGTAATGGTACCGCATGCTGTGGACATTTTACTGAACAGGACACAGACGCAGCATTTAACAAACGCTCGTCTGACGGGTTACGAGATGACTCTTTTTGCACCCCATGTAACAATTAAAAGGTGTGCCACATTGAACCCCGCCACCTTGTTACCTATCCCCACAGATACTGACACAAATGATGATGACATACATGACTGTCTGTATAGGACTGAGGAAGAGACAAAGGGGAGGGTGGATCTGACAGACAGGCCCATGGAAGAACCAGACGGGGAACTGTATGTCGATGGATCCTGTTTTAAATTACCAGACGGTACATCGACAGCAGCATATGCAATAACAACATTACAGACGGTGGTAGAGACTTCTAGAATACCTTACAATTCTGCTCAGGCTGCCGAGATTATTGCCTTACTGAGAGCATGTGAGTTGAGTGAGGGGTTGGATGTGAACATTTACACCGATAGCCAATACGCCTTTGGCGTGGCTCATAATTATGGGCGACTTTGGGCAGAACGGGGATTTCTGACGTCTCACGGACAACGTATACAACATGGTCCACTGATATTACGACTGCTAACGGCACTGACATTACCCAAAAGATTGGCTGTGATAAAATGTAGCGCACACAAGACAATAGTGGACGATGTCGGGCGAGGCAACGCTTTTGCCGATGAGACAGCAAAAGAGACTGCTAGAGAAAAATTACCACGAATGTTTGTGGCAGGGCCAGCACGATGGGTCCCAGATGTTCATATGTTCGCAGACACGGTACAGAGTGTCAAGAACATACAAAGCAAAGCGACGGATGAGGAATTGAGAGCATGGAAGGATGGGCAGGGACAACTGGATGCGGATGAATGTTGGACAGATGTGACAGACAAGAGACGATGGATGTTACCGAATGCGTATGTCCTTCCAGTAGTGACGATGGCACATGGGCCTGCCCATGTGAGTGCCAAGGGTATTTGCAAATTGTTAGACCCGGTTTGGAGCAATAAAAATATCTCTAAGATGGCCACCAATTTGGTTCGTCAGTGTATGGTGTGTTTGAGACACAATCCTGGAAAGGGTACCCCTGTCCCAACTGGAAATTTTGCACCCCCCTCTTTCCCTTTTGAGGTGATTCAGATGGATTACATCGAAATGGAAAGAGTCAATAACTTGAAGTACGTCCTTGTAGTCGTATGTGCTTTTAGTAGGTGGGTGGAGGCGTTCCCAACGAAAGACTGCACGGCCATGTCTACTGCGAAAATGTTGATAAAGGAGTATTTCTCCCGCTTCGGATTACCTAGGGTGATCTGGAGTGATAATGGCACGTCCTTTAATGCAGAATTAGTGAAACAAATTAGTAAAGGTTTGCACATATCGCAGAAGTTTCATTCAGCCTTACACCCTCAGGCAGCAGGACTCGTGGAGCGGTTTAATGGCACGCTCAAGCTCAAGATGGCCAAAATATGTGAGAGTACAGGTCTCCGTTGGCCAGATGCACTTCCCTTAGCTTTGCTTTCCACGAGAGTCACTGTAAATGCAAAAATGGGCGTTTCTCCACATGAAGTGGTATTCGGCCGCCCGGCCAATATCTGGGGAGTGCCAAGGCCTAAATGTTTTACTGAAATACCTTACCCTTTGTTGACAGATTATCTGTATGCTTTGACTAAAGATCTTCGTTCTATTCATCAGCAGGTAGCAGACACTCTGAAGCCGTTGCCAGAGGGGCCTGGACACACCATCCACCCAGGGGACTGGGTCGTCATCCGAAGATATCAGCGGAAGTCTTGTTTGGAGCCAAGGTGGTCAGAGCCGCGCCAGGTGCTCCTCACTACGCGCACGGCGCTTCGGATCGACGGCAGGAAAGCGTGGACTCATGCCTCTCATGTGAAGAGAGTCCCACTCCCGTTGCCCTATGATCAATGGGTACAAGACGGCATCGCTGACCAGGAGTCTGAACATATCCCGAGGTATGTTCCTTTCTCGGATGCTTCACTGATTGGAGAAGAGCGAAGCGGAATTGAGAATACTGTGAGCTCTACCACTCCTTTTGTTGCTAGCGAAGAGATATCGGAAAGTTTAGCATCTGCCACTGATACACCTGCTTTGTTTACTGACCCCGAAGTGCCAGGGAGCACTCGCTATAATTTGCGGCCCCGAAAAAAATAAGCAACAGTGCTGGAATATGATGGACTAAATACTGGAAGAAGGGCTTAGTGGACATTCTGAAAAAGAAGATTTAGTGGTAGGGATGGACTTGTAAGAGCCCTGGTGTTTAGCCGAAGATTGTGTTCTTTGAGACTATAGAGTGGCGCGGGGCCCGAATTAAGTGCTTCCCTTGTTTCAAATTGTTGAACAGCGACGTTGGAGTTAGGTATGGATGGTAAAAGCCTGCCTGTGAGGCTTTGAAGGACACAGGGAGAAGATCCCTTTTTAAGGGTTGAAGAACCCCTCTGGCCGGTTGAGGATTGTCTGGGACTATTTTTTTTTAGTAATAATGTGATTTTTATCTTTTTGATTTTTGATAATTTTGAACGATTATTCGAAATGTATCCCTTTGGGCGGCCCATTCCTGATGAGGAGCAGCCTTTTGCAGCTCCCCCGAGACGTGAGCCTGATTCCCCCTGGTTGGCCCTTCCCCGAAAGGGTAAAATAGTGGTTATCATAATAATTTTAATTGCCTTTCTGGTGACTCTTGGAATACTGTTTTTCCTAGATAAACACTATCCCGTTCATACATTTGCACCCACACCTACTGCTGTTCCGGAACACAAAATGATCACTGTCGATTATGGTGAGAGAATGATACGTAAAAATTATAAAGACAATGTTTTTATTAAGACTTTGCATCATGCACATGCCACTACCAACATGACAGATTGCTGGGTTTGTGGGCTTTTGCCTTCTGCTGCTTATAAGAAAGATAGATTCCTTGCTCTTCCTTTGACTCCGGTAAATAGTTGTGTGGGATGGTACACCCTTATAGGTCTTGTTAAATATTTCCAACAGCCAGATTCCCTAACTCCCCGGCTGCAGAATAGGGGGTGGACAATGACAATGCGAGTACGCCCTTTGCCTTCAGCTTCCCTTGGACGAATATATACTGACGGACGTTTTGACCAGACCTTTATAGAGACATGTGAGAAAAAGTTGGGTCGATTCTTGACACCTAATGATACTGATCGACTTAGGGATAGTTTCATGAAATTGAACTCCACTTTGTCTTATAGGCATCCCCCTAAGAGTAACGACAGCTCCAAGTCTTTGATACCCCTGGCTGTGGTGGGTCCTTCTCCATTTTTCTGTATAGAGGGAAGGGGTCCCATAAAGGTTGGAAATAGCTCTTGTAATGTGACTGCTTCAATACGCCTGCTCGTTAGCCCCTCTTTGATTGCCCCACCCAGTGTCTATTTTGTTTGCGGTGAAAATGGATACTTATGGTTGCCCGAGGGTTGGGGTGGGGTGTGCTACCTGGCTTATATGATTCCTCCCGTGTATGTGGCTCCCTCTGATTACCACAGAACTCATCGACGATTCCCTAGTCCTCAGGAGCAGCCGCAAGAGCAGCGTAAAAGGAGGGAACTTCAGGTAGATGACGTTGATCAGACGGATACCTCGTATCAACAATGGACTGATTTTTCTAAGGGTTTGCTTCCTTTCTGGGGCCCTATATTCAACAGTAGAGCTATTAGACGACTCTCTAGGGTAATGGAAAAGGTGGTTCTGATTGAGGCTGACATTACGACTAACATATCTGTTGAGGTTCAGGCTATGAGATTATTTACGATCCAGAACAGGATGGTCCTTGACGTCATACTAGCTGATAGGGGCGGGGCCTGTCGCGTCATCGGGACATCTTGCTGTGTTTATATCCCAGACTCCGCCCCGACTGTTAACTTGGCAGTACAAAAATTGCATAGATTAGCGACTGAACTACACCAAGACAATGGGACATGGTCTCTACAAGGGTGGCTCTGGGGTGCCTTTTCTTCTTGGGGTTGGAAAATACTGATGGGTTTAGTTGGAGTGGTGAGTGTAATTCTGTCCTGCTGCCTTTGCATATATTGCCTCCCTCCATGTTGTTCAATGTGTGCTGCAAATATACGTCCGAAAAAGAAGTTACAGGGTCAATATGCCACTTCTATGATTACTGAAATTCCTGCTGATGCAAGTTGGTTGATGTTTATTGCAGAAGATGTTCTAGACTGAAGAAATACAGTCCTCCCCCTAGAATGGATGTCGGCACTACCTTTTTGCAAATAAATGAGGCTATAGTTAGCCAATGATGCTAAAAGGAGGGTCTGATAGAATTCACTTTTCGATGCCCTAATTACCCTATGATGACGTGCGAGTTAGCATCATATGACTAACTAATGCAGTTCGTATATGCACTTATGCTGAATTCATATTCTTACTTATTGCTTATATTCAAATGTATGCGTGACCATATTAGTTTCTTAGCTTAGCCTGTGTGCCACCATTTTGTGTAACTCTCTGTGCCTGCGGGCTCTGCTCGCTCATGCCCCTTCCGCAGGAATACAGAAATATACTAAGACAGCAGTTTTCGTTTCTCGGCTTACTGTGGCCGAAACTAACACGCCTCGTTATCTGTAATGTTCTCATGCCCAGAGACGCAGAAGCCTAGCTCCATGGCCTTGAGCAGAGATAATAATGTATCCCTTGCAGGTGCAGATGCCTGCTGTATGAGAGCATTGTCCACTGGTCTGAGGCTCGGTAACTTTCCACAAGGGGCGTACCCCATTTACTGTATTGCATTATAATGTATTGCTGTGATGCAGAGAGTCAGTCCTCTCGTTCGCACTCCTAGGAGTGAGGTCGGACAGGGCCCTCTCATATGAGTGTTGTTTGGCCTAATAAAGACTTTTGTTTATACTTCTCCACTGTCCGGCTGACTTCCTATAAGGTAATTATAGGTGAGTGCTGTAAGTCACTCCTGTGGATTTGAGCCACGCTTATCACTTATTAACACGATCTCTAACACTCTTCAAATCCAATTCCAAGTAATCACCATTCTTAGCTTTCAACCACCAAGGCATGAGTTTAGAGCCCGGTTTTCTACAACGCAACATCTCAAAAGGGGAAAGCCCAGTTACAGAATTAGGAGACATACGATAAGTCAAAAGAGTAGCTTGCAAAGCTTTTCTACATTTCAAACCACTTCGTAAAGCTAACTGACAAGATTCCTTAATCACTCTATTGAAACGTTCCACTTGACCGTTAGCTTGTGGAAAATAGTTGGAAACTCTCTTGTGCACAATACCACAGCTGGACAGAAAAGATGTAAAATCCTCACTAACAAACTGCGGGCCATTATCAGAAATAATTTTTTCAGGCAGACCTTCTCTTCAAAAAACTTCGTTCAAAAACTCAATAATAACATCAGAATTGACCTTTTCAACAATTTTCAATTCTGGCCACTTCGAGAAGAACAACGGCGAACATATCTTTTCCAGAATGGTAATTGAAAGGACCAATAATGTCTATTCCTAACTTACACCAAGGACTCTGGACAAATTCAATGGGGGTAATACCCACAGAAATTGGTTTCACAGATTTGTCGCTCAAAGAACAAGGAGAACAATTTCTAACCCACCTGTCAATCATACAATCCATACTAGGCCACCAATAAAATTCTCTAATTCTCCTCTTAGTTGTGGACATCCCCATATGCCCCTCATGCGCAAGATTACAAATAGACTCTCTTATATCCTTGGGAGGAACAATTTTGTCAGCTCTGAAAACCATGCCAAAATTTTCCATTAACTTATCCTTAACCTTAAAGAAAGAAGCCAAATCACCACTGAGTTTCCTCTCTTCAGGCCAACCGTTACTTAGAAAAACCCTCACTTCCTTCAAGACCTCATCTTGCTGCATAGCTTGTGTCCATAAAGTTTGAGAGATCAATTTAGATTGGTCATTACCATTGATAACTTTCACGTCACATATAGTAAAAGCCACATCACATTCTTCGGGGTGTTTTACTACAAAACTATCTCTTATGGGAAAGCGTGACATGCAATCTGCGTGAACATTGAGACGTCCTGGGACATAAACAACCTCACAACAATATTCTTGTAATTTAGCAGCAATATTCGGAAGACGAGCAGTGAGAGTCCTACCACCCCCAGCAGACAACATACTAACAAGAGGTTTGTGATCAGTTCTTAATGAAAATTTTGTTCCCCAAATAAATTGGCGGAAATGTTGAGTGGCCCAAGTACAAGCAAGTAACTCCTTTTCTATTTTAGAATAATTAAATTCTGCATCTCGAAGAGACCTTGAAGCATAGGAGACTACACATTCCCCCAGCTTATCTTTTTGCAATAGAACGGCTTCTAAACCAACATTACTAGCATCAACACAGACAATGCATTCTTTTCCAACAGAAAATGGTTTCACCAATGGAGCATCAACGATTTTACTTTTGAGAATGTCAAAGGATTCCTGTTGGTCTTTACCCCATACAAATTTTGCTTGTTTCTTTAATAAAGAACGCAAAGGATGTACTATAGTGGAATAATTTTGTACACATTTTCCATAGAATTCAGTAAGGCCTAGAAAAGACAATATCTGTTCTTTAGAAGTAGGAATGGGAGCTGAGGTAATGCTTTTAACATGGTTAAATTTGGGTTTAATACCATTTCTTGAAATTTCATGGCCCAAGTACTCAACTTTAGAATGTCTAAACTTACATTTGGAAAACTTAAGAGTTAAACCTTTCTCTTGAACACTACTTAATACAGAATGTAGATTAGAATCATGCTCATTAAAATCTTTACCGAATATCAGAATATCATCTTGAAAAGCTATTGCACCATTACAATTCTTGAGCACATCTTTCATCAACCGTTGAAAAACGGAAGCGGCACTAGCTAGATCGAAAGGCATCCTCAAATATTGGAACATACCTTCCGGAGTAACAAATGCAGTTAACTTTTCAGATTCTTCATGTAACTCCACCTGGTGATATGCACTGGCCAAATCAATTGTAGAAAATACAGTAGCACCAGATAAGGAGGAAATTAATTCATGGATATTTGGTAGAGGATGTTTATCAATACAAATTTCTTGGTTTAAACTGCGGAGATCCACACATAGGCGGAGATCTCCTGAACGTTTAAGCGATAAAACAATGGGAGACACCCACGGGGAGGATTCAATGGGCTCAATAATTTGTTTCAAAATAAGGTCGTCCAAAATTTCTTTAAGTTTACTCCTGTAAGCTATTGGAACATTCCTTACCCTGTGTCTAACTGAAACAGCATTCTCATTGAGAATTATTTTATGTTTAAAGTCAGAGTATTTTCCAAGACATCAGGAAAATTCCTCTTAAGATTATCAACAAAACATGAATCTTCCACAAACACACTTGAATTCGTCTCAACTAGAGTATTCACTTCCGAATCCACAAAACATACTGGAGGATTGGCATTAGGATCAAGTTTAATTCCTAGTTCGCGTTGATGTGGCAACCCAAGAATAGCCACTCCTTTAGTAGCTACATACACTTTCCCATTGGTGATCCTATCCCTAATTTGAATGGTAGCCCAAAATTAGCCTTCCAAATTTATTTTTTGTCCAGTGTAACCTCCAGGACGAATATCAGGAATTAATAATTCTCTGTTGCCCCATAAACTTCTGAACAAATTTAAACCAATGATAGTACACCATGAACAGGAATCTATCATCAATTCAATTGAAATATTGTCTACTAAAATGGGACAAGAGGGAAATTCTTTGTGTTCAGTTTCATCTACAGAAAGAATGCAATTAAAACTATGGAGAACTTCTTCTTCCTCTTGTGAAACATAATTAACTCTTTGAAAAGAACGACACACATTACCAAAATGTCCTTTTCTTTTGCATTTGACACACACCCTGTCCCAAGCAGGACAGCCTCTGTAATTACCAACATGGTTAGAACTTCCACAACGAAATCAAGAAATATTCCTTTTTTGAGAAAACTTGTTGTCAGAGAAGTTCCTATTATCGCCAAGTTTTTTATCACTGTCTTTTTTAAATGAACCTTTGGAAGAAAAATTTGGATTAGTTTGGTTTTTAACTAAAGAAACATCAGGTTCAGGATCTTGAGGTTTAGCACTAGTACCTCTAATTTCAGACACAAACAATTCTGACTGTTCTATACCCTTGGCAATATTAATAACAGCACTGAGGGAAGATTCTGTGCCAAGCCAAAGTCTCTCTTGAATTTTCTTACTCTTTGTTCGCATCATAATCTGATCTCTAAGAACTTGTTCATAAGAGATCGTTTCGAAGGCACAGGAACATGCTAAAGAACGCAGAGCTGAGACATAATCCTCAATGGATTCATCTTGTTTTTGAATACCAGAGTAGAATTTGAACCTTTCCATGACTGTGTTTATTTTCCTGCCAAAACGAATTTTCATTTGTATAGTAGCTTTCTCAAAAACATCAATATACCCGGCATCGTCAATAGGAGGAAGATTGTCAAATTCCTCGATGCCTGCGCCTCCTAAGCAATGTCCTGAAAGAGCTAGTTTCCGCTTTGCAGAGCAACCATCCTTCTCAAGCACATCAACATATGCTATAAACATTGGGAACCATAAGTTCCACTCAATTTTCGGATCACCAGCTATTTGTAAAAAATGAGGAGGAGATGCAATGTTCGACATTTCACACAGTAGGTTCTTTACTTAAAGTATCAATAATGAAGTAATAATAAACAAGAAATACCTTAAGTATAAAGTAAAGAAATTATTAACTTCGCGTGGAAATGTGTGATGTCAAACTTGTTTCCGATCGAAAATACAAGTGAAAAGTAAAATTTTCAAAATGGCGGCACGCAAATGACAGCGCGTCATTTCAGGTGAAAGGTGATACCCATGATGCATTGCTGTTAACTCCCAGAATACTTGGAAGACCTGAGCGTCATCGAAGAAGAACAGTAGAAGATGTCGCATGCAGAGAGTTCGGATGCCCAAAGTATTTGTTATGTTATGTTATGGGTGTCTTTTATAGCGCTCGGCTACTCCGAAGAGTGTCCATGCGCTTTCTAACCCACAACAGACTGCAGAGGTCAAGCACACAGGAGAGAGAAAGCAAGCAAATTACTGACCAAAGAGCCACGTCTTCAGACCCTTTCTGAAGGCCAGCAGATTAGATGTACTGCGGAGCGGCAAAGGAAGGGCATTCCAAAGCTGGGGCGCCAAGCGTTTAAAGGAACGCCCCCCCACCCTCGCTTTCCTGACAGCAGGGACAACGGCAAGAAAGAGAGATTCCGATCTTAAGGCTCTAGCCGGTTTATAGAAGGCCAGCCGTTTCTGGATATATTCAGCTCCCACGGCATGGAATGCCTTATGCGCCAGCGTAAGTGGTTTAAAAACAATACGCTTCCGAATAGGCAGCCAATGTAAAGAATGTAAAAGGTCCGATGCTCTCGCTCGGCGATGTAGGCCAAAAATGGCACGTGCCGCCGAGTTCTGGACCACCTGTAGTCTTTGAAGAAGGTATTCGGGCAAACCCAAATATAAGACGTTCGAATAGTCCAGCCTCGAACCAATAAGGGCCTGGACCGTGATCTTCCTATGCGCCAGCGGGAGCAGGGGAAGGAACTTGCGGAGCATCTTAAGGAAGCCAAAACAATTGATTTGAAATTTGAAAGATGCATGCTCCAACGGCATCCAAGGTAAAGGCAGATTGAGGCCGTAAGATTTGTTATTTGAGGCAAAATATGCGCTAAAAATAAAAAGTAAATAAATAAACGGTAACAATAGTACGTTACCCGACAGCAACGAAAGTTCAATTCAACTCCAGTTGAAAAGAAAACACGGAGTAGGCCAAATAAGATAACGTGAACGTTGTTCTTAAAATCTTGAAATCTTCAATCCCGAACGTCGCCAGAAATTGTGTAGTAAGTAGGTTTACACGAAAGAAGTTGATTCCAAGATGTATTTATTCATAAGAGAGAACAACTTAACATCCACAGCAGAGAGGGCAGCAATAACGATCTTCTTCCCACAGTAGCCAACCTTCCTCTGACCACATTCTACAGACATGCAACAGTGACCTCACAGATTCTAAATGACCCAACCATAGAATACTACACAGTGAGTCTTGTTTCTTATCCTTTGTTTGTCCTTAAGTGGCGTTGCAGGGAGGGGGGGAACTTCTGCCACATCCCTGCGCTTCTTCCCCCTTTAACTGATTTTCGCCCGCCGTCACTTTGACAAATTGCCCCTCCCGCCTAAACGGTTATATTTTCTCTGTTCGCTGTTCCGATCGGCCACTCGCCGGGCGCCGTCTCTTTCCTTCTCTGCCCTACCGATGCAGCCTCTCGGCTCACATGCTGCATGGGGTGGGGGAGATGACTGCTGCCAGAGACTGCAGACTGACTTTGCTCTGGGGCAGTCTTCTCCTACTTGTTCTCTTCACTGCGCTGAGAGCTGGAGCTGGCGCTGGAGACTGCAGACTCTATTCCTGGCACCGCTTCTCTTCCTCGCGGGACAGGGTGGGCTCCTGCGGACCTCCAGCGTTCGGACCACTCTTCTCTTGGCACCTTCACTTCTATGGGCTCACTCACCTCCAGCCCGGCGTGTCGTTGCGGCTGATGCGGGTGGGCACCCCGTGGCTCTCTTTTTAGTCAGGCCTCAGCAGGCAGGTGGCAGGGGCATACCACCAGAGCATGGGCTCACTGCGTGTTCCCTCACTCCCATCACGTGTCGCCACGCGCCAACGGTTACACCAGGTGCAGGGTGGGCTCCTGGTCACCTTCTTTTCCTTCAGGGCCTTTCTCATGCTTGCAGGCCACTGGCACCGGCTCGCAGAGGGGTGTCCTTGACATGGCAACACTTCCCCCCACGCCGATCAGCTGGGCTGTTGCACATACAGCCACATCTCACCTTCGTCGCCAGTGTAGTGTTGGGCCCCCAGCCCACATGGAGGGCATTGACTGACGCAGACACAAGGTACTCTGGTGTAGTAACTGGCCTAGAGTCCGTGCGCCCGGTCTCCTTTATTAACAGGGTCACCTGACTGGTGATGCATGTGGTGGGTGGGTGTAAGGTGTGTTACACTTGAGGGCAGAACACTAGAACGTGTATGGCTAGACACGAAACCCAGGACCCATGTCTGGGCATACCTGGCGCACTTAAAGTGAGAAAGCAAAAGACACACAAATGATGGATGGAATGTGGAACAAATCAAACATTCACCTGCAGTCAAGAGATCTGGGTTAAATCCACAGTTCTTTTGCTCACTAAGCCATCCCAGTTCAGGCCCAGCCATATGCAAATCACTCTTGACCCTGCTCCTCATAGGAACAGTCCAGCCCGAACTGCCAAGCCAGGTCCTCCCTGGACCAGAAACAAGCATACTGAGACAGGTTATCACCCCATGTCAGCCAGGCTACCTTGAATCCAGTGGCACAGTGAGCCCGGGACCCATGTCTGGCCATACCCTGCGCACTTAGGGTGAGAGAGTATAGGAAGCTAGCTCTGTATATACTATACCAAAGTGAGGTATAGTGTGCACAGAGTCCAGTGGAACCCCAAAGGTAGGCAGAAGTAAAGTTAGATAGCACCTCACCTATTTGTGGTAAAGTGGTCGAGCAGTAAGGCAGTATCAGAGGACAGTGTTAAGCATTTGTTGTACACACTCAGTCAGCAACTGAATTCACACACTCAAAGACGGAACTTCAGACCAATTGTTTTTGTATAAAAATATTCTTTTAGTTATTTTATTTTCTAGAACCAAGCAAGCCTGGCACAGGTAAGCAATAAATACTTTACAGTAGTAATGCAGTTTGTAAACAGTTTGAATTGTAATTGCATATGCACTTTGTTTTGACTTACAGTATGGTTGCAGAGAAATACAATATTTTGTAAATGCAGTACATAGACTTGAATGGGCTTTTCAGTGAAATACCAGGTGCGTTACTTTTTGGATTACTTTTCTTACGCAGGGTAGTATACCTAGATACTACTCTGGGACATTTCCTGTAAACAGGTAAGTAAAATCTAAAGAATTTCTTTAGATTTTAAAACTCCACACTTTTAAACTTTTCCAAGAAAACAAGTCAATGTTATCCTATAGTGGAAAATAATATTAGCAGTTTTAAGTTATTTGGTAGTGTGAGTTGAGGTTCTGGGTGTAGACTCTGGGGTCCACCAGGGTCAAGGATGCACTCTTGTTACACCCTCAGTGGTACTAGGGCAGCCAGGTGCAGAGGGCTGAGGCCCAATGTTATCCAACGGGGATAGGAGGTCTCCAGTTGGTGGCTGATGACTAGCAGGCCACTTGGTTTTGGGAGCAAAGCTCCTGGACTTTAGTTCAGAGCAAATGGGGAAACAAAGTAGCAGCAAAGGTGCACCCTCAGCGGCACTGGGGCGGCCGGGTCTAGGGTGCTGTTTCAACGTCGGGCGCCCTGTTGTTTGCTGTGGGGAACCTCCGGTTTGCAAAGGCACTGCAGGCTTGGGTATGAAGATCTTCTTGGTGCGACCACCACTTCGAGAGGTAAGTTGGGAAGTTGGGGGTTGGTTGGGCACAGTCGGTTTGGCCACCCAAAGCCTTGGGGCATCGGATGCAGGGCTGCCTTTTGGGAGCGAACCTTTTTACCAGCTCCTGGTTGCGGCTGTGGGGACCTTCCGGATTTAGGGTGCAGGCGTCAGCTGGAGGCTTGAGGCAGGTCAGGAGTCACCGGATCTTGGGTCAGGATCGCCGGGGAACCTCCTTGTGGTGTTTACCCACTCGAGCTCGGGGCTGTGTGGCGGCGGGTGCAGAGTGGTGCGGATTTGCAGTTTCCAGCCGGGGCCAAAGGTTGCAGATGAACAAATCCGGTGTTCATGGGAGACAAAGTCTTTGGGGTTGGAGGCAGGTAGGTCCCACAGGGTTTTCGAGTTTGCCGGCTGTAGGACACACCGGGATTTCGCAGGTTCAAGGTGGAGACAGGCCGATAGGGCTGGGACCAGGTCAGTGGGCGTCTTCCTCTTGTTAGCATCGGCACGGCTGTTCGGTCCTTCTTCTCCTTTTCTTGTTGCAGGTTTTTCTCTTAGGAAGCAAGGTTCAGGGGTTCCCCTAAATACTATATTTAGGGGCATTACATACAGGTAAAAAGGTTGGGACCAATGGGTCCCTTCCCTGGGGTGGGTACACCCCCTGTTATGCCACCCTCCTGTGGGAGTGGGAGACATATGCCTGTCCCTGGTTGGCTGGGTCCCCCCATCAGCAATATGGCGGGGACTGAGAGTTGTGCTTCTCTTCACCTCCCCCATCTGAGGGGTGGATTTGGCAGAGGTGGGAACAACCCTCTTCCTCACTTATTTTTCCCGCCGGTTCTCCAGCCCAAAATGGTTGGCCAGAACCAGTGGGGATCAGTTGCTGAGAACAACAAGTGACCTGGGGAAGCTCACAAAGGCAGCAAGCCTTTGAAGCTTCCCGTCCGTGAACACTGCCCATCCTGAGAGAGGAGGGTTGGCACCTCGGCCCAGGTTGTGCATTGTTTCAGGCCCCAGAGAGCAGCTCTCAACTCAGGGGTCCAGAAACATGTCTGGTGGTGGCAGCTGAAAGCAGCCTCTCAGCCTGGACACTAATGATAGGCTCATTTTCAGGGGGCATCTCTAAGATGCCCTCTTGTGTTAATTTTTCATTAAATCCCACTTGAGAAGTTTGATACCAAACTTTTCCAGTTTTCAGTGTATCCACTATGGTGCTGTGGAATTCATAATGACAAACTCCCAGCAATCTTAATGGCAGCACTTACAGTGTCTGAGAATGGACTTAGATTCAGTAGGGGTACAGGGCTACTGCACCTGTACCCACACCACTGGCATAGTGCACCCAGCTAGAGGGGGGATTGACCTATGCCTGAGCAGTGGGTTTTAGTGGTGTGTATTGAATTAGATACTGTATAAAGATTTCCAGATTCATGACCTTATATAGGTACAATTCACATTGCCCTTATTTAGGCATAGAAATCCAGCCCTTATTTAGACTTTGTTCATGCTAGCCAAATACAGGCATGGTCAACTACATCAGTTCATCTTCATCACAACGAGTTTTTGGAAAACCAGACTCTTAAGCCTTTAGGACTTTCCCTTGCCTGGATATTGATTTCTCCAAGAACTCATTTATTATGCATGAACATCTATTCCTTAGGGGTTCATTCATGACGTTCATATGCCCGACTCTTACGTCATTACTGGCATTCCTAAACACCTTCAAGGTAAAAATATACCTTCACTTGCTGTGGCAAAGCACGGTGTGGTTCGGTGCAGTTCGACTACCTACTTGCACGACGCAGCTCCCCACAGCAAGTATCGAAGGAAGCCAACTCCCCAGCTGACGCACTGACTAGACGCTGTCATCTGCCTGCCGAAAATCCAGCTCCAGTGTTTCTGACTCCCCTTGGGGGGTGTTGGGAAATCAAGTCCCGGTAAAGAGATACCAACCTCTCTCATTCTAAGGTATGGAGCTGATTAGAACCTAGAGAAACCTTTGGCAATTCTTGGCAGAACTAAAACTTATGCTAAAGCAGCACCTACTTCTTCCCTCATACTAGACCTAGGTACCTTCACTTGCCATAGCAAACCACGGTGCAGTTCGGTTACCTACTTGCATGACGCAGCTCGCCACGGCAAGTTCGGAAGAAAGTCAAGTCTCCAACTGACGCACTAACCAGACGCTGTCGTCCTCCTTGCAGAGAATCCAGCTACAGTGTTTCTGACTCCCCTTGCGGGGTGTTAAAGATCGAGTGGGGTGTTAGGAGATCAAGTCCCAGAAAAGAGATTCCAACCTCTCTCATTCTAAGGTATGGAGCCGACTAGAACCAAGATCAATTTTGGCAACTCTTGGCAAAACTAAACTTAAACTAATCTAGACTATAGCTAAACAGCACCTACTTCTTCCCTCGTACTACACTTAGGTTAGGTACACTGGGGTAGGATTATTTTAAGGAGCACCAGTTGAGTATTTTGGCCTGGGTTATTTATGTATGTATTTTTATATATGTCATAGCTACAGACCATACTATTGCAGTCTTATTTTATCTTACTGCTAACGCTGTAAATATTATACTTTGCATTCTGTCTTATGATTGTACCAGTTCATATCTCTTGCACAAGAAATAAAACTGTTCAATAAATCTTTTTATTGAAACGCCGTCTATCTATTTCTGTGTAACTCTGCCGAAACTAAGCATGCACGGTTGACTGAGGAAAACTGTTATCTATTGCTTCCACGATTCTGAGACTATTCCGATTCTAAAGGGAAACAAAGTTGTCATGTTTATGCAGTTGTCAGAAACGAATCCCTTCTTGTTCAATCGAGAAGTTTCTAGTGACCTCTGAGTTAGCTGACACACACAAATAATTAAGTTTAATGTACTCGATAGAGACATACTGACCTCATTCTTATGTCAAAACTATAGTGTATATTATTCCAATGTGCAGAGCCTATCAGGGATATAGGAACTACACTACATGGCGCCCAATGGTTTGGTAAGGCACTAATTTAACGCTAGATACTGAAGTAACTCAGTCGTGTCTTTCTTAGAGACCCTCTACTTATAATACTCCATAAGTCGTCTGGAGTGGGTAGAGATAATATCCGCCATAGCTGAGTAGGACGAAAATCCTATGTATTAGCTTTTTGGTTTGTTCAACATACCTGAAGGGGGTTGCATGGCCAGCTGGAACCTTTGCCCTACTTGTGTGCGCAACTTGGTTATGACGTGCAATTGACGTGTAACTGGGGGGCCTGGGGGGAGCTGGCTTTCGGTCTAGTAGGGAGGCCTTCAGTGTCAGGACGACCAACACGTCTGGTATTATCTGATATCTTATGTCCGGGGATGTATTATCTGAAGTAAAGGTCGCCCATCACCAAGAGCCAGTGTGGGCATATATTTCTTCGTTCATTGCGTGGGGGCTTTGGGCTTTCTATGGATGCGAGCTCTGTAAATCACTGAAAAGGAGACAGAAAGGCTAGGCCCTATCTCTGCAGACGGGTTCTGTTTACCTTCTTCACCAGGCAGGAATGTGATTCTGTAGAGCAAGCAGATAACTGTGTGCAAAATACTGTCTTGGCACCCCGGGCTGGGCCCTTCTCGGCTTAGCCAGAAGTATGCGAGAGGTCAGGGATACGTAGCTGCAGCTTTCAGAGTGTCTGGAGCCATGAAAACCCTAATTCGGAGACTGGTTCAGGCTGAGCCACAAAACGGGTTCTTCGTGATATATTAAAAGTGTACAATGCAAACACATGGGCCTCAGGGCCTCAATGCGAAAGTAACGTTTCTTTCATGGAAGACTTGGTAACTGACATCCCAACGTGGGACGCAAATGCAAAGGCATCATTATTGCGGGTCATAGAGGGAAAATGCATGGATTACATGCACGAACACTAAACGCTGGGGTACACGCAGGGGACACATTGGCCATGTAAAATTTAATTTTCCTCACACTGACAACTGAACTGTACCCGACAAAGTTGAGGTACTTTTTGATAATACAGGTTTTAATGAAACCGATGAGAATGCTATAATCATTCCTCCAAATCTATGGAGAGCCAACACTCTAAAACTTATAAAATATGGCCTAACACCAAGAGGTGGTAGAGCAGTTTTTGTGATAGAGGCACATGAATCTCACCAGACAGAGGTATTCTATTCATGGATAGTATTCCCACAATCAAATCCAGTAACACATGTGTTTCACTTCTACAAAGAAGATGAACCACCTGAGGAATATATTCCTTTCGAGGATATTGAAATCCCACTCACATACCAGGAGCATGAACTCTGGTTTAAAGGCGCCCTAAAACATTTAAATCACATTAACAGGCTCGATCTGCTAGGTAGACATAACAGATGTAGAATTACTTGCTCAAAAAAAAGTTAATCAAAATCTACAGACAATTGGTTCAATATGTCATGCGAACTCTAACAGTCCAACAATAGCCATTCCAACTAAGACGAACCTCTCACCAGGGGAATGCACTAAAAAGCACACCACAGACTTTATATGCAGTTATTGGGTAAAATTCCCACAAAACGTGAACAAATTCCATTCTGGATAGTTCAAAAAATTACTCAAATCAAAGCAGTATTTCCTAATACTAGCCCTTATGAGAAACATAGAATACAGTGGACTTGAATAAAGACATTGAAGTTGAAATTGCAGACACTAGGGTTACTTCTCCACATAGGTTATATGAAATAACACTCCGGATGGAGGGAGACATACCAAGAAAAGTGAAAGCACTTTTTGGCAGTGGCTTTCAAAGGGTCATGATATACTTCTAGCAGAACAGGACTGGCCACCAGGATTTGTCAGGGAGTTCCCACATGGCGAAGACATCATTATGCCAGCCTTCTCTACAGGGCCGGACTGGCCATAGCGGGCACCGGGCTATCCCCCGGTGTGCCGCCAGGGTGGAGGCAGGTTTTGGACCACTGCGGGCCGTTTTTGTTACAGGGCCGTTTTTGCAGCATAGTTGCAAAATCAGCCCTGTACCAAAATCGGCTGAAAACCGGCCCCGGAAAAGAGCTCGGCGGCACCTCCAACCCCCTGAGTGGATGGGGGGGGGGGGGCGGCCAAGCACTTTGCCAGGGCCGGTTGTGGTTCCCAGTCCGGCCCTGCTAATCCAACCATGTTCCAGTACATTTAAAATATACTTATGCCAGGAAATGGGCAGTTACCCAAGCCCCAGCATTATACAAAAATCATGTAGAATGGGATGAGGATTCACCTCAATACAAAATCCAGTTAAAAAATCAACCAACTGCACAAAGGCAGTACCCAGCAAAGCAAGAAGCTAAAAAACACGTCAGGGAGATTTTAAATCAACTTGAATGCCAAGGGGTGATTGAAACATGCACCTCAACTATGAACAATCCTTTGTTTCCTGTTTTCAAACCAGACAATACATATCAACTAGTTTTGGATTACAGACACGTAAACTCTTGTTTTAAAACATTTGCAGTGCAAAATACACACAGTACAACATTAATGAATAACATTGTGCGTAACAAATATAAAACCACATTAGATATTTCTAATGGTTTCTTTTGTCAAAACATTGCACCAGAAAGTAGGTATATGGCCGCTTTTATAATGGGGACACAGTGTCAGTTCTGTCGTCTCCCTCAAGGAGTCAGAAATAGTCCTGGGTTATTCTCAACAAGGGTAACATAGTTACTACAAACTTACTGTCATTGGCATTGTCATATGTCGATGATATATATCTGACAGACGATGACCTGGATAGGCACTAGAACAGGGTGAACACCATTATACTGGGCTTTGCCTCTGAAGGTTATAAATTCAATTAAAAAAAATTAAGAATTGCTCAATGTCCTTTTTCTAGGTTATGAACTATCAAGTGAAGGCAAAAGCGTGGCAGCCAACTTTTTAGAAAAGTATGCGCTGCTCCAACCTCTAAAAATGCTGAAAAACTTACAGTTGATTTTAGGTTTCATGAATTTTGGAAGAACTTACATTCTAAACTACGCAGAAAGGGTTAAATCTCTCTACGAATTAATCAAATTGGATTTTAAAACAATAAATGGGACACAAGAACACACAGAAATTTTGCGTTCACTTCAAACAGACATGTTAGCAACAAAACATTTTCAAACACGCTTAAATTTACGCAACTTAGTGACCCGAATCATTCCGGTTCAATGCGGATTCACCTACTTAACTTTTAACAAAGGTGAAAAATTACCAATTGCATACAAATCACATTTGTATACACAAGCAGAAATGAAATTCACCTCTACAGAAAAAATTCTGACGGCAGTTCAAACCGCTGTAGCAAAAGAAAGAAGCCTTGCACAGGGAAAATGCATTATGGTCGTAACACCTGTACCAGCCTTAGAGGCAGTTAAAAAAAAGCCAGCATTACGAATGCGAAAGCTTTTCATCCGAGATGGATACAATGGGTTAATTCTCTTTCTGCAACTGATGTTGAATACGTTTTTGTTCCTTATTCGAAAACTCAAGCATTCCTGCAATACGAACACAAATGTCCTCTTCCTCCTGAAATACTACCTCTAGACTAGTATGAGTGTATAATGTATACAGATGGATCTGCACAACCTGCTACGGGGCGATAGCAAGCTTATAGTGCAGCATGCGCGATCGTTAAAGGTCGCATGCGCTGTGGCAAATTCAGACCTATGTTCACAAAAACACAATCTCTAGGAGATTGTACAGCTCAGCGAGCTGAACTACAAGCATTCATCATGGCACTTGAAAATACGGATCGCGAATTCCCCACACTCATAGTGTGCGATTCTTTCTACTATGTACAATCTTACAATGAATATTTACAGAATTGGCTTCAAAACAGTTTCAAAGCTGCAAAAGGTGCCACAATCAAGCATAAAACACGTGGGAACAAGTAGTACAGTTGCGAAACGGACTACAAAACACTCATGTGATACACACGCTGAGTCATCAACGTGATGGCGTTCACATTGAAGGGAATTCATTGGCTGATGAAGCTGTGAAAGGGGTTGTGGCTGGGTTGGAGGGGCCCCTGGGGGCTGATCCCACCTATTCAGAAAATCCAGCCATAACATCTGGCGTCTACGAACAGTTTACGAAACCTGTGTGACCTTGCCATGTGCTTAGAGAGTTTCCCATGTGTTCTGAGGGAGTGCCCTGAGCGCCGGTTCCATCTGGCGTAATGTTGCAGTTTACGTAGCCTGTTAGACCTATGGGCTTGAACAGTTGCAGCGTGAGGAGATTGCATTACATCATGGCATTTGGCTTATTCAGTGTGGAAGGAATGGTTTTCATCTTGGTGTTTAAAGTGTCAGGGTTGAAGGATGGCATTACATGAGGAAGCCAGTTACATCTTTGTGATGGTCCAATTGTATAAATGTGTGTAAAAAATGCTTTTAAATTGCCCATTAAATTGCTTGCTGCATCTGCTTATGCTGTGCAATGTGAAATGTGTTCATTGTTATATGATTTGTGGAGTTCTTTGAATATAGCTCCTTGTAAATATGACTTGTGAATAGCGCCATATTAATGTGGCTTGTGAGGTGCAGGTTCTCATGTTGATCTACTGTGTTCCTTGTGCATTGCGCCTTGGATATATTGTTTGTGAAAAGCTTGTCTTGTAAATATGGCTTGTGAATAGCGCCATATTATTGTGGCTTGTGAGGTGCATGTTCTCATGTTGATCTGCTGTGTTCCTTGTGCATTGCGCCTTGGATATGTTGTTTGTGAAGAGTTTGTCTTGTAAATATGGCTTGTGAATAGCGCCATGTGGTCATGGCTTGGACAGGGCATGTTATCATTACGTTTGGCAGGAGAGAGCTGGATCTCTCTCGGGTGCTTGGGGATAACGTTTTGAAAATATGTGTACGTGTCATCTGTAAACGTGAAGAAATGTGCTCATGATTTTCCCATGTATCTGCAGACGTTGGGGAATGATTCTGCTTGAGCTGCCAAAGGGTTAATATCTTGAGTTGAGATGGCAGTCTTTATTTTTAACATGCTGTCAACATGCATGGTTATCTGACCTGACTATAAAAGTCAGTGGATTATTTTAAGGATTGATGGTTTGATTTTGACTTTTTTTTGGTTCCTTGGTCTGCCTATGTGCTTTGTCAACTTCTTGACGGAAAGGTTACATCTTGTGCTTTGCAAAGGGTTTTGTTCATTTCACATTCTTTTTGGAATGCGTCTACGAATTTGTGTAGGTTTGCCTTGGAACTGATGTGGTTATAAATCACCCAGTCGGATTGAGATAAAGGGTTTGCACGGAGAGAGAAAATGAGTGAAATGTTAAAAAGATGGCCCGTTAGAATGCATGCTACGGGCTGTTTTCATTAATTATTTCCTTGAGGGGTTTCCATCTAGATAGGAATGTGCTGGTTGCAATGATCACAGGTTGAGAATAATCAATCTTGCCCGACAGTGCATGGTAACATGTGCTTTTAATTAGTGTAAGGCAACCGTGTGCCTTTGAAAAAATGTTAAATGTAACATTATTATTTTCCCAAATGTAAATTAAAATGTATTCTTTTATAAATGTGTCAGCAAAACCTTTTTTGGTAAGTTAACCAATTCAGTTAGAAAATAATACGCTGTTTATTAGTGTATGAATGTGGCCCTTTTATTAGGTTGGCTTACATGGCTTACATGTTAAATTACATTGTAATGTACAATTATGTTGTTTTAAAATTATTTCTCTTTCAGCAGCCATGTTAATTCGTTTTTTTTTTCAAATGCAGAATGTATAATCTTGTGTGCAAAATTTAGTTGCCACTTTCTAAATAAGTGCCCATATTTTAAATGTCTTGCCTTTAGCTGAATTAGTTAGACAAAAGTCTTTTTAGAAACTGGAGCTTTTAATTAGCAGTACACTGTAACAGAATTGTTTTTTTTTTAAAATGCTAGCTTTCGTTGGTTAGCACAATCAGGCCTGGGAACAGGCAAGGAATTTGTTTGTCGACCTTGGCAGACCAGCTGGTTTGTGCAGACGAGTTTTTTTTCCTTCCCGCTGCAGGTTCCGATCACGTCCCTGTTCGTTATGATTGGCTACAATCCAATTTTCTTCCGCGGATGGCTTGTTTATTTAAGGGCGGGGGACCTCGCTCTTCCTGGCTGTTGACGCAGGCGGCTTCATTGCCTGCTGATAAGGGACTCTTGCAGACTCTTGCCCTTGGAGTTAGTTAGTCGCAGTGGGCCTGGGCGGGCTTCTCTGACCAGGGAAAAGGGAGGCTTGCAGTGCCCTGCTGATGCTGTGAGCTCATCACTTGGCGGTATTTCAAATTACTTCATACTGTAGCCTGGCTCCTGCTCTGAAGGGAGGGGCTGGCTTAGAGAGGATTAGGGTATGTTAGGCCCTGCTAAATGTTATTAAAAGTTAAATTTTGAATGTTTTTAATTAATTAGGATATTTTCTTTTCAATAATGAAAGGCACCCGGGGTGCTTTTTAAATAAAAATTTTATTTTGCAAGAATAATGATACTTGTTTTCTTGTCCCTAGGATTGCTGGGTTGTGGTTGTGCGTGGGTCCCTCCCCCTTCCACTTCCTTTCTTGTTTTAGTTTTTTACTTTCATGTTTTTATTTTAGTTTATTATTTTTGGATGATGGAATCAGACAAGACCAGACCAGACCAGACCAGACCAGACCGGAAGGGTGATGGATGGCTGCATCGGAGGAAGTGTCCGGATACCGAAGATGCAGGGTGGTGGCCTACACTGAAAAATTTGAATTGACTTTTTTTTTGGACTCGGTTACATAATTCCTTGGCCTGCAAATTTTTTTTTTTTTTTTTTTGTTGACATCACTACGAGCAGGCCCCACTTAAAAAAAAAAAAACACAAACATGTTTTATTTGTGACAGAATAATACAGGGATTTGGCTGCATAATCCCTTGGACAAGCAGGCCCCACTTTTAAAGCAAAAAACATGTCACCTATTATAGTTTTCCTGTTTTCTTCAAAACAGTTGTTGCCAATGAAGGACTTTTTTTTTTTTGAATGGTGGTGCACACATGTGTTCCACAGTATGATGTAAAATGGCGGTTTTAGGCATGGTGTTACACCAGCTATCTTGTAGAAATGGGGTTGTTTTTTATTGTTCTTACATTTTCACCTTGATTGATCAAAGGGTGGTTACCTTAGACTTTGGATTGTTCTGGGTGGTGTGTCTTTTAGTATGATTATGTATTAATGTTTGCCCAGAACTTGAAACAGTTTGTCATGTCTACTTCTCAGATTTCACCAAAAAGATTTCACTTTAAATTGACAAATGTCAGTAGGTAGGCCTCATTTAGGCCCATTGTTATTTTCATCCCACAAACATGCCCCTACACCAATAGATTTCATGAGTCATCATTAGCTTAAGTTGACAATAGTAGGTAGGGCTCATTTAGGCCCTTTCTTGTTTTCTCATTAGGAGTTGAAACACATTTAGTTCTTAAGTTGACAATAGTAGGTAGGCCTCATTTAGGCTTAAGTTGTCCGAAGTAGGCCCCATTTAGGCCCCTTGCTGTTTTCATTCAATACATAAGTCCCTACATCACTAGATTTCACCAGTTATCATTAGAAGTTGAGGCACATTTAGTTTGAGGATGCTTTGGTTACTTTCTGTTGTTATCAGATCCAATCTCAGATATGTTTCAGCATTCAAGTCAAGGGTGCTTTGATTTGTTTTCAGTTGGTTGTTAGGTTTCTATTCCCTACAATTGAGTTTCAGGTGGAATTTCCTTGAGTTGTCATTGTTTTTAGGGAGTTTTTTAGGTTTTGATTTGTTGATAGATTGTGTTGATGTTTGTTTATCTGGATGTTATTGTTTATAAGATGTTCGCAAGATAAGGATCTAAGGGTGGATGGCAGAGTTTTGGGCTCTATTTAGCAGTGATATAGATCTTAATCTTGCTCACATCTAGGATAGGTATTCTTAGCCTATGTTGGATAGATTATGTTGATGTTTGTTTAGATGGTTGTTGTTGTTTACTGATGCTCGCAAGATAAGGATCTAAGGGTGGAGTGTAATGGCAGAGTTTTTGGCTTTATTTAGCAGTGATATAGATCATTAATCTTGCTCGCATCTAGTATAGGTATTCTTAGCCTGTGTTGGCCCTTTTAAGCCTTTTTTCCAGATCTAGAAGAGGATAGCTGCTTAATATGCCTTTATTCTTGACTTTAACCTGTCTATTGCCTATTGGCTTTGACATATTAGACACATTGGTATGGTTTATGTAGGTATTCTGACAGAGCTAAGGAGCATTTCACCCCTTTCAGGCCTACAGGCCTAGAGCTAGAGGGACTCCATCTTGATGAAGCTGAGAGGCTTTTCAGGGCAAAGGCAAAGTTTATAGTTAAGGCTGTTTTTCACTTGGAGAGAACCGGTCTGGGCCAGCCCTTATCGGTAGGCTGTATTATTCTCTGTGTTGAAGACACCACAAAAGGCTGGCCAGCTGGGTGTGTGTCCTTGATGCGAAGTGGTGCAGAGATCTGGTGGGCGGCAGGCTGATGGCTGGAACTTTCCATGAGGAAACAGCATTCTATATCAGTGAAGTGCAGAGGCGGAGTCAGTGAGTCAAGCAGAGAGGGAGTCGAGTAGAGTTGCAGTCGAGTGAAGGTGGCGAAGCCAGAGGGTCGTGTTAAGGTGGAGGAGTGGAGAGCAGTGGAGTGGAGTTGGCAGAGAGAGAGGGTTCAAGCTGGAGAAGAGCTGAGTTGAATAGTGAGCTGGAACTGAAGGAAGCAGTCAGAAGCAGTTGCTTATCAGGAGGAGGTGTGAATAGCTGGAGTCTGAAGTAATGCCTTTTAGAAGAGACGGAGGAGAGATCGTGGACTAACCTATGGGAGCAGATGGAGTTAATTGGACATTGGCGCAGAGACAGAGTGAATAAGCTAGTGGAATGAACGGTGATCAGAGCGGCAGGAACCATTAAGATTGAAGATGGAAGGTGGAGACAGTTCGTGTGGGGGAGAGGAGTCCAGAGACAGAGTGATCAGCGCAGAGGTGTAACCAAGAGTGCAGGAGAGAGAGAGAGTCTGAGAGGAGCCAAGGCACAGACGAGAGAGAGGAACCCAGATGACAGCTAGAACAAGACTTCACACTAATCAGGTGATATTGTTTTCATCACATTAGTTTACTTTACACTTGCATCTTAATCTTGTCCTTATTCCCTAAGCCATTGTATGTTTAAATCCTTTCTCTTTCAGCGGAGTGTTCCTGTTATGTTTAATCTTTTCTTTTTCAGCGGTGTGTTCTACCTATAGTCTTTGTCAGTTCTGTGTAAAGGTTTATATTGTACTAATAAAACAACCCCCAGTTTGTAGAAAACTGGCACGTGTCCCCTTGTATTCTTGTTCAATCTAGGTAAACAACACTCCTAGGTGTTTAGTGTTTGCATGAATGGATGAGTAATCCCAATCAGGTAAGTGGTGATCACATAAATAGGGAGTGAGTGGACCTATGATGCCAGGAATAGGAGACATATGACATTAATTGGCTAACTCCTAATATTGTAGTAGCAGACCCTTAGTGAAGAGACTTCCCAATATATATATATATATATGTATAGGTGTTCATAGGAATGTGGTCGTCGTTGATATGCGGCGTTAATGAGAGCACTGAGTAGGAGATCAGTGTGTATACCCACTAGATTGTGGCTTGAATAAATGAGAGCGCTAGGAGGTCGAACTAGCGTGTAGTTTTGCAGGATTGCAAACAGTTTGGAAAAGAGAGCATTGGGTTCTGCAGGCCCGTGTGTAGACGCACCGGATTGTGTGTCATATCTGCCCTAGGGTAGAACGGTCTGGGTCAGGGTGGCCGCGAGACCAACTGATGTGAATAAGTGTGGTGTAGGGTATGGATATCCCTAGTAATCAGTGAGTATTCTTAGTATCCCTATAGATTTAGTGGTGTTTTTAATAATATGAGCTTGTATATTGCGAGTTCCCCATCCTCAGGTAGGTACCAGGTGCCTGGATAGTTGGTCCTGAGGAGGGATGTGATTGCGTTCTGGCTGGGTTGGAGGGGCCCCTGGGGGCTGATCCCACCTATTCAGAAAATCCAGCCATAACAGTGACACAGAGGGCTTTAAACTGAATCCTCTCTGGAACAGGCAGCCAGTGTAGCGAAGCTATGGCTGCTCAAGCTGATTCTCTGAGGGGAATATTCAGAAGCAGTCTGGCCGCACAATTCTGCACTGCCTAGAGTCACATTATTGTGGATCGTGGTTATCCGACCTAAAGGGCATTCGCTAGTCCAAACAGGAGAGGATTGAAGCTTGGACTACTAGTTTCTTAGCCTCCCAGGACAATATCGGAAAAACTTTCCTCATCATCCTTAGTAATCCAAAGCAGCATCCTGCAACCTTCTGCGCTTAACTTTCATGTTTAGTTTCTTGTCCAGCCAAACTCCCAGGCTTTTTTTTTGGTCTTTGTGTGTTGGTGCGCTACCCAAAGAATTAGGCCATAGGGGGGTGGACCCCCCTGGGAGAGCTTTACCCAAAAGCATCAATTCTGTATTTTTCTCCATTTAGTTGAAGGAAGGAGCGCTCCATCCAGGCTGAGATTGTTTTGAGACTATTGGCTAGATTGTTTGGACTGTTTCCTGGTTGGTTGAGGGATGCTATCAACTGCGTGTCGTCAGAATATGTAACGATGCCAAAGAGCTCAACCATTTTGGCCAGGGGGCTCATATATATATTAAAAAGGGCGGGGCTTAGCGATGAACCTTGTGGCACCACAAATCAAGGGCATGCTTCTGGAGGTGCAGTTTTCCTCGAAGACCTGGAATGAGCGGCCCTCTAGGAAAGACTGCAGCCACCTTTGTGCAGCTCCCGATATCCCTGCCTCTCTAATCCTAGAGATCAGCAGATGATGGTTAACGGTATCGAAGGCTGCACTCAGGTCCAGGAGGATAATTGCTGCTGAGCCTCCAGAGTCCGTAATTTTTCTTGTTTCCTCAGTGACAGCAATCAAGGCTGTGTCTGTGCCCTGCTGGGGTCTAAATCCTGTATAGGTAGAGTGAAAACAGCAGTTCTCTTCGAATAAGAGGACAGGATGGAAATAACATGTTTCTCTGCGATTTCTGCAATCCCCGGCAGCAATGAAATGTGGCGATAATTCGAGAACACTTCTGGTTCGGCTCCTGCTTTTTTAAGCAGTCCTCTAACCATGGCTTGCTACCATGAGGATAGGACCTTCCCTATGCTCAAGGATAAATTAATAAGTTCTAATATAGTAGGGGAGACTGTATGGGAGACTTGATTTAGAACGGTACGTGGGGCCATGTCTCTCAGGGAGCCTGATTTTAATTTATTCAAGTAGATTTTAAGGGATTCCTGATCCAAGGGTGGAAAGACCTCCAGATCTGTTGCTAACGGCTCCCCCCATTGTCCATCTGAGGGGGATTTTGGGGGGTGTTTGGCGATGGAAATGTTAGGTAGATGGATTGAATCTTGGTGTGAAAGAATTCCTGCTATATCATTACAGCGTTTCAGTGTGTCAGCTACAGGTGGTAATGGTGGTACCGGGGTAGTGAGTGTTTTGAAAATCCTAAACATTTCTCGCTGGGCATTAGAGGTTGAAGAGATTTTAGTTTCGTAATACTTGGCTTGGGTATTGCAGATTTCTACTTTGTACAATTTTACAGCTTCTCTGTAAATTAGCTTTTTTTTCTATGAGAAATCTTTCCTCCACTGTCTCTCTGTTTGTTTACACTTTAGTTTCAGTTCTCTAAGGCCGGGAGTAGACCACGCTATCTTTTTCAAGTCCTTTTTATTGTTCCTAATCTTCTTGGAGGCCACCACATCTAAGAAGGCTTCAAGCCATCCATTAAGTTCCAGGTTTGCTGATTCTGGGTCCCCTTTTAGAGTTGGTTGAGTGTTATTAAGGATATCTGCCCAAGGCTCAACAGGAATCCTAGACCAATTCCGACTAAGTTTCTTTAGAGAAGCCTCAGACCGATCGCTGGTCTGTGTGGACCAAGTAAAGGGTATCAAATAGTAGTCGCTCCAGGGTAGGGGGATGGGGCTATCTACTAATAGGTTGGTATTAGTGAAAATGGGGTCTAGTAAATGGCCATTCAATTCCTCTACACTAGATGAGGAGGCATCATCAAAATGAATATTCAGATCTCCCAGTACAGAGAAGTTGTACAAGGAGCTTGCTAAATAGCTATGTTTCCAGGAAGATCAGTGTTAAAGTTTCCAGAGGCTCCCGGGGGTCAGTAGATTAGGACCCCAGAAAAGGTCAATGTTTGTGAAAAGCCGATTGCGAAAGAGAGACTTTCACAGTCACGAATCGACCCCTCATTCAAATGGCAGCTAAATGTGTCCCTATGTATAATGGCGAGACCCCCTCCTCTGTTAAGTAGGCAATCTTGCTTTTGTATGGCATAGCCTGGTGGAAGTGCCTGGACAACCACTGGATCTGACCAATTGTTGAGCCATGTTTCTGTCAGAAACATCACATCTGGGCTCTTTTCTTCCAGGATTAGCTTAATCTCTATGGCATGTTTGGTCAATGATCGACAGTTAAGCAGAAGCATTTTAAAATCTTTTAAAATCTAGCGTGGGTGGAGGGGTCTTATCACCTGAGTGACCAGAGTCAAGAACTAGGGGGCAGTGCGGGCATTTTTTAGTTAAAAAGGATTCCCAAGGCTGTGGTGGCAAAACTGTGTACCCCTGAGGCTGGCCAGCTGTGAAGCCGTGCAAAGACTGGGTGCCCACTCACGAGAACCAGGATCGTGGCCCCTGGTCCAGGTCGGGCGCGGACAGGCGCAGACGTCTTGCCTTTGGCTGCGCGAGTCCGCTGCATGCTAGTTTCATGCCGGGTCAAATAGTAATTCGCCTGCCGTCTAGCAATCAAGCGTCAGACGTGCCAGGGGGGTGTGTCAGGCTGTGTGTGTCCGCCCTCCACTCAATCAGCATCAGCTGTGGTGGACAGGGGCCAGAGCACACAAGGCTGAGTCAATGTGCCTAGAGCGAGTAAGAGCAGTACAGCAAAAGGTAAAATACAGATTAAAAAAATGTTTTTAAAAAGGTATCAGAACTAGTAGCACTCACAGGCGTCCGCTGCGCTCTCGTCTCATGCCGGGTTAAATAGTAATCCGCCTGCTGTCTAGCAATCAAGCATCAGACGTGCCAGGGGGTTGCGTCAGGCTCTGTGTGTCCGCCCTCCACTCAATCAGCGTCAGCTGTGTTGGACAAGCACCGAAGCACACGAGCCTGAGTCAAAGTGCCTAGTGGGAGTAAGCGCAAGACAGCAAAAGGTAAAATACAGATTTAAAAGATGTTTTAAAAAGGTATCAGTGCTAGCAGCACTCACAGGCGTCTGCTGCGCGCTCCTCTCATCCTGGGTTAAATAGTAATCCTCCTGCCGTCTGGCAATCACGCGCCAGACGTGCCAGGGGGTTGTGTCAGGCCGTGTGTGTCCGCCCTCCACTCAATCAGCGTCAGCTGTGGTGGACCGGGGCCGGAGCACAGGGGCCTGAGTCAAAGTGCCTAGTGTGAGTAAGAGCAGTACAGCAAAAGGTAAAATACAGATTAAAAAGATATTTTTTAAAAAGGTATTAGCACTAGCAGCACTCACGCCTAAAGGGTTTCCACTCAAATACTTGTATATAAATGATGCGAACAATGTTCCGTTTGCTCCAATCCCTGGAGTGGGGGATAGGGTAATTCCAAACATGGAACGTAGATTAGGACTAATCCTAGTAGCACATGAAGGGCTCGCCTCTTCTCATGCAGGTGTTTCCGCCACAGTATCGTTATTAAAACAAAGATACTGGTGGCCCGGCATTAGGAAACAGACCAGAAACTATGTTTTGGACTGTGAAATATGCCAAAAGATGAAAGTCTCTACTGTGAAACGTCCTGCGCATACGCCCCTGTTAATTTCAGATAAACCATTAGCTTGTGTTTACCTGGACCACTGCGGTCCTTTACAAAGGGATGGTAACTATAAATATATCATGGTCGTAGTGGACTCGTGTTCTAGGTTCCTCTGGATGTGGCCTCAGCGCTCGGCTGACGCTCAAACTGTTATAAAAGATTTGCGAGTCTTTATTGGCACATATGCAATAGGCACACTACACTCTGACCAGGGCCCTGCATTTAGCTCTCGAGCTTACAAAGAAGCCATGGCCAGTTTGGGCCTAGTATTGTGGTAATCTTCTCCATTCCATCCTAAGAGAAATTCTGTTGTGGAAAGAAAAAAAACGGCATATAAAGCAGTCTATAACAGCTAGGGTATTAGGTTTGGGTGATGGATGGGTCAAACATCTGTATGTGGTTGAACGTGCTTTAAACAATTTGCCAAGAAGTTCTCTAGGGGATGTCACTCCATATGTTGGTTCCGGACCTTGATTGTCATGGAACAGTGGTGGTAAATAAGAAATTTTATATCAAAGAATGTTTGGCTGTGTTACAGGACGTAAACGAACTAAGATTGAAACAAAGCAACGTGGTCCTGAAGCCAACCACCACTGGGGAAAAACCAGCCATCCCAGCAAAGCCTGTCTGGAGCCCAAAGCTTGGTGATCTAGTCAGAGAAAAGATCGCTGACAAGAAGGAATTTGGGCCTTCTATGAGACAACCAGTACCTTTCCTAACAATCCACTGATCAAGAACAGTGTTACTTCCGCCCCTTGCTGGTAAAAATGAAAAAAGATGTGTGTCCATCGACCTGATCAAACCACACTATGTGGTCGATAGTAAGCAGTAGGCCAATTGGACTCTGCCAATGTGGCAGACGCGCTCCTCTACCTATAATCCAAGAGGTTCAAACTGAGAGACTCTTCACCTTTGAATATTCTACAGTGAGAAATGAAGGACTAAGCAACATAGCTATGGAACTCGTACCTCTTGAGACACAAATACCAGTCCGTCTTGATACACCTGTCTACAATGAAGTAACAAGTGATCAAGTGGTTCCAGCGATTTCAACAAATCCTGATGCAATTCCAACCATTGACAGAACTGCCTCTGGCTATTTCATTAACTTTGATACGTTTTCTGAGGATCCCAGCGAAACTGAAACAACGCCAGCACAAAGAACTTTCAAAGAACAAGCTACAGACTTTTTTCTTCACATGAAAAAGACTTATCTGGTTTCACCATGGATTGAACTATGGATTGTTTGGGGAATGCTCTTTTTTCTACTTTGGTTAACTCTGGTAATAACTCTGGGTATGCTGATAAATGGAAGATATATTCAAATGGGCACAGCAAGTAAAAGAGTGAACTTACTTCTCCAGCCACACAAATCATCCCATCATGAAGCAAGAGACTTGTCAGCAGTGAACAACACCGCCGTCCCTATGCCAGGTGGTATAGTTTGGGACGAAACTGAATATGATATGTTTGGCCCGTCAGAGCTTTTGAAGATTCCACACTTATTCAAGATTACATTAAGTGACTTTATTATCTCTAGTACCTTTTCTGATGATTGGGGCTTTTAGACTGTTAATAACATGATGTCTGATCTAGAGATGTCTGCAGTATTCACAAATCATGAATATTTAGACGGTTCATCAGACTATGAACAAATGTATTGTTATAACCATTATGGTCATCATTTACTGCACAAATCTGCAATGCCTAGAAATATATATATGTATAACCATTGGGAACATTGTCCTACAACTCCAAAGGGTAGCTCAAAGACTTTTGCACTGAAGTTTCTATATTTTTCAGGGTTCAATGTATCCAATGCTGAATCATTTTACATTTTATGAACAAAAAAGGAATGAAAAATATGTTAACCAATACAAAACAGATTTATTCTGCAGCCTTCATTGCCCAACTGTCTAGACAGGGTTTCGACAGTTGGAAAGACAACATTGAGACAAAAACTATCTGGGGTACAAAAGATTGGCAAGTGCAGGGGGTAGAAGCTTTGTTTAGAGCCTGTATTATCCCTGAGCAAATAATGTTTTTGAATGACACTGTCCAACAAACGTCTTGCCCTGGGTTAGCCAAGATGAAAGACATGAACACACCGACCATACCTATACCTGCTAGCAATACATAATAGTTTGTATCACAACAGATTATTTTGCATCACAACAGATTAGATCCAGATTGGAATAAATGGTTGATCTGGCCCGCAGACACAAACAACTGTCAAGATCGATTCCTGAATAAAACACAGGGTTTCACTATCAATAGGCCAGACCCAAGATATGTACAAAGACAGCATCCAGGGGTAGTAAAAACATACAGTGTATGGAAACTATGCCTTGGTTGGCTACAGAAGTCTACACTTGAGGATGTAAAACAACACTTATCTTTACTTAAAGATGGTGCCGACCTTAGAGAATTCTTGCTAGGACCAAGAAAACCGCATCAAAAACGTTTCATATATGCCGGTATATATACTGCATATAACAAATTATGGAAGATTACCCAAACAGGGACTGAAGAACAAATACGAGAAATTTATCGTATTAATTTAGAGAAATCTCTCTAAATGGGTTAATGACTGTCGTCCAGGATATATTCATTGGACAGTATTGTGTCTACTGCCATAGACATCATGGAACAAGACTTGGTCATGTTGCAACATGGTCAGTCTCAACTACGTTCTATCATGATATTAGGCAGGACGCTACAAAACGTGCATGCAGGCTATGTGCCTTGGAGTTTAATCAACACTAAGTCACTGTTTTCAGAATTCAATCTCATTGATAAACAGATCAAACTGGCACAACGGGGAGCAGACTATACGGTGCTGAGCATTGAAAAACTGGAAAAATTACCATTCACAGTGGCAGAAAAACCAGCTACTGATTGGATAATAGATGGTAAAATGACTCTGGCTGTTACAATTTTCCATTCTCAGTATTGCCTAAAACACATACCAGAAGGCAAATATGAAAGGTTGGGTAAAAAAATACATCAAGACACCTGGGATTTACCATACACACACAGATGTTGGAGTGGGGGGGCGTGAAGTGTTTCTTAGCGGTACTAACTGTGCAAACGCACTAAGCGTTTCTCTCCTTTGTCAGGGTATTAATTTACACGGAGCTTACGATGATTCCACTACCAACCTATCCTGTCACCTGCAAGGCTCACCAGCTGCAGTGATCGATCCAATTTTTGGACAACTTTCAAATGGAAGTTACCTCATGTTGAACAATCACAGCTGCTGTGGCATGTTGCCAGGTATCCCATATCTAGTGACTGTTACATCCAGGGTCACTTGCTTTATGCAAATATTGTTTCCACAAACCAAGACAGCCAGGGAGTTGCCTTTACTGAACATCTCTTCTATGCGAATTGATACTCTAAGCAGAATGAAAGCCATTCTTTTACAGCAAACTGTGCCACTGACCTTGGCCAAAAAAACCTATGATCTACAAGTGGCACGGACTTCTGCCGAGATCCATGCCCTATTGAATACAAACTGCCAGTTACATTTCTCAGAAATGTTAGCTTGTATCCTAAACATGTCTGATACAAGCGGTATTTTACATGTATTTAAGAACGTGTGTTGAGGACTGTTAGCACCTTTTCAAGCGGTCCTCGGAATTTTTCCAAACTTCGTGCACTCTGTGTTTGGCGTACTGCCGCTCCTTTTATCACTCATTGCAGAGATACTATTTTTTCTCTTACTGCTACAATATGGCAAGCCAAATCACCAACGACACCCAATTCACTGTGGAGAGAGCTCTGCTGGAGATGAAGTGTTGTGAGAGCATCGTCCACATTTTGGGTTTACCTGGTCTACGAGAACTAAATACCACATGGGTACTGTCATTCAGACCAATCTGGCAAGATTGCATCTTACCTGCTCTATGCTGCCTGCTTTGCGGTGAAGAATGCATGCTAGACATCTGTCTAACACTCCCATCAGTCATGCCTACGGATGTTGATACTCTGCTGGACCCTGTAACAGCCTATGTTCTGTGTTGTCCCCAGCGGCTACCAATCCTGATGACGACATTCATTGAGATCTTACAGACGCAAAGTGCAACTGCTGAGGTACGAGAGGAAACAACAGGCACGCAGGTAACATCCGATACGAACATTGCTGATGCGACCAATGCTGAAGGCGATAGTTCACATCTATGTGCGGTTAAACGAGGTAATCCAACTTTCACCTACAATGGAAGATGACTTTTTGTCTACAGATTTAGAAGAGTTCATGTTTTCTCCAAGCCCTAACACTGACTTTTGATTTAGGCACACAGTGTACTGAGAGATTCTGAATTTGACCTTCATTTTTCAAAAGCAAGGAACTAACTTTGGATTTTTTTTTCCTATGATTAATTTTTTTTCTCCAAATTTGTATTTTTCATTTTTGGCACAAGTAATCTACTTATAGTAGAACTATTCATAGAGAACATAATTCTTTGAATACTTCCTGAGACAATATATGACCTTGTCCACAACAAATGATTATGTAATCTGAAATGAAATGGTTTTTGCCCGTTTTTCTTCTGTATTTATGAGCCATTTTATCATGTATATATGTTTATGATTCATTCATGTAGCATTCACATACCTACATATGCTTAGAATGAAGCATTGCTTTAATGCGTACAGAAACACTTTTAAATGCATTTTTTAGAAATATGTTTTTGGACATTGTTAGAACCTAGTTGGTACGTTCCGTACTCCCCTCCTCCTGGACCCGTGTGGGTCCTCCCACTGTGAAGCTTACTGTGGAATGTTGAAGTGCTCTTCAGTGAGGAGAGTTGGATGACCATTAAACGAGTTGTACTTTCCTCGTCTGTGTCCTGTATCCTGTGTCCTCAGTACTTCTCTACTTCCAACACTGGCGACGAAACTGTGCAGGGGACAGTGGTGGCCATCTCCCCTTTGCGTGCTCTCTCCACACAGAGAAGAAGAGGTATTTGGAGTAAAGCTTGTGGATAGCGAGGATTCAGCTTCCCCTGTGTGGGATCGCGTAGAAGCGAGTTTGGCGCTCAAGGCTGAGCAAGTGTAAGGATCGTTCTGGACTTGACTACAAGTAAGCTGACCTTCACTAGCAAGTTATGAGGTAGTGTGAAGAAGTAAAGCAGCGGCTTTAAAGAGCGGACTGTTGTGCTGCTTAAGAAGCCTTGCCATCTTAGAGTGTACCCCTTTTTGCGAGTCTTCCCTGAACTTTCACGTACATTTCTGTTGGCAAACCGTTGGCCGGTAGTCTATCTGTGGTGACTGGTACAGCGCTGTTGCAGGGGTTCACGCTGAGGAAATCCGTGCTTGAACTGGTCGCTCCCCCAACTTCCTTCTCAGTCCATGTATACTCTGGGAGGAGCTGTGCCACGTAGCGGAGTTTGACTGAGCAGCGCCTCGCAGGCTGGTTCCAGCCTTTTCCGTGGATTCCCTGTGGCCGAATTCCGTGTCGAGTGTGAGGGATCGTGCCTGTAGAGCAGTGTCTGTGCACGGCGGTGCCGCAGTGGTTTGGCCCGTCTTCCCTGTCAGCGTTCCTGAGGCAGATCTCATCCGGTGGCCTGGCGGAGTCTCTTACCGACGCATGCGTGTTTTCCTCAGATAGCGTTCTGAGGAGGCTGTCCGGGGAGAACAGTGCCGGCGCACCAGGAGCAGAGGGCCGGAGATCAGCGTCTGCTACCAGATTCAGTTCTCATTTTGGCAATTCATACGAAGCAGTCGGCCTCTAAGAAATATTCTGTCAAGGATCCCCACAGCCGGCGAAAAGAGAGGTTTTCAAAGGAAAAGAACAGTAGTAAGAGCTGCGCACTGCATGAGAGGCGTCTGACTGTTGGTGCTCCTCACCACGATTAATCGTCTGACTGGTTGGGTGCTACTCACAACTAAGGGGACTCTCTTCCTGTACCATACCAGTTGGTTATCCACCCTAACATCTACTTTGTTTTTACGGTTAATTGTTATGTGTGGCCATATTCTATGAGGGACAGTGAATTTTTTTTGAGGAAGGTGAAGTGTGCCTGAGTCGAGTTTTTGTGCATTCTGAGGTTATTCTATTTCCCAGGGACTTCTGTCCTTTTTGGTGCATTTTGTAGATTCCTTTAGAACAGAGGAACTCTTTCCTTTCCAGCGTCCTTCCCTTGTTTTCCCTTATCCCTGGTGGCAAGGTTCCCCTCATCGCAATCCACTATGGCAGCAGCAAGCATGAACCAACCCCCGCCCTTCCTAAATGACATTGGGGAACCTGAGATAACTTGGAAAGAATGGGTGAAGCTTTTTGAGTCCTATCTAATAGCGATTGGGGGACAGAGGTTTAATTCTATAAGAAAACAGCACATTTTGTTACACAATCTGGGTGTGCAAGGGCGTAAAGTATACGAGAATTTACCTGTACCAGAGCGTGATGAGAATGCTGTGGGGGAGGTGGATGTGTTTGTGCAGACCATGGAAAAGTTAGAGAAGCATTTTGGGGACAGAATAAATGTGGTCCTGGAGCGTCATAAGTTCTTTAAGAGATGTCAGGGGAAGCAGGAGTCTGTACAAAATTATATTGCAGTACTGTGGGGTTTGACTCAGCTTTGTGAATTTGGGGACCTCACTGACTCCTTAATACGAGATCAATTGGTAAGATGTACGAATAATCCACGTATCCAGGAGAAACTGTTAGCCAAGAATCCAGGGCTAAAGGAAGCTGTTGAGTTAGCAAAGTCAGTGGAACATACCGCAAGATGTGTCAAGGAAATGAAACCTGAGGGAGAGCTAGTAGCCTCCATAAATGATGCAGAAGAGAGAGTAGAGGTGTACAAGATGAGATCTAGGGAAAATGCTAGTACTAAAGTAGAGCATAGAGAGAAAGGTCCAAAGTGCTACCGTTGTGGCAGTAACAACCATTTTGCCACCTTTTTCCAATGCCCAGCCAGATATGTCACCTGCAAGAAATGTAATAGAAGGGGGCATTTTGCCAGGGTGTGCCGGGATGGTGAATTACATCCTAGGGAGAATGAAAGAGGATCTGAAAGAGGTGCAAATAGAGATGCAAAGTGCATTGAACAAAATATGGAAAAGCTTGTTTTACAGGTTAAAGATGTTGATGACACTGTAAATTCCATATATCCTAAATGTGAAGTACTAATTGATGATGAGCGCATTGAAATGTATGCTGATTCCTGTTCTCCGTTCACCTTGATAAGTAAAGGTGACTATGTGTCCATGGGGGAAAATAAGATTAGCGACCTTAAGAATCCTGATATCTCTCCTGCAGGTTACAATAGGGGCAGTATACCCCTACTGGGGATGAAGGAGGTACAGATACAATTCAAAGATAGAAAAACACACGGAACTATTTATGTGGTCAAGTCTGGTTCAAACCTTTTGGGATGGGTTCATCAAAAGGAGTTGGGGATTATACTGGATCCCAACAGTGCGGAACAGGTGTTGCTTACGGAAAAGTTCCTGGGGAGTGATAAAATCTGTGAGGAATTCAACCAGCTGTTCAAAGAAGAACTAGGATGCTTGCACAATTTCCAACATAGGATCAAGCTAAAACAAAATGCCAAACCAGTAGTGCACGGGCTGCGCACAGTGCCCCTCAAACTGAAGGAGCCTTTAGAAAAAGAACTGCGCAAATTGTGCGACTTGGACATTATACAACCGGCCGAATGCTCCGAGTGGGTGGCCCCTATTGTTCTCGCGGCCAAGTCCAGTGGTGATGGCATCCGCCTCTGTGTGGATTTGCGCAGTTTAAACGACTGCATCTGGGTGGAGAGACACCCTCTGCCAGTCATAAATGAGATGTTGAGCACGATGGGTCCCGCAAAATTTTTCAGCGTAATAGATCTGTCCATGGCGTACCACCAGATCGAACTACACCCAGACTCAAGGCCCCTCACTGCGTTTATTACGCCTTTTGGAGCCTTTATGTTCAGAAGAATGCCGTTTGGCCTTGCGTCTGCGGCGGCCATTTTTCAGAGAGTCATGCAGAAGATCCTCGAGGGAGTGGAATGCACCATGTGCTTCCAAGATGACATTTTGGTCTACGGAAAAGACTCAGAAGAACATGACAAAGTACTCAGGAAGGTCTTCAGAAGGCTCATGGAGGCAGGCCTAACTGTAAAAAAGGAAAAGTGCAGAATCAAGGTCAAGCAAGTTGAGTACTTGGGCCATTCCATCACAGAACAGGGATTCAGGCCCAAAGGAAGTTTGATCCGCGCAGTGGAGGAAGCGCCTAGTCCACGCAACAAAGAAGAACTCATATCCTTTTTGGGACTCATGGAGTACATGTCAAAGTATGTGGAAAGCTTCACAACCAAGTGTGAGCCCATGAGAGAGTTGTTGAAAAAGGACAAAGAATTTGTGTGGAGTGAGGAGCTGGAGGCTGTTGCTAAGACTCTAAAAAAGGATCTAATCAACTCACCTGCACTAGGAACGTTTGATCCAACCAAGAGGACTATCCTGGCAACGGATGCATCGAACTACGGTTTGGGGGCCACCCTAATCCAGAAGGATGGAGGGGAAGAAAAAGTGATTGCCTACGCGTCCAGGAGCCTTACCCCACCAGAAAAAAATTATTCTGTAATAGAAACAGAAGCCCTGGCGTGTTTTTGGGCGGTCCGGCACTTCAAATTCTTTCTTTGGGGAATAAGATTTACGATACAGACGGATCACAAGCCCCTCATGTATGTGTTCTCTGTGAAGGGATTAGAGAACTGCACCCCACGCATTAGCAGGTGGATCTTGGGTCTTGAACATTACAACTTCAGAATTGAGCATGTACCGGGAAAGGAAAATGTCATTGCCGACTTCCTGTCAAGATCACCACTACCGGAGGAGGAAGGACCTGAGGAAGTTTTGGACAGCCCCATAATGATGATGGATTTTCCTGCCATCACGGAGAAAGAGTGGGAAGAGAATATGAAGGAAGATAGAGAACTTAAAGTTCTAGTGGAGCGGTTACAGAAAGGATGGCCCATAAACAAGAGAGATGTTGAAGCAGAATTGGAAGGATTCTGGGAGGTTCGGAATGAATTGAGCGTCATCAATGGGAAGGTCTACCGCAACAACAGGGTAATTCCGCCAAAGGGATTACGGAAAAGAGTGATAGACCTGGCGCACGAAGGTCACCTTGGGCGCAGTGCCACTAAAGGAAGATTGAGAACGAACTTTTGGTTTCCAAAAATGGACAACATGACGGAGGAATCTGTAAAAGAGTGCGGAGCATGTGCCAGAAGCGACAAGACAAAAGTAGTACACAAGTCGCCTTTGTCTCCAGTGGAGGTTCCAACCAAGCCATGGAATAAACTAGCATTAGACATCATCGGACCCATGCAAAACCTTGGGGTGCAAAAGAGATTCATGTTTGTTCTAATAGATTATACCTCCCACTGGGTGAAGCAAAAATTTGTACACACTATCAACACCAAAGCAGTGGTTCAATTCCTAAAAGAAGTGTTTTGTGTAGAGGGCATCCCCTCCACTTTAGTTACTGACAATGGGGTACAATTCACTTCCGAGGAAATGCAGAAATTTCTGGAACTGTCCGGCATTAAACATGAGACCACAGCGCTCTATTGCCCTAAGGCCAATGGCATGGTGGAGAGAACAAATAGGGTTATCAAGGAAAATATCCAGCTGGCCACCATAAATGGTTGTGATGTTGAGGATTGTTTGAGGGAATGCTTGTGGGCTTACCACACCTCGCCCAACAGAATAACTGGGATCTCTCCTTTTGTGTCTTTACGCGGGAGGGAACCTAGTACCAAGTTTAACCCCTGTTGGTTAAATGGGGGGGAAATCAGGAATGTGGACAGGGAGGAAGCAGGAGAGAAGGTCAAACAACATCAATCTGAATACAAACAATGGTATGACAAGAAACATGGTGTGAAGTTGCAAAGGTGGGAAGTGGGGGACATGGCGCAGGCCAGAAAGAATACCAAGTTGGGAACTGACAACAGCAAGTTCAATGCCCCCAGCAAGATTGTCAAAGTGTTAAAAAATGTTGTTCAGTTTGAAAATGGTCAATGGTGGAGTTGTGACAATATTGTTAAAGTGCTGCCATAACCTTTTCTCTACAGGTTTCCTGCCATGCTTGGTAGAAAAACAATATGAGGAAGGGAGATGTGTTAGAACCTAGTTGGTACTTTCCGTACTCCCCTCCTCCTGGACCCGTGTGGGTCCTCCCACTGTGAAGCTTACTGTGGAATGTTGAAGTGCTCTTCAGTGAGGAGAGTTGGATGACCATTAAACGAGTTGTACTTTCCTCGTCTGTGTCCTGTGTCCTGTATCCTGTGTCCTCAGTACTTCTCTACTTCCAACAGACATGTTTTTAGCAAATCATGTAAAACTCTATTTTAGAGATGTTTAACCTCTTTAGGATTTAGTAATGTCGTTCATACGAAAGTGGAGTGGGTGCTGTGTGTCGATTTAGATACCGTATACCTATTTCCCGATTCATGACCTTATATAGGTACAATTCACATTGCCCTTATTTAGGCATAGAAATCCAGCCCTTATTTAGGCTTTGCTCATGCTAACCAAATACAGGCATGGTCAACTACATCTGTTCATCTTCATCACAACGAATTCCTGCAAAACCAGACTCTTAAGCCTTTAGGACTTCCCCTTGCCTGGATGTTGATGTCTCCAAGAACTCATTTATTAAGCATGAGCATTTATTCCTTAGGGGTTCATTCATGACATTCTTATGCCCGACTTGTACGTCAATACTGGCATTCCTAAACACCTTCAATGTTTAAATATACCTTAATTTGCCATAGCAAACCATGGTGCGGTTCGGCTACCTGCTTGAACGACACGGCTCGCCACCGCAAGTTCGGAAGAAAGTCAAGTCCCCAACTGACGCACTACCCAGACGCTGTCATCCTCCTCGCAGAGAATCCAGCTCCAGTGCTTCTGACTCCTCTTGCGGGGTGTTAGAGATCGAGTCACGGAAAAGAGATTCCAACCACTCTCATTCTAAGGTATGGAGCAGACTAGAACCTAGAGAAACTTTTGGCAACTCTTGGCAAAACTAATCTTAAACTAAACTATAGCTAAAAAGCACCTACTTCTTCCCACGTACTACACTTAGGTTAGGTACACTGGGGTAGGATTATTTTAGAAGCACCAGTTGAGTATTTTAGCCTGGGTTATTTATGTATGTATTTTTATATATGTCATAGCTACAGACAATGCTATTGCAGTATTATTTTATCTTACTGCTAACGCTGTACGTATTATACTTCGCATTCTGTCGATTGTAGCAGTTCATATCTCTTGCACGAGAAATAACACTGTTCAATAAATCCTTTTATTGAAACGCCTGTCTATCTATTTCTGTGTAACTCTGACTAAACTAAGCATGCACGATTGGCTGAGGGAAACTGTTATCTATTGTTTCCATGATTCTGAGACTGTTCCGATTCTAAAGAGAAACAAAGTTGTCATGTTTAAGCGGTTTTCGGAAACTAGTCCCTTCTTGTTTATTGAAGAAGTTTCTAGTGACCTCTGAGTTAGCTGGCACACACAAGCAGTGTTCCCTCTAGGCCGCACACAGGACATTGCTAGAGAGTCGGGCCGCCCGCCGCTTTTAAAATGCGAGCGGCGCGATCATGAGGCACTTTTCCGTGTGGCGGCGGAGCGGGCGTGAGGAGTTCAGGTAAGTAGGCGGGGGAGGGGGCGCTGGTGGGGGCTGGTGGCGATTGTGGCGCTTACTGCTGTGTGGGGGCATGGCAGACTGTGGGCTTTCGTTTAAGTATTGCTGATAATCAGAGCCCCTTCACGGGCTCCGATTAACAGCAATACTTAAACAAAAGGCCACAGTCTGCCCCGTGCTTTAATAACAAAAGCGTAGACACTTTACAAACACAGAGGGCAGAAGGGCACCAAAAACGAGTGGGGCAGAGGGCAGAAGGGCACCAAAAACAAGTGGGGCAGAGGGCATAAAGGCACCAAAAACGAGTGGGGCAGAGGGCAGAAGGGCACCAAAAACGATGGGACAGAGGGCAGAAGGGCACCAAAAAAGAGTGAGGCAGAGGGCAGAAGGGCACCAAAAACGAGAGGGACAGAAGGCAGGGGGCACCAAAAACGAGTGGGACAGAGGGCAGATGGGCACCAAAAACGAGTGGGACAGAAGCCAGGGGGGCACCAAAAACGAGTGGTCCTGGGGGCAGAAAGGCACCAAAAATGCACAATAAACGAGTGGGACAGAGGGCAGGAGGGCACCAAAAACGAGTGGGACAGAAGGCAGAAAGGCACAAAAGCTCAAAAAACAAGTGAGGCAGAGGGCAGAAGGGCACCAAAAATGATGGGACAGAGGGCAGGAGGGCACTAAAAACGAGTGGGACAGAGGGCAGAAGGGCACCAAAAACGAGTGGGGCAGAGGGCAGAATGGCATAAAAAACGAGTGGGACAGAGGGCAGAAGGGCACCACCAAAAACGAGTGGGACAGAGTGCAGAAAGGCACCAAAAACGAGTGGGGCAGAGGGCAGAAGGGCACCAAAAACGATGGGACAGAGGGCAAGAGGGCATAAAGGCACAACAACGAGTGGGACAGAGGGCAGAAGGGCACCAAAAACGAGTGGGGCAGAGATCAGAAGGGCACCAAAAACGAATGGGACAGAGGGCAGGAGGGCACCAAAAACGAGTGGACGGAGGGCACCAAAAACGAGTGGCATTTGGCGCCGCAGACACGCGAGGTTCGGTTCCTGGCGCAAATAGCCATGGTTGCAGCGCACAGAGACCCTCCACTGCCGCACACAGAGGAAAAAAATTAGAGGGAACATTGCACACAAGTAATTAAGTTGAATGAACTTGATAGAGACATACTGACCTCAGTCCTATGTCAAAACTATAGTGTATACTATTCCAATGAGCAGAACCTATTAGGGATATAGGAACTACACTTAAGTAGGCATGGCACACAGGGATGTGTGCCATGTCAATTCTTCACTTTGTTCTTCACCAAGACACGCAGCCTGCAAATGCAGTGTGTGTGTGTGTCAAGGTACAGGTCCTCCAAGGGTGGCACAATAAGTGCTGCAGCCCTTAGAGGTCCTCCCTGGTCACAGTGCCCTGAGTACCTATGGCACCATTTACCAGGGGCTGACCTGTGGCCAGAGATGCCAATTGGGTTTAGGCTTTAATACAGTTTTAGGGAAAGAACATAGACCCTGAGTACCTGATTAGGAGAGCCCAGGGCACTCTCGGTTAAAGCACATCAGCTATTAAGTAAAAAGCGGGGGCAACCATGCAGAAAGAGGGCACTTTCTCATAGAAAACAATAGACATACAAATGATGGACGGAATGCGGAACAAATTAACCGGATCGCTGCGGCGGCTTTTCCCGCTGTGCGCGGCAAATTCGAAATTACCGCGTTACGTGACGAGCTGGCCTTGTCATCCGCGCAGGACAGGTAAGCGCGATGACGAGCCCAGCTCGTCAATAGCCTCGAAGGGGTTAAACATTCACTCCCAGTCAAGAGATCTGGGTAAAATCCGCAGTTTTTTTGCTCACCATGCCACCCCAGTGTCGACCTAGCCATATGCCAATCAGTCTTGACCCTGCTCCTCATTGGAACTGTCCAGCCCGAACTGCCAAGCCAGAGCCTCTCTGGACCAGAAACAAGCATCCTTCTCACCATGCCACCCCAGTTTAACCCAGCCCTTTAAATGTGGCCTTTAGTTTGGGCCCAACTGAAAGTGAAAATCAGTAAAATCCCTTGCCACCAGCAGGTTGTTTCTCCCAGTGGAAAGCAAACAACATATGCCACTACTGAATGTGCCCCAGTGTCAGGAAACGGCACTGGGAAGAATTTCGAATATTTGACTAGGTCTAGCCAGGATCCCAGATCTAACTCTATAACAGCTACTTGATCTGGATCCAGCTGAATCCCTTTCTTTTCCCTCACTAATACAGAGATTTTCCCTTATAGAACTAGGAAGTATAGTATGATGCATTCTTTGATCACTTTAGCTCTAGAAACAAGTTTTCTTTGTAACAAATATTTTATGGTATTAAATATGTATGTGACACCTACTTCTTTATAGTCTGGAAAAGCTATTGCATTCCTTGAGTTCCGCTCCCAGGACAGCCTTCACGGCAGGGCACAGACCGAAAGTCAAAGGTGGGTGTACATATTCTTGCTTTGCTGCTCTGATTCAAAGCAACATCTCAGAAAGTTGACTCATAATTGAAATGCAGGCTTCTTTTGTCCTGTTCAATAGATTTTTATTATATTTTTCAATTAACTTAGCAATATCGCAAGTACCCATAGGAGTTTTTTAAGGGAGAATCATGAGTCATTGTTAATTGAGGAAAGCAATGAAGCAAAACAGAGTAAAAACATGCAGCGTCCCCATCCTTGGTCACCAAAGCAGTAGGTGGGAAGATTCATGATGTCACAAGAAGGGACCTCACATAATTGCTCAATCAGATAATGTCAGCATACATGCCAACAACACCTGACTGAAGCAGGACGTTCCCTAACACACCCGATTCAAGTAGGAGATTTCAGATTTTTAGAGCCAAAAATGGTCGAGCTTAGATTCCTGCTTCAAACAATTGCCTCCACTCCAATGCAAGTCAATGAGGAAAATACATTCCCGATTTATTTTTCAAAATCTTTCTCTTTCTTGCTTCCAAATGTTGGCCTCTGTGTCACAGTAAAGAATCTGATCACTCTTTTGAAAGGACTTATCTTATAATAAGCAACTTCATGGGAGATGAAACCACAGGAACACCCAATTCTCACAAAAATACAAACATTTCTTTACATGTTACAGTATAACATATAGTTTGTGAACAGACATTTGGGAAAGCGTATGCACATTAATTAGGAAAGTATATTGCTTCAGTCGAATACAGCCGTTCCAAGGTGAAGCAGTTTATTGTGTCATTACTTCTTCCTCCGTTCCCTTGTTCTGTCCATTACGTCATGAGTCATGTGTGCCTCCAACTGGCTGGCCTACGACAAGCTGAAATTTAAAGGGCAATTATCTCAACCAATACCACCCTGATATGACTGGATTATAATGGACATTCCTGCCCTAAGCACATACTGTTTCATTTTATTTCCACAGGTTGGCTATTTCTGTGATCAGGAGTATGTATTCAAATCAGGACGAGCTCAGCCGAGTGTGACGCATTGGCTGCATCGTGTTTCTTTAGCTCCTGTGGCCTCTGCCACACCTTGAGGCACGGCTGATGGCATTGAGATCAGGGCTGGACTGGCAGTACCAGGCATTGGGCGTTTATGTGGGGGGCTGGAAGGGTGAAGGTCAACTTTGTTACTGAGGCCCGATTTTGCAGCAGTACTGCAATATCAGCACACAGCAAGCCAAAAAGTCCAATCATTAGTCCTCTCCAGTTACTGTAGTTTCCAGCCTCCCGGGGACTGCGCTTTAGCAGTGCACTCTACTGCTGTTTTGAAAACGTTATCAAATTTAACACTACTTCCCAGTCTTTTTAGGTCACTGCTCTGGGAAATCGACCTCTTGGAATTACTTCAGCATTAGTAGAAGCTTGTGCGTGTGGTGCTCACACGCTATTGATCTTTGTGGCTGGCTTTAGTACGCAATTGGCCAAAGGTGTGTGGATGTCCCAGCTTCTTGGTAAATGTTTACTCCCAGAGCGTTTTGCTCTCGGGAGCCAGCAGCGGCGCTCAGGGGCCATCTGTTTTGGGTCAGGTTTCATGCACGTCCCCTTTAACTTTCGCGGCTCGTCATTATTAAGGAGGAGGCCCTCAAATGCCTCTTCAGTGTGGTTACCTAAGTTTCTCTATGACAAGGCCCTTCATGGCCGCACACCCGGGATAGGTGCAGTGCAGGAGGTATACCCTTAGTCAGTAAGTGCGGCAAACCAGCATTAACCAAAAGCGGGCCCAAGGAGCCGCCAGGCCTTGGGTGGGGCCTCAGAAGTGGGCACGCCAGGAGTAAGTAAGGAAACCAAGAGCACGGCTTGGCTCCTGCCGCTGAGGAGGGCTGTCACTCACAGGCTCGGCAGCCCTGCCCCGATGTTGCCTCCCAGCCTGTGTCATTCTCGGCAGTGACCCCTGGCTCCCTTCCCGTGCCCTGGGTAGACTTGGGGGTATCGGTTGGAGGCTCAGCCCACAGGTGGCTCTCAGCTCACCATCATTGGCTCCATTTCCAGCCCATTAGGAAAATGATATACATAAACACTCAAAAGAAAATATATTTGCAACAGTGTTATTTAATAACACCGAACACAGATTCCAGTTAGGTCATTTTAAAAAAAATATTTGAGTGCCCGACTGGGGGTGAAGCAAGGGTTGGGGAAATGTGAGTGACTTCAGTGAAAATGGTGAGGTGATGTTGACGTATTGACCCCTGAATGTATGTAGGTCCTTATTAGCCTTACTAACGGGGTCTTCCTTAGGACTGATGTGAACACCTAAGGATATAATATGAGAATGATTTATTTTAGTTACTATCTAAAGAATCAATAAAAAAACAAAAATGTTCCAATCACTGTGTTTACCGTGACTGAGTGAAGAAAGTCCTCCTAAGAAGTTCATGTGAGGACGGGTGGGCCCATTGGCTCCATATAAATGCACGGGAGAGAGCGAAGAACACCTGAAATATTAAGGTGCCGGTTAGTAAACCCTCAACTATGCTAGGGTTGATATATCATGGTAACTAATTCATCTATTACTCAATGGATATAAAATCAATCAATCAATCAGAGCATTTATAAATCGCACTACTCACCCGTGGGGGTCTCAAGGCGCTAGGGGGGGGTGCTGCTACTGCTCGAAGAGCCAGGTCTTGAGGTGCTTCCTGAAGCTGAGATGGTCACAGGTCAGTCATAGGTGAGTGGGCAGGGAGTTCCAGGTCTTCGCTGCCAGGTAGGAAAAAGATCTTCCTCCGGAGGTGGTTCTGCGTATTCGTGGGACGGTGGCGAGGGCGAGGTTGGTGGAGCAAAGCTGGCGGTGGGGGTGTAGATCGAGAGTCGGCTGTTGAGGTAGTTGGGCCCATGTTGTGGAGCGCTTTGTGTGCGTGGGTTAGCAGTCTGAAAGTGATCCTTTTGTTGATGGGGAGCCAGTGGAGGTTCCTCAGGTGGGTGGTTATATGGCTGTGGCGAGGGATGTCGAGGATGAGTCGTGCGGCAGCGTTTTGTATGTGCTGGAGCCTCGTCTGAAGTTTGGCAGTGGTTCCTGCGTAAAGGGCGTTCCCGTAGTCCAGTCCACTGATGACGAGGGCCTGGGTGACTGTTCTTCTGGTTTCTGTAGGGATCCACCGGAAGATCTTCCGAAGCATTCTCAGGGTGTTGAAGCATGAGGATGAGACGGAGTTGACTTGTTTGGTCATCGTGAGGGAGGAGTCCAGAATAAAGCCCAGGATGCGTGTGTGGTCCGTGGGTGTCGGTGCGGTTCCCAGCGCTGATGGCCACCAGGAGATATCCCAGGCAGATGGGGATTGTCCGAGGATGAGGACTTCCGTCTTCTCCGAGTTGAGCTTGAGACGGCTGTGCTTTATCAAGTCTGCTACTTCTTTCATCCCTTCTTGGAAGTTGGTTTTGGCGGTGGCTGGATCCTTGGTGAGGGATAGTATCAGCTGGGTGTCGTCGGCGTAGGAGATGATGTTGATGTTGTGTTTTCGTGCGATGGTGGCGAGGGGGCTCATGTAGATATTGAAGAGTTTTGGGCTGAGTGAGGATCCTTGAGGGACGCCGCAGATGATCTCGGTGGCCTCGGAGCGGAAGGGGGGGGGGCGGACTCTCTGGGTTCTTCCGTGAAGGAACGAGGTGATCCATTCCAGAGCCTTTCCCTGGATTCCAGTGTTGCTGAGGCAGTGTATTACAGTGCGATGGCATACGGTGTCAAAGGCTGCTGAGAGGTCCAGGAGGATGAGGGCAGCTGTTTCCCCGTTGTCTATCAGGGTTCTGATGTCGTCTGTGGCTGCGATGAGGGCGGTCTTGGTGCTGTGGTTGGCTCGGTATTCGGAGTGGGAGGGGTCGAGCGAGTTGTTGCCCTCGAGGAAAGCAGTCAGCTGTTTGTTGACGGTCTTCTCGATGACTTTAGCCGGAAGGGGAGGAGCGAGATGGGTCTGAAATTCTTGAGGTCCTTGGGGTCTGCTGTGGGTTTCTTCAGGAGGGCGTTGATCTCTGCGTGTTTCCAGCTTTCAGGGAAGGTCGCTGACATGAAGGAGCTGTTTATTATGTTCCGCAGGTGGGGTGCGATGGTGGTGCCGGCTTTGTTGAAGATGTGGTGGGGCATGGGTCGGACAGTGTGCCGGAGTGGATGGTGCTCGTGACGTGGGTGGTGTCTTCAATGCTGATGGGGTTCCAGGAGTCGATGTTGTTGCTGGGGGTCTTTGATTTGGTGTCCTGTAGTAGAGTTTGGGGTCCAAAGCTGTTGTGTATGTCTGCAATTTTGCAGTGGAAGAACGCGGCGAGGGAGTTGCAGAGGTCTGGTGAAGGGGTGATGTTGTTGTTGCTGGCATTGGGATTGGAGAGCTCTTTGACGATGCTGAAGAGTTCCTTGCTGTTGTGGGTGTTGTTGTCCAGTCGCTCTTTGAATGATGCTCTCTTGGTATTCCGGATCTGCTGATGGTATTTGTGAGTGGCGGCCTTGAGGGCTGTCATGTTTTCTGTTGTCCGTTCTTGGCGCCAAGAGTTTTCAAGTGATCTTCAGGTTCTCTTTGCGGTTTTGAGAGCATCTGTGAACCATGAGGGTTTTGTGGTGGTAGTCTTGCTGTTGGGGTTTTTCAGTTAAGCGGGGTCGTCGGCGCAGTTGGTGATCCATTGTGCGTAGTTGAGAGCTGCGTCGTTGGTTTCGGGTGTGTTGGTGGCAACAGGTGGGTTCTGGCTCAGTGACGTGGTAAGCTGGTCAGTGGTGACTTTGCTCCAGCATCTGCGGGGGATCCGATGCGTGTGGTGGTGAGATTTAGTCTTCTTGAATGTGAAATGTATGCAGCTGTGGTTGGTCCAGTGTAGTCCTGTGGAGTGGTGAAGGCGACGTGGTGACTGGCGGTGAAGATGGCTTCAAGGGTGAAGCCGCGAGGTGGGTCGGGGTGTCCACTAGTTGCTTTAGTACGAGGTTGGCGAGATTGTCAAGCAGGGTGGCGGTGTTGTTGTTGTTGTTGTTCTCCAGGTTAAAGTTCAGGTCTCCTAGGAGAATGTATTCTGGTGAGGCAAGGGCATGCGGGCTGATGGCGTCGGCGATGGTTTCGCAGAATTGTGTGCGTGGGCCCAGGGGTCTATAGATGAGTGTTCCTCTGAGGGTGGTCTGGGGGTCGGTGTGGATCTGGAAATGTAGGTGTTCGGAGGAGGATATGGTGTCTTCGGCATTGGTCGTGATGCTGATGGTGTTCCTGTAGATTATGGCGATCCCTCCTCCTGTTTTGTTGACGCGGTCCTTCCGGGTGATCTTGTAGCCGTCCAGGATGGCGATGGCGATTTCGGGGGCTTAGGAGGCGTTCATCCAGGTTTTTGTGAGGAAGGCGACGTCGAGGAGTTCCCAGAGTTCGATGGCGTGCTTGTGAACGGAGCGGGTGTTGAGGAGGATGCACTAGAGGTGGTTGTTGTTGCTGTTTGCTTTGTCGGGTGGGGGACGGGGTTTGAGGCAGGTGAATTTGCAGGCTTGACAGGTGAAGGGTCCGTGGGTGCGTAAGGGGGTGGCTTGATAGCAGGCGGGTGTTCGTCCGTTGTTGAGTGCGTTGAGGGTGGCGGTGTTGTATTTCAGTCGGTTGGTCTGGGTTCGACGAGGTCAGGGGTTCTGGCGCTGGGCGCGGTCCAGGCGCGGACGGGCGCAGACGGGCTGCCAGCGGCGTGCCAGCGGTGCACAAGCGCGGCGTCCTCCATAAATGGCCAAGTGGGAGGGAGGAGCAGCTGGGAGGCGGGAGCAGGGCGGTCAATGGGCGTCGGGGGGGCCTGGTACAGAAGAAAAAGGGGCAGGGTCACAGGGGAGCAGCGGCGGTAAGCGGGGAGCGGGGGGGGCACGGAAATGGGGAACACAGTTCAGGAGAGACCAGAAATAAAACCTGAAATAAAAAGAAAATAAACAGACAGACGCAAAAAATACAGGGCACAATGCAGATACAAACAAGAGAAGATACTTCAGAGGCACGAGAGCGGCGGCGAACTCCCGGCAGCAGCGGTGATGGGGCAGAATTCCTGGTCACCTACGGGGAGCCGTGCGGTGCGTGGAGCGACCCGCCCTGCGAGCAGGGGGCAAGGTTCCCAATAGTCCACGTCAAGGCAGTCGTATAGATCCATACTGCTATTACTCCATATTATTTTTCGTAAACCCAGGTAGCCTCACGTGGGTTAACCTTCAATAATGAAGAGATAGAGGAGGAAAAAAGGGGGAATAGAAAAATCACTGCTAAAGGACAGATTAATCAAAGTGTACAGAACCAGTTCAAAACCAAAGCTATGTCAGTTAATCAAAAAGAAACACACAGATTGCTGGGGAAATTAAGTCAAACCAGGCTCATCCACCGACTAAGATTAAAAAAGTTTAAAGGAAGCAGTAATGCCATACCTCACCGCAGCGTCCGGTGAAGATCGCATGCAGGGCAAAGGATGTGAACGGTGCTGGGCCTGCAAAACAAAGCAGACAGCAAATTTCACATTGAAAAGATTTGTGGTAATGCAACCAAATTTTTGGAAAGGTCAAAATGTGAAACCGAGAACACTCGGTCTCCGCATAGTGGACCAGGGACGCCAAACCGGCGTGATTCTCGTTTAAAAAAGGCCTGCGGTTAGCCGCAGTACAACGCGTGATGTCTGGCATTGAACCGATGCCAGATGCCGGGGCCTGACTCACTATAGTGGAAAAAAGACTATGCTGGCATAGGCTCACTGTCCGTAAGTGCATCCGTCATAGATGAAGTGATTGAATAATCGGGTCAATTGCTGTTTCCAAAAAGGAAAGCACCACATTATATTTTATACTCTTCACTTTTTTAAAAGAGTGCATGGGCAGATTAGGTTGCGCAATGTCGTCTGAAACCAAATTCCAATGTTTGTTAATTACCTTTTTAATGGCATTGCTTCTTTTTGAAAAGGTAGTTACGCAGATTAGTCTCTGTGCTTGTATATCTTTCTTTTGTTTGGGGGATAGAAGGGTTTCCCGTGCGCTGAACCAAGCCCTTTTCTGCGCTCTTCTCACCAACCTTCTCAGGTATCCTCTCTCTTTGAGGAAGTTGTCTCTCAGACCCCGGGGGTGGTGGCTGTTATACCTGAGGAGGGAGTTACATTCCAAAGGTTTCCTATATAATGTGGTGTGGGGCTTGTTGTCTTCACAGCAAATCCTGATGTCCAGGAAAGCTATTGCTGGCACTGGATTGTATTGAAAATTTGATGTTCTGATTGCATTGATTCAGTCAATCATGGAAGAGGGTCAGCTCGTTGATGTCTAAAGTCCAGATCATCAGTATATCATCGATATACCGTTTCCACTGATTCACTCTATGGTGAAAGGGATTGTTATTGAAAATAAATGATTTTTCAAAACTGTCCATGTAAATGATCGCCAGATCAGGGGCGAAGGCAGCCCTCATCGCCACACCCTTAGACTGCACATAGTAGTGACCCTGAAAGAAGAAGAAATTATTTGTCATAGCTATCATGAGTCGATCGATGATAAATTCGGTGGGCACTGTCATGGGTGCCGGGCGTTGATTCAAAACGACTCGCATCACCTCTTCAGACTATGACACAAAGGTCTAGAGATAAATGGGGTGGCAATTCGTTGCTGCCGGAGTTGCGATTGCTGTTACGCTTTCTAGCGCTGCCGTTGACCGCAACTATTGCATTGCTGCTTTTGTTTCCCTGTTTCTTTGGCCTACCCTTCAACTAATTGTATGACGATGGGACGTCCCCTGTGCCTCGTAGCGTTATAGGTCTAGATGTGGGTGTTCTCATCGCTCAAGCCTATGCCTCTTAAAGTGGTTTCACCCGTTTTATCTCTAGACCTTCGTGTGATAGTCTGAAGATAATTTGCTACAGGACACCACCGTCATATATTCTGGCGGCGTTGGAATTCATCAGTGTGGGAAGTGCTCAGAGTTTTCTATTTGGTTGTGGCCTTCTCCTAGATGGCATCATATTCTTGATATTAATATAAAAGTTACTGGATGGGAAACAGCCTAAGAGCAGAGAAATATATGACCTTTCAGTTCATGGAACTATTTGACTCCACCATAATCTAGTGCCCTGAAGAAGTCCTGCACTATAACGAAACGCGTCGGCTGTACTGTGTCGAGTCATTAGAACTGGACTCTGTTGTTATCCAAGTAAAATGAAACTGGAATAAAAAGAAAAACTAAAGCTTTATTCTCTCTGGATATGGACTTCATAATTGTCCTTATTGGTTAAATTTTGCTGTGTGGTGCACCTGTGCTGTTGTTTTAAAATTGTTAGGTTCCTGAGGGAACAAGCGTTGTGAAGGTGGGTGCTATCCAGTGTGCACACAAACCCCTGCAAGCATAAGGGACAATACTGATGGAGTGATATTAGGTTAGGTGCTGGTATCTGGAAGGTTCCACTGTTAGGCCTTTTTATTTATGCGTTTCCACAGATTCACCCGAAGGTGAAAGGGATTGTTATTCAAAACAAATGATTTTTCAAAACTGTTCATGTAAATGATCGCCAGATCAGGGGCGAAGGCAGCCCCCATCGCCATACCCTTAGTCTGCACATAGTAGTTGCCCTGAAAGAAGAAGAATGAATTCTTTGTCATACCTATCATGAGTAGATCGATTATAAATTTGGTGGGCACTGCCATGGGTGCTGGGCGTTGATTCAAAACGACTCGCATCACCTCAAGGGCGGGTTGTTGCGGTACACTCGTATATTAGGATACAATATTGCATTGCGCAAGGAGCTGGTCAACAGGGTTGAAGGGTTGTTCGTCAATAAGAGTAATAGTTTGCATAGTGTCTCTTAGGTATGCTTCGGTGTTCTCAGCGATTGGTTTAAAAAAGAAGTCTATGTACCTGCATAGAGGTACCAACCATGATCCACATCCAGAAACTATCGGGCGTCCAGGTGGATTACAGATGTCTTTGTGTATTTTAGGTAGTGTATATATCGTGGGCAGCCTAGGGTGTTTTTGATTTAGGTAGTCGAACCCGGTGGGTCAGTTTCTACCCATCCGCAGGAACTGCTCTAAGCAGGAAGGTTACATGATTGAATCTGGGGTTTTGAGCAACCACCTCGTGCAGAGAGGATACCCGAGAAGGTTGGTGAGAAGAGCCCAGAAAAGGGCTTGGTTCAGCCCACGGGAAACCCTTCTACTCCCCAAAGAAAAGAAAGATATACAAGCACAGAGACTAATCTGCGTAACTACCTTTTCAAAAAGAAGCAATGCCATTAAAAAGGTAACTAACAAACATTGGTATTTGGTTTCAGACGACATTGCGCAAACTAATCTGCCCATGCACTCTGTTTAAAAAGCGAAGAGTATAAAAGATCATGTGGTGCGTTCCTTTTTGAAAACAGCAATTGACCCGGCGATTCAATCACTTTGGAACTTACCTCCTGTGAAGGGACACTACAAATGTGGACACTGCAAAGCTTGTCGGACCACGATCATCACTAACAACTTCCCCTATAAACGATTGCTCTGGATTCCTTCACTAACTGTAACTCAATGAACGTGATCTATGAAATCATCTGCCCCTGTTGACTTCTCTATGTGGGCCAAAGACAGCAGAAGATCAAAGCGCGAATACTTCAACATCAGAGCAGGATTCAATGTACAGTCCAGGGGGCACCCCTAGTAGAACACTGTAACACAAAAGGGCACACTCCGGACCAGCTACAAAGGTTGGTAATAGAGAATGGTACACTTGGACCATGAGGGAGAAACATCGCCTCAATCTTAAACACACGAGATTCAAAATTGATGGTCCATCTGGACACCATCGCCAATGGGCTCAATGTACTTGAATCTAGCCATGCGCAATTATCATGCCTTACTACTGAGTAACTAGATCTGTGTGACCCACATCAACATTCCCTTTCCTAAATAATGATTTTGGTACCTGGTTAGTCAATTAAGGTTTGGTCTATGGGATAGCCAAGCCTAATACTAGATATGATGGTTCCCTGATATCCATTGCAACCATGTATGATCTGTGTAGGACATCCAAGGAAAGTGTTATCCCGGTGCACTCGATATTTTTGAAAATTTTCAACAAAGTTAGTTGATTCTTAAGGCGGTGCTCTAATCGTCACACGTAGTCTGAACGTGCCTTACAAATGTCCATGAATATTGAGGGTAGAACACACTATCCTCGAGGCTGAGCACTCTTTTTACAAAGAAAATAAGTTTCTACTCCAAGTTCATCTTTTTCAAGTTCATCAGTTTTATTATCGTGATTCAAATTTTAGCAGTTGATACGTTGTATACGTTTAAGCAAAAAATCCTGACAAACATAATTCCATTCTTATGTAGTCATAGTATGGTTTTCAAAGATGTTTCCATCCACCCAATGCATTTCGGGTCCACAACAACATGACCCTTCGTCAGGGGTCTGAAAATTAAGCGCAAACAGGACCAAATTAGTCACTCTCACATTATAAAACAACACAAGACATTACACTTTGTCACAACGCGATACCAAAACTCTTCAAGTGATAGATCAGTGAAAATAAAACAGCAGTAATTCACATACTTTTTCCGAAGTTAACCTGCGACTGCATTAAACTCTAACCAACAAATCTCAAAAATACATATTAGACTCTTAAATCAAACTCTTTATCACTTACCGGAAACAGGACGCAGCGGCGTCTTCACAGTTGGGATTCAAATTCCACGTGTGTTAACGGAAGTTCTAGTCGCGAGATTTTAAATCACATGATCGGGCCCGCGGCCAATGGCAGCGCGGTGGAACCGGTCATGTGAGAAAACTTCTCCGCTTACCGAGCAGTCAGCTTGGGAGTGATTCAGAATTTGAATCTCAAACTTTATATGTATCACATATGAATGACAATTTATTGTGCTAAACGGTAACTTAAAATCTTGCTGTAATAAACAAACAATTCAAACATCAAGATATTGAAACAGTATACGGGGATCAGACAATGTCAAAAGTCAACGCTCAAGTTTAAAAGGATCATAAAAAACATGCATGTTCAATCCGATCATTTAGCCCGACGGGCTGGGTTGAGTTCAGTTTTTTTATCCAATGAAATTCTGCCCTTAGTCTCTGTTTCACAGGATCCATGTCTGGGCGTTGCTGGATAGTCTCGATAACCATGAATTTCAATTGAGAGATTTGATGACCCATGTCTTTCCAATGGTTTGCCAAAGTCGATTTCATGTTGCTCAATCTAATATTGCTTTTATGCTCCGTGATGCGGACCTTGATCTTGCGCTCAGTTTGGCCGATGTAAATTTTACCACATGGGCATTTGATTAAATAAATGCAGTTGGCGGTGTCACATGTATCACTCCATGGCTTCTCTCCCTCACACTGGCCCGCCTCATTCTCTTCATCTCTCGCCTGTTGGTCGCCCGTCTAAGAATGTGCATCCACAGTTCCTCTACTAATTTGCCTGTCTCAACTCCTACATTACCTCCCGCTGCCCTTTAACCCAAGCCTGTCCATGTTGCTGCACATTCTCTTCAGAGCGCTTTACATAGCACCAGTTACGTTACATGAGTACACACATTCATTTTTGTTAGGTACGGGGAGATTAAGGGCTAGATGAAGGTAATCCAATAATACTGATTCTAAAATACTGAATTTTACTGATTTGGTATTTTAGAATCGGTATTAGAGATGTAGGTAAAAATTCGGTAATTTTTACAGATTCGGTAAAATTCGGTATCTGTCATTCGGAATTTACGGAATCAGTATTTACCGATTCGGTATTACCGATTCGGTATTTCCCATTCATTCCTATGAATTCGGTACCAATTCGGTACCGATTCCGTAAATACCGAATCGGAAAGGGAAGAAAGTGAAACTATGAGTCAGCCAATCAGGTGCTACCACCCACCCCCTCCCAACCAGGAAGTGGCCAAATCCATGCAGCTGGAAGTATTTAGAAGCTTCTGGAGAGGGAGAGCAAGCACAGCTGAGTCACTGGAAAACTTTTTTTGTGCTTTTAAAGTTTGAAAATGGCAAGCAGCAGTGAAAAAGAACATCCCGAGAGGAAGAGAAAAATTAAATTTAGCACCATGGAGCCGCAGGTCCTTGTGGAGGAGGTGGTGAAGAACACCAGAAATTGTTTGGAAAGCAGTCCCTGACTGTAGCTGAATCTGCAAAAAGAAAGATTTGGCTGGAAATACAGACAAAGGTGAATGCTGTAGGAGTGACTCCAAGGGACATAGACAACCTGAAAAAGAGGTGGTATAACCTCAGGAGCATAACCAAGAAGAAAATAGCAGAGTTCCACAAAGAGGCAAACAAAACTGGAGAAGGGAAAAGCCGTGCACCACCCCTGATTGAGCTGGAGGAGTTGGTGGGGTCCACCATTGAACCAGAGAGCGTCTGTGGACTGGGAGATGCAGACAGCTCAGCCAGAGCTGCCGCCAGAAAAGGTAAGACACATGCACAGGAATCACCCCCACCCCATCACCTTCCCTTTTCCCTATGTGACAAAGTTTACCCCACTGCAGTAGAGGTAGTATTAGACAGGAGCAATGCATCATGGGACATGTAGTATTTGAAAGACCTACCATGTCATACAGCACAGCAATGAAGAAGGTAGGTTAAACATATCAGGCTGAGGCAATATGTACAGTGTTTGAGTGAAAAAAATTAATTGTTGAAGCAGTGAGACAGGAGCACAGAGCTAATGTACGCTTTTATGTCCACAGGCAGACATCTTGCAGGCGTACCAGGGAGAAGGAAGGCAGAGCACCACAGAGGGATGACAGCCAGGAGACAGGCACAATTGCAGAGAATGTCACAGAGGACAATGGGGCACAAACACCACAGCCACCATCCCAAGACCTTGAAATGTCTCCACATCTGCAGGCATCCCCAGAACGTTCAGGATCCCCTCTACTACTGTCCTTACCTGAACTGCCTGCGTCACTGCCGCAAACAACACTTGCACCTCAAAAGAGCAGGAGGCATGCAGTTGCTCCACTGGTAGAAATGGAGACTTCAGCAGGTGAAATGGAGGGTGAAGACACTCAAACCTTGGCTGGGGAAGGAAGCACTGCCACACAGCAGTCCAGTGCAGAGGTTGGCCAGATAGGTATCAGACGCCACAGGCCCATAGATAGCAGTGCTGCACAACATGTGGAGGGTCCCAGTGTCTTCCGTGGGCTGGAGGGTAGCATGGCTAAGATCCAAAGAATGCAGGGGAAGGCCATCCAGTCTGTGCAACGCCAGGTGAGGACCCTGAATACACATATGGAAAACATAGGGAAGGGCATCAGTGCACTGGTAGATGAGAATAAAGACATGTCATCAGGTATGAGGGAGATTGCTGCGGGGATGCGGGAGATGGCCACAGGTGTGAGGGATATGACACAATCAGTGCAACTCCTGTGCAGTAAACTGGACCAGGACAGGTTAGCAAGGCGCAAGGACAGACAATATGCGCACCAACAAACTAAGGCTATGAACCGCCTGGCCACAGACACTTCCCTTCTATGCAGACGATGCATCAACATGCAAGAGGGACTATCACCCAGCAGCAATGAGGTGTCTAGGGGCCTTGAAAGGGTGACCAGTGCTATAGAGGTGCTGCTTAATGCACAGACAGCACAAACTGCTGCTCTGGATGTACCGGAAAGTGAGGAAAGCACCAGTAGGAGCAGCATGACAAGCCCCCCTGTAGTTGAGACACGGAGGAAAAGCAGGCGCCATGGTGAGCCAACACCCCAAACACTCAGTGAGGACAGCCAGCCACTTTCATCTGGCACTGGTAGGCGTGCCAAGAAATGACTCATAAAGCCCAATCTCCATGAACTTAAATGGGGAAGTGAGACAGGACTACCATTATTGAATGGATGACATTTGTGTTGCACAAATATAAAACTACGTTGGGTGCATACTCCACCTGTCTGTGTGTATTTACTTACTCAAAAAAAGTTCTGTGTGATCTCTGCCCATCTCTGTCTGCCATCGGTTGGTGGCACAACTCCTGCTGTGTTTGGTTCAGTCAGTGCATGTTCATCATCGTGGTCCTCAAAGTCGCTCAAATCCACCTTTGTGCCCTTCTTTGTAGCAAGGTTGTGCAACACTGCACAAGTTGCTATCATCTTACAGCAGATTATTGGTGAGTACTGCCGTGCCCCTCCACTTTTGTGGAGGCAGCGGACCTGCTTTTTTACAGGCCAAAGGTACGCTCCACAACGTTCCTGGTGGATTTGTGTGCCACATTGTATCATCTCTGGCTGCGGGTTGAAGGGTTGAGGTAGGATGTCAGGATGAATGAGCGGACAGCTATATGTAAATGAGAAAACCATTACTCACATGCACACATACACATACATCTGCTATATCTATCAGGGTGTGTTACAGTTTTTTACCTAGCAGGTATCCTTCGCCAAATTCCCCTGCTGTCAGGCGTGTGTAGATCCCACTGTTCTGCAAGATATAGGAGTCGGGGTACTTCCTGGGAACTTGGCCACAATGTCTGTGATTATGTTGTTGGCAACACAGATTACTTGTACATTGATGGAGTGGGTTGACTTCCTGTTTCTGGATATGTACTCTGTGGCAGCAGGTGGTCATATAGGGATGTGGGTGACATCAATACAGCCGATGACGTGTGGGAAATGTGCAATTTGATAAAAATCAGTCTTGGTCTTGAGCAGTTCCGCATGTGTGTCAGGGAAGCAGATGTAATGATGCATCCTCTGCATCATGGCCTCTAGGAACTTCCTGAAGAAACGGGACAGGCAGCTCTGAGACACCCCACCTGCCACAGCAATGACCCCCTGGTAACTCCCAGATGCAAGCAGGTGTAGGCTACAGAGCACCTGCACATGGGGTGGGATGGCATGCACCCTTGAGGTTGGGTGCTCCAATAGTGGGTGCAGGTCCCTGATCAAGTCCAGGATGGTTTGGGGTATAATCTGTACCTTTGTAATATCTATGGCTCAGTTAGTTGGAACAGCGTAATCCTCTGCCTGTAGACTTGCTCCTCCCTCATCCAGACCCTCTCTGCTGCCTGTAGCCTTAGCCGCCTTGCTATCACGTAGAATGCCGCCATTCTGGTCACAATGTTGCATTTTGGGTCCTTTTTTGTAGCCTGCACCTGGTTACCACCTGCTTTCAATCCATGGTGAATACCGACTCTTAAATACCGAATTTCATGTAATTCGGTATTTTAGGAGTTTGCTACATCTCAAAACTCATTTTTTTCCATTTCTTATTTAACGATTCGGTAAATAAGAATTCGGTAATTGCGTAATCTGTAAATACCGAATCGGTAAATTCCGATTCGGTAAATTACCAACTCGTATTTACCGAATCGGTCTTTTTTGGGCCCCTACATCTCAATATCCAAATACCGGTCGGTAATGGCCGAAATTCTGTATTTTCAGCCGTTACCGACTAGTATTTGGCTACCTACATCTGGCCATAAGTGATTTGCCCAGAATCACAGGATGTTTTAGCGTTGTTACCGAGACTCGAACCCAGATCCCCAGGTCTGAGGTCCAGTGCCCTAGCCGCTGCTGTGCATTGCCTTCCCAGGTTTTTTCGTGTCTCCCGTCCACACCTCTGTTCCCTAGCGCCCCCCTCCCGTGACTGCATCACTCGCCGCCACACTGATTCTAGCAAAGAACATTTGAACTAAGGTCACTTTTTAGAGGAGATCATTTTAATTGCCGCTTAGCCTAGACTGCAACCACAGAACACTCCCTCCCCCCAACGCATCACCTGCCACCTGTTTGTCGCCCAGGGACTGCACAAGCCGAGCGACCCGCAGCGGCATCCGAGACCGCTTCACCTCTCGCCACGACGAGCACTCTGCAGGCGGCGTGACTCTTCAAAGCACAGATCTCAGTACCAGCCAGAGCAGCTCCGCAGCCCGCCACCCAACAACAGCGGCTCCTCCGGCCTGCTCTGAAGCAGAGCCCGGTCTCCCGGTGCCCCCGGCAGCCAGAGCAGCGCAAGAGGCTCCTCTCCACACCAGGGATTTATGGTTCTCCCGGACCTGCAGGATCACCATGCAGCCCCTGCCGAGAAAGGGGAGCCCTGGCCATGCTCCCCAGCCGCCCCACGTCTGCAGCAGCCCCTGCAATTATGGGCAAGTAGAGAGGGCCCGTGCGGAACGGCCCTCGGGGCACACACACCCCTCCGCAAAACAAAGCAGCTGGCCGTGAAAACACCAGATGCAGGCAGCAGCCCTGCAGCCACATTCGAAGGAAAGAAACTACGCCATGGACTCGCCTGGACTTCTTTACTTTTTCTTTTGTCCTGGCCGCCATTTTGCTGCTGCTCTCGGCTGCTTTTCTCTGGACCCTGACCCGCCATCTTGCCCATTCCCTTGTCCTTTAACCCTTTTCCCTAGTTTCCCCCTTGACGAACCTCAAATGTTTCTTCCCTTTTCTGATTTGCCTTTTCTCCATACCCGTGTATCCCTCCTACCCTTCCTTGGTGCTGTGACTACATCCCCCCTCCGACCCCACTTAATGGAACTCTGCTTTTCTGTTTATAGAGATAACTCTAATCACTAGTATATGCAGTAGACCTTTGTACTCTCTATCATTCTTATGTGACTCTTACGAGTATATCCATTCGTATCCCTTGCCTATGTATATAGAGATAACTCTAAACACTAGTTTATATGCAGTAGACCTTTGTACTCTCTACCATTCCTTTGTGGCTCTTAGAGTATATCCATTCGTATCCCTTCCCTATTTATATAGAGATAACTCTAATCACTAATATATGCAGTAGACCTTTGTACTCTCTACCATTCCTATGTGGCTCTTAGAGTATATCCATTCCTATCCCTTCCTTATGTATATAGAGATAACTCTAATCACTAATATATGCAGTAGACCTTTGTACTCTCTACCATTCCTATGTGACTCTTAGAGTATATCCATTCGTATCTCTTCCTTGAGTGACTTTACTATTTGTACATTTGCAGTTTTTCTTTCTGTGTGTATCTCTTCCTTGTGTGACTTTACATCTTGTACATTTGCAATTTTTTCTATTTGTATCTTTTATGTAATGTATGTAATCCTTAGTCCTTATGTTTTGCAACTGGTTCTTATGTAAAGCACTCTGACACCTTCGGGTAAAGTTCGCAATAAATAAAATTGCATTAAATAAAATTAAATAAATAAAATAGGATAGCTAGCTACACAAAACGCAGAGAGCCCCGCACAGTCACGCAAGCGTGTACAGTCACAAAGCACCATCCAGAATTGATATATATCTTAACACACATGCATAAACAGGCAGATGGAGGGACACACAAGTCCACACATAAGCACCGAAACTTGCACTGAGACACCTACTAATACTTGTGCATATCGTGGATAGAAATTTACACACAGAAACATAAGCGAGTGCGCAACACATGTACTGCACACACATAAATAAAAAGAGGCACGCAAAACATTCGAACATGCCCTCAATCATACAGATATACAAATACACACATTACGCACGCGGACAAGCACATAAACATTTGCCATAAGTGGACACTGTTGCCTGGAAAATATGTATGTGAATTGTGTATTTTTCTAGCATTACACAATATTTCCTACAGTTGATGTATATCTGCATACCTCCTCCCGTGATGCCTCTGCCTCTAACTTATTTGCATGTTGGGTTACTCTTACTCTCTCTCCTTGTTTTTTCCGCACCTACCTATTCCAAACTCGAAAATCTCATTTGTCTGTCTCTGTCAGCAGATTGACTCTCCTGCTAATGACCACTAGAGGGCGGACTACTGGACGATGGCACTAAGCGCCAGGCGGGCAACTAGAACAAAATTTTGGGAGGGGGGGGGCTTGAAAAATATTTTGGGGGTGGGGGAGGCTAATTCTTCCAACCATAGACAAAGTGACTGAAAGAAGGGGCGAAAACACAACAAAAGCCTAATTTACAAGTAAATGGTCTTTTAAAGACATGTTAAGTACTCGGGTGCGGCTGCAATTAGATACTCACCAGCCCGCGAAGCTGTGTCAGCCCCGGCTGACACACACGACGGGCCCCGTGAGCCCAATGGGTGTTGCACGCCTGCTAAGCGTGCCACAATCGGGGCAAGGCCCTGGTGGTACGACCCTCTATCTAACGCCCATCATCGAAGGATTTAGAGGGGATTTTATTTTAATATTTTATTTCTTGCTTTCACATAATATTAATCATTTTACTGGGTACTGCAGGAAATAACCATGTTTGAATCAAGGAAATGTAGATTTATTAGCTCGATTAAAAGGCGCGAAAATTTGGCGGGGATTACGGGGGGAGAAAAAAGGGAAACCCTATTCTAATGTTGACAAAACAGAAGAACAATCTGGTAAATTGCTGGCGAGGCCTCCGCTGTAAAACGAGTCCGCAGCTTTATAAGACAAACTTACAAACGATACAGTGGCGTAACGAAACTTGAGGGGGCCCCCCTGCAAACTTCATGGAGGGGGCCCCCCCATTCTCTGTGCCAGTCTAGAGCTCTCAGGCCAGCGACCCGCCATACTGCAGGGGATGCGGGGCTATTGTTACGCCACTGTCACCAATACAGCCGTTATAAGTAGCACTAGATAGTGGAGTTAAAGGTTGGGCTTAGTCTGCCAGCAGCCTATCATAGGTGGTGGTCCATTCATTACAGGGTCCCTGCCATCAGTTGGCCGGGGAAGTTTGCACAATTTTAGGTGGGTTTCCTGATGCAGACTCCTGTCATGATATTCAACACCGGGCCCACTCATTGCTCAGTTTTGAAAAAAGTGCATCCACTGCTCCTTCTCGTTTCTGTTTTAAATCATTAGACAAAGCGACAATGCTGTGTTTCAAAAGCAGATGTAACTACAAAGAGCACATTTTGATCATACATTTTCATTAGTAGACAATGGCAATCTTAAGAGGCATTGCATAGCTTCATACACACCGTGACCCCAATTCCATCACAGTCTCTCTCTCTCTCTCTCTCTCTCTCTCTCTCTCGCTCAGTCAGTCAGTCGCTCTCTTTCAGTCTCTCTCTCTCTCAGTCAGTCAGTCTCTCTCTTTCAGTCAGTCAGTCAGTCTATCTCTCTCAGTCAGTCAGTCTATCTCTCTCTGTCATTCAGTCTCTCTCTGTCAGTCTGCCCGTCAGTCGGTCGGCCTCTCTCTCTCTCAGTCTCTCTATCTCTCTCTTTCTGTCAGTCTCTCAGTCAGTCAGTCTCTCTCTGTCAGTCAGTCAGTCTCTCTCTGTCAGTCAGTCAGTCTCTCTCTCTGTCAGTCAGTCTATCTCTCTCTGTCAGTCAGTCTCTCTCAGTCAGTCAGTCTCTGTTAGTCAGTCCGTCTTTCTCTCTCTCTGTGTCAGTCTGTCAGTCAGTCGGTCTCTCTCTCTCTGTCAGTCTCTCTCAGTCAGTCCCGCACTCTGTCAGTCTCTCTCTCAGTCTCTCTCTCTGTCCCTCTCCCTGTCAGTCCCTCTGTCTGTCAGTCTCTCTCGCAGTCTCTCTCCCTCTCTGTCAGTTTCTCTATCTCTCTCTTTTTGTCAGTCTCTCTCAGTGAGTCAGTCTCTCTCTCAGTCAGTCTCTCTGTCTGTCAGTCTCTCTCTTACTCTCTCTCTCAGTCAGTCAGTCTTCCAGACAGTCTCTCTCTCCCTCTGTCAGTCTCTATCAGTTAGGCATTCTCTCTCTCGCAGTCAGCCAGTCTCTCTCAGTCAGTCTCTCTCTCCCTTAGTCAGTGACTCTCTCTGTCAGTCAGTCTCTCTCTGTGAGTCTCTCTCAGTCAGTCTCTCTCTGTCAGTCAGTCTCTCTCTCTGTCAGTCAGTCTCTCTTTCTCTGTCAGTCTATGTCTCTCTCTCTCTCTGTCAGTCTCTGTCAGTTAATCTCTCTCTCTGTGAGTCTCTCTTTCTGTCAGTCTCTCTCTCTGTCAGTCTCTCTCTCTCTGCCAGTCTTTCTCTTAGCCAGTAAGTCTCCCAGTCTCTCTCTCTCTCTTAGTCTCTCTCTGTCAGTCAGTCTCGCTCTCTCCCAGTCAGTCTCTCTCTCTCTCAGTCAGTCAGTCTCTCTCAGTCAGTCATTCTCTCTCTACCTCAGTCAGTCTCTCTCTCTCTCCCTGTCAGTCTCCCTCTCAGTCAGTCTCTCTCTCTCAGTCAGTCAGTCTCTCTCAGTCAGTCAGTCTCTCTCAGTCAGTCTCTCTCGCAGTCAATCAGTCTATCTCTCTCAGTCAGTCAGTCTCTGCCTCTCTCTCTGTCTCTCTCTCTGTCAGTCAGTATCTCTCTACCTCAGTCAGTTAGTATCTCTCTACCTCAGTCAGTCTCTCTCTCTGCCAGTCAGGCCCGCTTTCAATCAGTCTCTCTCTCTATGTTAGTCAGTCACTCTCTTAGTCAGCCAGTCTTGCTCTCTCTCTCTCTGTCAGTTTCTCAGCCAGTCAGTCTCTCAGTCAGTCAGTATTCAGTCTCTGAGTCAGTCAGCCAGTCTCTACTCTCTCTCCACTCTCTCTCTCAATCTCCATTCTCTCTCTCAACTCTCTCCACTCCATCTCCACTGTCTCTCCACTGTCTCTCCACTGTCTCTCTCTCCACTTTCTCTCTCTCTACTCTCTCTCCACTGTCTCCCTCCACTGTCTCCCTCCACTCTCTCCATTATCTCCACCCTATCTCCCTTCACACTCTCTCTCTACTTTATCTCCAATCTCTCTTTCTCTCCACTCTCTCTCTCCACTCTCTCACTCCACTCCCTCACTCTCTCTCACTCTCTCTCTCACTCTCTGTCTCACTCTGTCTCACTCTCGGTCTCACTCTCTGTCTCACTCTCTCTCCACCCTCTCTCCACCCTCTATCTACTCTCTCTCCACCCTCTTTCTACTCTTTCTCTACTCTCTCTCTCTCTCTCACTCTCTCTCTCTCGACTCTCTCTCTCCACCGTCTCTCTCTCCACTCTCTCTCTCCACTCTCTCTCCACTCTCTCTCTCCTCTCTCTCTCCTCTCTCTCTCTCCACTCTCTTTCTCCACTCTCTCTCTCTTCTCTCTCTCTCTCCACTGTCTCCTCCACTGTCTCTGTCCACTCTCTCTCCACTCTCTCTCCACTCTCTCTCCTCTCTCACTCCTCTCGCCACTCTCTCTCTCCACTCTCTCTCTCTCCTCTCTCTCTCTCTCCACTCTCTCTCTTCTCTCGCTCTCTCTCTACACTCTCTCTCTCCACTCTCTCTCTCCACTGTCTCTCTCTCCACTTTCTCTCTCTCCACTTTCTCTCTCTCTCTCCACTCTCTCTCCACTGTCTAGCTCCTCTCTCTCTCCACTCTCTCTCTCTCTCTCTCTCTCACTCACTCTCCACTCTCTCTCTCCACCGTCTCTCTCTCCACTCTCTCTCTCCACTGTCTCTCTCTCCACTTTCTCCCTCTCTCTCCACTCTCTATCCACTGTCTAGCTCCACTTTCTCCCCACTCTCTCTCCCTCTACTCTCTCTCTCCACTCTCTCTCTCTCTCTAGTCTCTCTCCACTCTCTCTCTCTCTAGTCTCTCTCCACGCTCTCTCTCCACTCTCTCTCTCCACCCTCTCTCCCTCCACTCTCTCCCTCCACTCTCTCTCTACTCTCTCTTCACTCTCTCTCTCCACTCTTTCTACTCTCTCTCCACTGTCTTTCTCTCCACTCTCTCTACTCTCTCTCCACTGTCTCTCTCTCTCTACTCTCTCGCTACTATCTCTCTCCGCTGCCTCACTCCACTCCCTCTCTCCACTCTCTCTCCACTCTCTCTCCACTTTCTCTCTCCACTCTCTCTCCACTCTCTCTCTCCACTCTCTCTCTCCACCCGCTCTCTCCACCCTCACTCTCTCTCTCTACTCTCGCTCTCTACTCTCTCTCTCCACTCTCTTTCTCCACTCTCTCTCTCTCCTCTCTCTCTCCACTCTCTCCCACACTCTCTCACAAAGTGGTGTGCGTTCCATGGGCTTCCGCAGATATGTTTCCGGGGGGGGCACATTTTTAACTTCATCTCCACCCCCCTTGCACCCTTCTCCCCTCTGCCTTGCAGTACCCTTCTCACCCTCCCCCTTGCACCCTTCTCCCCTCCCCCTTGCACCCTTCTCCACCTCCGCCTTGCACCCTTTTCTACCTTGCACCATTCTCCCCTCTGCCTTGCACCCTTCTCCCCTCTGCCTTGCACCATTCTCCCCTCTGCCTTGCACTCTTCTCCCCTCTGCCTTGCACTCTTCTCCCCTCTGCCTTGCATCCTTCTCCCCTCTGCCTTGCATCCTACTCCCTTCTGCCTTGCACCCTTCTCCTCTCTGCCTTGCACCCTTCTCCTCTCTGCCATGCACCCTTCTCTTCTCTGCCTTGCAACCTTCTACCCTCTGCTTTGCAACCTCCTCCCTCTCTGCCTTGCACCCTTCTCTACCGTGCACCCTTCTCCTCTCTGCCTTGCACCCTTCTCCCCTCTGCCTTGCACCCTTCTCCCCTCTGCCTTGCACCCTTCTCCCCTCCGCCTTGCACCCTTCTCTACCTTGCACCCTTCTCCTCTCTGCCGTGCACCCTTCTCCTCTCTGCCTTGCACCCATCTCCCCTCTGCCGTGCACCCTTCTCCCCTCTGCCGTGCACCCTTCTACCCTCTGCCGTGCACCCTTCTCCCCTCTGCCGTGCACCCTTCTCCTCTCTGCCTTGCGCCCTTCTCCTCTCTGCCTTGCACCCTTCTCCCCTCTGCCATGCACCCTTCTCCTCTCTGCCTTGCACCCTTTTCTACCTTGCACCATTCTCTCTCTCTGCCTTGCACCCTTCTCCTCTCTGCCTTCCACCTTGCACCCATCTCCCTTCTGCCTTGCACCCATCTCCCTTCTGCCTTGCACCCTTCTCCCCTCTGCCTTGCACCCTTCTCTCCTCTGCCTTGCACCCTTCTCCCCTCTGCCTTGCACGCTTCTCCCCCTCCGCCTTGCACCCATCTCCCTTCTGCCTTGCACCCTTCTCCCCTCTGCCTTGCACGCTTCTCCCCCTCCGCCTTGCACCCATCTCCCTTCTGCCTTGCACCCTTCTCCCCTCTGCCTTGCACCCTTTTCCTCTCTACCGTGCACCCTTCTCCTCTCTGCCTTGCACCCTTCTCCCCTCTGCCTTGCACCCTTCTCCCCTCCGCCTTGCACCCTTGTCTACCTTGCACCCTTCTCCTCTCTGCCTTGCGCCCTTCTCCTCTCTGCCTTGCACCCTTCTCCCCTCTGCCTTGCACCCTTCTCCTCTCTGCCTTGCACCCTTCTCCCCTCTGCCTTGCACCCTTCTCCCCTCTGCCTTGCACCCTTCTCTCCCTCCGCCTGGATTCCAAAATGTAAGCTGATCACTTTCTTCAAACAAAATAATTTTGACCTAATAGACAAGCTTTTTATTTTTAGTAAATGCATGGCAGGTGCTCAATTATCAGTTTGCAATTTTCATCCAGTATCCATATGTACTCTAGCTATACAAGGAAAGTGCCACCATCCCAAGCCAAGGATACACACTAAATACTAAGAACTACCAACAATATATCGCCAAAACAAGGGTGGGCAGAGAGCACATCACCCTCACATGCATTCATGTTTTAATGAGGATGCTTTTCTCTCACAATAAAATTAATGTTTGTACAAATGCCATTTTGACACCTCTGTGTGCTGTACATAACGATTGTCACTGTAACTCAGCTTACCGAACTCAGAGGGAAGGTTGACTTGGTACACCGAGAGAATAACAAATGACTTGGAGGACTTAAACAGATGTCAGGGTGAGCGTGAAACTGACTACGAGAAAGCAAGCGATTAAAATTGTATTTTTTTAAAAAGAACCATGACTTGTCGGAAAACAATTATTGCACAGGCACGTATATCCCATTCCACCGAGACCTCTGTTTAACCTTTCAACAATAAAAAGAAAATTACTCACTGTCTCGTTCCTTGTCCCAAACTTGGTGGCAGAGGAAGTGCTTCTGCCTCTGGAGTGTCCTTTCTAATAATTATAATTCACCATGGGCCAACCTGTGCACAAGCACATAGCAGAACACTGCGTCTTCTCCACATGCCAGCATGCCAACTCTCCACATTTACCGAGGCCCACTCAAGAGGGGTGTGCAAATTGCTTTCACTTTCGCATGTTAGACATGCGTAGTCGAGTCGGCTGAAATCATCCAGAAAAGGTGAGCATGCTTTTAAAATGCTCATGTGGAAACACAGAACCAGCTTCAACATTGTAATTGTGTCTTTAGATAACTTGTAGGGGGAGGCAGAGAAGCATTTTTTTAAGGGTGCCACAATCACATTAAGAGGTCCCCAGCCCATGTAGGCCCCCAAACCCTGACAACCCCCCCCCCCACCCCTCACAGCCCTGGCCTCCTCCCTTCTCAAAGGAATAGTGCCCTGAGGAGAATGCACTATCTTAGGGCCCCACCCCCTCCTCTTTCCGGGCCTGGCTCGTGGCTTTGACTGAAGAGAATCAATGGAAGTTGATACTTTGTTTCTCTTCAGTCAAAGGTCAGCAGCGCGAGGAGCGAGGAGCAGGCTGCAGACAGCAGCAGCTGCTTTAGAGAGAGAGAGACGCAGCTCTCTACCGGAGAGCTCAGCTGAGGGGCCCCCTTCATCTACTGGAGACTGGGGGGCCCCCCGCACCGCGGGGGCTGCGGGGGTGTTCGTTACACCCCTGAAATGATACACAAACGAGTAACTTCAATGCACTATCTTTGGTATTCATTATAGCTAAGGAAGAGGAAAGTAATCAAGTCGGTGGTACTGTTGCGACTGCAGTTATGCAGTCAGTAATTAAATACAGAAGACAACTACATTCATACACTTTAATAACACTCAGTATTATTATACTACTTAAATTATCGTTTCGTTTTTAAATAGTTAGAATCTGAGTGAGCATTTTTATGCATTGACACTTAGATTCAATGGAGAGTTAATGGGTTCTAGGATTTCAGTTCCACAGAAGACTAGGTGGTAACCAGTGCTTCTGGAATTATGCTGCAGGGCAGCACTGAATTATGTGACACAGTTGAGTAAATTATACGTCAGGAAAAGGCAACGGAATTCCTTCATTATATTGACATTTTTACTCATTTTAACACGCTCTGGGCAAAAGTTTCATCTCAATAGTATCAGTTTAACACCCAAATGCTGCAATCAGCAACTATAAGGAGACCAGTTACATTTTCTCAAATGGCCTGCCACAGTAATGCGAGAGGTGTGTGCATCATTTTAGTAACTTTTTATCAATTCGAAATAGATTTTTTTTTGTTAAAACCTACAAAATATGCAGCAAATTGTGGATTATGGAGCAAGTGTGGCAGATCCGTAAGTATGCGAAAAACATAGCATAATTGCATAATTCCTGTGGCCTTGGTGATATATTAGCTGGAAACAAGTTTGGGGTCGAGTCTGAGCCCTTTAATTCAATAATGGAAATACTATTTTTTATGAAAACAACATTGTGAGTTATTTTGTAATTGTAATCGCATTTATGTAGCGCTTACTACACCTGATGAGGCGTTGAAACACTTGACGATGGGCAGCACATTGCTCCAGAACCCAAGGTTAGTGGTCAGTCAATCAATCAATCAATCAATCAATCAGAATATTTGTAAAGCCCGGGGCGGAGCGGGGGGGGGGTTGCTGCTACTGCTCGAATAGCCAGGTCCAGTGCAATAACGAAGAAGAGGTTGTGATCTTTAAGATGAGTTGTGGGCAGCTTTCAGAAATACAATCTTAGAGACTAAGTCAAACATTCATGTGACATTAAGGAGGTTGTGCTCAGAGAGAAAAGGCATGCAGAAGAGGGAAGAGAAGGGAGGGTGACTTGAAAGAGAAAAGAGGTGACAATCAGAACTTTTAAGCAAAGATCAGTTTTCATGCCAGTTGTAGAAATATTGAGGTTGATTTTGAGACAGCATGCAATTTCAGAAAGCAAGACGGTAGAAAGTATTAGTATAATTTGCATACATAGATAGTCATTTATCATGTACTTCTGCTGATTTTGGAGACCAGAAGTAAAACCTTGAAGGAGTGAATACATCTTATGGACCAACTGTAGTATTCTCATGCATTACTTTACTTGTTCAAGGTTCCATAGAACATGGAACGCTGTTTGCTGCTCTAGAGATTCCTTTGGGGCAGTTGCTGTCTTGCTACTGATGGCTGAGGTGTTGTTGAATAAACCTCCATACCAAACATAATCTACGTGTAATGGTTATTATCAACTTTACATTGGCGACGATTACGGGATTAAAATAAGGAGGAATACTGAATAAAACACCTCAACATCAATCTGAGATTTCACCCTGACGAGTCTCAGCTTTGGATGTATTTTCAGGAGATTAGCGGTTGGAAGAAAACTTGAATATCGTTTCTTTGCTGAGAAGTTGTGGGGGTATCGGGGCATATAAGGTACTGTGTCATTTTAAGTCTATGATAGTGGATGACATTTCGCGCAAGAAATCACTGTCCACAAATTCTTTTAGGAGCAAGAAAGGCCACTTTATTTTAAGACAGGTGTGTAAATACATATCTGTTGAACACATTAATTATTTAATAAAATTCAAATCTTTACAGCATGCCTAAACATCCCTACATAACTAAAACCAGAAACTAGCTCTTGAAGAATACCCTCTGGATTTCCCAATGAACTACCCTTTCAGGATGGCCAACCCGCTCCAGGCTGCCCACCCCACTATCAAAACCGCCTCCTAAAAGAACCAAGACACCTGTCCTAAAAGTGGCAAAGCCCGAAGGCCAGAGCAGCGCCTAGAGCACCGCAAAGTAAAACCTAACTAGAAAAAAGGGGAAGGGTGGGTGGGGCAAAATGAACCTCCCTTTCCTTGCCTCCCACTACGCACTTCCCTAAAGCCTGCCTCCAGCCCCTTTATTACCTCCCCTAATTAACCACACCTGCGCTCTCCAGTTTGCTCGCGCGAACGCACCCAGGGAAAGACCGGCTCGCGCCTGGCTCTCCCTGAGTCCCCCCTGAAAGAAAGAAGTCTAACTCACAATTTGCAGAGGGGAGTGACTTTAAAAGGTTTATGTCTATTTGAACATAAGACAGCAGATGGCAGCATAGTAAAAGTTTTGCTAAGAAATAAATGAAATATATGAAATCATCACATGCCTGTGCAGGTAATTGTTTTTTTGTAATGAGTTATTTAAAGTGGAGCGGATTTCAAGCACGAACGCTGAGGAGGATTCTTAAAAAGCCGAGCTCCTTCTTCCTAGGTGGCCTGAAGAGACTGATGACGCAGTAGAATCCTGTTTAGGGATTTGGTGATGAATGCGCGTCATCAGTCTTGAGTGCTCCCGGTCAAGTGACGTACTGCAAGTGGATTCGAAGCTACTCAGCATTGTCAATGCTGACGTCCTACAAGTTGATTCGAGGCTATTCAACATTCTAATACAGGACCGGAGGCTTTAGATTATGCTTCTCAATCTTTACTGCAATAAACACAGCAGCCGATGAAAATGGATATTTTCATAAATAACAGTAAAACAAACTACATTTCCCATGAGTACACATGAGTATAGGCACGCCCCCATAGTCCATAAGAACCCCTTGCGTGCTCCCATCACCCTCTTTCTTTGCTGCTCACAGCAAGAGTTAAGTGCACTTGTTTATTAGTCCCCTCACTCTGCTGTAGCATGGGGCATTGTTAATGGATTATTATGATATTATTCTTTCAATTTATGTGCTATTGTACTAGATTTATTGCTAGCTAAACTGTAATGCGATAGTGACGCTTTTAAGGGCTTTGGTGCAATTGCATTGCTTTGGTAACACTTGCCTACGGAACTCGAAGCGGCGCTTCGTGGCGATCAGGGACTTCGCATTTGCCGCTGGCTTTCTGCCGGTTTTCTAGCTGTCTCGATCGTACTGCGAGCGCTTTATAGTGACGGTCTTTGACCGGCAGGGAGCCGGTCGCTATTCCTCAGAGGAGCCCTCTTCCCCGGCGGCGCTTCAGCGTGGGTCGGGCCCCCCTAGTACGCCCTTCCCGTTGTGGCCGGGTGGCTCACGGCCGACGCGCGCGCCCAAAAGGCGACCAAATTGGGCTTGTTTCTAGTTGGTTTTTGGTTGCGTTTGGGCTGTGCACCTCGGCACGTTCTCCTAGCATACTGAGAACGCATTTGCTCGGCGTTTCCACACCGGCAGGCTCCCTGTGTGATTGCCTCTTGTCTGTAGTGTGCAGAGGTTGTAAAAAAGAAGGCTTTTTTGAGTGGGCACACTCTCTAGATATTTCCTAGCCAAAATCTCTGATCTCATTGATTACATTTTAGCAGGCTGGACTCAGAGCGCCATCTGCCTCATCGGTAATGCGAACTGCGCAATCTCGGCAGAAAGACGAAAAATCCTTATTGCTTAGAATGGACAGTAACCTGGCGGAATTGGCAGAGGCTGAACCAGGCCCTCTGGCTGATGGTCACCTGTTCGGAGACCGATTCGTCAAAAGACGCATCCAAGTACGTGGGAACTTTCACGGCTTTGGATAAAGCCCAGAGTGGTATTAAGCGAGCCCTCACCCAGGGTGTTTTCAACAGGGCCGCTTGTCAGGCCGGGGCTACCAACAAGGCTCCCAGAGAGGTGATTATGGCCGCGGAAGAGGAGAGTGGGATTCCACCAGAGGTGGTACCTTTTACCCGTCCCGCAGAGGCTTCAACAGGGGCCGTTTCCAATCCGGAAACAACAGAGCCAATTTTAAATCCCAGCAAAAGACAGGTGAGTGTAATAGATCTCTCTCTGCTTCCACTGGGGGGTCGCACACGACATTGTCTTCCACAATGGCAGACCTTGACTCAGGATGCCTGGGTTCTACAAACGGTACAAGGGTTTCAGTTGGAATTTTACTCCTGGTACGGCGGGATTTTTGATCTCTTATCAGATCACTATAGATCTAGATCCCAACTCAGGTCGACTGAACCTTTGTTACCTGCCATAGAGTAAAAATCAATCTACTACTAGGTTAATCAGTTTAAGACTTTACACAACTCTGAAGAACCACTTACCACAAATAAGTTTTAAAGTTTTATTATAAAGCCAAAGATAACTGGAGATACAAACATCTCAATATAAGGTTCAAAAGATACACTGGCATCAATACAAACATGAATTCTCTAAATGTTCTTAGGCGACAGAAGAATATCACCAAGACTAATTCAAAGATCAGCAAGTTTGCAAGAATAGACACAAGTTGTAACTTGAGAGTCATTTACAAAAGGAAGAAAAATCCAGATTAGACTGTCCCTACACTAGACTAAATGACATCCCTACTTAGCAGGATCTTAACCTAAAAAGGTGTCAGCCGTGGTGACTTCCAAAGAAGATCACTCACTTTCCCTTAGTCTTTGTTGTAAATCTGTGCATCGCAGTTATGCCCTCTCTGCCTACCCATCCGCTCTCTAAGGTTCCTCAGGCCATCTGCTCTAACTCCACCCAGGGGTGCTGTCCCTAATACAAAATCACAATTACAGTTGAAACGCCCCTCAGAGACGCCCCTCACGTACACCCCTCACGTGGTGTCGGTTCTGGCTTTTTCCATGCTGATACTCCTCTGGGCTCCTTGTTAGCGTTGACCTTGCTTCTCAGGCCCTTCTCCGGCAAAACGGTACCCCCCAGGAAATTCCTGAAGCCTCCTCCAGGCCTGTGCCTGTCTCCCAGGACAGAGCTCTATTCATCACTCTCTTGATTGGAACCCCCCTCGCACCTGCAAACAGACACCCATGAAGTGGGCCCCAAATTCCGGCCTCCAGCTTATCTCACAAGTCGTAAACCTTCGAGCATGGTCCACAATTTATGCTTAACACGACCTGATTTTAACTAGCACCTGCAGATCAAAAGAAACGGCCTTATCTCTTCAGGCCTACTAGAATTACATGAAATAGGCCTGTATACTCTATGAACCTTTATTTCTCAGTCTAAACAGTATTCTAACTTATTATACACACTGGTTATAAGAAACACTTCTATAAAACATATATTTTCAATCTATGATCAATAATACTTTGAATTATAACAACAGTAATCCATCTCCTGTGAAATTGTTAAGGCGCGTTTTCTTTTCAGTGAGCTGCCCTGAGGCCTACACATTTCTACGTTTGGTAGCATTACATTCTCCTCTGCAATAGCCACATAACATGGAATTTAATATCATTCTAACATCTCTAAACATTACTACATTAGCTTTCCACACTGATATATGCACTCTGTATTAATTAAACACTCTAATATGTATGCATTCTATAAATTCGACACTCTTATGTGTTCCTTTAACTAGACTTATGCAACGTGCTTGTAGCTATGGTGTACTTCTACATTTTACTTGATTTGCGCTCTCTCAGTTCCCCCCTTTGATGACCTTTAGAGGTCATCACCATCACAACACCATCCCTGAGAGAATGAATTGAATCAAACAGAACTCGTTGCAATGCTCCCTCGCTTCATCATCTCTAGAGCCCTCAGACTCCTGTACTGGTTATCCTGTATTGCAGCTAACCTCTGCTCCTGCTCTCTCATGGATCTTTGCAACCTATTTGATCTATACCATTGATACAGCCTCACCAATCCTCACAATATGATTACACAGATCACTATGATGATGATGGGTTTCAGTATGTACCAAATGATACCCTTTACTAGGTTGGCAAACCAACCTCCAACTTTACCCATTCCATGACCCACTTTTTCCCACACATTTACCTTTGTCAGATCCTCAATCTCATGATGAATTTCAGTGATGTTCTGTATATACTTTTCAAGAGGTTTTGAATTGTCTGGAATGTAAGTGCAACATTCCTGGACCTTCAAAGCCTTACAGACTCCGCCCTCTTTGGCTAACATAACATCTAGAGCAAGTCGGTTCTGAAGAACCATTGCCCTTATCGATTGCATCTCTCCCTCCACCAGCATCAGTGATCTAGCAGTGCTGGCAGATAATCTATCTACAACTGTTGCCAATCTCCTAATCTTAACATCATTCAGTATTAGCCCTAATAGAGGGAACATGGCACTAAATACGTCTCCAATTACCTCATCATTGCTTACATCCCTTCTCCCTCTGGCTTGAGTTCTTCCCTCTATGATTTCTAGATCTTTAGCATGGTATATTTTGGGGAAGACAATTGCTAAATAACATGATCCGTACCAATTATCCGGTAGTTTCACGTATGCATTTCTCCCACAGACAAAATATACATTCGGAATCACCTGCATTCCCTTCAAGAAATCCTTTGTATAGTATTCTATTTGGAAAGCATGTTCACAACTTACTTCTCCCACAAACACATTCTCATCGTAGGTTTTACCCCTGTATATACATAGTTTCCCTCTTTGCACTCGATCTAAAGCTATTGGACCATTACTACCCTTCCTCTTGTGTGACTTTTCCTCCTCGGTCCAATCTGTTTTCCATTGGCCCGAAGCCTTTAGGATCTTCTGCCTCCTGTATCGATCATCCACCTGCCCTATAAACTTTTTCTCAATTTCTGACACTTTACACGTCAAATTATTTCTTCGGGCATATGAAGTATCCAGTGTATTTCAAGGAATGAAAAATGTCCTCAATCTATCTTCACTCTTATAGTAGTCCCACTTATTCATATGCTTGTAGGCCGGGACCTCTGGTAAAACAGCGTCAAAATCTGAAAAATAATACTCAAAGCTATCGCGTCCATAAAATATACTAAGCAACAAACTACATGTGATTCCATAAGTCAATGGAAGATGATGATACCTAATACCTTCGTCTACAGAGGCTGGCAATTGCATGCAGACGTAGCAGTCCTTTGCGTCCATGGCATCTTTGTATTCATACAGTAATTTAGCATAGGCATTAGATTTGAAATTCCCTTGTGATTCATCTACGTGCAACCTACGAGCTTCTGCTGCTAGCAAAGCTTTATCTTTCTCTGTATTGTCCCCCTTTTTACCAGCAGTAGTAGGTTTCAATGTTACTACAACTTTTGCTTCTTTTGTTACCTTCTCTACATTTTCATGTCCCACTATATATGATACAGTAACTACTAGAACTATAAGAAAAATTACTCCCACTAAAAGTGTGCCTACTATGCATTTTGCTTTGCGGTTCGGGTTGCCGGCCTCCATGATCTCAAGACAGTATAGTTCTATTTTTCTGCCACAACACAAAGTCTCCTTTCTTTGATTCTTCAACAGTGTTTGATTTGCTTATTCGATCTTTTCGAACCACACCTGGAAGCTGACAATCCCTCTTGCAAGATCAGTCTTTTGAATTATAGCAACAGACAACCCTAGCCCTTCTCCATCCACTAAATAAAGGAGTCCCTAAATTTCTTCTTCTTCCACTTGGCGCTAGGTTATCTTCTCAATCTTGTTTATTTACAAAGTCTTTAGCAGTCTGTAATCATGCGTGTTCCAGCGGCTCTAATCACGTATTCTAAAATTTCTAAGCGAAGAATGATCTCCTCGAGTGCTGGTATCGTTGGACCAAAAGTTGGAAATTCTACTCTGTTTAAAACCAGTTCTCTTATTCTGCTCAGATAAGGAGGATTGGGGACAGTGAGTGTCAGCAACCCTTTGATCTCAAGTCCAGGTACCAACAACACCACTTCCAATGTTATGATTGGGTCAGTACTGGTCACTGTCACTTCCCTCACCCTCCCGGATCTCCGTGCACTAGACATCTGCTGCTAGGTAGGTCCACTCAGGAGTGGCGTATCTTCTGCAGGGCACGTGCACCCTCCTTGATCTTCTCCTGTTCTTGATTCTGTGCACCTTCGTCCAGATCTGAGTCTTCGGATATAGGAGCAAGGGTTCTCTCTGGAGTTGGCTTCAAGCTCGGCCTCTTCTTCCTTTCAGGCCAACTAGCTTCTCCACGCCTTGTTCTCCTATTTCTTGTCCTCACACTCGGTTCTTGATCACTTGTGACTTGATCAGTGTCTGAGCCGTATTCACAGCAACTTTCTCCTTCTGTAGCAACTTCAGTTTCACTGTCGTCCTGTCCTTCTTCCGCTTGATCTGAAACACTCCCAGCTTCCTCCGACACCCCCACAGCTTGTCTGATCCCCTCTAGTGGTTCGTCGTCCACTGCTGGATTTTCATCTGTGAGAGGAGCTGTTTTTTCCAGGGGTGCTGGAACTCTTCGAGTGTGGGAGGCGTAAACCCAATTTGGCAGCCCTCCACACTTGACAGCAGTATTCGTTGTCAGTATTATTTGATATGGCCCCTTCCAGCGCACGTCTAGGCAGTTCTTCCGGACGTGTTTCTTCACCAGCACCCAGTCACCAGGGCACAGGTCGTGACATAGGTCTCTGGAAGATGGAATTTCAGCAGCCTGCACCTGAAGAGACACATAATGAATGACATCAGAAAGTCCCTTGCAATAATCCAGGATCACCTGGACTTTCTTCAGAAGACCACCTGGACTTTCTTCAGAACGGTCGCTCACCCACGCTCCTCCTCACTTTCATCTGTAACGCTCCATGCTATCGCGTCTCTGGTATCATTACTTCTGTGTTTAGTACAGCACTGTTTACCATAGCATTGTAGCGCTGTTTAGCATAGCATTGTAGCGCTGTTTACCATATCATTGTAGCGCTGTTTACCATAGCATTGTAGCGCTGTTTACCATAGCATTGTAGCGCTTTTCAGGCATAGCGCCGCTGTTCTGATTGACATCATTAGCGCGACCTCGCTCAGGCTGCTGTGCTCATTTTTCCTGTGTCTGTGTATTTATTTCATAGAAGTGCTCACTCGACGCATTTGTGCATTAGCTGCCCCTGTCTGGCTTTCCCTTTGACCCTCCATTTTGTTGTTGGTATCCCCTGGCCCGCCCCTCACCCACACTACCGCCTCCCTGCTGCCCCTCCCACCCACGTTTACAGAGCCTTCCATTCCCCCGGCCAAACTGTGACCACCTGGACTTTCTTCAGAACGGTCGCTCACCCACGCTCCTCCTCACTTTCAGCTGTAACGCTCCATGGTATCGCGTCTCTGGTATCATTACTTCTGTGTTTAGTACAGCACTGTTTACCATAGCATTGTAGCGCTGTTTAGCATAGCATTGTAGCGCTTTTTACCATAACATTGTAGCGCTGTTTACCATAGCATTGTAGCGCTGTTTACCATAGCATTGTAGCGCTTTTCAGGCATAGCGCCGCTGTTCTGATTGACATCATTAGCGCGACCTCGCTCAGGCTGCTGTGCTCATTTTTCCTGTGTCTGTGTATTTATTTCATAGAAGTGCTCACTCGACGCATTTGTGCATTAGCTGCCCCTGTCTGGCTTTCCCTTTGACCCTCCATTTTGTTGTTGGTATCCCCTGGCCCGCCCCTCACCCACACTACCGCCTCCCTGCTGCCCCTCCCACGCTCCGCCCCCTCCACTCTCCATTTATGTCAGATGTCAACACGCGCAGCGTCCACGCGCTACGGCCGCGCCGAAGGTGCGCCAAAGGTAAGCCCGTCTACGCCCGTCTGCGCCTGGACCGCGCCCAGCGCCAGACCCCCTGGTTCCCGCAATGCCCAGCCCACTCGCATCACTTACGATGCCACCACCCTCCTAGCCCTTAACCCCGGCCGCTCCCCCAACTGCGTCCAAGCCGCTCCTGGACACACCCATGGACCCTTCTCTTGCAACTCCTGCAAGTTCGACGGCACCAAAACCAACTCCTCATCCACCAACACCAAACAGAGACCTGACACCAACCACCTAAAATGCATCCTGCTCAACACCCGCTCGGTCCACAGACACGCCATCGACCTCTGGAATCTACTAGACACCATCTCACCGGACGTCGCCTTCCTAACAGAAACATGGATGAATGCCTCTTCAGCCCCAGACATCACCATTGCCATCCCGGAAGGATACAAGATCATCCGCAAGGACCGCATCAAGCAAACAGGAGGAGGCATCGCTATCGTCCACAAGAACTCCATCCACATCTCAACCAGCTCAGACGTCAACCTTGCCAGCGCCGAACACCTACACTTCCAGATCCGCACCGACCCCAAGACCACACTCAGAGGCACCCTCCTCTACCGGCCCCCAGGACCCTGTGCACAATTCAGTGATGACATCATTGACTTTATCACCCCACACGCCCTCCCCTCCGAGGATTACATACTATTGGGAGACCTCAATTTTCACCTGGAAAAGAGCAATGACAGCAGCGCCACCACCCTTCTGGACAATCTCGCCAACCTCGGACTCAAACAACTTGCCACTACCCCCACCCACATTGCAGGTCACACACTCGACCCTATCTTCACCTCCAGCAAACATGTCTCATTCAGTCACACCACAGCTCTTCATTGGACGGACCACAGCTGCGTTCACTTTATCTACAATAAGACCACAATCCACAACCATCCTCAACCCACCCTGCGAAGAAATTGGAACAAAATCACCATCGACCAGATCTCCTCAACGCTTCTTCTAAACCCCCCCACCCACTCCTCAAACCCCGACCAAGCAGCCATTAACCTCACCCAATGGCTATCCAACAGCGCCGACATCCTAGCACCGTTGAAAAAACGTCAAATCAAACTAGGCAGCAAAAACGCCTCCTGGTTCAACGATGATCTTAAGAAATCGAAGAAACTCTGTCGCTCCCTCGAGAAGGCCTGGAAAAAAGACCCAAACACCAACACCAGGGACGCCTTCAAAAACGCCACCCGCATACACCACCAACTAATCCGGTATGCCAAGAATGCCGCATTCAAAGACCGACTAGACAACAACGCCCACAACAGCAAGGAATTATTCAACATCGTCAAAGAGTTTACCAACCCATCAGCCAACTCCAACGACATCACCCCCTCCCAAGCCCTCTGCGACTCCCTAGCTTCCTTCTTCCACAACAAAATCGCAGACATCCACAACAGCTTCGACAACCGACCCGGAGACCAACCCACCCAACCTCCTGCAGGACCTTCACCCCCCTTGAACGTCCTTAACGACTGGAACCCAATCTCCACTGAGGACACCATCCGCCTGATGAACTCCATCCACTCATGATCCCCAACTGACCCATGCCCTCACCACATCTTCAACAAAGCAGACTCCATCATAGCACCACACCTACGAGATGTCATCAACTGCTCCCTCAACTCCGCCACCTTCCCGGAAAGCTGGAAACACGCAGAACTCAGCGCCCTTCTGAAAAAACCCACAGCTGACCCCACCGAACTCAAAAACTACCGCCCCATCTCACTTCTTCCATTCCCGGCCAAAGTCCTCGAGAAAGCTGTCAACAACCAGCTCGCCACCTTCCTCGAAACCAACAAATCCCTCGACTCCTCACAGTCCGGCTTCCGAGCCAAACACAGCACTGAGACCGCACTTATCGCAGCAACAGACGACATTCGAACTCTACTGGACAACGGAGACACAGTCGCCCTCATCCTCCTCGACCTCTCCGCTGCCTTCGACAAAGTCTGTAATAGCACCCTGTTACACCGCCTCAGAAACATCGGAATCCAAGGAAAAGCACTGGAATGGATCACCTCGTTCCTCACCGGAAGAACCCAGAGAGTCCACCTCCCACCATTCAAGTCAGAGGCCTCTGAAGTCATCTGCGGCGTGCCACAAGGATCGTCACTCAGCCCCACCCTCTTCAACGTATACATGAGCCCCCTCGTGACCATCGCTCGCCAACACAATCTCAACATCATCTCCTACGCCGACGACACTCAACTGATCCTCTCACTCACCAAAGACCCTAACACCGCCAAAACCAACCTACATGAAGGAATGAAAGAAGTAGCCGAGTGGATGAAGCACAGCCGTCTGAAACTGAACTCAGACAAAACAGAAGGCCCTTGGAATAGCACCCATCCCGACGGACCACGCACGGAACCTGGGCGTCATCCTGGACTCCTCACTCTCGATGACCAGACAAGTCAACGCCGTTTCATCATCTTGCTTCAACATTCTTCGCATGCTCAAAAAAACATTTCGCTGGATCCCCACCGAAACTAGAAAAACGGTCACCCACGCACTGGTCACGAGCCGCCTAGACTACGGAAACACCCTATACGCCGGTACCACCGCAAATCTCCAGAAAAAACTCCAACGCATCCAGAACGCTTCAGCCAGGCTTATACTAGACATCCCGTGTAAAGAACACATCTCTGGTCACCTGAAAAACCTCCACTGGCTCCCCGTTAATAAGAGGATTACTTTCCGCCTCCTAACCCACGCACACAAAGCACTTTACGAACTTGGACCCGAATGCCTCAACACACGACTGTCCTTCTACACCCCCTCCCGTCAGCTACGATCCTCCAACCAAGCCCTTGCCACTGTACCTCGCATCAACAAAACCACCATGGGAGGTAGATCCTTCTCCTACTTGGCAGCTAAAACTTGGAACTCTCTTCCCACTCACCTTCGCCTTACTCAGAACCACCTAGCATTCAGAAAGCAACTTAAAACTTGGATATTCGACAAGTAATTCCCCACCCTTCCTCAAGCGCCTTGAGACCCTATGGGTATGTAGCGCGCTATACAAATCTCTTGACTTGACTTGACTTGACATCATCTGTGATATTCAACAAAGCTGCAGTTGGAACAGATGGAAGTCTCATTGCCCTCCCCTTTAGAACCTCGTGTGGAGAGAGACCTGTTCTCCTGTCTGGTGTGCTACGTATGCTCATGAGTACCAATGGCAGGGCATCAGGCCAGCTTAAGGATGTTGATGAACACACTTTGGCCATTCAGGATTTTATGGTTCCGTTTATCTGTTCCACAATCCCTGAAGCCTCTGGTCGATAGCTACAGTGCAATTTCTGATCAATATTTAATGCAGAGCAAACCATCTTCACAACTTCACTGTTGAAATGTGTTCCTCTATCTGATTCCAAAGAGGTCGGCACCCCGAAGCGTGGTATTAACTCTCTAAGCAACAACTTTGCTACTGTGAGTGTGTCGCACCTGCGTGTAGGGTATGCCTCGACCCATCCGGAAAATATGCATACAACCACCAGAACATACCTGAGACGGTTGCATTTTGGCATCTCAATAAAGTCTAATTGCATTCGGTTGAAAGGCCCACCAGACCTCCCAATGTGACTCAATGTAACTGGTTTCCTTTTCCCCACGTTCAATTGCTGACATGTTACACACCTCTGACACACTGCTTCTGCGGCTACTCTAAACTTGGGGTTGTACCAAGTCTGCCTAAATACCCGCAGCATGGCATCTCTTCCTAAATGTACTGGACCATGTATCTGCCTTGCCATTGGACTCACTAATTCATTTGGTAATACTGCCCTTCCATCTGCTGAAATCCACAAATCCATTTCACTGTTTACACAACCTGCAGTTTCCCATGCCTTTTTCTCAAAATCTGATGCGTTTTCTTGCATGCCTTTTAAGTCATCCCAAGTGTCAACTGTTTCTAGCATCATGTTCAACTCTGTCTTTTCCTGTGTCCCACCCACTTCCACTTCCGTGAAAGAGTATCCTTGCTCCGCGCAATAGCGAGCAACCTCATCGGCGTACCTGTTTCCTTGGGACACAAAATCAGTACCTTTGGTGTGTGCTACGCATTTAACAATGGCAATTGCTGCCGGACCTTGTAACGCTTCTAACAATACTCGCACAAACTCCCCATTTCGAATAGGCGAACCTGAGGAGGTCATGTAACCTCTCTGAGACCACAATTGCCCAAAGTCATGAACTACACCGAAACCATATTGGCTATCTGTGTAAATGGTGACTCGAATTTTGCTACCTGCTAAACAGGCACGTGTCAATGCAATGATTTCAGCTACCTGAGCGGAGTGTACTCCTTCCAGGCAAGCGGCTTCCACAACTCCAGTAATGGTGCAAACAGCATAAGCTGCTCTCAACTGACCAGTATTGTCTCTTATACATGAGCCATCAACAAAGAAAATTTCATCAGGGTCGGTCAACGGCTCATCCACAATATCTGGTCTTGGTTTGGTGCATAGTTCAGTCACATCAAGGCAATCGTGATCATCACATTCTTCGTCTTCTATCTCATTAGGGAGTGGCATCAGAGTGGCAGGATTCAAAACAGAGCACCTCTTAAGGGTCACGTTCTCCGCAGCAAGAATAACTTGCTCGTAGCGCGTGAGCCTATTATTGGTCAAGTGATGTGTCTTGGTCCTGGTCATTAACAGTTCTACAGAATGAGGTACATACACCACTAATTGGTGTCCCATCACTATGCTTTCACACCTCTCAATGCTGACACCCGTTGCAGCAACGGATTTGAGACATCCGGGCAACGCTGCGGCTACTGGGTCTAAAGTAGCCGAGAAATATGCAACTGGTCTACGGGCATTTCCATGAATTTGTGCTAGGACTGACAAAGCACAACCTTCTCTTTCGCAACAGTAAAGTAAAAATTGTTTTTCGTAATCCGGCATTCCCAAAGCTGGGGCGCGACACAAGTCCTCTCTCAGCTGTAGGAACGACATCAAACAATCCTTGTCCCATGGTACCGGATCTCTCACCTCCTTGTGCGTCAGTTTTTGTAAGGGTTTTGCTTTCAGGGAAAAGTTAGCTATCCACTGTCGGCAATAACCAACCATTCCTAGGAACATCCTGACCTCTCTTTGTGTTGTAGGCGAATTCATCTTCATGATCGCCTCTATCCTGTCTGGAGACACCTTCCATTTTCCTTTCTCAATTCGGTGACCCAAATACTGTACTCCTGTCAGACAGTACTGCAATTTGCTTGGAGACACCTTATGCCCATTTTCAGCTAAATGGTTCAACAAGGCGATAGTGTCTACCTTACAAGCTTCTTCTGTTTCTGACGCAACAAGTAGGTCGTCTATGTACTGAACTAGAACCGAGTTCTGTGGCAGTACTAGACTTTCAAGATTTTTCTTTAGTAGCTGGTTGAAAATCGATGGGCTTTCTGTATACACCTGTGGGATACGACACCATGTTAAGACGCGATTTTCCAGCTTAAATGCAAAAAGAAACTGGCTCTCCTCATCTAATGGAATTGAAAAGAAAGCCTGGCAAAGATCTATCACTGTGAACCACTCAGCTTGGAATGGTATCTGAAACAATATCACTGATGGATTCGGTACCACTGGACAACATGAAACAACTATGTTATTAACCTTTCGGAGATCCTGTACTATTCTAAATTTCCCGCTAGGTTTCTGCAAACCCATAATCGGGGAGTTGCATGGACTACCCACGATTTCCTTCAGTATTCCCTGCTTAATCATGGAGTGGATCACGGGTTTTATTCCTGCAATCGTCTCCGGGGTCAATTTGTATTGAGGCGTTCTCGGATATTCAACATTTGGTTTTATCATGATTTTCACTGGTTCTACTCATTTAATCAATCCTATCTCTTCTCCAGTGAAATCCCATACTTCAGATGACACAGTATCTCTTAAGTCCCAAGGGAGCTCTTCCACCGTCAGGGTAGGATACAGTTCTACGCATAACTTTGAATTTGCAACTTTAAAGGTGGCATCATCGTCGTTAGTCTGTACCTCCACTCCCTGAGGCGTGCAGTATATGGTGCAATTTAGTTTGCACAATAAGTCTCTTCCTAACAGACACACAGGGCTGGAATCACATACTACAAACTGATGTCCATCGCTGTATTTTCCTATCCTCACTAGCACTGGTTCTGTCAATGGGTTAGTCATTCTTCTATTTGCGACTCCTACCACTTTGATTGTTTCCCCCGACATTGGCAGGTCCGGAACCACAGCTGATCTCAAAGTTGATCGAGTCGCTCCGGTATCTACTAAGAATGTCGTAGGACACCCCGCCACCTCAGCCTCAACAAACGGTCCTCTTTGGTCCACTTCTAGAACTGCCCCGAGGGTACACTCCTCTTCTCTACTCACTCGCCGTCCAGTTAGTGGATCAACGTAGTAACACTCTTCTCTTCCTACTAAAAGAGGCATTTGTCTATAGATCTTGCCCCCTGTCGCAATCTTTGGTGGCTGAGGGAACTGAGCTCGAGGAGCTGAAGTCCCCCCTTTGGCCACCTTACCCTTTGGCACTGTCACCCCTTTGACTGGGACAGTCTGAACTTCTTCCTCCTCTACTTCCAGTTCTCCTTTTTCAGGGTTATAGGGACACTCGCGTTTCCAATGTCCCACCTGGTGACACTGATGACACTTTGTCGTTTTTTTCAATGTAGCAAAATCTATTCTAGGTCTCGGATTTTCCTCATTGTCCCTATTCTAACTATTTGATCTCCTTCCCATCGTCCCTGTTCCCTGTTGCTGCTGTCCACCCTTTCCAGCCGACTGCATCTGGACCATCATCAACTTCTCCTTAAGTTTCTTTGCTTTGGAATCTATTTCATCACTGCAATACCTTGCTTATCTCAAAATTTCATCCAATGGTTTGTTTTGCCAGCAAATTAAATGTTGCTGAATCATCAAACAAATATCAGGTCTCAACCCCAACACGAACTTCGATACAAACTGTCCTATGTTTTTGGGATCCATTACATCTAATCCACTGTATTGTTTGAACGTTTTCAGCAATCGCTCATAAAATTCATGGACTGTCTCCTTGGGTTCCTGTCTAGTTCGGTCTATTTTCACCCAATCTATATCCTGCGGTGGCACCTTCTCTTTCAGCCATGCCATCACCCTTTCATATTTTTCCATTACTCTTTCTGACAGTCCATTAGTATGAGCATTTCTTTCTGGTTCTGCTGTGGGCCATTCGACACTAACCTTGCATGCTGTCCACAAGTCTCCTGGGACCACAATATCAAACAAGGTGTTCAAATCAATCCACAGTACTTTCGAGGTCTTTACAAACCTCTCTACCTGTTTGTACCACTCTACGGGATTTTCTCTTAACTTCGGAAATGAATTGGTAAATGCCGCCAAATCTCCCCTACTCCAAGGCACGTGTACATAACTCCCATTCGCTATTTCTCGCAAAGGGAATGCCTCCATCCGCAGTGGCCTTCCCTCCGGGGACATCACAATCGTGCTTCGCCTGACAGACCCTTTCTTGGACCACCTTTCTTCCCATTTGTCCAGATCTCTCCATGCTCTTATTCCTGTGATCAGTTCCCTTATGTGTGTTTTTAATCCAGCTGTCCTCCTCTCATCTAGGTCCTGATCTGAATATTGCAACCTATGGTTACCCTGTAATGCCTTTGTTCTCGACAAGTCTACCATATACTTGTCTGCCAGTTCAGACAATTTCTCGTGAGTTACTCTTGCCTTTCGAGTAATATCCTTAGCTAAAAACAGCAGCTCGTCTTGTTCGTACATGTCAATCCTTTCTAAAGGCAACGCACCATCTATTATCTCGTCCAGGTCAGATTTTAGACTGGTCACATCGAGCCTTTTTGCCTTTATCACAGCTTTCAGTATGCTGTCTCTCGTAAGCCCATCTACGTCTCTCCCATCACAGCTCTGAGTCCTGCGTCTGGGCTCAGGCGTGTTATGGGGAGTCCTCCCATGCTCCCATCTCTCCAGGTCCCATGCAGTTCCATCCCCTCTTGGTGTGTGGTGAAACACTGCTCTATTCCCCATGCTTTCGCAATTCCCCTGCTGTCCATGATCGCTCGAAGCATGGCAAGGGCCTTCGCGGCTCCCCATGTTCCCGCGATCCCGCTCCTGCCCATGATCGCTTGACACATGGTGAGGCACCTCGTGGCTCCCCATTTTTTTTTTTTTTGTAAGACGTTTATTAGTGTTCAAAAGTGCAGTACATATAGCAAAGCCTACAACCCTGCGGGCCGGCTGCAAAAAGACAGTAGATCTCGAGGGTGAGGGTCTGCAGGGGAGGGTGTGCTGTTGTGCTCCACATGTCTCTGGCAGGTTAAACTTCAGGTATTACGGTCACATCACTTGCATTCAGCAAATAAACAGTTCCATAAGTGACGTCTTGTTTTACAATTTTTCTAGAACTAAACCATGAATTCAGCAAACGAAACAGAACAGTTCGTATCGGCGTGTCCCAATGTCACTTCCGCGACTGCGCCGCGTCGTATCTGTCCTGCTTGCACGGTGCTAAAAGAAGACCCCTCTATACGGTGCAGTGTACACTGATAATGTGTCAGTATATACAAATAAACGCAGACTTGAAATGGGACAGCTCCTGTGGGCCGTGGTGCCTCGCCGGTCGCCGGCCTGGCTAGCGGCGTGTGTAGCAGTCAAGTGGGGTAGACTAGCTGTTGTTGTAGCAGATGTCGTCCGCGCCTAGACTCGCTGTCGGGGGCGCGACTAGTGGCGTCTGTCCACCGTGGCGTGGAAGGGTGCTGAGGCTACAGCTGGGATTCAGGAGTCCGATACTACAAACATGTGAACATATAAGAGGAAGGGGTGGGGGGGGTGGAGTGTACTTGCGGGAGCGGTGCAACGGCTTGGAGCTGGGGGCGAATTGTGAGGTGGCGTCTGCTGGAGAGCACTCGTGTGGGTGGCTGATCGTGTCTGTGGCCTGCGCGCGTAGGGGTCGGTGTCTAGATCTGGGGGGGGGGCACGGTGCGTGATGGTTCCGCCTACTGAGTTGTCGCCCCCATGGCGCCACCTCGTGGCTCCCCATGTTCCCGCGATTCCAATGCTGTACGTTATCACCAGGTGCATGGTGGGTGCACTTAAAGCTATCCCTGTACTCTTGCGTCCTTCGGTCTCCCTCACTGTAAATGAGACGAGACGCCCATCCACACTCTGTACTTCTACCTTCTCGCTCCTGCCTACTTCCACCGGGGATATGACGGATCTCTCCTCTACCCTCCTGGCTCTTACCGTCCCACTCCTGACCGCTTTCGCTAGCCCCGCAGTGAGACAATGTCCCATTGCCTTGACTTCCCCATTCAGCTTCCGCTCTTGAACTGTTACTCTGTGTCCCTGTGGCAGCATCCCATTCCCTTAAGTCAGCCCTCAACTCCTTAAAGGATTTCGGCCGTGGTCCTCTCAGATCCATCGGTCCTCTCTGACCCCCCTGTTCTGTTATGGGATCTACTGCTGAATCCAATGGGGTGCTCCATTCTCTCGGTCCTGGCAATTGCCTCCGGGCATTTGTCATGTTGTTCCTCCTTTCCATTTCGGCCCTTTCTCTGTCTAGCCATACCTGTTCCTCCTCTCGCGCTTTCTCTGGGTTATAAATCGATACTATAGGATCTATGGTAACGGGTACTTGGAGAGCATCTGGCAATCCATAACACACTCCGTTGCTGGCACCTTCTGTACCACAAACCTTCCGACTACTCTCTGTACTGGACTAGGTTGAGGTGTTTCCTCACCTTTGGTAGGTTCCCAATCCGCTATAGGGAGTGGTCTATTCTCCCCTATGCCAACCCTATCTTCCCTTGGGAGCCCGGTACCTTCCATCTCTCTATTGTACGGAGGCGGTCTATCTATCAACAACCTATTTATTAGGCTATCCTCTGATTCGCTCTCATCATCCTCCTCTGGGGTTCTCTTGTCTCCTGTAACCTCTATCACTGGGTACAACTTATCCACTCCAATAGTCTGTACCCGCCATTTCTTGGCTTCCGCATCCCATTTGGCATCTTGTACTGCTCTTACCGATCGTCTCACTCTTTCTTGACGCCTATTCTGATTCCTGTCATGCGCCGCCCTAATCCACGCATTAAGGGCTTCAAACTGTGTTGGTCTAGGCAAAGGTCTCAATGAAGACATAACTGCTTTTAGCTGGTGCAACACTTCTAATCTAAACGTTCCGTATTTTGGAAAAGTCAGTTCTTCGTTCCCTTCTGTAATCTTACTCCAAGTGCTAAGCCACAATATAGTATGCAACCCAACATTCGTAGCCATATAATGAGCTGGTGTACCCTCTGGCGGGGCCTCTTCCCCGTAATAAGATTCTCTCCTTTTTCTCTTAAAGATCGCTCTCAAGCATTTAAAACACTTCATGATCAAAATCTACAATTCTCCCTTATTTCCCTGCGTTCGTTTACTTCCTGATGACAATCCACCAATCCCAGCGCGGTTCTCGCTAACCGGCCTATCCCAGTGCGGTTTCACACCAACCGGCCTATCACAGCGCGGTTTGCGTCAACCGGCCTATCACAGCGCGGCTTCACACCAACCGGCCTATCACAGCGCGGCTCTCTCTGACGTCACTCGTCTCCCCTTCGCAGCAGTTCCCCTCCTCTCTCAGCTCGTCTCCCGGTCATGCATGCGTCCCATTCATACCCTGAAAAATGATTACTTCCGACCAAGCGATCACTTTCCTTGACTGTACGCCCACAGTCTAACTGTAATTGTCACCTTAATTGACGAAATGTCTTTCCGCGAACGTCCAGACAATCGCCTTAAATGATAGGTTACTTACACACAGTAACTTCCGGCCTGCGTCCGTTACCCATACACTCACTCTTGCATTCCCCCTATCACGGTCCTGCGGGCGATCAATAGTACCTCATGACCCCCTTTACAATGGTCGACAATTACTCTGGATGTCCGATACACCCGAACCACTTAAGCTCTTCTCTGAACTTAAGATTTTCACCAGGTTGCGCGCGCTCACAACCTTCTCTCAATCACACTACAGGCATTCAACTCCGCATGACATTACAATACAGATAGAACACAAAACACCGCAATCTGACAACGCATGACCCTTATTATACTCACTCTCGACCGACTCTGCTGCTTTTCTCTCACACCGTCAGCACCTTCTTCGGCAGGCGATTCTTCTGCTGCTCATCTATCGATCTCTAGGGGCCTCGGGGTAATCTTAACCTAGTCTAGATCACCTTCCTCTAGAAGGCAACCATCCTACTCTGCTACCAACTGGTACGGCGGGATTTTTGATCTCTTATCAGATCACTATAGATCTAGATCCCAACTCAGGTCGACTGAACCTTTGTTACCTGCCATAGAGTAAAAAGCAATCTACTACTAGGTTAATCAGTTTAAGACTTTACACAACTCTGAAGAACCACTTACCACGAATAAGTTTTAAAGTTTTATTATAAAGCCAAAGATAACTGGAGATACAAACATCTCAATATAAGGTTCAAAAGATACACTGGCATCAATACAAACATGAATTCTCTAAATGTTCTTAGGCGACAGAAGAATATCACCAAGACTAATTCAAAGATCAGCAAGTTTGCAAGAATAGACACAAGTTGTAACTTGAGCGTCATTTACAAAAGGAAGAAAAATCCAGATTAGACTGTCCCTACACTAGACTAAGTGACATCCCTACTTAGCAGGATCTTAACCTAAAAAGGTGTCAGCCGTGGTGACTTCCAAAGAAGATCACTCACTTTCCCTTAGTCTTTGTTGTAAATCTGTGCATCGCAGTTATGCCCTCTCTGCCTACCCATCCACTCTCTAAGGTTCCTCAGGCCATCTGCTCTAACTCCACCCAGGGGTACTGTCCCTAATACAAAATCACAATTACAGTTGAAACGCCCCTCAGAGATGCCCCTCACGTACACCCCTCACGTGGTGTCAGTTCTGGCTTTTTCCATGCTGATACTCCTCTGGGCTCCTTGTTAGCGTTGACCTTGCTTCTCAGGCCCTTCTCCGGCAAGACGGTACCCCCCAGGAAATTCCTGAAGCCTCCTCCAGGCCTGTGCCTGTCTCCCAGGACAGAGCTCTATTCATCACTCTCTTGATTGGAACCCCCATCGCACCTGCAAACAGACACCCATGAAGTGGGCCCCAAATTCCGGCCTCCAGCTTATCTCACAAGTCGTAAATCTTCGAGCATGGTCCACAATTTATGCTTAACACAACCTGATTTTAACTAGCACATGCAGATCAAAAGAAACGGCCTTATCTCTTCAGGCCTACTAGAATTACATGAAATAGGCCTGTATACTCTATGAACCTTTATTTCTCAGTCTAAACAGTATTCTAACTTATTATACACACTGGTTATAAGAAACACTTCTATAAAACATATATTTTCAATCTATGATCAATAATACTTTGAATTATAACAACAGTAATCCATCTCCTGTGAAATTGTAAAGGCACGTTTTCTTTTCAGTGAGCTGCCATGAGGCCTACACATTTCTACGTTTGGTAGCATTACATTCTCCTCTGCAATAGCCACATAACATGGAATTTAATATCATTCTAACATCTCTAAACATTACTACATTAGCTTTCCACACTGATATATGCACTCTGTATTAATTAAACACTCTAATATGTATGCATTCTATAAATTCGACACTCTTATGTGTTCCTTTAACTATACTTATGCAATGTGCTTGTAGATATGGTGTACTTCTACATTTTACTTGATTTGCGCTCTCTCACTCCCATCCTTCACAAGTTTTCCCTCCCCGCCCTCTCTATTTTTTCCAACAAGATCACAATTTCATAGACCGAAAGGTAGCAGACTTGCTGCAGAAACACGCGATTGTACAATGTCAGGTTGGACCTTGCGGTTTCTGCAGCAACGTCTTTATTATTCAGAAGAAAGGAGGTGGCAACAGGTTAGTGCTCAACCTCAAGAAATTCAATCAGAACATTACGTACAACCATTTCAAAATGGAAGGTATTCACCTGTTGGCGGACCTACTGCAAGACGGAGATTGGTTAGTCCGTCTAGATCTCAAAGATGCGTATCTGTCCATACCATTTTTTTCTCCACACCGCAGATTCCTTCAGTTCCTTTGGAACGGCCAGTGTTACGAATATTCGGCTCTTCCTTTCGGGCTCTCCTCAGCTCCTTGGTGTTTCACCAAGGTGATGAAGCCTGTGGTGGCTCACCTCAGAGAGAGGGGGATCAGGCTGATAATGTATCTAAATGACATACTGATCATGGCACAGAGCCAATCCACGCTTGTGCAACACTTAGACATGACAACGTCACTGCTGCAGAGCTTAGGTTTCATCATCAACCTGAAGAAATCGGTGATGGTTCCGACCCAAGTGATAGACTTTCTAGGGTTCACGATAGACTCTCAGGGAGCACAACTGTGCCTCCCCCAAGCGAAGTTGAGGGACTTGAAGGAAATTCTGAAACTGCTGGACAGCCAGACAGTCACACTCAGAGCGATTGCCAGAGTAGTGGGAATATTGGCCTCGTCCATTCAAGCAATATTCCCGGGCCCTCTTCATTACAGGGCTCTTCAGCGCCTGAAGATCAAACATCTTCAGAGAGGACTCTCATACACGGACTCAATTCCACTGTCGGAGGAGGTCCGGACAGAGCTACAGTGGTGGCTTAGACATGTAGAAGCATGGAACGGCAGGGCAATCTTCGGATCCCAACCAGAAGTAATAATAGAGTCGGACGCCAGCAGATGGGGCTGGGCGCGCGCTTCGGAGATATCTCCACAGGAGGCAGATGGTCAACGCAAGAACTCGAATTGCACATAAATTGCTTAGAGCTGCTCGCAGGATCGTTTGCGATCCGCACGTTATCCCCGAAGCAGACATCTTGTTGTATCCTACTGCGATTGGACAATGTGTCCGCAGTGAGATATATCAACAAGTTGGGCGGCATGAGGTTGTCTCTTCTTGTGCAAATGGCCAAGGACTTTTGGCATTACTGCCTCGAGAATCAGATTTCGGTGATAGCGGAGTACATTCCGGGGCAGTCCAATCAGGTAGCGGACTGGAATTCCAGGCACCTCAGGGACTGCAGCGATTGGAAGCTGCTCCCTCAAGTGTTTCAGTGGTTACTGACAATTTGGGGTCCTTTTCAGACTGACCTGTTTGCCTTCAGGCTGACCTACCAGATTCCCAGGTTTTTCAGCTGGAGACCGGATCCGATGGCGACTGCTACCAATGCCTTTCTCCAGGATTGGTCGCAGGGGATTCAGTATGCCTTTACCCAGTTCTTGCTAATCCCCAGAGTGATGACACAGGTGATCAGACAACGGGCGGAAGTGGTCATGGTGACACCGTGGTGGACGTCTCAGGCTTGGTTTCCCAAGCTGTTGCAGTGGAGTTGCGACCGCCCTCGGTTGCTGCCGGACTCGAAGTGGTTATTGCAGGGCCCTCGTCAGGAGCAACATCCTCTGCTGCTGGAGGGCAGGCCAAATCCTGATGGCATGGAGGCTTTCAGGGAGCAGTGGCTTTTGCCAGGAGTTTCGAGGGAAACTTCAGAATTCATCAGGCAGGCATGGGCACCCTCTACCAGGAAGCGCTACTCTGCGGCCTGGAAGAACTGGGTGGATTGGTGCATGGGAAGACAAGTGGATCCCGTGGGGGCAGAGCTTCCCCAAGTGTTGAATTTTTTGGCTAATAAGGCAGCTAGTGGCCTAGCCTATCGCTCGGTAAACAATTTCCGTTCAGCCATTTATTTATTTATTTATTTTATTTGCGTGTTTGTACCGCGCTAGGATCACTTCCCGAAGGAGTATCTCCGCGCCTTTGGCAGCCAAAAAAGCAACTAGCGGACCCTAACCATAAACATAAGTCAATTTTGAAAAAGGAATGTCTTTAATTGCTTCCTAAAAGGAAGGTGGTCCTTGCACTGTCTCAAATACAGTGGGAGGCTGTTCCACAAAGTTGGACCAGCAACCGTAAGAGATCTTCCCCCTTGTCTCACTTTGCTAAATTTTGGAATCTGTAACAATGCCTGCTCACTGGATCTCAAAGAGCGTGTCGGTGTATACCAGGAGAATTTATTAATCAGATATGCTGGACCATTTCCCTGTAGACACCTATGCATTGTACAGCAGATCTTAAACTTCACCCTCTGTTTGATGGGTAACCAATGCAACTTCTCCAAAAGGGGTTTAGAGGGGGTGCGAGAGGGCTTGTTCAGGACCAGACGGGCAGCAGTATTCTGGACTACCTGGAGTCTAGAGATTACCGCTTCATTTGTTGACAACAACAGCCCATTGCAGTAGTCCAAGCGACTCAATACTAGGGCCTGCACCAAGGTTCTCCTAGTAGAGTCAGGTAGTAAAGGGAAAACCTTTCGAAGCATCCCGATGATATGGAAGCAGGAGCCCACCACTTGATTGCTATGATGTTTTAATGAAAGCTCCTGATCAAGTCGGACGCCAAGGTTTTTCACTACCTGCTTGGGTTCTGGAGCCGGGCCAAGATCTTGAGGCCACCAGTCTGGGGTCCACAGAAGTTTGGCCTCACCGAACAGCATCACCTCCGTTTTTGCAACATTACACTGCAGGAGGTTAGATGCCATCCAGTTTGCCACCGCCTTCATCCCCTGGGCAAAGGAGTTCCTGACCTCCACCGTAAGGGTTTTAAAAGGAAAGAGGAGTTGGGTGTCATCTGCATATGACACTGGAATAAATCCATACGATCTCATGATGTTAGCTAGGGGGGCCACATAGATATTAAAAAGAGTAGGGCTCAAACAAGAGCCCTGTGGCACCCCCTTAGAGATCTCCAACTCCTCTGACCGATAATCGCCCAGGGTAACCCTTTGGGTACGACCTGTCAGGAAACTCCTCAGCCATGACAACGCCTTGCCTTCCAGGCCGATGTTAACTAGCCTGGCTGTCATGATGTCATATGACACGGTGTCAAACGCCGCAGACAGATCCAGCAGAACCAGGATAACAGAATGACCTTTATCCTGGAACATGCGTAGATCGTCTGCGACTGACAGCAAGGTGGTCTCGGTGCTGTGTCTTGGTCTAAATCCCGACTGAGAAGGATCCAGACCGCCTACTAGCTCAATGTAGCTGGATAGGTGGCGATTTACATATTTCTCTATAATCTTCCCCAAAAAGGGGAGAAGAGAGATGGGCCTTAAATTCGCCAACTCCGTCCAGGGGATGGTAGTATTCTTCCTCAATGGCCTTACTAGCGCCCTCTTCCAGTCCATAGGAACCTGCCCTGTACAGAGGGAAAGATTAATCAAGTTCTGGATTTCTGGTCCAAGAACTTCTACCAGCTTAGGCAGGATGCGGGCAGGAATGCTATCATAGGGACTTCCACTCTTGATCTGTGCAACCAGTGAGATTACCTCCTCCAAAGAGATAGGAGGAAAGCTAGAGAGGCATTGAGTAGGTGGTCCTGATAGTACACTCGACTGGGATATGTTGTTATTACTTGTTCCCACAGCCGTCTTTGAGGCCATTATCTTCTCATAGATAGCCTCTATCTTCTCCATGAAGAAGGTAGAAATCTCATTGCACAGCTCTTGAGTGGCTACCTCAACAGTCTCACAGGCTGCTGGTCTGGTAAAGGTTTGTAAGATGTTATACAAAACTCTAGAATCTTTCCCTGCCTCTATGAGTTGTGCAGCAATATGGGTTTTCCGCGCAGTCCTGATGGCTTTATGGTACAATTTAGAAGAGGATTTATAGAGTGTTTTATCCTCCTGCTTTCTAGACCGTCTCCATAATTTTTCCAGTTTTCTGGTCTTTTGTTTCAAGGATCTTAGATCTTCAGAAAACCAGATTTCTTGCTTTTTAGCTGGGCGGGGTTTGTAGATTTTCTGGGGGATAGTATTATTTATTGCATCCTTAACTGCCTCGTCAAACCTGTACAATTCTGTTGTTATATCTCCTGTAGTGAGTCCATATAGGGGAGCTTTATACTGATCTCTAAAGGCTTCCACCGTTAGTTTATGCCAGGGCCTCCTTTTAGTGGCCAGAGTACTCCGCTTTTGAGGTTTATTGTTAGTAGCAGTGTGGAACTTTAAAATAAAATGATCTGTCCAGTCTACTTGTTCAGGAGGCATACATTTGATTAAAGGTGAGTTGGACATTACCAGATCCAACGTATGGCCTGCCTCATGAGTGGGGCCGTCATTGATCTTTTTCAGCCCTAGGGAGTCTAGGTCCATTAGGAGAGTTCTTGCCTCCCTACAGTCCTCTAACTCACTATGGACATTAAAATCCCCTACCAAGAGGAAATCCTGATTATCTTGTACAAATGGTGCTAAAGCCTCTATTAGCACAACTGGAAAAGTCCCAATCGGACCTGGTGGTCTATACAACAATGCACCCTTACTTTGATCTCTGGGATTAGGACTAAGTTTAAAAATAAGTAGTTGCATTTGAGGATTACTAACTTCCTCCAGTATAGTTAAATTCAATTCCTCTTTATACACAATTGCCACCCCCCCTCCAGTTTTCTTTAGGCGGTCAACCCTGGCAATCTTATATCCTAATGGGACACTAAGAGTGATTGCTGGAACCAAATGGGGCTTAAGCCAGGTTTCTGTTAAAAAACAGAGGTCTGGCTCCTCAGTCAGTACAAGATCCCATATCTGTGTAGAATGCTTCACTAAAGATCGAGTATTACAGAGTAGATTTTTACTCCACCTAATGGAGTTATCTGTCTGTATATTAATAGGAACACAATCTAGTTTTCTTGTTGGTATGACCTCAGCTACCTGTGAATGCCTGTTCCAGTTCATATCAAGATCAAACTGTCTATGGCATCTGTAACAGGAAAAAGGACCTTCAGCCGGAGTATCAATACAAAAAGTACAGGCATGGGACATATCAGCACGAATCGCGAGCAATACCTGCGAAGTATATGATATTCGTGTGGTAGACGATGTTTCTAGGACATGTGATGGTAGCGCCATAATCTCCAGCCCCTTAGCCCCGTCCTGTCGCGGACGGGCGCAGACGGGCTGGTCTTCGGCTCGTCTTAGGCGCAGGAGTAGGCGCCACGCTGCGCGCCAACGCTGCGCGCTAGGACCGACGAGGGGCTAAATAGCCCAGGAAGTGTCAGAGTCTAGAGCGCTAACCGCTCGCTTTCCAGTATGTCCTGCCTCAGCCCCGCCCTCCACACACCGGGATTGGCTGCCGAGCGTGCAGGCTTAGGTAGGATTTTAACTATCGTGGCTTTGGTGTTTGCAGGTGTGCGAGATTATTGCAGTATGCCACAGAGAAATACACAACCCAATTCCTTCTATTCAGGTTAAAACACTGTCAGCATAGTTTTTGCAATCAACATTAAAAATAATTCGGTCGTTTTTTCTGTGGGGCATGCCCAGATAGATGGGAAACTGGTAGGGATTCACCCGATGGTTTGTAAACTACTAAAAGGGATTAGGGTAGCGAATCCCCCTATACCTAAATATACGGGTTTGTGGGACGTTTCGCTAGTCATTTCATTATTCAACAGATGGCCGGACAATGCACTTTTGTCTAGAAAGCAGTTATCAGCGAAATTGGCCATGTTACTTTGCTTATCAGCATGCAGAAGATCTTCGGACGTGAGAGCACTCGACGTTACAGGTAGAGTGTTTACCCTGGAAGGGGTTTCTTTTACTATTACAGGTCGTACCAAAACGATGTCAAGACATATTGATTATAATGCTTTCCCTGACAATGAAAAAGTATGTGTAGTTAAATGTTTGAAAGCATATGAAGAATGTACAAAGGCCTTGAGGCCTCAAGGTTGTTCACAATTATTGATTGCTGTGCAAAAATTGTTTAAACCTGTGGCAGCCGCCACAATTGCCAGATGGCTTCGCTTCATAATGAAGGAAGCAGGTATTGATACGCAGATCTTTGGTGCTCATTCAGTCAGAGGCGCTATGGCGTCCAAATCTTATGGTTTGGGATCTAGTATCCAAGATATCATGCGATGTGCAGATTGGTCTTCTGAATCAACGTTTAAAACGTTTTATTACAAGCCGGTGGGAGATATTACTTCGGTGGTTTTTAATGAGCGTTAAACTAGCATAATCTGAAGCCCTTCGGTCCTGTAATAGAATCAAACATTTGCTAGCATTCGCACCAAGAATTTTCAATTCTATTAAGGACACGGAGGCGAGGATTATCCCACCCGGCTTAGTTTTACAGTACACAAGCTTACCCACCCAATTATGCAGTGATTATGGTGGTGTGTTTCCTTTCTTTCAGGTCAGATAAGAAGTCTGACTGAGCGACGACGGACATCAGGATGTTGGCCCTGAAACCTGGTTTTTCTTCCATGTTGGAGGAGTTATTCGTATTCAAGTTATTGTTGGACTTGGTTCGCCTCAAAGAAAGAGGATGATGGGAGCACGCAAGGGGTTCTTATGGACTATGGGGCGTGCCTATACTCATGTGTACTCATGGGAAATGTAGTTTGTTTTACTGTTATTTATGAAAATATCCATTTTCATTGGCTGCTGTGTTTATTGCAGTAAAGATTGAGAAGCATAATCCTCGCCTCCGTGTCCTTAATAGAATTGAAAATTCTTGGCGCGAAAGCTAGCAAATTTTTGATTCTAAACCCATTCAGTGGGATTACAAACAGACACAGTGTGTTCGTAATTTTGATTTCCCTCTGTTGAGTGACAAATTGAAAGCTGATTTGGAGCAGTTCAACAACATTAAAAACAGTAGTGTTTATTCTTCAAAGAAATGAGAAACTTTACCTGTTGTTTCTTGGCGGAGAAACATTTCTTCAAATAAACATAAAATTTATAATCAACATTTTTAGTTGTTTGGAGCGGTTTATTAGTGAAGGAATACTTTAATGTTTTTGTACTGACAAATGTATGCCTAGTTTTTATTTTTTTTAATTTTGTTTATTATGTTTGAATTTCTCTTCATTGAGAAATTTTTGAGTACACAAGGATTAAATTCATTTAATACACTATTATTCATAAAATAGAAGGAAGTTCAAAAGTCACAATTTAAGAAATTATAAATAATATATTTATAATGTATTCATTTAAAGTATAAAATTATTAATGTTTGAATAGGTTTTGCTCATAGAAAGTTAAAATGCAGAATGTAACACCCCCTTCATTTTTTCTAACCACTGCAGAAGAACCTTTAGTTAAATGGAACAAATGGAAGAAAATATCTGCACACTACGCTAGAGTATGCGGAACTAACTTAAGTGCCGAAAGACAGAATTCTTTACTTCTGCATTGTTTAGGAGGTGAGGGTCAAGAGGTATTAGAAAATTTACCAGAGTTATCAAATGAAGAAGAAAGAGGTTTGAACGAATACGAAATTTGTATTCTGCAATTGGATAAACATTATTTACCTACCATAATGGAGAGATGTCATTTTGGTCTAAAGGAACAAGGTAAGGAAGAAACTGTAGCAGATTTTTTAACAGGTTTAAGAAAACTAGCTTCAACCTGTAAGTTTGGAAGTTTAAACGAAGAATTAATAAGAGATCAATTTGTTTTAAAATGTAGAGAAGATAAAATATGTGAAGAATTGTGGCTTTAGGATGAGCCGGCATTAGATGAAGTTATTTTGATAGCTAAAAGAGTAGAACATATGCTAAAATGTGTTACTGAGTTGAAGAATGAAAAAAGAATAAATAGAAACTTTAGTAGAGGAGGTTAAAAAAGAAGTTTGTATAGTAAAAGAGAGTAAAGTATCTACATCTCGATATGAAACGATCAAAGAAGAAGCTCAAAATAGTTCTGTTGTTTGTATTGGATGTGGAAGAGTTGGTCATAAAGCCAATTATAAAAATTGTCCAGCAATGAGTGTAACATGTCACGGGTGTGCAAAAAAGGGTAATTTCTTAAAATTTTGCAAAACTAAACAAAAAAGGTTTCAAAACAAGGTTGTAAAAGAAGTTATATGTCAAGTTAATGAAAACATTTCTAATGATCATCCTGTAGGTAAAGTAAAAATTGATGGATTAGATTTAGAAATGAAGTTTGACTCATTTACTCATTTGACTATTGTTGATGAGGAGATTTTTTACAGATGGTTTCAAAAAAAGAATCATTTGCACAAGGTGGATGTGAACCCAGGAGGATATGGGGGCAACCTATAAATATGTTGGGTTATTTTAATGCCACCACAGAGATAGAAAACAAAATAATTTTGGGCAAAGTTTATGTACCAAAAAAAGTGATGTTTACTAGGGTGGCCTCATCAACGTCTATTGGGTGTAACTCTTAATCCAAATGCTGAAACACAAGTTCAAATTCAAGAAGTTCATGTCCACAAGAATGACTTTGTAAGGAAGTTTCCAAAATTATTTAAATATGATTTAGGATGTTTGAGAGGATATACGCATGATATAAAACTTAAAAATGGAGCACAAGCATCCATAGCAAAGGTGAGAAGGATTCCTATTGCTTTGCAAGAAAAGGTGGAACAAGAGTTAGACAAGCTTCTTAATCAAGGTATCATTACACCTGTGGAAGCATCAGAATGGTTGGCACCAGTTGTCGTTGCCAATAAAGCCAATGGTGAGATTAGGCTCTGTATTGATCTTCCTTCACTAAACAAAGAGGTGGTGGTGGATAAATTTCCTTTACCCAATATTGATGAAATCATGTCTACATTAAGTGGTGCTCGATTTTTCACGACATTAGATTTAACACAAATTGAGCTTACTGAAAGATCACAAGACTTAACAGCTTTTATCACTCCAATGGGTGCGTCCAAATATACATGAAGGCATTTTGGTTTGTAAGTGCAGCTTCAGTCTATCAGAGGATAAGGTCTTCAATTTTGAAAGGTATAAAAGGAGTAAAGTGTTATCAGGATGATTTACTACTTTTTGGTGCAACTCAGGAAGAACATAATTGTACAGTACAGCTTGTTTTAAAGAAACTTGAAGATGCAGGTCTCACTTTGAAATTTGAAAAGTGTAGATTTTCTGTACAGGAAGTTAATTATTTAGGCCATTGCATAACATCTATGGGTGTTGTTCCAAAAAAAAGAATTAGTAGACACCATTTTCAATTTAGCATCTCCAAAAAATAAGCATGGACTTGTTTCATTTCTAGGTATGGTGGAATTTTATGGTAAATGTATTAATAATTTATCAAGTAAATCGAGTGCAATGAGAGGATTGCTGGTAAAGAATAAAGAGTTTGTCTGGTCTCAAGAATGTCAGAATGAGTTTGAAGATATAAAAAAAATACATTGAGAAATGCACCAAAATTACAGGCATTTATTCCAGGTGTAAATACAACAATAGTTACAGATGCCAGCTCAAAAGGGTTGGGTGCGATTCTGAAACAAATAAGAGATGGAAAGGAATAGCTTATTGCATGTGCATCAAGGAGTCTAAGAGGTGCGGAGTTAAATTACTCGGTAATAGAAAAAGAAGCTTTAGCTATCTACTGGGCTCTTAACAAGTTTAGGAACTTTATTTGGTGGACTCATTTTAAGGTATGCACAGATCATAAACCTCTTAAAGATTTTTTTTTAAAAAAGGTCTTTTTTTAAAAAAAGGTCTTGATTTTATTTCATCAAGAATAAGACGATGGGGGATTGGTTTATTGGATTTCAATTTTGAGGTGGAACATCTTCCGGGGTTGAGAATGTAACAGCAGATTGTTTGTCTCGTTTGGTTGACAATGAAAAAGATGATCAGTCATATGATGAAAATTTTGAAAATGAGGTGAGTGTATGTGAAAAAACTGCTGGTATTGTTAATGAAAAAGAATGGAAAGAATAACTAAAAAAAGATCCAGAGTTAGCAAAAGTTATCAACATGATTCAATGTAATAATACAGGGGACAGTTCTTTAACTAAGTTCTGGCGCATGATTGTAGATGAATTATCTATGGACAATGGTATCCTGTTAAGAGGTGATAAGTTGATTTCACCAGTATCGTTAAGAAAGAGATTCATTGAAGAGGCACATCAGGGTCATTTAGGCATAGTTAAATCTAAGGAAAGGTTAAGAGCAAGTTTTTGGTGGCCTGGAATGGATTTAGGAATAGAATGTGAAGTCAGAGAATGCCTATTATGCAAAGTCAGTGACAAAGTTCTTACTACGAGAACTTTACCAATGGTATGTCGGAAATTACCCAACGGTCCTTGGGAGGATGTTGCCATGGATATAATTGGTCCATTTTCTTTTGAACATACAACACCCTATTTTTTAGTTCTCATTGATTTATACTCAAGGTGGGTAGAAGTTCCCAGTGTGTCAGAAGTGACTTCTAGCAGTGTGATCTCATTTTTGCAGGAAATCTTCAGAAGAGAAGGTTTTCCAAAAACTTTTTTGACTGACAATGGTCTGCAATTTTGCTCAAAACAAATGGAAAATTACTTAGAGTCATGTGGGATTTTTCATAAAAAATGTTCAATTTATCATCCTGAAACAAATGGAACAGTTGAAAGATTCACTAGGGTGATTAAGGAGAATATTCAATTGTCTAGAGTTAATTCTTTAAACTGGAAAGAGGAATTACAGAAATGTATTTTAGCTCATCGTTTCTCTCCTCACATCACTACTGGGAGATCTCCTTTTGAACTGTTTAAAGGGAGGACTCCTAACACCAAATTGTGTCCAAGTCTGATGATTTGGAGAAAATGTATTAAAGATATTAGTGTGGGAAGTTGGCGAGAGAGAGAAAAAAGGTTACAACAAAAAAAAGAAAACTTAAGATGAGAGGAAAAGTGTTAAACAGTTAGTTGTTAAAGTTGGTGACATTGTAAAAGTTAAAGCACCTGTTGGTAAGTTGTCTTGGTCTAAATTTACAAAACCATTTTGTGTGATAAAATGTTTTAAGAATGCTGTGAAATTACAGGATGGGAGAATTTGGAATCTTAATCTTGTTGTCATTTGTAAGTCTTATCAAGACAAAGGTTTGGAAAACAAAGTTCATCCTGAAGTATCCCATTCTAAGTTGTGTCTAGAGCCTAGGACAAGTGGATGGAAGACTACTTTGCCATTATATTTTAAAGACTATGTTCACTAGCATTTTAGGACAAGTGGACGGAAGACTACTTTGCCATTATATCTGAAAGATTATGTTCACTAGCATTTTACTGTAAATTCTATGTTTAGCTATGTTAATCTCTTATCTGTATTCTAAAAAGATATGTTTATCTTTATTTATTATTAGAAGGGAGATGTGTGGTATTCTCGTGCATTACTTTACTTGTTCAAGGTTCCATAGAACATGGAACGCTGTTTGCTGCTCTAGAGATTCCTTTGGGGCAGTTGCTGTCTTGCTACTGATGGCTGAGGTGTTGTTGAATAAACCTCCATACCGAACCTAATCTACCTGCCATGGTTATTATGAACTTTACACCAACTGCATAGTATCATTGAGTAGGCACACCCAATTCAGCTGAGAAAATTAGGAGACTTTAAGGGATCTAAACGCGTTACCAAGGGAATGCTCATGCTTCAAGCATACTGTGTAGGTTGATTAGGTGAATCCACACAAGAACCCAGAAAAAGCCAACAATTGGCAAAGGAAACTTGAAACAATGAGCATTGGATGGAAAGGATTAAAAGTAGACCGGGAAAGAAATAATGCCAACCTGTCCCAGGCAGATGCTAGAAGTGTCGTAAATTCTCCATTATGAGCTGAAATCTAAGATGCCACGCTCAAAGTAGAAGTTTCATTAGTTAAAGAAAACTGATAAAAATGGAAGATAATGCTAAAAGAACAAAAGTTTATGTAGAAAATATCCATGTTAGGGATACCCCTGATCAAAAAAATAAAAAGTTAATTGAAATCTATCTCAGTCCCATAACTCCTAGTACACCATCCTGTTAACTCAGACTGGAGAGAAGATATGGATGGTGGTGGCACAAAAAGCAAAGTGATTGCTAAGGAATATCATAATACTATTTGGCTTCGACCTTTAAAAAGTAAGACATCATAGGAGGAGGTGATAAATCAAGGAACCCTATTAGAGGTATTTGAAAAGATTCCTAGCTTTGTAAAGTAACATCAAATGACAGTAAGGACAAGTCAAAGCCCTTTCTACTGCTGTAATTAGGCGCCTGGTGCTGACAAAGATTATACCATTTGCGGCGTGGAATATCAAGAGAAAGCTAATTACTTCACGCACAGCCAAGCAGTGAGATGTACTCCACAGTCTCCGTCTCACGCGTCTCTCACTCGCCCCCTGCCCCAAAATGTCTTTTAATTCACCCTTCATTGCCCACCTGTCGTTCCTTTTTGGCCCCACCTCCTATGTCCTATCTTCCTCAACCCGCCAACCCCAGTTGAGGTTCCGTGACAATTGTAAGTGGTGTTTTCGACTCGCACGAATATGGTCGAGTCTAGTATCTATGAACCGCAAATGACGAGTTTAGTAAGTGTGCGCAGTTTCGCTGTGCTAACTTAAACCGTTCGTTTGTTATGTGGGTTTTTCATCTGTACCCACGGGTTCCATCTTAGATACGGCATCCATTTTGTCTCTTGCCCTCAAGTAGCCAGCGAACGGACGCTGTCCGCTTCGCGACCCTGGGACTTCCAAGATATGGCGGAAGACACATGTTCTTTGTAAGTGTCTTTATGACGAGGGGGATGCTACTGTAAGGCAGATGGCGCCGCTCGAGGCTCATCTTGCCGCACGGGCTTATTGTCTCAGCCGTGCATCTCATTAGGCACGTCCCTTTGATGCCTGTATCTCGAGCTTCTCGACACTCCCCTTTTACACCCTTTCCGATCTCCCTACTGTCTCCGTCTTCCTCTGCACCTGTCTTCGTTCCTATTTCGATCTACTTTACTGCTGATTGGAATTTGCTAATGGTGGGAAGATGGGTTTTTACAGTTGGGAACCGCCAAATGTTTCCGCACTTATGTTCCGGACCTTGTGTGTTTCAAAGTGACCAAAAGCGACCCCTCTGAGAGCGACTTGTGGGAACCAGGTTGTAAACTATTGTGTATCATGTTATCCTATGGGTAAAAACTGTATAAAAGGAGTGATCCACAAATACAATTTGAAGCAGTCTCCCCGAACTACACTCGATGTACTTCCTGTGACTTCTGTGTTCCCTGCAGTAAATAAACCTTGACTCTTTGACGCCGAAGGAAGTGTCCCGTGTCTCTGTGACTTGTACGCCGGAGCAGGTTACCCACGAAGGTTTCAGGTGTTGTGCCCTGGCACCGCTGGGTCCAAAAGAACTTAGTCCTTCAGTTGGCGCCCAACGTGGGGCTGCATCAGTGGTACCGGTCCAAGCCCGACGATCGTGAGGAACTTCGTGTGAAATCTCCGAGGGAAGGTGCACCCCGCTTCATCGATCCTGTTGTCGAAATAAGTGGCCCGAAGACTTTTCCCGCGAAGATTCCCGCCTCCTAACGGCTGCGACGGACTGCTGCCCTGACTGTAGACCTGTTTTGGCGCCTGGCGTAGACCTTGGTATAGCGAGACGATTGACGGGCCTTCCTGAGGACGCCATTGATCTTTGAGTTAAGTATTTGTGGGTCGCTCCCAGAGTTCTTGGTTGTAGACACTTTAGCGAGTGTCTTTGTTGTAAACACTTTAGCGAGTGTTTTCGTTGTAGACGCCTTAGCGGGTGTCTTTGTTGTACACGCTGTGTGAGTGTTTTTGTCGGTGACACTTTGCTAGCGTACTTTGTTGTTGTTGTATTTGTTTGACGACTGCAGCCGCCAAAGACCGAGGGTTTAGTTTTTGCTGGGACTTGGTAAATCCCGAAATCCCGTAACCCTTGAAGTTTGTGAAACTCGGCTAGTGTGCAAGATGCCTGGTCGCAGTACTTTGTTCAGTTGCTTTAGACCTTGTGGTGCGGATTCCCTGCTGGAGGACTCGTGTCCGATACCTCCGGTTGGAACTCCTACTTATGATTTATATAGCAAACATGGGCTAGGCCCGATTGCTTTTAACGATTATTGGATAAAATATACAAAGAAAGACGGCGATCTTCGTTGGCCACCTCACGGTAGCTTCGAAGCGTCGATCTTAGATAATTTGGAAATAAAGTTGTTCGAACGTAAATCAAGGCCGGCCATGTTTGATGCCTTTCGGTTCTGGCGCAAAGAAGCCCGACAGAAAGAAATCAGACAAAATAAACGTAGTCAGCGAGATACTGTTGCTACTATAGTGAAGAAAGCTGAGCAGTTTCAGCGTGATAAGGAGGATAAGGATAAGGAAGTGTTTGAGAGATTACAGCGTATGTCCATAGACAAATGCTATTCTGTTTTGCCTACGGAGTCGGATAAGAAGGAAGAGGCAGTTGAGGATTCTTTAATGTCCTATCTTATGAAGTCGCCACCTCCGTACGTACAGGGTACCGCAGTTCCTGTGGTCCCTGCCGTACCTGTTCTTCCACCTGTTATTCCTCCACCTGTTCCTCAACCTGCACCTGCTCTTCCGACTGTTCCTGCTCCTTTGCCTATTTCTATTCCTACTGCTCCTCCGCTTCCACATACTCCTGTTCCCGCTACTGCTCCTGTGTTGTTAACCCCTGTTGCTGTTAATGTCTCTACTCCTTCTCTTGTTAGTCCTGTGTCTTATTCTTCTCCCTCTACTCGTAATCGTGATTCTCCCCTTGCGACAAACTTCTTTCAGTCGCTCGGACCTGTTTTTGGGTCTGCTGGTTCTGATGGTCCTCAGAGACGTAGCCAGCTTCCTGGTAATAGAGAACGTGTTGCGCTATATAATATGGCGATGGGTTGGATGATAAACCCTGTTAGAAATCCACCTCGTGTTGTCCTCGAAACGTTTGATCAATTCAACATACCAACTCAGAGATATGTGTTTGATGAAATGTGTAAGTTCTTACATGATCAGATAGTGGCCTTTGCGCCTGACGAGGTGCTGACCGCCCTGTCTGAACTTCGGCTTCAGTTCGCAACTGGACTGATAGTCGACACTAATGTCCGACGTGCTATTGAGCGGTTGCTATCTCTTCGTCCCGCTCCTATTCCTCATGCGTTGTTCGTTGAGGACATTGAAAAACAAACCGAGTCTGGCCAATATCCTATGCGCGAAGTTCCGCCAGTGTGGATACCAGCTGATAATACTAATGCTAATGCTCCAGTGGCGGCACATTTCCAGAGAGTGTGGATACACCTCCCATGGAAACGATCGGAAGTGCTTCAGGTGAAACAAACTTTGCCCGATCCTCGCAAAAATCCTGCGGGGTATTACAAAGAATTATCGCAGCTTGTGGATGCTACGATAATGAATCTGGCCGATATCGACATGTTGTTTGGCAATGTCGTACCGCAACCGGTATGGGCCAAGATTCGTCACCAAGATCACGCGAATGAATTAGGCGGTGATTGGGCTGCCATTACAGCGGCAGACGCTGGACAAGTGGCTGCTACTAAACCCGATCAGTTGATTGAACTTCTTCCCCAGCGAATCATTACATTAATGAAAACGCTTATGCCAGCTATGAGGGTAAATTGGGACAAGTTGTCAGCCTGTAAGCAGAAGAAAGATGAGAGTGTTTCAGACTTCTTTACGAGGTTCGAGGAAACATTCGTTGATCATAGTGGACAGGATATGGGTACTGAGGGTGGACAGAGGTTGTTTGTGGATAAATTCGTATCGAACTTATTGCCCGATTTGAGCCATAAATTGAAAAATTCAGAAAGTGCGTGGGCTGTTTCTACCTCAGCTCAGATATTGGCTACGGCACAATATTACGAAAATAGAGAAAAAGAGGAAAATGACCGTGCCGATAAAAAAACGAAAGAGCTGAAAACTAAAGTGTTGTTACAACAAGCATATCCGTCGCGTTCTAATCAGAATGCGCCTCAGCAGAATAGATCGCAGTCGCAATCGAATCGATCGCAGCCGCGTAATGATTCTTCTTTCCAAAGATCTTCATTAGGGTACAACCAATGTGCTTATTGTAGACAGGAGGGACACATTAAATTCAATTGTCCTGCTTTAAATGACCGTAGTGGTGGTAATTCGTCTAGAGGGGGCCGTGGTGGTGCACAGCACGCATCACGTGGTAGAGGTCGTGGTGCTCAGAATGATCGCTCTGACCATTCATCGAATTCTAATAACTGTTTCGATCAACGTGGATCATCGCAAGGACGATCTGCGCAGTACAATGTAGACGATTATTACGTCGATCAGGGAACTGACGATAGTAATTACTAGGACAGCCGAAGACAAGGAGAGGGAGTGGTATCAGTTCCGGTTGATCAGAGAGGGCCTTACGTCGCAGTTGCTACATCGGGCGTCGTTGAGCCTTTTCTGTTGGACACTGGTGCAGCGAAAAGTTCTATCATGCATTCGAAACTCCCTGGCGCACCTTTGTCTGGCTTAACAAATGTTTCCGTTGGATTCTCTGGCGCCCCCGTTAGCAATCCAGTTTCGTGCCCTTTGCCCCTTAAAATTGGGCCTTGTGAGCTCGAAGCTCCATTGATTTTGTCTACTGGTTGTGGCGAAAATCTTTTGGGTCTGGATTTGCTTAAACGTTTGTATGCGACTTTGTATTGTTCTCCTGCGGGTGTAAAGCTTACGTTAGGAGAGAGAGTAGTCTCTCCCATGTACTTGTCTCTCGATAAGCTTCCACCGGAATTGGATTCTCTTCCTGCGTCTTTGTGGGCGACGGGTCCAAATGATGTGGGCCTACTTGATATCTCCCCTTATGTTGTTCAGTTGAAATCGAATGTGCGATTGCCACGTATTCCCCAATACCGTATCTCACTTGATGGTGAACGAGCTTTGTTAGCGATCATCTATGATTTGATCGAGAAAGATGTCATTGAAGAAACTCGGGGAAACGTGTGCAATAGTCCTGTACTGCCCATTCTTAAACGTACTGATCCTACCAAACCGCCTGTTTATCGTTTTGTTATCGATTTACGGGAGGTAAATAAAATTGTGGTTCCTCAATTCCCTGTTGTGCCTGACATTACGGCGCTACTGACTCTGATTCCAGCTACAGCTTCATGGTTTTCGGTGATTGATTTGAAAAATGCGTTTTTCAGCATCCCGATTGCCAAAGAGAGCAGGGACCTTTTTGGTTTCTCTCTTGGTGGACGTAGCTTCCGGTTCAAACGCGCTCCTCAGGGCTACTGTGAAAGTCCATCGATCTACAGTCAAGCTTTGAAGAGTCAACTAGATGCGTTTCGGTTGCCGGTTGGTGCGGCTTTAATCCAATACGTCGACGACTTATTGGTGGCTGCTGATACTCAGGACATTTGCAAAATTGCTACAGTGTCGTTGCTGCAACATCTCTGTGAGTTAAATCACAAGGTGTCACCTTCTAAACTCCAATATTGTTGTCAAGAAGTAACCTACCTAGGTCACTTATTGTCAAAGGAGGGAAGGAGATTGACCCCAGAGAGAATTGCAGCGATTGCGCGAATGGCTGTGCCGCAAACCCAAAGAGATGTGCGTGCCTTCCTAGGTATCACGTCGTACTGTAGGCAGTGGATTCCTAATTTTTCATTGCTAGCGAAACCATTGGTGGCTCTTACGTGCAAGGATGTTTCGACTCCTTTACCATGGACGGAAGAATGTCAGAAAAGTTTTTCTGAATTACGTGATTCATTGTGTTCGGCTCCTGTGTTAGGTACCCCTGATTACAGTAAACCGTTCACGTTATATGTTCACGAGAGGGAAGGTTGTGCTTTGAGCGTCTTAACGCAACCTTTTGGTGGTAAGCAACGTCCATGTGCATATTTTTCCTCGACCTTAGACCCAGTAGCTAGAGCATTGCCGAGTTGTTTGAGAGCAACTGCGGCAGCTGCGGTCTCCATCCGACAATCAGCAGGATTGGTCATGGATAATATGCTTACGGTGATGGTTCCGCATGCAGTCGATACTCTTTTGAACCGTACGAAAACTCAGCACTTGACGAGTGCGAGGTTGTCTGGGTACGAATTGACGCTCTTGGCAAGCCACATTCAGATAAAACGTTGTAATGTCCTAAATCCGGCAACTTTGTTACCAATTAGTGCAGAGTCAGATGAAGTAGCAGAACATGACTGTTACTTGCGAACAGAAGAGGAAACAAAAGGTCGTGTGGACCTTAAAAACACCCCATTGGAAGACCCGGATGGCACCCTGTATGTGGATGGGTCATGTTTTAAGTTGCCAAATGGTGATGTGACTACTGCTTATGCTGTGGTGACATTGAATACTGTTGTTGAGACTGCAAGATTGAATCAGAATTCTGCCCAAGCTGCAGAGCTGATTGCTCTTACTAGAGCATGTGTGTTAGCAAAAGGTAAACGTGTGAATGTGTACACCGATAGTCAGTATGCTTTCGGTGTAGCGCATAGTTTTGGACGATTGTGGCGAGAACGTGGTTTCTTGACGTCGCATGGCACGAAAATACAGCATGGCCAGCTTGTGAACGATCTTTTGGATGCATTGACTTTGCCTGCTCAAGTTGCAATTGTTAAGTGTAGTGCGCATCGTAAGGTGACGGATGATGTTGGTCGTGGTAATGCGTTTGCAGACGAGATTGCTAAGGAGACTGCCCGGAACCTTAGCACTCGAATGTATGTGACGAATTCGGTTAGGTGGCCTACAGAATCAAGTATGTGTGAGAATACTATAGAGAGTGTGAAAGCAATTCAGAATGAGGCCACCGACACTGAAAAGATGAAGTGGAAAGAAAGTACGGGAAGGTTGGATGTGAATGGTTGCTGGATTGATTTGTCAGATCAGAAAAGATGGATGTTGCCTGATGCGTATGTACTGGCCGTTGTGCAAATGGCACATGGGTTAGCACATATTAGCGCGAAAGGTATTTGCAAGTTGTTGGCTGATGTGTGGAAGAATGATGGAATTACTAAGTGTGCTGAACGTTTGGTGAAGAATTGTATGGTGTGTATAATGTACAATCCTGGCAAAGGAACCCCAACTCCTCCTGGCAGTTTTGCTCCTCCTTCGTATCCCTTTGAGGTGATCCAATTGGACTTCATCCATATGGAGCGATGCAATAACCTGAAATACGTTTTGGTTGTGGTTTGCGCATTCTCCCGATGGATTGAGGCCTATCCCCTCAAAGACAATACTGCTTTGTCTACTGCGAAAATCCTACTGAAGGAATACTTTCCTCGGTATGGAATGCCTAGAGTCGTGTGGTCAGATAACGGAAGTGAGTTTGTTGGAAGTGTGATGAAGAGTGTGTGTAAGGGCCTTGGAATTAATCAGAAATTCCATAGCGCCAATCATCCCCAGTCAGCTGGATTGGTTGAAGGGTACAATGGCACCCTTAAACTAAAATTAGCGAAGATTCAAGCTACGACTGGACTTTCGTGGCCTGATGCTTTGCCTCTAGCATTACTGTCAACTAGGGCGACTGTACACTCCCGAATAGGGCTTAGTCCCTATGAAATAGTGTTCGGCCGTCCTGCGAATGTGTGGGGGGTTCCTAGGCCAGGAATATTCTCTGATCTTGAGTTTCCGATGTTGATTGATTACTTACATGACTTGACTGCTAAACTGAGGTTAATTCATCAACAGGTTTACGACACCTTGCCGACGCAGACGGAGGGTCCAGGCCACCAGCTCCAGCCCGGGGATTGGGTGGTTACCCGAAATTTTTCACGCAAAAACAATCTGGACCCCCGCTTCACCGGACCTTACCAGGTGCTCCTGGCCACGAGGACTGCCGTTCGTCTTGAGGGGCGGAAAAATTGGGTACATGCTACCCATTGTAAGCGAGTCCCTATTCCTTTGTCGGCAGACCCGTGGGTAAGGAAAGGCATTGCGTCAACAGAAACAGAAACATTGCCGGCGTTTGTACCTTTTAGCGACGCACAGCTTGTTGGAGAACCCTCAGCGCAGCAGAAAGCCACTGTTGAACATTTGTCAGCAAAAGACTCAAGACCAGATCAACGAACTGATCAGCAGGACGCTGTCTCTTCAACAGATCCTTTGTTCGACGAGCAGACACGTCCCGGGAAACATCGATATTCTTTGCGATCTCACACTAAGGACAAATAAAATTTGCTTGCTTTGCTGAAATTGATAACTGCAATATCCTCGTTTCCCATGATCAACTTTGAACAATCGTATCATTGAAAATTGTTTTGTACATATATTGAGTTTTTTTCTCTGTATCTTTTTCCTTCCACAGCTGAGAAATATTGTGCTAATATATACATATTGTGTATTGAAGGCCGTAGGGCCGCGCGCGTACTTCCTTCTGGACAGTAGGTCTTGACGCTAGGTTAAAGGCCGTCGGTTCCTAGGAACTCCTGGGGATTGACTATTGCTGCACAGAACGAAGTGCGTCAAGAAACGTTGCGGACGGTCGTAGGGAAATGGCATTTTCGAAGCTGAATGATTTGGAAGGAGCTCAGGCATATAGAGTCAAGCTGCAGAAACTTAGTCGTACGAAATGTTTTGTATCCCAATTGTTTGTTTTGTTTTTGACTGCTTCTGCATTTTTGGCGGGTGGGGTGTATTACACTATGTCTTACTTCTTACTTGCTATTCCTACTCCTACTCCTTACCCTAACCTTACTTCGACTGCTTCTCCTCATTCCTTTCATATGTTACCAGAACACGAACAGGCTAGACGTGTAGAATTCCGCAACAATTCCTTTATCCAGCTCCTCCATCAGCATCAGTTAGTGGTTAACACTACTAATTGTTGGGTGTGTGGGTTGATGCCACATACTACGGGTAAGGGAATTCCATATCTGGTGTTACCGTATAGTTCCCAAGGGTCAGCTCGAGCATTCCAAACAATGCTTCGAAGCGCACTGGGTTTCCACCCCACGCAAGAACAACGTTCCCCCAACTCTGGTCCTACCTCGTATCAGAGGCTGCTATCGATGGCTATAGAGGATATGGAAGATGAGATCCATGATCCTTTTCTCATCCCTAAAGAGGAGGTACAAGCCTATAGGGTCCTAAGTAGAGGGGAATATAGTATGTTCACTAATGAAAAGCAGCTTAAAAGCTCGTCTCCAATATGGGTCGTACCCCACACTGGTAATCTTTGTCTTGTGGGTCGTGGCTCGCAAGCCTCACTTGGAGCAAGTGCTTGCACTGAAAGTTATATTCTGCCAATGTCCCCGTCCCCTGTGTTTCTGGCTGCCAAGGGTACATACTTTATCTGTCATGATCGTGCATACACATGGTTGCCCGCAGACTTCATGGGCTCATGTTTCGTTGCAAATCTGTTGCCTCCGACGTTTACTGTAGATGCCGATTATCATAAGACTAGAGTTGTACGAGGCGTAATTAGCGAAGAGGATACTGCCGGTCAAGAGACAGGAGACTTTTTCAAGGGTTTCCTCCCGTTTTGGGGACCTATGGTTAATAGTAGGAACCTGAGACATTTGACTCGAGTGGTAGAATCGACAGCTAATATTACTGCCAGTGCCCTTGGTAATATCACCACAGAACTTCAGGCGGAGAGACTTATGACATTACAAAACCGCATGGTTTTAGATGTTGTCTTAGCAGATCGCGGTGGGGTATGTAAAGTGATCCATTCGAGCTGTTGCATTTTCATTCCAGATAATGCTCCTACTGTCTATCAAGCCATCTCGAAGTTGCATAAGATCTCCGAATCCATACACGTGGATGTAGGGGATTGGACGCTACTTGGTTGGTTTTGGGGCCTGGTGTCGACTTGGGGTTGGAAGATTCTGACGATCATCGGGGTTGTGGTAGTGTTCCTGTTCACGTGTTGCCTTTGTGTGCAGTGTGGTCCTGCCTTATGTGGCCTCTGTGCTACAACGTGTATGAGACAACCATCTGTTACCAAGGGGACTCGGTTGGACAGAGCTATGCTACAACGACATCTTGATGGTCTGATGAATATCGAATATGATTCCGACTAGTGCTTGCCTACATGAGGGCAAAAGGAGCGTCTGAGGTTCCGTGACAATTGTAAGTGGTGTTTTCGACTCGCACGAATATGGTCGAGTCTAGTATCTATGAACCGCAAATGACGAGTTTAGTAAGTGTGCGCAGTTTCGCTGTGCTAACTTAAACCGTTCGTTTGTTATGTGGGTTTTTCATCTGTACCCACGGGTTCCATCTTAGATACGGCATCCATTTTGTCTCTTGCCCTCAAGTAGCCAGCGAACGGACGCTGTCCGCTTCGCGACCCTGGGACTTCCAAGATATGGCGGAAGACACATGTTCTTTGTAAGTGTCTTTATGACGAGGGGGATGCTACTGTAAGGCAGATGGCGCCGCTCGAGGCTCATCTTGCCGCACGGGCTTATTGTCTCAGCCGTGCATCTCATTAGGCACGTCCCTTTGATGCCTGTATCTCGAGCTTCTCGACACTCCCCTTTTACACCCTTTCCGATCTCCCTACTGTCTCCGTCTTCCTCTGCACCTGTCTTCGTTCCTATTTCGATCTACTTTACTGCTGATTGGAATTTGCTAATGGTGGGAAGATGGGTTTTTACAGTTGGGAACCGCCAAATGTTTCCGCACTTATGTTCCGGACCTTGTGTGTTTCAAAGTGACCAAAAGCGACCCCTCTGAGAGCGACTTGTGGGAACCAGGTTGTAAACTATTGTGTATCATGTTATCCTATGGGTAAAAACTGTATAAAAGGAGTGATCCACAAATACAATTTGAAGCAGTCTCCCCGAACTACACTCGATGTACTTCCTGTGACTTCTGTGTTCCCTGCAGTAAATAAACCTTGACTCTTTGACGCCGAAGGAAGTGTCCCGTGTCTCTGTGACTTGTACGCCGGAGCAGGTTACCCACGAAGGTTTCAGGTGTTGTGCCCTGGCACCGCTGGGTCCAAAAGAACCCAGTCCTTCACAGTCCCATATATTTCCTCTCTCTACCCATGCTCTCCTCATGCTTTATTTTAATTTCCTTCCCACCGGTGGCGCTCTCCCCCATACTCCTTTCCTCTCATTCACAGCATCTCTCCCTCTTCAGCTCGCCCGTGGCATCCTGTCCCCTCCTTAGCACATATCCGTCCCTTCAACTCTTTCGCCTTAACCCGCTCCCTACCCTTAGTAGAATCCTTTCTTTCTCCTCATGCCAACTTCTTCCCTCCTACTCTTTGTCTCTCTCCCTCTTCATCCCACCCCGTCTCTCCAGTTACTCCGCTCTACCTCTCTGTCACATCTTCCCTCTCAGACCAGTCTGCCTCTCTCCCTCCTGATCTATTGCCCCTTCACTCCCTGTCTCAGTGCACTGCGATAAAAAGCATGCATTGGCATAGCCAATAAGTCTCGCTTTTGGGACCTTATAGGTATTTAGTTATGCAGCACAATATCCATGGTGCAACAACATTAACTGTTGCATGGTTAAACACTTATAAGGTCCCAAAGGTGAGACCTATTGGCTATGCCAGTGCTTGTTTTGATAACATTGGTGTGATGGCTCACAGGGAGGTCAACTAATAGTAGCGCACCAAAGCGCTATCAAGGACAGCCTTGGAATAAATACATTGGCCGTCTGCCTCCGCGCTCTCTTCCCTCTCAGCTTAAGCCCTTTCTGCACGCCTTGCTTGTCACAACCTCATGCAGCCTCCTCAAGATCTCCTCGAAGTCACCTTGTTGTGACGTCACTGATGTGTGTTGTAGACAGCCAGGCCCAGCACAGCCCTAGACTAGTCACCAGCAGGAACTACAGCAACCAAACTGAGCCGCAGGTAGCTAGCTACCTTTGTTGCCGATGCTGTGCAGCCCGTGCCTGCCTGGGTGCGTTTGACACTTGCCACCAGTAGCCAGTATCTATAAACGGGACATTTGCTTTTCACTATTTCCAAGCGCAATATTTAATTGCATTCTTGGCCACAGAGTGCATCAACTACCTGCAACTGGAAATGCTTTCGCCTCACGTGCTCTTAGATGTCTCTCTAAAACAGTGCTTAATTTGGGCCGGGGCTTTCTGGTGCTATTCACCGGCACTTCATTGGTTTCCAGTGCTCGGCACCGGCACCGAATTGTCAACATCATTCTCAGAACAGTCCACCACATGGTGGTGCTGCTCATCAAATTTAGAGATGAGCAGAACAACAGTTGTTTAGGAATGCAATATACATTAAAATTGCTAATACCTGCCTCCCCAGCCATTCCTCTAGCTTTGGGGACCTGGAATAATCTGAACTGTAGCATTTATATGCAAGAGTGATGGTTAATAGTTGTTTTGGCAGCAATGACAAGGGCGATGGGTGGTGCAAGCTGCAGTGGCCTCCAGGTCAGAGCCCTGGCACTTAATATTTTACAAATCAAGCACTGCTCGAAAATACTTACACCCTCACCAAATGTCAGTCAGCAGTGATTTGCCAACTCACAATACACAATGTTAGCTCAGCAGTCTATGACAGAAGAATCTTTTCCTCGGAACTCGCATGCCCTGCTGTATGTGGCTGCTGTATAAGTTACACTTTCATAAATGTCATGCAATAGGACAAACACACAAAAGTGAAAAATAAAGGTTTTCAGATGTTTCGACATTTAACCTTCCTTTGTAATGCTGGATTCATGTATTATCCACCTCTCTGAAAATGATTGCCTGTTCAACAAGAACATCAGTGTCTCGTATTGAACTGAGAGGTCTCTAGATCCCTGGAACCCTTTCCGTCTCACAGGTGCTTTTAAACCAGCGTCGGATTGGGAGGGTGGACAGTTGGGCATTGGCCGATGGGCGGGGTCCTAAGAGTCACCTGTGGGCCAGTTTTTGTCAGCCAGCCCACACTGCCTTATTGTCTTCCCCACCAGGCCGCTGTAATGGGGGCCAGCATCATGGGCAGGGAGGCTCTGAGGGGGTAGCTTGTAGCAGTGTCGCAAGATCAGTGTTATTAGATCCTCTGCAGACTTTATCTTGCACTCCCGTGGACCAGAGCAAAGGCCCAGCAGCAATATTCCACTCCCCTGCCATGGACCATCTTCACCTCAGCTCCCGGGGCAGCTGAAGCAGGTCTGTGCTTCCCTTCACCACTGCCCTGCCAGTGTAAGTGAATGGCCTTCACTGGGGGCCTGTTGTTGGTACCTCAGCTACAGTGTTTTTCAGGCCTGGGGCGGGGTTTACATAAACCTCACTGTGAAGCACCTTTTTCAGAGAGGATAATTGGGAGAATGTAACGTTAGGGTCAGAGCGGCCGAATGTGGAACTATGGAAATAGGTTCGAGTCCCAGCTACAATAAGAAAACATAACCACCTTTTGCTCACGTTTGAAGAGTCTGCAAAGGCTGGAACCTAATAATTTGAGAGGCTTCTTTATACAATAAAAAAAGTCTGTATTCCTTCTTAACATAGCTTTTCTACCTTTGTTTAGTTTTAACTATCAGTCATGTATCATTAAAGCAGCTTTAGACCACATTTTAAACTGCTTTCATCTTAAGGTTACTGTTTAAACTTTAAAGTACATATCAATCAGAGGAGAAAATACCAGCTATAGGTGCTTTTCTACATTTTCGTATTGGCAAGAACATTAAAATACTGGTAATGCCAGTTAATAAAAACTGCTTGGTGGCAAACAAAGCCATATCAGCAGTTGTGACCTTTGGGCTTCTTTAATTTCACTTCACCTGCCGAGCCAAAATGTAGGGCTTCTAGTTTTCAACAATGTTTCTGGCTCTATGAGCTTTAAAATACATAATTTTTCAAACATTTATCTAAAACGTAGCCCGATGAGACTAGCCAAATTCTGTTTCATGAACAGGCGTGATCTGGGAATTTGGCCCACTTTTTTGGGGGTGCCCGTGCTGAATTGTGACCACAATCCGACCCTGCTTTAAAACCCCTTTCTCACATTGTGGTGGGTGTCGTTGTGCATAAATAGTGGTGTGGTTTCTAGCATGTGTGTCTTTGTATATTGTGGTTTCTTTTCCCACACTAGCAGTTTGTCATTTTTCTCACTGGCAGTAGTTTCTGTATAGTAGTAGTGGTATCTTTTAACAATAGCGGTGGTATTTTGTGTTTTTTTTCTCACAATAGTAGTGTGTCTTTTTAACCTTGGTGCTGGCGTCTCTGTACACTAGCTGTGGTGTCTTCTCTCACGCTGGTGGTGGTGTCTTTTCTCCCAGTCGAGGTGCTCCTTATTCACAGAAGCGCTCTTTTCTCGCACTGGTAGTGTCTTTGTATACTCGTACCATCTTTTCTAACAGTAGTGGTAGAGTCTTTCTTTGCTATTAGTGGGGTTTCCTTTATCCTGGTGGCACTGTCTTTTCTCACACTAGTTCTGTGGCTTTTCTCACATTGATGTTGATGTATTTGCACAACTAGTGCTGTCTTTCTACACTGATGGTGATGTATTTTCTCACACTGGTGGTGGTAGGCTTGTGGAAGAGGTGTGGCACAGTGGCCAGGGTGCCTGACTCCTGACCACGGGGTTCACGGTTCGATCCCGGGTGCTGGCGGCTGGTTAGCCCAACACCATGTGTCTCTGGACAAAAGCTAGCTTAATCTTCCCGATGGCGGCGTAGCTAGGGGAAGGCGGACCGCCCCAGGCGGCACTATCTTGAGGGCCCGCGGCTGCGCTGCATGAGTGTCCCCAAATAAATTATAAAGGCCGCCGCAATGTGCCAGTGCAGCGCCCTGAGATTCGAGGTAGCTAAAAAACTTTGGGGGTGGGGGGTGGGGGTACAGAATTCTCCACACCAATATTGTTCTGACCTCTCAAACTATGCTCCTCGGGATACAGGATGCAGGAAAGGCTAGAGGGGGTGATTCCTTAATATATGTGGCCATGGCTGTTTTAGTATGTGCATCGCTTCAGCGATCCACAGCTTCACACGTTTCAGCATGGCAGGGGGCTGGTTTTGTCTATCCTGAATTTAGAAATCACATTGTATGAGCACAAAGGAAGAAGGTCCAGGCAGAAGGGAAAAAGAATATGGGGGCCCGGATCCTTGGGTAGGATGACCTGCTTTTGAGCCGAAATGCAGGCATGGTTTTTGCACTGTATGGATTTTTGTGCTTACACATGTAAGATTACAGCACTTTATGATCAGATTAATTTTGATATTGGTTATATTATACGGGCAGGCTGCTTGAATCTTTTGCAGAGGTGTATATTAGACTCTATCCGGGATTGTGCTGATGTTTTCTTTACATATTTTATTCATGTATGTAGTCTCAAAAGTCCATGCTTTGATAAACGAGTTCTAATGGCCCCTATAGTTTTTTAGTACAGTATCATTTTCGCTCAGATGCTTTTTGTAGTTTTATTTTTGCTTAGTGAGTCTTTTGTGTGCTGTTTGACAATTGATTTCTTACTGATTATGATTTGATTCTTGCTGAATGTGCACCCTCTCTCTCCGTTTACTTATTGTATTGATAAAGTAAATGTTTAAAAGCTTTAATAAAAATGAATGGAAAAAAATTAAAGGGGTATTAAATTGAAAAAGCAAGAGACCTAAAAAGTCAAGGGAAAACAACTCAGGTTGGAGATGGTTCGAATAAAAAGTGGTAATTGAATGGATTATTAAAGGAGTGCGGAGGCAAATTGGACAAGGAATAAATTATAGATTTAAGGGATATTCTACCAGGCACACATTTTACTTCAGCTTGTTCAAAGGTTTTAAACTGTTGATGTTGACGTGTGCATGGTGTGACTTGCTTGCTGTAAGGTTGACCATTGGATCGAGCTGGACAATTTGGTGCGGATTTGAATGAATTGTACTCTGGATGTTAGGTATGTTGGTGAAAATGTGGTTGAATGCCTATGACTGATTGCATGGTCTTAAATATATCATTTACCCTAAATTTCGCAGTGGACTGAGCATGGTAAAATTATCTAGATGGCATGATGACACTGTCAGTAGTGATAGTATATGGCACATCTCAGTTCTCTTGGAAGCATGCGAGCAACTCTAATGTATGATTTGGGATGTTTTATGTAACATGCTTTGTTCATACAGATTTAGTCACCCCTCATAGCCAACTCCACAGCGTATCTTAATGAGGGATGCCCTCTGTAATGTACTTTATGTTTTGTTTTTTGTTGACAAGTATGACGTGATGTGATAGCCAGCTGTAAGGTATGTAGGTATGTTTCTGTCTCTGCACGCACTTGGCATGCTGCAGAATATGATGAAAATGCAATGATTGTTGGCACCCCTACCACCACTCCCCGATGACGGTGGGTGAATCAGCTATGGTGCCTGACACCCCCAGATAGGACCCGTTCCCTTGAAGTGTCCTACTGTGCCGCATGTGGGGTGGTGGGTAGTTGGAGGGGCACGTGGGATGGTTTCTACTGAGCTCTTATGGGGGGCTTGGGTGGAGCGAGTAGGCTTCCACTGCAGGGCTGGTACTGCCCCAACTGCAGAACTCAAGTTAGTCTAGTGATCAGGTGCATTGAACTCACCTGTAGTATCCTGACGGTGCTGCCAGGGGAATAGTGGTCAAACCCAGTGTGATGGACTGGTCTGCGACATTGCTGAGGTCTTGGACGGGGCAGATAGGGGACAGGGGACAAGGGTCCTGCACAAGCTGTGATGTTATGAGTGAGATGTCACAAACAGGGTAGGTAGAACTGATGTAAGTTTTGGGTTTCCTTCTGCTTTTCCTTCAGCGGCGTAGCTAGGTGGGGGCGGTCCGCCCCAGGTGGCACTATTTTGGGGACGGGGGCTGTCTAGCCCTAGACCGTGTCATGAATGTGCATGTAACTTGCATGATCAAGGTAACTATTAGCGGCGATACTACGTGTCTCTCTGACCTCTTTCAGGTGTTCGCCGTCCTTTTTCCCCAGCACCCCGCCAGGGGGGGCGGCAATCTGAAGGATAGCCCCGGGCGCCACAAGCCCTAGCTATGCCTCTGCCGGACGGCCCCCAGCCCTGGGACACCTCTCCAGAGGTAGCTGTGCGCTTTACAAATGCTGGTATTTCATTTCATTTCATTTAGTGTCTTTTCTCACATTAGCTGTGTGTTTTTTCTCAGCCTGGTGGTGGTGTGTCTAACATTATGCACTAGTGATGGTGTCTTTTCACACATTGGTGGTGGTGCCTATGTATGCACCCTAGTAGTAGTGTCTTCTTCCACAATACGATCTTTCTCACACTAGTGGTGCGTCTTTTTTCATGCTGGGTTGTGTGTCTTTTCTCATGAGTGTGGTGTGTCTTTTCTCACACTGCTGGCAGTGCCTGTACAGAGGAAGTTGTGTCTTTTCACATTGTAATGGGGAGGGGATAAGTTATATGTTGGGGAAGGGGAGGATGTAGGGGGTAATTTTCCCGATTGTATGCCGAAGGTGCTTTGTATCTACTCGCAGACCTTCTGTACAACATGTAATAGGGAATAAAGTTAAAAAAAAAAAAAAAAAACAGTTGTACCGGCTCTGCATGCTGCAGCTGTAGTCTCTGGTGAGCAGCTACTGCACCCTTAACGCTGACGCCTTACCTCATGCTGCTTGCTGCCAGTAAAAGAAGAAGTTGCCACAAGTGCCTCAAGCCAGAAGGTTCAGAAACTTCAAACTACCATACAAGCTACTATTTACCACCAACAAGGCAGTAGTCGCATTTGGAGCCAAGCATTAAAGGTGCTGGGAGTGGCAGTGAGGGGCAACAAGGTAGATCTTGCTGCACGGTTGTGCCCTGCATTGCGGAAGCGGCCTGACTAGGCTCAGGTATGGCTTGAGGCCTGGGCGTGCCCCCTTCCTCCACACTCGTTATGGCTCTCTCCATTGCAATCCTCAGCAAATGCGGCCACTCTGCACTCCCTGACACTAATGATAGCCAAGCCATTGGATGATTGGCCTGACGGGGCAAACAAGGACCGAAATTTGGATTTGCAGATACAACAGCATTTTCTGCCAGCTGGAAGCGTTCCCATAGGATGTTTGAGACTCTCAGGTATAACGCCAGGACAAGAAGAGACCAGAGAAAACCTTGAGGTCTAAGGTAATGGAAAATGCAGCAAGTGAGCCGAAGCTTCAACCCGCTCCCAGTGCTACTTATGATCAACGTGAGCCGGAGTCTGGCAACACACTGGCGGGAGGATCACCATTGCCTCCAGCTGGGGGTGACAAGGCAGGCACCGACCAACGAGAGAGAAAGCTGGCCCAGGCATATAGCTCTGCTGTCACCAAGAACACCATCAAGTATTTTACAAGTGCAAGGACTGGCAAGGGGGGAATACATGGCAACCAGAGCAAGAAATCCTAACGCAAAGCGCGGAGCTACCCTCCAGTGCAGACTGCCTAGCCGGCCCTGCCCTCAGAGAGTCAATAATCGCAGGGATTGTGGAGATGGCAGATGAAAAGAGCAAATGCACTAACAATCTACATAATTTAAGCATATCTTTGGAGGTCACTGAGATCTCCTCAATGATGGCAGCAGGGGACAATAGCCTAAAAGGCCCATATACAAGCTCAGACACAGTCCACACAAGAAAGCAGCCTAAACATGCCTATCCGCACATCAACCTCACAGGTAGATGGCCCAGATGTAGCTAAGTCTGCAGGGCCTCAAGAAAGGCGGGGAACTTCCATAAAGGCCATGGTTCATCACTTAGCGAACTACTATGCCCATAATTCATATTGTACAGAAACTGAGAGGCTTAATCGTGATTTCTCCACTCCCCTGGAAAAATGTAAGGGGGTGAGATGGCTTCTGCAGAACCTTCCAATTTTCCAAAACAAAACTTTGCACCGCATTTAACTGAAATAGAGCACTTTGATAGCAGAACAGGGTGAAGAAGCCTGGGGGGCTCTGTGTGCAACCCCCCAGAAAACTACCCACCTCATCCTATTCCATATAGTGACGATGTCCATGATACCATTATAAACACCATCAACCACTCTCTCGTTCATGCGGTCAAAGCTCTAACTTGGCTAGAAATCCAAGTGGAGCTCCCACAAATGTTTGCATATGGCGTGTTCCCATTCAATAAGAAACTGGACACGCTGAATCGTAAGTTAGACCTTATGGTAAATGAGCACAAGGGTGAAGATGGAGTGGCCGGCAGCGCTATTATTTATAAGCTAGCCACACTAAAGAACTGTTGTCCACACTAGGAAAACACTTAAAAAATCTCCAGATGGGCACAGTGCAAGGTGGAACAACTCCTCCCCGAATCAATCATGTTTGATGGAGTATGCAGAACATCTTCGCAAGGACATAATGAGAGGGCCTGGCGCGAGCCTGGCCACTGTAGATATGGACCTACAATTTGACACCACAGACCAAGGACCAAGGGCCCACAAGCAACGGAGTGTAAAGTTGCTCCAGTGAGAAGGCACAACAGGCCTACACAGCGTTTTCTATACACTCGAGCACTAAGGGCATCAAGCGGCTGCCCCATGGGGAGCACGCACACAACATTGCAGGTCCTGCTGAGAACACTACCGACAAACAACCATGTAAGGGAGAATATGCCAGAAGCCATGACTTCAGCCTGCCTCCAACTGATGGGAAGTACCCATATACCCCTCTCAAGATGACAAAAGAAAAGACTACAAAAATCTCTGAAAATCAGCAAAAGAAAATGTAGACATCCTCACAATGCACAAAATGGAACAAACATTGAACCACAAGTCCAAAACATCTTAGTGAATGGGAGGGGCAGGGAAACGATAGCAGGGCAGAGGCATTGGAGATTTATCTGATCTTTTATCCACAGTCAGCAACAAAAAGGCCATCCAAACAATCACTACAAGACAATCAAAACAGACACACTTTGGAAAGCATTCCTGCACCATGAAGCACTGGTCTGACCCTGCTCTCTGGGGCACACAAAAAAGGATAATTACACCCAGACCTTGAATTACATTGTGTTGGAGGGTCACGTTTTAATATCTAAATTCCCAACCTAGCATTTTTGCTCGACCCATGTAGAATGAAGGTCTCTGCATAGGCCCTGTGAGCTAAAACCTGGAAATGTGCTATTTTTACAATTTTCACTATACACGGTCAGTAAGTGATAGCCCACACATCCCTTGAACCCCCTGCATATAGGCCTACGCCAAAGCCCACTGCCTCAGGTTACCATCTTTGATAATAAAATCTACTAGGCCCCAATGTTCTTGAACATGCATTTCTTTTGTGTTGAACACGACGAGGCAGCTTGGGCATCCACAGAACTAAAGAAACTTTCCACAGTTGCAAGACCAGCGCATTACCCACACACACACGAGACCAGCTGGTACACCCTTGACATTTCATAAGTCTCATTTTGCTTCATTTTTATTATGAAAATTTCCAAGCTTGCTTTAAATGAAACCCACAACAACATCCTGCAACAATAACACCTGTTTTTTTAGTACCCCTCTCTCATATATTTTTCGAGATATCTACGCTACCAATGTTCTTTGTTTATAAATTGCGGTCAAGCATGGCCGGCCACTCGCTCAAACACCTGACGCAATGGGTCACCACTTCTGTGTCCTAGGGTTGTAGCAACACCACTGTTGGCATGCGGTCAACCACCTGAGCCAATAGGACTCCAGTACCAACGTCAATGCGGTTTAACCATTCTGCATTAACCAGGTATATATGTCCTGCACCCCACTTAGGAGCCTAGAACTCTCCTGCAAGTGCCTCGCAAAAGCGTGGGTTCTCCGGCCGGCCGTTTATCTGATTTGGGACTTCTATGCCTTCTCTCAGGTGGTACATCCCAATTTAGATAACCCTTTTTACCTTTGGATCTCTTCATTTATTCTAAGTTCTCACCCAATTCATTGCATTCAATTTATCTTAAAATTGTAATTCTTGCATTATTGTTTTTTTCTCATTTAAGGTTGGCCTCCTAGGGTATTGCCTATTATAAATGTGTACTTGTGTTTTATTTCTGACGGATTGAAGTCAGGTTTTCTAACTATTCTTTCTCCAGCTAATGAGTAGATCAACATATTCTCTGTTGAGCTAATGATTTAGCGAATAAAAGTGCCACTTCAACGCTATTTCTTTGTCTCACATCTGTGTTCCGTATTTCTCAGATAAGATTCGTTTCGGTGACTTGTGACCACACCAGAAGGGCAATTTATTCCCCTTTATCAATTGTGCATGATTTGCAGCCAAAAACCTACTCATAGGCTGTGGACTATAACACTTGAGGCATCGCCCTGGTGCAATTGAGTGCTCCCCCATACCGAAGCTCTCAACGAACAGCAGGAGATATCCCGGAAAGATGACGCCCAGTTAGTAATGATTAGGGTGCTGGAACCGGAACATCAAACTGTCAAGCAATGGGGCAATCCAACTAGGATGCTGGAGCTGCCTCAGCGTTCTCATTGGCCGCACAAGAAATCCCAGGCAAATGACACACAAACAGTAATGATTAGGGAGGCAGAACCAAAACACCCAACTGACATGCAAGGGAGCAATCCAACTAGGATGGCAGAGACTCAACAGGGATCTAGACCATACTACACACGGCCCAATGCTAATAGAGAAAAAGATGACTCTCTATCATTCTCATGCCTTTATGCTGACAAAAATAAGGATGGACATCCTTCTGTATTTACAACAGCAACATTGATTTTCACTCTGGAATTCAAGTCGAGGTGGCCTTGGGACTCCCAAAATAGGACAATATCCCACATCTCCTAGATAAAGCGGCGATCGGTGCAGGTAAGTGCGGCTGGGTGGGCTATGGGGGATGTCGACAGACAACGAAATAGGGATAAATTTAAATAAATAAATCCCAGTCCATCATCTCTCGACATCCACCTGCCCCACATTGCTTGACTGCACTGACTGCCACTTTGCTCTCATAACCAAGGGCCCGACTAATTCCTAGCATTAGAGGAAACACTGGAAAGGCAATTACAACCACTATTAAAATAAAATGTTGGAATGTGGCAGGCTAAACTCTCTGATGGTCACCAAAAGTACTTTGGAATACCTGAACGCAGGTGATATGCTATGCCTGTGAGTAATGTGGCCACTGCACCCACCTCCATTCCAGGGTACCATGCAATTCATATGGCATCCCAAAACAAAGTCTGTTCGAGACCAATAGATGGCCTTTGTGAAACTGGACTTGCAGGTAAACGTAAAGGAACTGAGGAATTCCACCTGTGACGTGCAGGCCCAGGAACTCAAAGACTTAGTAATGGATGGAAAAATCCCTCCAATCATGATGATAAATCTGTACGTCAACCCCCGCAGGGACTTGAAAAGCGAGATCACCAGGAATATCATCGATCAGATAAAAACTTTGCTCTATGATTACTCAGGACATGAGTGTATAATAGCTGGCAACTTCAACACACAAAATATGTCCCTATCTGGGGAAATTCACAGGTATGCATCTCACACTATGCTAGAGGCCTGCAGCACAGAATTTGAGCTGGCCTTGGCCGACCAGAAGGGCTCCCTGGAGGATAAATCAAAGCCTCATTTTAAAAACTCATTGACATTGGATTACATCTTCTTAAGTAAGACCTTGTAAAACAAATGTGAGGGATACGAAGTTTAAGTCAGAACTGAAATCGACTACCACCCACCATCAATTGTGGTCAAGTAAGCTCGAAGATTCATAGGCTCCATAATCCAGCTGGGCTAACGCTTCCAACCAATGTTGGCTCATTATGAAAAAGAGTTAAATGGGTCCTGTCTGCAATGCCCTATACTTAAGATGGAAACTTACTTTTTCTCCACCTGGTCTAGGGCAGAAACAAACCTTGGGGGCCAAAAATAACAAAGCTACTCGAAGGCCTAACATCCTACCAGTCCCGAACCCAATTTTGCACACCCATGTGAAACCAGCATTGACAAAGCCAATAGGTTTCGCCTGTGCGAGATCTGTCGGCTTTGTAATTGTTTTTTACACTTGATGCACAGCAGCTCTGGCTGCTGTGCAACAGGGCTTTAAAGGATAGAAAATAATAGCGCTATGACGCGGTCAGTATTGCGTGTCATAGAGCTATTATTTTTGTTACTTTCAGCCATGTCACAACAGTGCGGACGCTGTTGTGCAACATACGAAAAATTGACATATCCAAAAGGTCTCGCATAGACGAAACCTTTCGCCTTTGCAAATGCTTGTTAAAGTTAGTGCTGAGCCGTCGAGCTCAGTGCTGCTGTAGACCAGATAGTGGATGTAAAGGTGCGAAGAAACGGATGCGGCCCCTGGCCGTCCTTCGAGTATCACTGAGTCTAGAGACATGTTCCTATGTAAAAACTATAATTCACACAACTTTTTAAAATATGAAATATCGGGATGATTTTGGTGGATAGTTTTAGCGTCATATATTTGATAATACTGTGGAGGGATTATATTATTTATAACTACAATATTAAACCTGCTTTCTAGTTTTGGAATTTTCCAGTTCCTATTATATAAGCGACCACTCAGTGATGGCAGTATAATTTGGGAAAGCACTCCAAAAAAGATGACCCTTTGCTTAAAAGCAGGAGGTCTGCGCAGCATTCTTTGAGCCGCCTTATCGATTTCACCTCCCTAATCTAGTGCTTCGAAATAAATCGCTGTGCTGACCCTTACGGTTAGAGCTGTCGACCTCGAAGCTGGGGACTGGGTTCGAGTCTCGGCAATGACTCAATATCCTGAAATTCTGGGCAAATCACTTAATCTCCCTGTGCCAAATAAAAATTGTGAATGTGTCCATCTGTAACGCAACTGGTGCTCAAGTAAAGCGCTCTGATACCCGATGTCTCGGGTCTAGTTCGCGCTATATATAAAAAAAAAACTAAAAAAAAAACTCACTAGGCGCAAAGTGGAGGGCGGTTTAAAGTTCACCTTCACGCGAACCGCTCTGTGTGGTGAGGTGGCCATGTTTGACCAGCGTCTGACTCTTGGTAACTTGAGGGTCCAAATGACACAAGCAAATAAGAAACGATAGATCTGCATGATCAGTGCTTTCTGTCTTTCCTTTGTTGCTCTTTATGCTGGATTAAAGTAAAGCGCTGCAGGCACGTTTTCAGTCTTTTTGGCGCTATCAGTCAGTGGCCTTCCTTACAATTCGTCTACTGATGGTAACAGTTTGCATTCTAGCGCCCCCTCAAGGCACTCAATGGAAACAAAGAAGCGCATTCTATTTCGAGAGATGCACCTTCCTTTGCATAAGGGCGTGCAAAAGTATTAATCCTACTTCATTCAAAAGGTGAAAGACCGTGTAAGTGATTTCAAGTGGGTAGTGTGTGGGATGGCCTCAAAGTGCGACATCATGAAAGCTATGCGTAGCTAAGAAGAAACCAACGGGTGTAACAACTATCCAGCTCAGATGCCGTACTTTTATCGTCCTGTTGAGGATGAACAGCTGAGTTAAGTCTGTGACACTTCTCTGCCGCAGGCGCACACCTTTTCTGAGTTCTCGTACCTGCTATACTCATTTGTGCGTGGAGAGGTGGGCGCCTGTTTCTTGTTCCACACAAGGGTCGAGCTAACAGCCAGGCCATACATATGCTTATTGATATACTGCAACCCAGAGGCCTCGGGGCCAGCGCATAGAAGCCAGCGCCTTGCCCCGGGAGGGTGGGAGGAACGGGAACCCAGGGGCTATGATTTGAGACATATTTATTTCTGGGCTTGATGCCAAATCTGATGCACGTGCCATTGAGGGACCCGCTGCAGATATCAGAACTCGTCAGAGGCACCGATGGGGAAGAGCTGTCCAGGGAACCCTCGTCCCCCCCCCCCACACACACACACACACACCCCGTGGGTGGAACCGCTGCCCATAGATACACCCGAGGCTCTGGGTTGATGTACACATAGGGCTGAGTTCGAGAATTCCCCGGTGGGGATGGGCGGGGTGGGGGTGGAGGGAGAGGTGGCGCATGGGGGATATACATGCTGTTATTAAATTACTAATACCGGTGATTTGGGGGCTGGCTGTCAGGATAAGTGTTTAGAGTGTATAAGAGTGTGCTTGCTTTAATCGCTTTATTGTGTTATTACAAATCGCAGAAGTCAGTTGTTGATTACTACGCCCAGCGAGCAGCAGCAGCTTCATGACGCTTAGAGTTGGATGTACAGGGTTTATTGATAGGGTTGATGCCAAATTGTTTATTCTTTCCGAGATTTAATACTGTTCTGACGCTTTGTACTGTTCTACAACATCAAATATGTGAACAGAGCAAAAAAAATAAACAAGTCAGGTCCTGGGCCGGCAGCCAATCACAGCGCGGCCCGGGGAATGACGTCACGGGGGTGTCCCGGCCGGCAGATTCGGGGGCGTGTTTTTCGCCCTCTCCCCTTCCCATTGGCTGGAAGGTAAAATTCCAGCCAATGGGAAGAGGAGAGGGCGGGACTTAAAAAAAGACACGGAAACACCCCCGAATCGCGTTTTCACGGGGAAAGCGTGATTGACAGCCAATCTCTTGCAATGGCTAGCCTCCATTTATGGAGCTAGCCAATGGTAGACAGAGGCGGAACTAAGCCCCATAGTGTAGGATCAGAAGATTTCGCCCTGGGCGGAGCACCTGCTTCGCAGGTGCTACGGCCAGGTCGAAACCTAAAAAGGATGTGTTGCCCCGCAGAACTTCTATATATACTCTCCTCTAGACCTATAACTATATTGGGGGTACCTTAGCTCAGTAATACATGCCCCGCAGAACTACAACATAGAAGAGGGAAGTGCCCAAATATGGAAAGCATGCTAAAAGTTGCAAGGAAAAAACACAAAAAGTTACTTTGGGCACTAAAGCGAAAACACATAGAAGGAGTGGAAAAATATATTCTCCCTGCTAGCACCAAGTAAGTCAAGGGAATTTTGGGGCTATGTTAACGGTTCTGCAAGCAAAACGAATGCCCCAGCCAAAAAATGGGTTGACCATGTGTCACACCTTTATGCAGACATCACAAAAACAAGGGCTACCATAAAAAGCGCACTTGCCAATGACCTAGAGGATCTTGAGGGGAACCCAACTATAGTCATCGAAAAAGAGACTGTAAGCATTCTGACGGCCATTAGGAAGGATGGAGCTCAGGACCCAAATGTCCTACCGAGAGAATTTTTAAGGAGGCCCAAGCATTATGTGCACCTTATATGTATAGTCTCTTTATTGAATGCATTCTGCTATCTGCCATCACGGAATCATGGGAAGGCTCCATTCTGCACCCAATTTATAAAAAAGGGGCCAACACTTCACCTAAAACGTACAGGCTAATAGCCCTATTAGATGTTGATGTAACGGCCTTTGTGAATGCTCTCCTGCTTGAGCTGGAGAACAGGATTAATGACAACAACATCATCCCATGCTACCAGACGGAGTTCAGGCTGTACGCCTCAACAATGGTCAATGTGATAGCGCTCTCGTATTTGGGGGCCAAGGCTATTGAAAAATCCACAAGCCCGCTTAATAACTGTTTCAATGACTAGAGTGCTGAGTTTGTTGGAATTGACCGGAACATAATTTGGGTGAAGCTTGCTGATTGGGGAATACCAAGGCAACTCTCGATGACTATCACAGCACTATACACAGACACCTGGGTGCGGATCAAGATAACTCAAACCCACGCTACTGCAAAAATATTCACAAATAAAGGCCTGAAGCTGTGATACATCATTGCCCATACCTTGTTAAATCTATACACAGCTGATTTAGGTGTGGAACTTCTCAAAGGAAATATCATTCCACTGAAGCTAGGTCACACCAAATTACCTATTATTCAGTACGCGGATGACTTGGTTCTATTGGACCATACTCAAATTAGTATGAAGAGTACCGTGGGTATTCTACACTACTATAACACGCCACATGCAAATGCTTCAAAAACTGAAGTTCTGGTCTTTGGCAAAAGAGTGAAAAAACATCAATTAAAATGGCAGTTGGGCCCCTTAAACATACGTACGACAGCGACCTCTGACCCTGCTCGCAGGCAGGTCGCTCCCCACGCTGCTGCACGGCTTTGCCTGTCATTCTTGCCTGCCTCGCCGCCTGTACCCGCATTGTTTTGTCTAACCCTCATTTATTTTGTGCCCAACTTGTTTTCTTTTCTGTGCCCAACTTGTTTTCCTTTTCTGTGCCTTAAATTGTTTCTTCTCTGTGCCGAAATTGTTGTTTTCTTTCTCTGTGCCAAAGTTCTCCCGTGGCCCCCCGCCGTCCCTCGCTCGTTTTCCCGCCGCTGCGGCCCTGCCCCCCTACACTTCCATTCGTCACCCCGCTCCCGCATCCCAGCTGCTCCACCCTCCCACATCCCCTCATATGGAGGCCGTGTGCAGCGCCGCGGCGCTGGCGTGCCGTAGGCACGCCTAAGGCAAGCCCGTCTGCGCCTGGACCGCGCCCAGCACCAGGACCCCTGGCCCCCACATCCGCAATGACACCCGCATCTGCTACAACTCCAGCACCCTCAATGCCGGACGATCACGCACCTGCTGCCTGGCCGCCCCGAAGCGCACTCAATGACCCCTCTCCAGCCGAAACTGCAGCTTCACCAGCGCTGCGAACCTACCTACCAAAGAACCCAACTACCTCAGATGCATCCTTCTCAACACCCGCTCCGCATGCAAACATGCCATTGAACTCTGGGACCTACTGGACTTCAACACCACAGACGTCGCTTTCCTAATGGAGACCTGGCTGAACCCCTGCTCGGCACCGGACATTGCCATAGCCATCCCAGAAGGCTACAAGATCACCCGCAAGGACCGCACCAACTGAGAAAGGAATCGCCATCGTCCACAGGAACACTATCAAAATCTCGGCATACACAGATGACACCCTCAGCACCGCCAAACACCTGCACTTCCAGATCCACACCGACCCCAACACCACCCTCAGAGCAACCCTCGTCTACAGACCCCTGTACCCCGACCACAGTTCAGCAACACCCTCGCCGACTTTGTCAGCACACACGCCCTCGCCTCCACTGACTACATCCTCCTCAGGGACTTGAACTTCCACCTCGAGAACAACAACGACTCCAACTCCTCCGCCCTGATCGACATCCTTGAACTCAGACAACTCGTCACAACACTCGCCCACACCGAAGGCCACACGCTGGACCCCATCTTCCCATATCTTCTTCAACCACACCACCAAACTCCAATGGACCGACCACTGCTGCATCCACTTCACCTTCCGGAAACTCATCACACACCCCGCACCCCACAGATGCCTCGCCGCTGCTGGAGCAAAGTCACAGAAGACCAGCTAACCACCACCCTCGCCCAAAGCCCTCCCGCAGACCCGACCGACCCCGACACCCACAACCTCAGACAGAGGAACAACGACTGCGCCAACACCCTTGCTCCGCTCAAGAAACCCTACAACAGCCACACCAGAAAGAAAGCGAGCTGGTTCTCCGAAGACCTCCAGGCCTCCAAGCATACCTGCAGAAAGCAGAGAAGAACTGGATCGGTGAACGAACACTGGAAAGCTACGCAGCCCACAAGAACGCCACCCGCAGACACCACCACCTCATCAGATCCGCTATAAGAACCTCCTTCAAAGACCATCTAGACAACAACACACACGTCAGCAAATAGCTCTTCTACATCGTGAAGGAACTCTCCAACCCCAGCTCCAACACCAACAACATCTCACCCTCTCAAGACCTGTGCGACTCACTGGCCACCTTCTACCACCGCAAGATCGCTGACATCCACGACAGCTTCAACATCGCGACCGCCCCGGCATCCACTGAGACCTCCACCCCCACGAACACCACCCGCTCCAACCGCCTGACCTCCTGGACCAACATCAACAACGATGACAGCACCAAGATCATGGACTCCGTCCACTCCGGATCCCTGTCAGACCCATGCCCACACCACATCTTCAACAAAGCCAGCACCAACATCACACCCCATTTCCGGAAAGTTAACAACATCTCCTTTGAGACAGATACCTTCCCGGAGAGCTGGAAGCAGGCCGAGATCAACGCCTTACTCAAGAAACCCAAGGCGGACCCCAAGGACCTCAATAACTTCTAACCCATCTCCCTGCTCCCGGTGAAGGTTATCGAGAAGGCCGTCAACAAACAACTGACCAGATTCCCCGAGGAGAACAGCATCCTGGACCCATCCCAGTCCGGGTTCCGCAGCAACCACAGCACCGAAACTGCCCTCATCGCAGCCACCGATGACATCAGGACCCTGCTGGACAACGGAGAAACCGCGGCCCTCATCGCCGGGATCCAAGAGAAGGTCCTGGACTGGACCACCTCCTTCCTCTCTAGCTTCGAAGCATCCGCCTCCCCCCCTTCTGCTCGGAAGCCACCATGATCATTTGCGCCGTACCCCAGGGCTCAGCCCAACACTGTTCAACATCTACATGGCACTGCTCGCCCACATCACCCGACTGCACGACCTCAACATCATCTTACGCCGATGACGCCCAGCTGATCTTCTCCCTCACCAAGGACCCCTACACAGCCAAAACCAACCTCCATGAGGGAATGAAAGCTGTCCCCGACTGGATGAGAATCAGCCGACTGAAGCTGAACTCGGGCAAGACGGAGGTCCTCATTTTCGGATCCACTCCCTCGGCCTAGGACGACTCCTGGTGGCCGACCGCACTAGGAACAGCTCCAAAGCCCACCGACCACGCATGCAACCTAGGGGTCATCCTCAACTCCACCATCTCCATGACGAAGCAGGTCAACGCCGTCTCGTCCTCCTGCTTTAACACCCTCTGCATGCTCCGCAGGATCTACAAGTGGATCCCCACAGAAACGAGGAGGACGGTCACCCAGGCCCTCGTCAGCAGCAGAGTAGACTACGGAAACGCCCTCTACGCGGGAGCCTCGGCCAAACTCCTGAAACTGCTCCAATGCATCCAGAATGCCTCCGCACATCCCCCGTTGCAGCCACATCACACCCCAACTGAGAGACCAGCACTGGCTCCCCTTCAACAAGAGGATAACCTTCAAGCTCCTCACCCACGCACACAAAGCACTCCGCAACACCGGACCAGGGTACCTCAATAGCTGACTCAGCTTCTACACCCCCGCCCGCCAGCTCTGCTCCGCCGACCACGCCCTCGCCACTGTCCCCCGTATCCGAAGAGTGACCACCGACAGCAGATCATTCTCCCACCTCGCCGCCAAGACATGAAACACCCTCCCCATCCGCCTATGGCAGACCCAAGACCTACTGACCTTCAGAGGACTCCTCAAGGCCTGGCTCCTCGAACAGTAGCAGCATTCCCCCACCCCTTAGCGCCTTGAGACCCTCACGGGTAAGTAGTGCGTTTTACAAATGCTTGATTGATTGAAATACAACTAACTCAATCAGGCACTGGCAAATCCTTCTTGCACCCAAAGGCTCTGGAAGAAAAGGCAGCCACAACTGTGTTTACCTTAACCACACTCTACCACAACCTATGCAGTCCTACGGCTGAAGGGATCCAAATAGCCACACAGGCTAAATTGCTAGTTATGGGTATCTGTGTTTCCTGGCATGGATTATCATACAGGAAAATATTTGGACCCCCCTAAACAATCAATTGTACACCTATTTGCCTGGAGTTTGGATTAGTGAAAACTGACATTGAGTGTAAATCAGAATTTAATTAAATATTACCATCAAGTGGCCAGAGCAGACCCTGACTCAATGAAAGGTGACTTGCATGTGGCATTCCAGGATGAAAAGAGCAACTGGTCAGGGCTACTTAGTAATGCAACAGACATACTGAATTTGACAACATTATATAAGTGATTCAGCCAAAACGACACATCACCCAAAGAGAACTTTAAAAGAACAGGGTAAGTTTATATCAAGGGGACCGAATATTAATAAAATCAGAAAATATCGGGAGCAGGGGGACTCGGAAAAATCACATGAAACCAGTTAGCATCAAGTATGACCCTGCTTGAACTAAAGCACAGAGCTGCTAGCCCTTAAGCTGGATATAGTTTGCCAACTTGTCACCTTGCACTTTGGATTTCCTGATGTATTTCAACTGAACTGTTTATTCCTGTGATGCATGGCACACGGCACTTTGGATTATTTGCACCTTTGCTTCTCATGCTGAATCTTTGTTTGTGGTACCTTGCCTGAACTGTTTTTTATTTCATTACAAGACCGGAGGCTACCATTATGCAATGTACTTTTATTGCTGCCCCAACATGCAGCCCTTTAAAGAACATTATTACATCGTAAACATTTAGAATGTTCACAAGGAGTATAAGTAGCCTATGCACTGGCTTATCTTCCTCTTTTATTAGCTGATCCTCAAGAAGATAAGTATACATTTGCCTTTCTTCTATATTGAATAATTTATTAACATCATCATTCTTATTAACAAGAAAAGTGATCTAGGAATGTTTCTTCTAAAAATGTAGTTGTTATTTCTTATTTGGATTAGCAAGACTATTAGTCATACTTTACTATTTTCTTGTGTTTTTTTCACATAATGTTGTTCCTATGAGTGTAATTACCTTGTTAAACTTGCCTTCCAATTTACGGTTGACTTAGATATCTCTTAGCACAATCGGTGCCTTTCAACCATGTAAAGCGTTAATCTATCGTAACAACCAAAAGAAAGACATACCATTTCTTTATACTGCCGATTGGTTTTGATTGTTGACATTGACTTAACCCCTTCGGCGCTGATGACGAGCTTAGCTCGTCATGAGGTTTACCTGTCGTGCGCTCGTGACGAGCTGAGCTCGTCATGAACCGCGGGATTTCGCATTTTTCAGCCCACAGCGGGAAAATGCGCCGCAGCGATGCGGTTAAACCAAGTTCAAGCACCCCCCCTTAAACTGAGGTGTATATATATATATATTTTTTCTTTTTCAGATTCTACTGGCCTCAGAACCCCTTTCGCCACACACACCATTTTGCATTTATTAAACTCTTACTGGCCTCCATGATGAGCCACGCGCTCTCAGAAGCCTCGAAGATAGTCTCCATGAAATCGCAACTTCTCTATGAGATCTTTCCTTCCCGGTTTCCATGACGTCGCGATGTCTCTGTGACGATACAACGCGAATCCTTTAATGCGTCCCGTCTGAGTTTCCGTCGTCCTTGAAGTGAATAGTCCCTCTTGGCTTGCCGTCTTTCTCTTTGATTCTGGCCTCTCTTACAGGACAATTAATTGCTATAGATCTGCTATTTCCTCTGGGCATGCCTTCGTGAATAACCTAGCAATTGGTAGCAATTCTCTAATCAAAAGAGTAATGAAGGGTGTTAGACTAAAAAGTCCTCCCAAAGCACGATATGAATCCATGTGAGACATCAGCTTAATATTTAAACTTTTCATAGCCTGGTAAGACAATGCGCTGCTTTCTCTTAAACAGATATCCTTAACATTAGCCACATTACTTTGCTTAATTTCTTTCGAAAGAGTTTCCGATATTAAAGCACTTGAACTATCTAATAGATTTTATTCCAATGAAGGCGGACACTTTGACATATGGAAGAGAACCAAAAACCATGTTCGATTCCGTTGATGGAGCACAGATTTCATCTGGAGTCGGGCATTGCTTTATTTTTGTGCTTTAGACAGACTGCTTTTAAAATGACGCACATTTTGGTGCAAGTGAAAACACATGGCACATAAGACATGAAATGAGGCCTAGTCAGTCTAAAATGCTTGTGCTGAATTAACATGTGTTTTTTGCAGTGTAGAGAAAACTTGTGATTTCAGTGGCCTTTTTTTAGCTTTGAGGATAACCATAGAATGTGTTCTTTCTTCCCAGCTCTTTTTCTTGTAATCTACACCCCTATCCCTGACTTAAAAGACTTTGGCTTTGTTGCATATTTAGAAAAAAATATTTCAGTTCATAACACATCTTTTTATAATGTGTGTTAATGAACAATACACCAAACACTACACACGGGGTAAACGCTTTTTGCATGAAAAGCTATCTAAAACATGAAAGCATGTTGCTATGAGTATGTATTAACTGGGTGCGCTTTGAAAATTTACACTAGTGCATGTATAATGCTATGTTGCACATTGCACATTTTTTGCATGTTGTGCCCAAATAATAAGAAAAGCTACTTTAAACTAATAGCTTTGCTAGGTAATCTCTTATACAGGGTATTATTATGGGGGTGGAAAAACATAATGGGTTTATTTACATAAAGTTAATACTCTTTTATGTTTGTTTTTGTTTATGGGCCTACTATTAAATGGCTGCCTAAGAATCCTGCGAGGCTGTGAATTGCATTGAAAAGAAGAGAGCATGCGCAGAATATACCAGCTTGCCTCAAGTACAGAAGGTGTCGAGGCCACCGTGCCAATGTATCAGTGTTAGTTAAAGTATCCTTCCTGAGTGCGATGTGACAGGAAGGAAGAAATAGACTGAAACATTTTTCCTAGTAAATGTTGCTAAAACCTATAAATGTATTAACACATTCGACGCTCATGACGAGCTCAGCTCGTCATGAGGTACACCTCTCGTACGCTCATGACGAGCTGAGCTCGTCATGAACAATGGGAAACTCAATAAATCAGCACAGGGGGGGAAAAGCCTTAGCAGCCATGGTGTTAATCATTAACGCTTTTTTGTTAAAACCGGTATGGTTTGGAATTTGCAATGAGAACAGAATGGTCAGACCCTCATGCCATCTAGGCTAACAAATCAGGTACAAGCTTTATTGAATCTGAAACATTTTTGTGTAGTCTGCCAAGAATTAGAGTATAAATAATGACCTGTTTGGAGGCATGGTTGGCTTTAGGCTCTTAGGCTTAAGGGGAGCGGGTGAGCACTTGAGAAGGAGCAGATTGGATCAGACATCATATGGGTTAGGTACGAGAAACGTTTCGGGAGGAGATTGCTGCAGCCTGGGAGGAGATTGCGTCCGAGGAGAGGTGGGGGGGTTTCTTGCTCATATTTTTTTCAGAGAAGTCCTTGCACGTCATATTTTTGGCAAGGCAGATCACATTCCTCTGTGGACTTGCGAAGGGCAGGCTGTCTTACTCCTAAACTCAGACAGGCAGATTGAGCATCATTAGGGCAGATATTGCAGTTGATTAGAACAGGTTTAGATGCTAAAATTCAAAGTTTATGCTTTGACTAATTAACTCGTTTTTTATAGGATTTATTTGCCTTATGGATTTATTTCTCTTTATGTGAGATTTTTGCAAACTATTAATTATTGATTAGCCTTGCATAATTCACTCTTGAATTATATTTCCTGAACTCTTTAAAGAACTCTGATTGACATTTGATGCATTATTCCTTTTTTTTATGGAATGCTTTGTATGCAACCTATAATATGTCCTGTATTTTATTCTATTTTCCTGTTTTCAAAATTCTGTAACCTGATTGATATTTGACCAATGAATAAAGGGTCAGAGAACATTTTTACTTTTGCCTAGAAAATAAAACCCTTTAAAAATACTCACCAACTCTCTTTATTGGCTTAAATAGTAAATGCATTTTTGATTTTCATGTTTATGTAAAGTCTCCTGAAGGTAATACGTGGTGTCAAGGGCCCAAATACCTTTTCAGCGGTAAAATGGAGGTAGATGAGGTTTTGCATTGAGAAATTAAAGTGAAATTACCGCTGTATCACCGTTTTCTCTCCTTTTTTTAATGATTGTGAAAAATTATGTGTGGTAAGATGTATGAAAGTGTACAAATATATTAGAGTTTAGAGCAGATGATGTTGACCAACTTCTTTTATCGTATGTCAAACCACATAAACCAGTTTCTACAGCAACACTAGCTTGATAGATACAAATGGTTATGAGTGAAGCAGGGATAGGACTCTCAAGATTTGGAGCCCACTCTTTTTAAAGGGGGCCATGTCTGGTAAGGTCTTTTGGGCAGGAGGCTCCCTAAACGAAATTTTTAGAACAGCTGAGTGGTTGAATGCTAACACGTTTGCGAAATTTGACCTACGACTGATAGAACATGTTGGAAATATAGCTCTTGATGGCTTTAACCATGCATAATGGTAGCCTCTGGTCTGGTAATGAAATGACGATCCTCCAATTATTATGCAAAGAGAATCTTGATTTCATTAAAGACAGAGGGAGGCTGGACTGCTGGGGTATGTCCAGTACACTAAGCCGGAAAAGCGTAAACTACACGCCATGTTACTTCTGCTTGCCAAACGAAGAGTAGCCATACATTGGGGGATAAACGCGAGCAAAGCATGAATACAAGATGTTAGTTTTAGCCACACTCAACTAAATACCTTTTGGGAGCTAATGCCAGCAGCCTCTCGCCCCAAAAATATATGCAGGGCTCGAAAATTCCACTCGACCACTCGCATAGTCGAGCTAAATTTAACAAGGTTGAGCTGTTTTTAGGTCCTACTCACCCTTTCTGGCGAATAGGAAAACAAACCAGCAAATGTGACAAGATAACAAGATTTAAAGGCATTTTTATTGCTTACAAAGTTAATGAGCAATAAAGATGCCTTTAAATCTTGTTATCTTGTCACATTTGCTCCACTTTCAGAGACGGAGGTCAAGTAGGTTGCAGTTAGGTCGAGGATATCTTTTAAGGTACTAGTCCTGCAGGACTAGTACCAGTTTTTGGATTTTTCGAGCCCTCATATGGGGCCCTTTCTGCATTGGCTGGAGGCATACAGGCTGGCAGCGCCCCCTCCCCTACCTCCGCATACATTTGAGGATTACACTAGCGAGGGCTGTGCAGGCGTGGAGGGAGTGGTGGGTTGACACCTTGGAGGACTATGCTGACTAGATTACTATGAAATGCCCGTCAGCTGGAATCTGTATGAAAATGGACTATGTGCCATAGTGTTGCAATGCACCTGCAACCCAGTTCGTGCCCCTGGTTGCAATTTGACTCTGAATGAGAATATAATGCTTCCTGACTGTTTCGTTCTGTTTCTGCTGTTACACATTCAAACTGTATCCTTGTCAAACTATATTGACTGTATTGTTGTATGGCGTTTTAGGATCCGAGCGAAATTTCCCGATTCATGCCCTTATATAGGTACAATTCACATTGCCCTAATATAGGCATAGAAATCATACCCTTATTTAGACATAGCCTATGCAGTCCAAATATAGGGATGGCAACTTCCACCCGTACGAAAACGTCACAACGATTTCTTGGAAAATCGGCTTAAGCAATCAGGGACCTCCCCTTGCTTGAATATTGATTTGTCCAAGAACTCATGGACTTTACAAAGAACTACTATTCCCTTGGGGTTCTTTTCTGACATTATTATGCCCGACTTTAGGTCAAACTAGGCACCTTCAAGGTATAAATATGTCCTCACTTGCTCTTGTAAGACATGGTGGTTCGGAGCAGCTCGACTATCTACTTGCCCGACACAGCTCGCTACTGCAAGTGCCGAAGGAAGCCGACCCTCCAGCTGACGCACTGATCGAGAAGCTGTCCTTTCTCTCGCTGAGAATCCAGCTCCAGTGTTTCCAAGCTCCCCTTGCTGGGTGTTGGGAAATCGAGTCCCGAGACAGAGATTCCAGACCTCCTTCATTCTAAACTAAAGGTATGGGGCTGATTAGAACCTAAGAAATCTTGGATAGATTCTTGGCAAAGATAACCAAACCTATGCTACACAATACTTACTCTCTCCCGCATACTAGTCTTAGGTTAGGTACATTGGGGTAGGCGTATTTTAGAAGCACTAGTTGAGTATTTTAGCCTGTGTATTTATGTATGTATTTTGTATATGGCTTAGAAACCATACAATACTTTAATAGTATTATTTTATAATACTATTCTCGCTGTATGCATTATACTTTGCAGCCTGCATTATGGTTGTAGCAGTTCACTTTACTTGCATGAGAAAGAAGACTGTTCAATAAAACCTTTTATTGAAAATGCCCGTGTCTCTAGTTCTCTGCACCTCTGTTGAAACGAAGCATGCACGATTGACTGATATATTTATCTATTGTTTCCGCTACTCTAGAGATACAATTCTTATTCTTGGGAAACAAAGTTGTCATGTTTATTCGGTTGTCAGAAACTAATCCCTTCTTGTGTATTCGAGAAAGTTTCTAGTGACCTCTGAGTTAGCTGGCACACTCACTATTAAGTTTAATACTTTCGATAGAGACCTAGTCGACCTGAATCCTATGTCTAAACTATAGGATATATTATTCCAATGCGCAGAGCCTATTGGGAATATAGGAACTACCCTACAGTATTACTCCCTGAAATGCGTGCTGTTGCTTTGCTAGTTTGGAAATGCCAATAAACAAAAACAAAAGACAGACGGAAGTTAACATTATCACACCCACCCTCACCCTGGAGGGGAAATTGTACTAAGATGAGAACGCAAATTTCATGGCGTTTTTCATATTTCTGAATTAGAATCCTTTTCACTTCATCGTATTCAACATCTGTCATTTTTAAGCTTGCTTAACTTTCAGACCAGATTATCTTTACTTTTTAAATCTCTTCTCTTCTTTCAGATAATTCCATGGAGAATTCATGAAGGAAAAGAGATGGATTGCAATTATTATAACCAGAAGTGGATATTTGGGTTCTTGTGTGTTTGCAACTAAAAGTGGAAGATAAGCCTGTGCACTGGATACTTATACTCTAAGTAAACATTCTAAATGTTTATGATGTATTAATGTTCTTTAAAGGGCTGCCAGTTGGGGCAGCAATAAAAGTATATTGCATAATGTTAGCCTCTGTCTGTCTTTAATGAAATCAAGATTCTCTCTGCATAATAATTGGAGAATCTTCATTCCTAATGCGCCTTAACCCACCCGCCCCCAAGATGCATGGCACATGTACTTTGGATTAATTTAACCTTTGCTTCTCATGCTGCTTCTTCTTTCTTGATGATCCCATATTCCATGAGCTTAATTATTAACCCTTGTGGCCTCTTTTCAATTGATCGGATACATAAGGTAAATACTTTGGGCCCGATTCACAAAAGTAAAATAAGACAAAAGTCTCCCTTTACTACTTTTGGTAATCACAAAGAGCACTTACTACTCGTAAATGCCCTTTATGAATACCAAAAGTGGAACTTTCTGACCTTCAGTATTCGCAAAGGGCATTTATGAGAAGTAAATGCCCTTTGTGAATACAGAATGTCATAAAGTTAGACTTTCATCTTATTTTACCTTTGTGAATCGGGCCCATAGTTTTTGTCTTTTAATCACTGCATACCACCGCACCTGCATTGATTTGGTTGATGGTACGAAGCACTTTAGATCACTTGGATTTTTGTCTCTAATGATGCCTTCTCTCACTTGGAGACTCTACGTTCCATGATTTGCATGGCTTTTTACTGAACTGATTGCTAGCACAAGTCAAACACTTTGTACTTTCTTTGTTTTAATCTTTGGATAGAGTATCCATTTTTGATTTAATGTGGGGCATGTGGACTCTAGGAACTGGATGTATTATCGTCTCTCGGCTACCTCATGTTTTCACGCATATAGTGATTGTATCGCAATATGTTAATGTGTTTTTAATTATAATTATTGCTTATTTGCATTTTGATAGCATTGTAAAGATTTTAAGTAATCAGACAATAAACGTACTTACTAGTGACTGCATTAAAAGCGTTGGTTATGATACAGTCCATTTGTTCGCATTGCATCACAACTGACTTAGTCCCTCAGCCCTCTGATGTTCATAAATTGAACACCAGTGCCTAATTTGAGCTGGAAGTTGCAGGTGGGACCCACAGTCATTATTGTTTTGAGGACTGGCACTTATTTTTCCTTGTCAGGCTTTGCTGCAGAAGAAGCGAGAAAAAAACATTAAAGAGGCAAAGGAAGAGAAAGACCGAAACAGGAAACAACTATGACAAAGGAAGAAAGAGAAGCTCACAGAGGAGATAAAGGCAGCAGGGGGTGTCTGGTGGTGCATGAAAGAAGCACTAGGTGGGATCAAGACTAAGCAGCCTTGATATTAGGCACCGCCGAAATTCAACAGTGTTGGCCACTGGCTTCTGGGCTGAATTTTGGGCCCTCTCACATATTTATGTTCAAATTATGCATTGTTATCACTTGTATTTACAATGGTTAGAAACATAGAGCAGTGGTAGTAAGCAGCACAGAAAAATAAGCTATTTTTAATTATCATGGATTCTTTAGTCCTTTTCCTTCTTGTTCCTCTCACGCCTTCTTCACACTTCTTGTTCCACCAACTTCCACCTTCACCCCTCAGCTCTTCTTATTGTGTCGCTTATCTAGTCATCCCTTTTCCCAACGTACTCTCTTTCTTCTCTCTTGAGTCCTTCTCCTCTCCTCCGGTCTAGTCCATTTTCCCACCTTTTGATGTTGATATGGGTTTTCTATGAAAAGGGAGGGACAGAGAGCCGGGTTAGGAGGTCCTGTACACAGGCTCCCAGGTAAAGCTAACATCTAGAGGGGGTGTGCAGTTCCTATCAGGACTTGTGGGAAAGACAGGACTTTCTTCGTGATGCCCTCACACACCCGAGAGGTGTCATGCTTCATCATCAGGCATTTGCCCCTCGTCAGGCCAGCGCTGCAATGCCTGACGGGCTCCCGAAACCGGGGCTCTTTGCCAGGGATCTTTTGAAGAAGCCGTAAGGTGTGTGCTGGTGTGGGGGCTGGGTAGAGCACAAGGGGGTGAATAGTTAAAATAGGCATGGAGCAGTTCTATTGAATCAAATTTTAATAAACTGGGTAGCTAGGTTAGGGCGAAGGCAAGTTGCCTATCTATGCCTATGACCGGAGCAACAACGTGCTCTGGCCATCCCCGCCAGCCCATGACGTTGTAACTAGGGGTCTACAGAACTCCCCAGTACACGTCTACTAGGACATTCCTACCGCTCCTGGTAATTTAGGTCACTGTACTGAATACCAGGCGGTAGTGCACTTTATCACACTTCTTTTTACCGGTCCTGACGAAGTGCCAACTGACCCGTTAGGGGCAAGTCAGGCACGAAACATGTTGACAATTCACACATAGATTGACCCTTGAGGAACATTATTTTCCACACAGGGGCACACACACAGTTTTTTAATTAGGCTAGAGCTACCTAGTTTATTAAAATGTGATTCAATAGGACTACTCCATACATATTTTAACTATTTCATCCTCTTGTGCACTACCCAGACCCCACACCTGCACGTACCTTACGGCTTCATCTTCAAAAGATCCCCGGCAAAGAGCTCTGGTTTTCGAAGCCTATCAGCCATTGCAGCGCCGGCCTGACAAGTGGCAAACGCTCGATGATGAAGCATGACACCTCTCTGGGTGTGTGAGGGCATCACAAAGAAAGACCTGTCTTTCGCACATGTCCTGATAGGGACTGCACACCCCCTCTAGATCTTAGATATGTGTTTTCTCCCTCTTCTCCTTTGTTTTTCTCGGGTCCAGCTCGTCTTTTTTTCTCCCGTCTTGCCCCTTCTTTCTCTTTTTTTCTGCATATTAGCTCTTTTTCCTTCACCTCCTCAAGCCAACAGAATGTCCCCTTTCTTTTCCCTCCTGCCCTTGCCGCGCCTTTCCTCCCTTCTGCCTTTCCACCCTTTTTGTCCCTTAAGCAGAGCTGGAATTAAGGGGGAATCAGCCAGATCCCAGATCCAGCAGCGAATATTGAGCCGGATTCAGGATTATTGTGGCATCAGCACCATCCGTCAGAGCTTTAGATGCCTCTCTTTTATAGGTTTCTGGAACTCTAAAAGGCTTAATGTTCTAGAAAAATAGTGGTTGTGCAAATAGGTCCACAGTTTGCTTTCAGCAGAACTATTAAGAAGGCTTGCTTGCTCCCTTGCTGGAACAGCAGCTGAATTATTATTTTACTATTTGAATAATTTGGGTGTGTTTTAAGTCAGCACCACCTAATCACCTTAGGTTTATCTGAAGATTTTCATTGGAAGTGATACACGGCCATATAAGTTTACCGTGAGAAACTGTGCTGTTTGAAAAAAATATTACGTTATTGAAAATTGATTATTATTTTACGGCTAAATGAAGATTGAAAAATGAAATGAAAGATGCATGTACTACTGTTGGAAAACGAGGCAGCATCTGTGAGGCCTGTACAAATAACATGACTACATTTGTCCTTCACTGGGAACCAAACACCCAATTGTAGCGCCTGACTCTCAGAGGGTAGCATTGCAGAGCAGTCTGAGGCTTACTCAAGGGAGGTGGTGTGGGCTAGTAATCGCCATTTGCAGGTACGCGCAAATAACACTCAATAATTGATTGTCCAGTCTGTACTTTGCTTTATAAAAGTAAGAGTACATTTATTAAACACACACACTACTCAATAGCGCCGGCAAACCCTCTGGGGTAGCTGTCGCGCTTTACAAACTCAAATAATAAATAAATAAATAAATGGGGGCGTGGGGTCTAGTTCCACCACTCCCATATATGCACATCATCTTGTCCCCAATGCAATTAGTTGAACATAACCTGGGGCATGGGCCCTGCGCACAGGCACCACCCTGAACCCCTGCTTACCATCTTCGGTAGAGGGCAGCCTCGGTAGCCCACCCCCAGCTTCCCCCGCCGGCTCCCCCTGTGGCCAGCACCCTTGTGTGCTGCTGAGGGAGCTGGCACAGCAGTTCTGGCCTGCCCGCTCCGGCGGGCAGACACGGACCTTCTCACTGAATGGTCGTTCTTCGGGGAGTGTGACGGCACTCCCCCCACGCCCGCCTTCACTTTGGGGCCCGGCGATGGGGTCCCGGGCCCCTCCTCATCTAAACGGGGGGTGCACCGAACCCCTCGACTTCGTTTCTTCTTCGGGGCCCATTGTCGCGGGGGGGCGACGACGCTCCCGGCCTCCAACGCAGCATAAGGGGCCCGGAGTTGGGATCTCGGGCCCCTGAATCTCTTCAAGGGGGGCGCGATGGTGCTCCCCTCCAGCCACAGTCTGCGGGGGCCAAGGTGGGCTCCTTGCACCCCTCTGGGGTCATTTTCATGGGGAGCGCGACGGCACTCCACGGCTTCCACTTTTTGTTGAGGGCAGCCCCGGGACCTGACCCACCCCGGGGGCATCTCTGAGACCGATGGGGAGCACCACGCGCTTAGTCGTCGGTCTTCTTAGGGGTCAAAGGTCAACTACCTTCCAGGGGCCATATCTCAGCCCCTGGGGGTTTGATCAGCCCCATGTTTGCGTCCTCTTGCTCCTGGTGGCGCCCCCCAGCCACTGGGAGCAATCTCCTTTGCCCTCCAGGTCTCCAAGAGGGTGCATTCTGCAGGTAGCGGTCTTCACTGGCTCCCTGCGCCAGTCTTTCGCCTGGCTCTCCTCCTGGGCAGCTTCTCCCTGCGCAGAGGCCCCTGCTTCTGCGCATTGGTCCTGGGCTCTTCTTCTGGCATGGTTAGGGCCCCGGGGGGCATTCAGGGGTCTCTCCTTCCAACTGCCCATTGCCAGGCTCCAGCACCTTCCGCCTCAGCAGACCACATCCCAGAGAGCGCTTCCCTTGATGTGCAAGCACTTTTTAAAAGTTGAGTAGGGGGCTGACAGGTAATCACTGTTTGGCCTATCCAACAGCGACATATCACTTCCCTGCCCATGCCCCCTCCTTCTTGTCCAGCCTCTGGGTTTGTTCAAAATGGCGCGTCCAGGTTCTCTGGCCACATGGTCTCTGAAGCCTCTATCCCCCCCACCCTGCCTTCCCTCCTTGGTGCAGCCTGGGGCCTGCCACCTAGTGATGGATGAGCCTGTAGCCCCACCCATCTTCTCTTCCTGTAGAGGAGACCTTCGCTTGTGGGAGAAAGGTTATCAATCCATCCTGCCCTCAGCCAGGGTCTGGTTATGGCTGGCTCAGAGAAAATGACAGTTCTGTATGACCCAAAAGCAGTACAAATATGACTTTGGACTCTGCAGAATACTTCACATCCACTACAGTAGACTTTAGTGTGTGTCTGGAATCTGTAGGCCTTATTGAAGTTACTCTAGTGAAGTGAAAAACACAGTAAAACACTCTGACTTTCCCTGGCAAGTTCCTTTCCAGTGTATAAAGCCTATTCCAAGACACCACCCAATTCTGCATAAGTCCTGCCACACCTTTCACTTTGTAGCTGCTCCTGGACTGCGCACACTAGGAATCTCCCCTGTGCAGCCCCTATACGTGTGCACACGCATGTACACATGTGTATGCATGTAACCAGTGCGGTGTTCCTGACTCCAGCTGCTGCGCAGTGGCCTGGACAAGGCAGGGGGACACCAGTAAAATCCCCATGCAGTCTCTTACATCCTGAGTTCACTGTGGGTGAGTCCCAGTTTATGAGGCTCCCCCTCAGTAAAAGCTCAAAAATTAGGTGCTCAAAAAGCGAAAAATCTGGGCGGCCCATAGTGTCAGAACCACCTTCTAACAACTACATTTAGCACAATGCAATGGCATCTTACTGAAGACAGCGTTACTAAAAACGCACACCTTGGAAAATGATTTGTTTGAGTAGTATCACAGTCTATGTTTAGGTCCATTTCAGCTCCCGCCGAATCAGCATTTATCCCGACCTGCTTCCAGTATATGTGTGTATGTATATGTATATATATATATATATTCACTGAAAAAACCATAGGTTGTAGACCATATATAGTTAGGAATTAGCATTTACAAAACCTTATTTTACTCACACAAAACCATTGAAATTCGCATATATAGTTAGTTGCACTAACTATATATCGCGCACCCGCAATCCACTGCTGATCATGTCACATATTACATCATTCATGACATGGTCAGTGACAACACGGATGACATCACTGATGACATCTCAAATGACATCACTGATGACATCACTGATGACATCTCAAATGACATCACTGATGACATCACTGATGACATCACTGATGACATCTCATTAGACATTACTGATCACATCACTGATGACATCATTCATGTGATAATACGATGAACCTCTTCAGACTCTAATATAACCTTAGATACACTCAGTGTAAACAGACACTCACAGACTGTCACTCATCCATAGAGTTACTCACACACCTAGTCAGTCATGCAAAGAATCAATCACACCTCAATTTCCTCAACTATACAGTTATACACACCTTACTTATTCAAACATATACTAACACATATTTACTCTCTTATACAATCCCTGATACAAGTTCACAATGATCCATACAGCCACTCACACATTCACTGGCTCTTATGCACAGTTATTTATATATGCCAACTCTCACATGTACTGTGTTTTACATATGTACTTACTTTGACATGTAGCACTGAGATATCCATTCACTCACCAATACACTCATGCACACAGTCAACCGCCCATACAGCTGTTTCCACATGCACTTTTGAACCCATACATCTAGTGAATCAACTGCTCACACATCTATGCACAGAGTCATACACCTCCCAGCCACCCACACACACACTCAGTCTCCCATACAAATACTTGGACAACCAATCAATAACCCATATAGTTACTCATATAGCTACTGATCAACACATGCAGCAGTTTACAGAACAACAGACATAATGATGCACAAATTAAGACAGATTAGTCACTAACCCATGCACTCAGTGAGACACATTTAATCACTCACTCATACAGTCAGTCATGCACCTACTAAATCCTTCATCCAGACACTTTTTTTTTGTTAAAGTTTACTTTATTACAACTCCAGGTCACATACACAGCCAACATCGCCTACAACCCGGAGGCCGGCGGCATCAGGAACGGGAAAGGGGAGAAAAAACACGCCTATCAAACCCCTGCGTAAAAGTAAATGACACAGCCGTAACATCCAACAGCCCAAGGGCCTGGCGGCAAGAGCGCAGGCGCGGAGCCAGTGTGTAGAGGTAGCAGAACATATCAGCTACCGTCGGAGAGCTATAATTTGTAAGCAGGATGCAAGTACCGCAATGCAAACAGAGTCAGACCCAGGTGTAACAAGGCGTGTCAGAGTAGGAGGATCGACATAGCCATCCGGGAAGGACTGCGTAGAAACCCAGACCCAGATCAGAACAAACCCACCCTCCCCCAATGAAGAACTAGCCAGACTACCTAAACCCGTGTCCACCACCCACCCCCCACCCTACACTACTACCATTAACCCTCCAGCTAGGCTGAGGGGGAATGAACAGTCGCCCGCGAAGGCGAGATGACGCTCCAAGAGGGGGACAGTGGTTACCGCCAATCAGCGCGGCCGTCACAAGTCACATCCACCTCAAACACCTCAAACGCCAGGCGAGAACCATCACTCTGTCACAACGTGGAGGTTATCAACCATCATACTCCTCAAGCACAGCTGCTGCAGCCCCATCTTCCTGTAGTACATCAAGCTCCACACTCTCTGGGTCCGATTCATCACCCTCCCTCGCATTCTGGAACGCCCGAAACATACCCCAAAAGTTTTTGGGTCTACTCTTAGGCGGTAGGAGTTCACTATACACCTCCGATTGCGTGCCGCAGTAAAGCAGGTCTGTTTCCCATCTTTTTTTGGTAGGGACCGGCCCCCGCATCCAGCATAATGCTAACAGCCGTTTCGCCATGAGCAATGCCATGTCCGTGAGTCGTCGCAGAGCCACAGGAAGGGGTTTTGAAAAACCAAGTAAGGCGAGCGCCGGGTTGGGCAAGATCACCTCACCAAGGATGGTACTGAGGTCCGCAAAGACTTCTACCCAGTATTTGTGTATTGCAGGACAAGTCCAGGCCATATGGAAAAAGTCCGCTGTGTGAAAGTGGCAGCGCTCACACTCCGCTGAGTCTCGAAGGCCATACCGGTGCAACCTCTCAGGCGTGTAGTAGACTCGCTGCAAGAATTTAAAATGCACCAGTCGGTGCCTGCCGTTGAGAGAGATCTTCCTAGTATTAGTGGCACAATACCTCCACATGTCGTCTGAGATAGGAGATTGGAGGTCAGTCTGCCAGGCCAAGCGGGCCTTGGAGGGGGAACACTGCCGCTGACCATCGCCCAGCGACCTAAGAGCCGTTATCAATTTGCGCGCTGAGGGGGTTTTGATGACATAGGTGAGTTCCGGCACTACCGGTGGTTCGGCGAGGCCCGGGCCCAAAACGGCCAGAGCCGCTCTGCGGACCCTGTGATATTGGAAGCGATGCAGCATCGTCGCCCTGGGACAAGACTGAAGGACGTGATGCAGCGTTTTCAGAGTGCCCTCTGAAAAGAGGTCCCCCATGGTAACAATGCCAAGGTCACGTAGCGCCGTCAGGACACCCTTCTCCGTTAATGGAGTCAACCAGGCTGCCCATTCTATCCGGAGCAAAGGTGAATACAGCAGGGGGCACTCGCGGGGGCCGATCAGAGCATGCCAAGCATGATTCGTGGCAGCTATGGAGTCCAGATTGCCGACCCGTCTATCGGGCGGATAGCATACCGTCGCCGGGAGCGGGACAGGGTCTGCAAAGAGCCGCTCCAATTTCACATGAGGTATGTCCGGGTCCCCATGAATCCACGTATGAAGGTGGGCACCCTGTGCGAGTCTGTAGTATCGCTCCAGATCTGGCGCCCCCAGGCCTCCCTGTTCGTAAGGAAGGGTGAGCGTTTTCCACTGCACCCGCGGCTGTTTGCCTCCCCACGCTAGGCGGACAAGTGTCTGCGTAAGTTGCCGGAAAAAGGTTTTGGAAAGGACTATTGGTATATTCACGAATAGAAAAAGGAACCTGGGGAGCACCACCATCTTCATGAGTGCAATCCTGCCCATGAGTGAAAGTGGGAGCCTAGACCACACCTCGACGTCATCCGTCAGTCTGGAGTAGGCCACTCCGTAATTCTCGCGGATCAAAACCTCCGGATCTGTATGGATGTGTATCCCCAAGTAGCGAATGGAGTCCGTGGTCCATTGCAAGGGGTACTCCGAGTCAAAAGGGAGCGTCACCGGAGTCAGGGGCAGTGCTACTGATTTGGACCAGTTGATGCGGAGGCCCGAAAGAGCCCCAAACCTCACCACCTCTCGCAGCACCGCAGAGAGGTTGGTCTCCGGTTCTCGGACATATAGTAGAGTGTCATCCGCGTATGTGGAGATACCAATTTGGTACGTCGGGAAGTTGATCCCTTCAAACCGGTGGTACTCTCGCATAGCGCAGGCGAGAGGCTCCGCTACCATGGCATACAGTAACGGGGAGAGGGGACAACCTTGGCGCGTGCCCCTCCCAATTTCGATGGGAGCAGTGACCAGGTTACCCATCCTCAATCTCGCAGTGGGTTTGTAGTAAAGGGCTCCCAGCATTTGCAAGAACGGCTCCCCGAGGCCGAATTTACGAAGGACCTTCAGCATGAACGGCCACTCGACCGAATCGAAGGCCTTCTCCATATCCAAGAATATGGCCACAGCCTTGCTTTCGTGTTTGACATGCTGGATCGTGCCCAGGACCGTGCGGATATTGTACGTGAGATTGCGTGAGGGAACAAATCCAGCCTGCTCTGGGGCGACCAGATCCGGGACCAGCAGCGAAAGGCGAGTCGCAAGAATTTTAGCATACAGTTTCGCGTCCACATTGATCAGGGAAAGCGGCCGGTAGGAGCCACATTGGTCAAGGGGTTTGCCAGGTTTAGGGATGGTGATGAGCAGCGCCTCTCTCATGGATTTCGACATGCTGCCCTGCTGGCAAATACCATCGAACAAGAGCATCAGATATGGGACCAGTTGCGCCTTGAAGGTTTTATAGAATGATACCGTGAGACCATCCGCACCAGGAGCGCTGCCGGATTTCATGCATTCCAGTGCCTCCGTTATCTCCTCCTTCTGGATGGGGGCCATGAGAAACTCCCTTTGCCAGTCAGCCAGGAAGGGCATCTGCAGGTGGCCTAAATAGTCGTCGATTTCCTCTTCGAGGTGTGCGTCCCTCGAGGAGTAAAGGGCAGTGTAGTAGGCGTGGAATTCCGCCAAGATATCCTGCTCCTCTGTAACCACCGCCCCAGCAGCTGTCACCAACTTCTCGATAACCAATGGGGGCCTACTGTTGCGCATAAGTTTAGCTAGGAGGGCACCAGGCCGCTCCCGTTCCCCATACGCCCGCGCCGTCGCGTATTTGCCCATATGTTGAATTTCCCTGTCCGCCTCCTCCTGAAATTCATCTAGTAAGGTTTTGCGCTCGACTGCAGCAGCCGTGTCCCCCGAGTCCGCCGCCCGACCCTCCAAGTTCGCTAGCTGCGTTTCTAGCAGCTGTAGGCGCCGTCTGATGGCTTTGAGCACTCCTGAGTGCTTCGCCATAGTCATCCCCCTGATGTAAACCTTAAATGCGTCCCAGAGAACCTGAACGCTGTCCACTGAGCCCACATTGGTCGCGAAATAGGTCTCTATGTCGTCTGCGAGTTCCCCTCTGAAGACCTCATCTAGGAGGGAGTATGGGGGGAACCTCCACGTGAAGGGGGGGATCCTCTTGGGAGGAGCAACAAGCAACAGGAGCAAGGGTGAGTGATCAGACAGCGTGCGCGGGAGGACCGTGCAACCCCTAACCATGTCGAGTAAACTGCGGGAAGCAAGCCAGTAATCAATGCGTGTGTGGATGTTGTGGTAGGCCGAGTAGTGAGTGAACCCACCCCGCCCCGAGTGTTTATGCCTCCACACATCAAATAAATCAAGTTTCACACATTCAGACAAAAGGAGGGACGCGGAGGGCACAGGGGACCTAGGGGGACCCGCAGATCTGTCAAGGGCCGGGTTCAGCACTAGATTAAAATCCCCTCCCCACAGCATTCTAGATCCCACAAACTGCCTGCAGCTGTCCGCAAGCGAAGAGTAAAACTCCGGGGAGTCGTAGTTGGGGCCATACACATTCACCAGAAGGAGATCATGATCTTTTCCAACACAACGTGTAATCACAAACCTCCCCTCCGGGTCACCTGCCACTCGGGTCAGCGTCAGTCGGGACCTGGGATTGGCCCATGTGAGCACCCCCCTGGCATGCGTTGTGAACCCCGCGGAGACACAAGCGGGGCCAAGACCCCTCACCTGTAACATAGGGCTGGAAGGCGGCAAATGTGTCTCCTGCAACAAGGCAAGGTCAATGTGATGGCGTTGCAAATAGGCCAGGACCTTCCTGAGTTTGCGGAAGTCGTTGAGCCCCCTCACGTTCCAGGATAGCAGTCGCAAAGAGCTCGGAGAGCCCTCCGCACTCAGTGAGTCAACATTAGACATAGCAGATTAGAAAGTAGAATATCGCAGAGCAGGCAGTGTGGCAGACACAGTGCAGTAGTCGGCAAAAACAAACCCCCCACCCGGCAAACCCCGAACCCCAAACAGCATGTCAGCAATAATGCACAAACAGTCAAGGAAACGCCCCCCCCCCGCCCACAGCCGACCATCCCCAACCCGGTCAGACAGGAATCATCACCACCCAACATCCCCCCGTGTTCAACTATAAACTGTATAGAACCCCAAATAGCTCCCGAGGGAGCCGGAAGCCAAAAGCGCAGAGGCAGAGGGATCTAGCCAGCAAACTGCTCAGCTGGGAAACCAGAACAAGTAACCTCTCGCGTGCTCCCATCCCGCCCCCCGCCCCAAAGTAATGAGCCCTGCCAGCTCTAGTCTTTACAGTTCCTCAATACCAGTCTCTCATGTAGAGGGGCTTACCCCCGAACTCCCCCGGCAAGTGGAGCGGCCTCCCACCCAATCAACGGTGTTACCCAACCAGATCAGGAGTAAACAGGTAGATCTCACCCAAAAGACATATCTCGGTGGGTCCACACCGGCCGTGTGTAAGTCTTTGCGCCGTCCAGTGCCAACAGATCAGCAGCGTCCCTCATGTGCTGGGCTACTCCTGGTCACTCAAGTGGGAGGAGGCGCCTGGGTCCTCCCGCCTATTCCCCTGATTGTTGCGGTTGTCCCTCTCCCATTCCTTTAAGGATTTCTTAAGATCCGCTGGGTCAGTAAAGAAATGTGAGTGACCTTGCCTGTTGATGCGAAGTCTTGCAGGATACAGCATGGCGTAGTCGAGCCCCAGGTCCTTCAGCTGTTTCTTGTAGGGGGCGAAGCGCTTCCTCTCCTCTTGCACTCTCGCCGTGAAGTCCGGGAATAGGGAGATGGCCATGCCTTCGAATTGTAATTTCCCCTTTTCTCTGGCCAGCCGCAGCGCCAAGTCTCTGTCCCGATAATTAAGCAACTTTGCTACGATCGGGCGCGGCGGGAGGCCAGGTTGTGGTTTCGGCCCCAGAGTGCGGTGGGCCCGTTCAACAATAAACATAGGGGAGAATGCATCTTCCCCCAGCAGGGCCCGCAGGAGTTTCTCCACAAACAGCTCCATTTTACCGGTGCTAGTGGATTCCGCTACGCCCGTAATGCGTAGGTTGGAGCGCCTCGAGCGTGCCTCCAAATCTTCTGTCTTATCTTGAATAACCTGGAGCAGCCGATTAAACTGTTTGCGGTCCTTATCCCACTCCGTTTGAGCCTCTTCCGCCTCTGTGAGCCGTCTCTCTGCCATGTCCAGCCGCTCCGCGTGTTTGTCTACCCTCTCGGACATGCGGTCCATCCGGTATGTCAGCGCATCGATTTTGGTGCTAATCTCCGTCATGCTGACTTGAAGACCTTTCTCCATCGTCCCAAGCATGTCCCGTATCTCAGAGCATAGGGAGGACTCAGATGTCGTAGGGCGCAGCGGGGAGGTTTGTGTTGTCCCCTCGGCTCCTTTCGCTTTCCTCTGGTCGAATGTTAGTTTTGGCTGTGACTTGTCTCCTTTCCCCATGGTGGCTCTAGTGGACATGTGGTCAACAGGGTCAGACGAGTGGAGACTACTACTCGGGATTATTGACCAGGGTCAGCAGTGGGCGCAGGGTCGTGGGTCTCCCTCGATTAGGGCGATGCGTCGTGGGGCCGGCGCCCAAGATGGCGACTCCCTGCCCCAGAATGCCAATCCAAACGTTCCGCAGAACGTGGCGTCGGGCAATACCCTTTACTGTCCGGTCGCCCAGATGGTGGGCAAAGTGTCTCAGTGCTTGGGATCCGGGCGCTCACCGCAACTTCGAACTCCTTCCTCCTTGTGGCGCTAGGTGCCGGGGGTCGGCGGACGGTGCCCCTCGCCGTCAATGTAGTGATTCTCTTCAGGGCCTCCCCACAGGCGACATTGGCTCCGTGCACCCCCTGGCAGCCCTCTCCGCACGTCGCCTCCAGACAGGGGGATGTCCTCTCCGCAGCGTCTCAGTGCCGGGCGCAAGCGCTATCGCCGTCCAGGAGACTCCGTGGGTGGCCGGGTCCGCCGCGGGCACGCACGCCGCACGTACTGCGACGCAACCCGGGTTGCTGTCTAGGCTAGGTTGGGGATCGCGGCCTGGGTCTTCGTCGCTCCGGGTGCTGCGGCACAAAGTCGCACCGCGTCCGGTCTCTGCCGAACAAAGGGGCCGCCGTCTCACCGAGGGGTCGCCCAAGAGTTCCCCACAGGTTTCAGTGCCGGCAGGGTCGATTAAGGATCAATTGCCGAAGTTTGGCGGGTTATCGGCAGGGAGCTCCGCGCTCGCGCGTCTTACATGGACGCCGGCTAGCTCCGCCCCCCCCCCCTTCATCCAGACACTTATACATCCACTCATTCTTCAATATGTAAGACATATTTTAACTTTACAGAAACATACAGTCACTGGATGTTGTCATCAGTGATGTCATCAGTGATGTCATTTGAGATATCATCAGTGATGTCATCAGTGATGTCACTGACCATGTCATGAATTATGTAATATGTGACATGATCAGCAGTGGATTGCGGGTGCGCGATATATAGTTAGTGCAACTTACTATATATGCGAATTTCAATGGTTTTGTGTGATTAAAATAAGGTTTTGTAAGTGCTAATTCCTAACTATATATGGTCTATAACCTATGGTTTTTTCAGTGAATTTTCGAGGTTTTGTAAATGCTAATTCCTAACTATATATGGTCTATAACCTATGGTTTTTTCAGTGAATTTCAATGGTTTTTTAATAGCAAATATCAAAAGCTGTAAAATGTATTCTTCTTTTAAAGGAAAAATATATTTTATATGCATTTAATATAATTTTTTTATGTATATAAATTTTTTGAGGGAACGAATTTATCAACTATCATGGTGAAGAAGAGTGTGGGGAAAAAAAACAAAGAAGAGGACTAAGAGGAAAGAACAATCAGTTCAAAAATACAATTGCTTTAAAGCAAGAAGTGCTTTTCCACACATTTACATTTAAATAACCCATAATAGAACATACAAAATATCTACAGAGGAGACGGTGTACATTGAATTTTAGACTCTTCATTGGTACCTACATGTTGGTACTTACATCACCCACACAACACAACAGCTCTATTCAGAGCTACCCTACCTCAAAGCACTCTAAAATATTATTTTACTATTTCCCTTGGTTTTCCCTTGTTACGCTTTCCGGAACGCTACCCGGTGCACGGACCGGGCGCTAACCGTGCGAAAATTTGAAAAAAAAAGGTGTTTCTTTTTTTTTACATATATGGGCCTCCTCAGCCACCCTCAGAAAACCTAGGGGGTCAGGATATGTCTCCCGTGCCCCCTTATACCCATTCCCAACATTGTTTATCCTCCATCTTGTGACTAAATTCGTCCGAAACACAAGATGGCGGGCTACCGGTGAGCTACCCGGTTTGCGTACCGGGTAGCGCTTCCACAGCGAAAAATCGAAAAAAAAATTATTTTATTTTTTTGCCCCACGGGGCCCTTTAATAGCCCCCACATCAATCCTAGGGGGTCAGGAGGGGTCTACCTTGCCCCTTTCATTCATTTCCCCCTTCGTTTATTTCCACCTCTTGTCTCTCGATCCTACCGAGAGACAAGATGGCGGCCGCTCCGGACTGTTTAGAATGTTGAGAGTCACCGGAGAGCCAATCCGCTTCTCCTCGGGAAGTTCCGTTACGCGTCTGGTACGCGAACCGGGGCGCTAACCGGGACGCTGTCACAGATATATATATATTTTTTTAACGTTAATTTCTCAAAATCCACTGGAGCACATATCTTGAGACCTAGCAAAGGCACATCGGGCAAACAGTCTCTACAATTTTGCCAAGTTTCATAGAAATCCATTCAGCCGTTCGAGCTAAAAGTGAGTCCAACCACCCTATGGAAAACTCAATGTTAAAAACACGTTTTGGGACCCCCCTTTTTTCTCGGCCCCCCGCTTGATGAAACCCCCCCAAACTTTCAGGGGACGCTCAGAAACAAAATGTGCCATTTACCTGAAAATTTCAGCCAATTCCGTCCATCAACGCCAAAGTTATTCAACATAGAATTTTCAGAAATCCCTATTCAAAAAATCCTAACTATATATACCTACTGGCGACCGCCAGTAGGTAATATATATATATATATATATATATATATATATATATATATATATATATATATATATATATATATATATATATATATATATATACATATATACATATATATATATATACACATATATATATGTGTATATATATATATATATATATATATATATATATATATATATATATATATATATATATATAATATATATAACATTTCTATGGCAAAATGAAACCCCTCATTTTGTTCCTTTGCAAATTAAATGTTTTAAGTGTTAACACTTTATTCCAATCAAGATGACTTCAGGTGTGCCATACTTTTGTCATAAGTAAGACTATTAGCGCTCTAGTTGTTCTTTAGAACACTCTGGGACATTCTGTCACTGGGCTATAGTTGGACTACATCTGGCTGATATTTGGGCTACATTTGTTTTTTTTGTCTCTGGTGGCCATCTTTGGGCTACATTGGGCTACATTGGGCTACATTTGGGCTCTAACATATATATAGCCCAATGTAGCCCAATATATATTTTTCAAAGTTAATTTTCGTAAAAACCACTGGAGCATACATCTTGAGACATAGCAAAGGCACATCGGGCTACCAGTCCCTACAATTTTGCCAAGTTTTGTGGAAATCCATTCAGCCGTTCGAGCTAAAAGTGAGTCCAACCGCCCTATGGAAAACTCAATGTTAAAAACACGTTTTGGGACCCCCCTTTTATCTCGGCCCCCGCTTGACGAAACCCCCCCAAACTTTCAGGGGACCCTCAGAAACAAAATGTGCCATTTTCCTTAAAATTTCAGCCAATTCCGTCCATCAACGCCAAAGTTATTCAACATAGAATTTTCAGAAATCCCTATTCAAAAAAATCCTAGCTATATATACCTACTGGCGACCGCCAGTAGGTAATATATAACATTTCTATGGCAAAATGGAACCCCTCATTTTGTTCCTTTGCAAATTAAATGTTTTAAGTGTTAACACTTTATTCCAATCAAGATGACTTCAGGTGTGCCATACTTTTGTCATAAGTAAGACTGTTAGCGCTCTAGTTGTTCTTTAGAACACTCTGGGACATTCTGTCACTGGGCTATAGTTGGGCTACATCTGGCTGATATTTGGGCTAGATTTGTTTTTTTTTGTCTCTGGTGGCCATCTTTGGGCTACATTGGGCTACATTTGGGCTCTAACATATATATAGCCCAATGTAGCCCAATATATATTTTTCAAAGTTAATTTTCGTAAAAACCACTGGAGCATATATCTTGAGACATAGCAAAGGCACATCGGGCTACCAGTCCCTACAGTTTTGCCAAGTTTTGTGGAAATCCATTCAGCCGTTCGAGCTAAAAGTGAGTCCAACCGCCCTATGGAAAACTCAATGTTAAAAACACGTTTTGGGACCCCCCTTTTTTCTCAGCCCCCGCTTGACGAAACCTCCCCAAACTTTCAGGGGACGCTCAGAAACAAAATGTGCAATTTTCCTTAAAATTTCAGCCAATTCCGTCCATCAACGCCAAAGTTATTCAACATAGAATTTTCAGAAATCCCTATTCAAAAAAATCCTAACTATATATACCTACTGGCGACTGCCAGTAGGTAATATATATATTACCTACTGGCGGTCGCCAGTAGGTAGTTATAGTTAGGATTATTTTCAATAGGGAAATCGCAACATTCTATTGTGAATAACTTTAGGGCCGGTTGAGGAATCTGCCTGAAAATTTCCTCAAATTGGCCTCGCGGCGCTCCGGTCCTTCCCTGAAAGTTTGCGGGGGATTTGTCAAGCGGCGCCGAGAAAAAAGGGGGGTCCCAAAACATGTTTTCCCCATGTTAATTTCCATAGGGCGGTCAACCTCACTTTTAGCCCGAACGGCTGAATGGATTTCCACGAAACTTGGGAAAATTGCAGGGACTGGTAGCCCGATGTGCCTTTGCTATGTCTCAAGATATGTGCTCCAGTGGATTTTGAGTAATTTAGGTTAAAAAAAATATATATATCTATAAGCGCGCACCGGGGCGCTAACCAGCACGCTACGCGAGTTCGCGCGCGGAAAGCTGATTGGCTCTCGGGTGTCTTTCAACATTCCAAAAAGTCCGGAGCGGCCGCCATCTTGTGTCTCGGTAGGATCAAGACACAAGAGGTGGCAAAAACAAAGGGGGAAATGACCATAAGGGGGCAGAGTAGACCCCCCTGACCCCTTAGGTTTGATGTGGGGGCTATAAAAGGGCCCTGCGGGACAAAACATTTTTTTTTTCCGATTTGCGTGGGGGGAGCGCCCGGTACGCGCACCGGGGAGCGGACCGGGAAGCATACCATGGGGAAAAAAAGAATGACAGAGTTTTTAAAAAATGTAGCCTTTTTTAATAAATTGGAGGTAGTTCTAAAAAGAACTGTTCTTTTCTTCTTTTTGTTGTTTTATATTTTTTTATGTTTTTTTGAACATTTTGTACTTTTTTTGGCTTTTATGAACTATTTTATATTTTTTTTGTTATTTTTATGGGTAGAAATAAAAAACAGGGAATTGTAAACGGCTCAACTGGAGCAAAAAAAATCAGGAAAAAATTATTGTTTTTTTGGGCAATTGTAGTTGTCACCAGCACGGTTGATGAGCTTTATGCTTTGCTCACCATAGGGGATGGTCTTACCACAAAATATACAAGAGATCTTGTATTCCCCAAACTGTGGTTGTATGTTTGGGACCATCTCCCTTGTCTCTGGTCCCGATGGAGTGGGTTGCTTTCGTGTGGAGGTGCTGGGTGAAGATTGGGGAGGGTTGCTGGACAGTTCTCTCACCTCTGCCGCAGCATAGTTGTTGGGATGCCTGCGCTGCATGTGCCGAATCATGGTGTTATTGCCAAATGAGTATTTCTTATTAGGGTTGCCCCTTGAAAGTTCAATGCCACAGATTTGGCAAGTCACCTTTGGCGCATTCACTTTCTTCTTGCCCTCTGGGATGGAAAAAAACTCCCATACAATGTGCTGCTTTGGCCTATATGGGGTATTGTCTTCTGGTAGGAATGTCCTACTCCCCTCCTCCTCCTCCTCCTCTTCTTCATCTCCACCACTGTGGTGTTGTGGTGGTCCTCTTGGTGGTGGTGGTGCAGATACTCCAGCTGCTGTTGCTACTGTAGCCATTTTAAAGTACAAAATATTAGTCACAGATCTCCAGACAGGTTTTCCTCAGTCAAAGGACAAAGTCAGAATAAGGAAAAAAGGTGGGGGCTTTCATCATTTGGAAAACAAAACTGTCCTGAACCAATGAAAAGTGTTATTTTCAGGTCACATGACCCGGGCTTTCATCATTTGGAAACCAAAACTGTTCTGCACCAATAAAAAGTGTTATTTTCAGGTCACATGACCCGACGCACTTACGCTACGTGCCCCGGAGCGCGTCGCGTAAGCGTGTCAGATGCTTACGTTGCGCGATCGTATTCGCTTGAGTGCTTCCGGGTGCACTTACGCCATGCGTATCACGCGGATGCGGCTACGCGATACGTCACAATGATGTTTTCGTTCGCAGCAATAGCACTAACGGGACGCTCACCGGTGAGCACCCCAGGGCGTGCCGGAAAACTGCGCTTTCCGGGTGGCGCACCGGGAGCGCTCCAGGGCAAAAAAAAAATATAGTATTATATAAATATACAATATAGGATTCATTATGAAAAATATTACATTTCATAGGTTTGAGGCCCTATATATAGTTAGGAATTAGCATTTAAAAAACCTATGAAATTCACTAAAAAAACATAGGTTTCACACCAGTTATAGTTAGGAATTAGTATTTAAAAAACCTATTAAATTCACTGAAAAAACCATAGGTTTCACACCAGTTATAGTTAGCTGGAAATTTTACTGACATAAAACCATTGAAATTCCAACGTTATAGTTAGTTGGACTCACTATAACAAGCGCGCCTGCAATGCACTGCTGATGACGTTCCATATTACATCACTCATGACATCGTCAGTGACATCACTTATGACACCATCCTTGTGAGAGAGTGACAGACCTCCTTTTAGTGTAATGTAACCCTTGAAACACATATTCAAAAATAGAAACTAACATTTTCAAAAAAATGGAGATACCCATACCAGTTACAACAACCAATTCAGTAATTCCAACATCTATATACACATCCACTCATTCACCAACAGTTCTATATAGTCACTCCTACATATACTCACTCATCATATGCAGTGATACATCTATACATCCTGTTATACACCGACAGTCATCCAAAAGTTACTCACACACATACTCACACATGCAAATAAACTATTGAACATCCATTTATTTGCATATACAACTATACACACACTACCTCCTTACTTCTAAGGAAACTTACACATACTTACTCTCTTAAACAATCACTTATAGAAACACATACTTATTTAAACAGGAACTCTTGCAATCTCTTACTCTCACATATACTCACTCATATACATCAAAACTCACATACACTAGATTAAAATATATGTTGTTACTAATAAAGACAATAGTGAGACAGTCATTCACTCACTAACACACACATATACACACTCATCCACCCATACAGTCCTGCACATATACTGTCTTCAAAACACATACAGTGAGTCAGTCACCAACCCATGCAGCTACTTATACACAAAGTGAAACACTGATACATATATTTCAATATTTAAAAGTTACTCGCTAATATATGTATTCAATAAAATACACTTAATAAGGCGGTTAACCAATCATTTTTTTTTAAAAAACCACCCATTTACACACTCATTTATTCTTCCATCAACCTTTACAAATACATATATAAAACATATACATTTTTCAGAAAGACACACATTCACTGGCTGGTGTCATCAGTGATGTCATGAGTGATGTCACTGACGATGTCATGAGTGATGTAATATGTGACGTCATCAGCAGTGCATTGCAGGCGCGCTTGTTATAGTGAGTCCAACTAACTATAACGTTGGAATTTCAATGGTTTTATGTCAGTAAAATTTCCAGCTAACTATAACTGGTGTGAAACCTATGGTTTTTTCAGTGAATATATACATATATATATTACCTACTGGCGGTTTCCAGTAGGTAGTTATAGTTAGGACCTTGTTTCTTTTCAAAAAGCGTTTTTTCTTTTGCCAATATCTTTGGCGCCATGTGACAAATCTTCGCGAAAGCTTCAAAACTAATAGCCCGCTCCGGTCAGCTCCAGTCTTGAAAGCTTTGGGGAGAGTCGACAAGCGAGGGCCGAGAAAAACGGGGGTCCCTAAACGAGTTTTCCCCATGGTAATTTCCATAGGAAACTTTAGACACGGCTACAACCCGAACTGCTGGACGGAATTACACCAAATTCGGCAAAAAGGTAGCTTTTGGTCCAGATAGCATTCTTTTCTTTAGATTGTGTAAATCCGTTCAGTAGTTGCTGAGAAATCATTTAAAAAAAAATATATAGATATTTGAGCACCGAGGAGGAGTCACGACTCCTCCCGAGCACGAGCTGACTTCTGATTGGCTGCCAACACTCCAAACCAGGAAGTGTTGGCAGCCATCTTGTGACTAAGAAAACAGTAAAATAAAGGTTAGAAAACAAGAAAATGGTCAGGGTAGAAACACCCTGACCCCTACGCCTGCAAGGGGCCCCAGAGCCCAAAATATTTAAAAAACAAATAATTTCAGCTGGAGTCGCTCTGGGTGCACGAATCCGGACGAAATTATTTTAAAAACGAAGCGCGGTCTCCTGTGCTTAGTTTGTTTCAAGCCCTCAGTGAGCCAGGTCCCAAGAGCAATTGTTAATTATGGTGTGGGGGCCTATGGAGTCCCCCAGAGCCCCGGGGACCACCCCCTCCCCGCTGCTTTGTTTATCGTATGCGGGGGAGCACGCAGCTCCCCCCCGCTGCCCTGGGGACAGCCACCTGCCCAGGACTTTTTCATAAAAAATGCAGAAGCCTCCCCAACGCTGCCCCGGGACCTCCACCTCCCCGGGGCATTCCTAAGTATATGGGGGGGCCTCGTGGGCCCCCCAAGCCCCGGGGACTGCTACCTCCCGGGGCATTTAATTATTTTTTGAGGGGGCCTCGCGGACCCACCGCAGCCCCGGGGACCGCCACTTCCCCGGGGCTATATTCAAAATTAAAGTGGGGGGGAGCTCGAGTCCCCCACACTGCCCCAGGGACCACCGCCTACCCGGGGCTTTGAAAATCCTGGAGCCCTCGATGGCCCTGGGGACTGCCACCCCCCAGGACCAGCTCCTGCAATGACCCGGGGTGCCCACCCCCAGGACAGTGCTGTTTGCTATGACAGGGTGGGAGCACAACTTCGTAAACGGCTTCCTGCTCTCGCTTCAACGAAGCAAAGCAGGATTGCTTTTGAGCAAGGGGAGCTGCAGGTCAGCCGGTACCCTTGCTCAAAAGCAATGCTGGCTCCCGCTGGAGACAGGGTGCCAGCTGGGACTGTGGGGCCATTGGGGATCCAGGCCCAGACCCTGGGGTGGGGCACCAGGATCAGAAGTGGCCCGGGAGGGGGGTACACTTGGCCCCCTCCCCTTTAATTAAAAAAAATGGGATCCCCAGGGCCCAAAAAAGCAAAAGCCGGCATTCTCCGGAGGCCCCGCCCCCTCAAAGCACGACTGTGCAAACGCGCCCCCTGCTGGTGGGGCAATGAGGTCCCCTTGTATCCTGAGGACCACAGGACACAAGTGGACTTCATCCCCCGAGCAGCAGAGCGCCAAGAGGCGCATTTGCAGAGTGGAGTAAAAAGGGGGCATGGCCTCGAACCACCTCTCCGCAATCCAGCTGTGTGGCGCTTACTGGAGGTACTTGGTGGGCTATTTGGCCCCAGGGACCCTCAGTATTCAAGGGGACTTAATCCCCCAACTTAGAACGCGCCAGGGGGTGCGTTTGCAGAGAGGTGAAGAAAGGGGGCGTGGCCTGTGTCCAACTTTCAGCAATCCCACTGTGTGGGGCTTACTGGAGGTAAGAGGTAGGTTAGTTGGCCCAGCAGCGAAAGGGACTTTAATTCCCATCCAAGGAGTGCATTTGCAGAGTGGTGGACAAATGGGGCATGGCTTGTTATGAGAATTTAGCAATCCTGCTGTGTGGTACTTACTGGAGATAGTAGGAGGGGTAGTTGGTCCCCAAGGATATCCTCGGGGGCCAAGTACCCCTCTTGTTACCTCCAGCAGGTCCCACACAGTAGGATTGCTAAGACGTCTTCAGAGGCCCCTTTCACCATCACTCTGCAAACCCACCTCCTGGCAGACTACGGGATGGGAGATGGAGTCCACTTTACTGCTGAGGGACCTTGTGGGCCAAGAAGCCATTCTGGTACCTCCTGTAAATCGTACGCAGTGGAATTCCTGAGCGCTGGTTGGAGGCCCAGCACCCTTTCTCCACCACTCTGCAAACCTGACTACTAGTTAAAGATGTGTTTGCCATGTAATAGGTTTCGCATTTATGAGCGTTGTAAATGTAAAACTTTGTTACTAATGTTTTTTGGAGTGGAGTGGATGTACGTTGTGTGTAATGGAATCATGTGGTATGTTGTGCAATGAAATTATGTGGATAGAAAGTATGTAGTATTTAGTGTATAGGAATTATGTAGAGTGGGATAATGTGTTATGGAGAGTAATTATGTGGTATGGTAGTCTGTGTTGTGGAGTCGTAACCTCAGGTTTAGTCTTCCTCGTTTCCATAGAAGCTCAACTATGAACTCAGTGAGACAAAAAGAGAAGGAATCACTGAGGTGCACTTGTGGACCTAGTCAGAGGTATGAGTAGGGGCACTGGAATTGTAAGACTGTTTGCTGCACCGACTTTTGCACAATTACACATTTTCTGCATTAGCCACATAATTCAGCATCTGCTCCGTAATCTGCAGATTTTAATAAAAAAAAGCACTGTTGCATCCTTTGACCATTCTTTCCCTTAATGTTAGGGGACTTAACAGCCCTAACAAGCGCAACGCGATCCTCTCCTTCCTAGAGCGCTCGCGAGCTGACATCTGTCTCCTGCAAGAGACGCACCTGCTATCCAAAGATCATCATAGGCTCCGGTCCCGGGCCTTCCCTGAGCAGCTGTTCTCATCCGCATCTAAGAAAGTAGCGGGGGTGGCCATATTAGTGGCGAGGTCCTTTAGGGGGAAGGTGCTGCAAAAGGAGGCGGAAGTGAAGGGTAGGCTGCTGCTCCACCGCTTCCTGGTGGCGGGGCAGACGATTCTAATAGGCTCCATGTATGCACCCAATGAAGGTCAAGAAAGGTGCCTGCGCTCGGCGCTTGAGGCGGCCACGGCCAACACGCACCAACATTTACTTCTGGGGGGGACCTAAACCTAGTGTTCCATAATATCACTGATCTCTCCAACCAAAGGGTGGGTCAGGTGGGGGCATTGTCGGCAGAGGGGCACACTCATCTTGCGGACCTGGGACTGATCGATTTGTGGAGACACCTTCACCCTCATGACACAGCCTACACCCACTATTCCGCAGCCCACAAGACTTATGCGCGACTGGACTACCTGCTTTGCTCGACCCAACTCGCGACACATGCTCAAGAGGTAGAGATCCATCCGGCCTCGCTCTCTGACCACTCCCCGGTTTCGGCAACTTTCCTAGTGCCCGATGCACCCAGCCCGCAACGCCACTGGCGCTTACGCGACGGTCTGCTGCAGAGCCCTTCTTCTGTGGAGAAGATTGAGGCAGCCATCGACCAATTTCTCACGCACAATGCTAACGGGGACACTTCCAAAGCTACTCAGTGGGTCGCACTAAAAGCAGTCCTCCGCGGCGAGTTTATCTCCCTGGCAGCGGCCAACAATAGGAAGCGCGCGCAGAAGAGAGCCGACCTCACACAGCGCGTCAAGGAGTTGGAACAGCTGCATCAGCGCACTGGAGCGGCCAGGGCATGGCGCCAACTCTGCACGGAGCGGAAGATGCTAGCTGCGCTAGATCAGGATGTCGCGGAATTTGCCGCAATACGCCTGAAGCATGCCTACTACACAGGGGGGGACCGATGCGGGAAACTGTTTGCGTGCAAGCTACGGGAACAACGGCAGCACCGACACGTCCAGGCCATCCAACCCGACCGGGGGGATTTGCTCACCGAAGACGCTGCCATAGCGGCAGCATTCGGGACCTTTTATACCGACCTGTACGATGCAGACAGGCTAGACTTGCGACGCGGCAGCAACTACCTTGATGGGGCAACTCTCCCGTCTCTGACCGAGGCTCAGTCTCAGTTCCTTGACAGACCTATTGGTCTGGAAGAGGTCATCTCCGCGATCTCCCGCCTTAAGCTGGGGAAATCCCTGGGCCCCGATGGCTACTCTGCAGCTTTTTATAAGACGTTCTGCCAGCAGGTGGCTCCCCTGCTGCGGGACCTGTTCAACACCTTCGATCAGGCCGGGACTATTCCCCCCGAAATGCTGGAGGCGGCAATATCGGTGATACCCAAAGCAGGGAGAGACCCCACCCGATGCAGCTCATACAGGCCCATTTCTCTATTGAATGTGGACCTGAAGTTGTATACAGGTATCATCGCGAGCCGGCTGGCACCATACATGCAGCAACTGATCGACCCTGATCAGGCCGGCTTCATCCCTCAGCGGCAAACGAGCGACAACACCAGACGCGTCCTCCACCTTATAGAGGCCGGTTCACGCACAAGACCGGGGTGTATGCTTCTTGCCATCAACGCCGAGAAGGCATTCGATCGGGTGCACTGGCCCTACCTCGAGCAGACACTCCAGAGATTCGGTCTTGGGGAGACCACCCGCAACCGGATCTTTAACTGCTACAGACAGCCCACGGCGATGGTACGGGTTAATGGCCATACCTCACCGCGTCTCCCGATCGGCAGGGGAACCAGACAGGGTTGCCCGCTCTCCCCTCTCCTGTTTGCGCTCTACATGGAGCCAATGGCACAAAGGGTCAGGCATCATCCTCGTATTCGGGGCATCCCCTTTGGGGGAGACACACACAAGATCAGCCTGTATGCAGACGACATCTTGCTTTCCCTAATGGACCCTATGCAATCCCTGCGGGAACTTCTGGTAGAACTACACTCCTTCGCGCAGGCCTCGGGTTTTAAAATCAATGTGGACAAATCGGTGGCCCTAAATGTGTCCTTATCCGCCGACGTTCTAGCAGATGCTAAATCCGAATTTGACCTGCATTGGTCTGCTTCCACGGTTTCATATCTAGGGGTCCTGCTGGCGCCTACGGTGCGAGGCACGGCCGAAGCCAACTATGCCAAACTGAGCACGCAAATTAATGAGACACTGCGAAAGTGGAACCGACTCACGCTTTCCTGGCTCGGACGCATGGCGGCGATCAAGATGACTCTTTTGCCGCAGATTCTTTACATATTTCAGACCCTTCCGCTACGCCCGCCGACGGGTTGGCTTCAGAAGACCCAGGCGGACTTGGCGCGCTATGTCTGGAACGGGCGCCGTCCCCGCTTTAAGCAGCGAATAGCATCTCTCCCACCGGCACATGGGGGCGTCGGTCTGCCGGACCTCACCCTGTACTTCCAAGCAGCACAGCTGCGTACACTAGTGGAATGGTACCAACTTGAATCCAGCAAACATTGGCTCTTTCAGGACCAGGCGGTGGCTGGCCGCCCCCTCCAGGGTGTACCCTTCCTCCCGCGGTGTCACAGACCCCCTAACCTTTATGCGTCGTATATCACGAGTACTGTGATGCAAATCTGGGATCAGGTGGCTGTCCGGAATGAACTCACCTCATTCCCCTCCCCGCTGACGCCCATATTCGGGAATCCCGACTTCACGCCGGGCTTAGACCCGCAGGCCTTCAAAACATGGAGGGCTACCACCTGCAGGGAAGTGGGGCATATGTTCAACCTGGAGGGAGTCCTCTCCTTTCAGAAAGTGAAAGAGGAGTATGGGATACAGGAGGCGGACCGACTCCTTACCTGCAGGTCCGGCACTGGAACTTACACCCCTCCATTCGACCGGGCGCGCAAAGATTCCTCACGCCATATGAGAAATTGCTTCTCACGCGCACGTCCGAGAAGAAACTACTTTCAGACCTATACCAACACCTACTCCTCACTCACATATACACCTACCACCCCGGGAGGGCTAGATGGGAGGAAGACCTCGGGAGGCAACTCACACGGAAGGATTGGGAAGGGATTTATCATAGAGCCAGACACTCGGCCTACCATACTGGCCTCACGGAGACCCTGACGAAAGTTGCCATGTATTGGTACCATACCCCAGCGCGCATACATCATTGGGACCCCAAGACAAGCGATCGCTGCTGGAGGGGATGTGGGGAACGGGGCACACTGGAACACCTGCTCTGGAGCTGTGAGAAGCTGTGAAAATACTGGTCCACCATCCTGGATCTCATAGACGCACACTTGGACACTCAACTGCCTAGGTTCCCTGCTTATGTGCTTCTTGGCCTGCCGATGTACCCCCTGAAATCCATGAGAGGAAGGTTGATTGCCATAGCGCTGGGTGCTGTGGTACAGAACATTCTGGCACGCTGGAGAGATCCACAGCCCCCCATACACCTTGGCTGGCTACATAGACTCTGGATGGTTTTGGGGATGGAGAAGTTGTCCCTGACCGCGGCGGGGGGAGGAGTTTGCAGACATTTGGCGGCCATTTCTGACGCTGCTCACGGGGGAATTTCGGGAACTGAGCTGCCCCTGCTACCTACCGCTGCTGCATCTCGCAGATACTCCAATCCCAGAACCTAAGGTCAGGACTTGAAGGCGTACAGTTCAGTGCGAAATGGTTCGGGAACCGGCCCCCTAGGGCAGCAGTACTCAGGAGGGTCCAGCCCGGATTACTTAGCGGACAAGAAGGAGGGTGGGGGGTGGGGTTGGGGGGCGGTTTGGGGTTGTTTAGGGTTTAATTGTGTTGCCTAGATCACTTCAGCATCCAAGTCACTCCATGCCTTTTTTGACGCGGCCGGCCCAGCTGGGTTGTAGGCGGCTTGCTGTGTTTAATGCGTCCTGAACGATACCTATGCCCGCCAGGAGTTTACTTATACACTGTAATCGTATGACCGGTGCCTTCGCAAGCATGGGTCGGTATGTTTTGTTGCTCTGAATAAAAACATTTAATACTAAAAAAGCACTGTTTCTAGCTAAAACGGCTCAAACGTTACCAAAAATGCAGCGACAAGTCTTACGTATTATGCAATAGAAAGATGCCAATGCTGCCTATCTCAATTCACTATCTATTTGTCATCTCACCTTTGACTGAAACATGAAGTGAGGGGACCTTAATTTCTTGAATTAATCATGAATTTTATTTTGTTTTACTTCAATTTGATTTTTTTATCATTTTTTATCAAATTTTACATTTAAAAAAACACATAACATACAATATATGCAAAACATTCTGTACAATAAAACATTCCCCTTCAAACAGTCACACTCACTATCACTTATAAATCTCAGTCAAGCACTCTCATACACACTTTCACTCATACCATTGCTATTTACAATCATTGATCCATAATTTTTATACAAAGCAAACTTTTTTATATATATATAGCCATAGATTGTGATTGAAACCTAATTTTTTTTTTGTAAAAGTAGGTTTATTGTATTTGCAAAAAAAGGAACAAAAGTAGTACAGATAGAAAAGAAAACAGGTGGCATTATTACAGCAGTACAAACACGAGCCCCGTAGGAGCATGCAGGACTACCATTAGAAGCCTCATGTACCAGCGAGTCATACTAAGCAGAGTCCGTGCTGACAGGGCAGGAAAGAGTTCCAATCAGTAGGCATCACTCAATGGCTCTGCTGAAACTATCCTGAGGAAGGGTAGATCTGGTATATGAAATGGCACGGGAGATACCCGAGCGGGTAAAGTCCTTCCTCAGTCCTGCAGTGCCGCAACAAAAACAAAATCCCCCCAACTTTGCTCTCCTCCCTCCCCCCCACAGGTCCCCCCCTCTACCCCTCCCAGGTGGTGGCGCCAACACACAGTCACATTCCTCACTACTCATTCATCATTCGGGTAATTAGACTTGGAAAAGGTGAAGTGCTCTCAGGGCCGATGGACAGACAGCAGATGGTAAGCCTTTCGACAAAAATCTGACTAAAGGTCCCCAGCGGAACATAAAGTTCTTAAAGTTGCCCAAAAAGATGTCCGTCATTCTCTCCATGCTCATCAGTCTCCATAACTTTGCGTGCCATAATGATATTGCCGGGGCCGTTGGTTTCTTCCAGGCCGCAGCTAGCGTTAATTTAGCCGCCCCTAAGCACAGCCACATAATTTGTTTGTCTGCCTTTGTCTGATGTTCCAATAGCGGGTCTCGGAGACCCAGGACAACAAAGGACAGGGAATCTGGAATCGAATACCCCAACATGTCCTTGATATGTGATAGAATTTCGGTCCAAAAAGGTCTAATGACTGGACAGTCCCACCAGATGTGGTGAAAGTCGCCCAGTAAGCCACAGCCCCTCCAGCAGCGATCCGAAGTCGCCGGGAATATGCAATGAAGTTTTGAGGGGTAGGGATACCAATCAAACATAGTTTTGAAATGGGCATCTCTCAGGTCTGCCGAGTGGTTGTGGGTCTTAATGTCTCGCCAGAGACCCTTCCACTCAGTCTCCGCTATTTCCCTACCCAGCTGACTTTCCCAATGGTCCATATAGCGGGGACGACGAGAGACCACAGTGTCTAGCAAAAGTTTGCATAAAAAGGAGATCGTTCCCTTCATTGTGGCAGTCCGCAATAAAAAGGCTTCGAACGGCGAGGGTGGTCTCGTAGCCGCTTCTCTCAGCCCGGGTGAGGTTGCCCAGTGGATCAGCTGGGCATATCGGAAGTGTTCAGTGGGTGGCAGATCGTAATCCCGCATGCATATAGCGAAGGTGAGGGGCTCCGTGCCATGGAAAAGATGCGTAAGGGCCCTACAGCCGCCCTCTCTCCAAGGCCGAAAAGGTCCCTCCTGCAGCGCCGGCGGGAAAGCCGGATTAAAGTGTAGAGGAGTGAAGAGGGAGGGGAATGACGTCCAGCGTTCGTCCCCTGTTACTGTGTCCCACACTTTTAGGACCGTGCCTGTGGGAGTGCTGATGTACGCATTCTTAGGTCTATCTGGCTTGGGTTTCCATGCCAGATCCCAGATCGATCTCCCAGCCACACTCCTGTCCATATGCAGCCAGTGTTTTTCAGATTCTTGCTGGGACCACTCCACCAAGACCCGTAGCTGCGCGGCCTTATAGTACAGGTGCAGGTCCGGGAGGCCCACTCCTCCCTCCTCTCTCGGGCGCCTCAGAGTCGCGTAGGAGAGGCGTGCCCGTCCACCCTGCCAGATGAACTTCAGGAGGAGGGTCTTCAGCCGCCGGAAGAAATCCACCTCCATTGGTATGGGGAGGGCTTGGAAAAGGTACAGAAATTTCGGAAGGAGGACCATCTTGATGGCATGGATCCGGCCCAGCCAAGTAATGAATTTCGGCTTCCACTTGTCCAGTTCCCCCCGTATAGCCTGTAACATAGGCGGAAAGTTCGCTGCGAATAGGGAGCCTCAGAAGGTGTCAGGCGAACCCCTAAATAGAGCAGAGAGGCCAGCGCCCATGCCAACGGCGTAAGCGACCGCAAGCGCTCGGCCTCGGCCAGCGGGAGCGTCAAATTCAAGATATAAGATTTATCAAAATTGACTTTGAAGCCGGCTACGTCTTCATATTTGGACAGCAGAGTCTATATGTGCGGCAGAGATTGTGCCGGGTCCCCTACTGAGAGGAGCACATCGTCTGCAAAAAGGGAGATCTTATGTTGTTCCCCCGAAAAGGGGAGCCCCTTTATCAGTTCCTGCTCTTGCAGCGCGATGGCCAGAGGCTCAATGCTTAAGGCAAAGAGCAGAGGCGAAAGAGGGCAGCCCTGCCTCGTACCCCTGGTGTGAGCAAAACTGGCGGAGCGATGTCCATTGACCATCACCCTGGAGCAAGAGTTGCTATAGTTCGCGCGAATCATGGTAATGAATTGGTGCGAGAAACCAAAGGCCTCCAAGGTGCGAAACATAAAGGTCCAGTCCACCCGATCGAAGGCCTTCTCCGCATCTAACCCCACTAGCACCGCCGGGAGACGAAACCTTGTGGCCATCTCAATGAGGTGAATCAGCCTCCTCAGGTTATCGTGTGTTTGACGCCCCTTAATGAACCCTGATTGATCCGGGTGGATGATGGCCGGCATCAGATCCCTAAGTCTACGAGCAAGTATTGCGGAATACAGCTTGGCATCTATGCTGAGTAGTGCTATCGGGCGGTAGGACGAGCAGCGGGACGGGTCCTTCCCTGGTTTAGGGATCACCGAGATCCTGGCCTCGGCCATGGAGCCCGTGGTACAACCCGTAGTCGCCATTTAGTTAAAGAGGGGTACCAAAAATTTGCAGAGCTCCGTAGCAAAAGATTTGTAGAATAGCGCCGTGTAGCCATCCGGGCCAGGAGCTTTGTGGAGCTTAAGATCCCTGATGGCCTCCAACACCTCGTTTCTAGAGATAGGGGCCGCTAGGAGCTCGGTCCACTCTTTCGATACCCTTGGGATGGGGAGGTCAGCCAAATAGCGATCCTGGGCTGCTCGGTCAAGGGAGTCACCCTTGTACAGTGCCTCATAGAACCGGCCAAAGAGGCGTGCCTTATCTGCATCACTGTGGTGAAGCGTTCCAGAGGGGTCCAGGATGCCACCCACATATTCCCTTTCCCGCTTATCTCGTAGTTGGCGCGCCAGATGTCTACCTATCTTATTTCCCTGGGAGTAGGAGGTGCGTCGAAGCCGGAGCAGAGTAAGCTCCGCACGGTTAGCGTAGTGGGCCTTCAACTTACCCCTCACCGCAGTCAATGGTCTCAGAGTAAGCCTAGATGGATTAGTTTTGTGGGCCTGCTCCAAGGCTGCCAGCTCTGTCTCTAGTTCCTCCCGCTCCTTCCGTCTCAACCGATTGAGGTTGGCGTTAAGGTGAAGGTACGTGCCCCTTATGGAGGCCTTACACGCATCTCAGGTGTTAAAGAGGGAAGTATCCGAAGCCGGATTGAGAGTTCAAAACTCCCCTATAGCCTTGCGTAGTTCCTTGCAGGAGCTGTCATCCCTGACAAGCGCCGGCGGAAAATACCAAGTCTTCATGCCATCCCCCCCCGGACGGCCAGCGCAGCCCCAGTACCAGTAAGCTGTGATCCGATACAGACAGGGGAGAAACACTAGAAGTTCGGATATCCCCTCGGAGTGCCTGGCTCGCAAAAATATGGTCAAGCCTAGAGTAGGAGTGATGGACATGGGAGAAGAACATGTAGTCGCGTGATTGGGGGTGCAGGAATCTCCAGCAATCAACCAAACCAAGGTCACCAATCAGTCCCTGAGTCTCCGTGGAAAATACACCTGCTCCCGCCCTCTGCGCCCGCGAGCTGTCTATATCCCCATCCCAAACCATATTAAAATCACCCATTAGCACCACAAGGCCCTCAGCAAAGTCTCCTGCCCTGTCCAACAGGTCCCGGAGAAAGGCATTCTGCCCCGAGTTGGGAACATACACCACCACAAACGTACATGTCACTCCTCCGAGCACCCCCTTGACCATAAGCCACCTTCCTTCCTTGTCACAGCTAATCCCCAAAGGTTGAAAGTGTAGAGACGCAAGGAAGAGAAGCGCTACCCCTCTATGTTTGGTGGAGGCAGAGGCCCTATAGATCAGCGGGAAGTGCCTATGGCGCAGCCGGAGTTCATCTTTACGCGCTAGGTGGGTCTCCTGGAGTCCCACAATATCCAGGTGATGATCAATAAGATATTTCCAAATCTTTTGGCGCTTCTGTGGGGAGTGAAGACCTTTGACATTCCATTTCCCAATACTAAGCGGCATAAGGGGATTCCAGCTCCCACCCCCGGCTAATCACTGCCAATACCTTCCTGCCCCAACACCCCCCAAGAAACACTGTTGCTTGGTCCGTCAGTCCCCCCACCTCCATGTCCCCACAGAACCGTGTAACCCTTTCAGAGGCCGACAAATCAAGAGCAGAAACAACATCCATCCAGTCGATAATCTCCCAGAAAGGCCCGCCATTCAAGAGCCCCAGGAATCTAGCCACAAAGAGAAAAAGGCACACCATACAGTCACACTAGGCGCCACCACCCTCCGCTCCACCGAACCCCTTCCCAACATGGCCCCCCCAACACTCCCTGTGTCCCACCCCCCAAACCAAACCCCTATTCAAAAACAAACATAGATACTTAACAGTCTCAGCGAAGAGTCCCGGAACAGTGCATCGCACCGTGTAGTCACTGGGAGGGGGGTGGGAGACCCCAGGTGGGACTCCCAGGGCCTCGGTCCGGGGTATCTTCTCACAAAGTACCTGCATACCCACGGAACCTGGGCCCCTCCGATACCCTCAGGCCCGCAGCCTTCAAGTCAGGCCGCCCCGGAGCTCTGCTGTGAAGACATCAGTGTCGCTGAAACAACGGAGGCCACCGCATCCCCCCTCTCCTGTAAGCTGGTTGCGCGATCGGGCCGCCCGCGACCTGATGCCGACCCCACTCTGTGCCAAGAGGAGGATCGATGTCACCGTCTCGGGGATGGGCAACCCGCCCTTGAAGTTGGAGACTCATCCTCGATGCCCAGTAGTTCCTTTGCCAATTGCAGCGAACGTATCTGCACCAGCTTATTCTGCCAACGAAAAACTATGCGGAATGGATGGCCCCATGAGTAAGGAATGTTATGGTTCCGCAGAAACGCCGTCACTGGCCTGAATTCCCGCCGCTTCTGAAGAGTCGTTGCCGCCAAGTCCTGATAGAGCTGCGGACAGTGTTCACGTAACTGCAAAGTAGGAGCGTCTCGCCCTTTCCTAAGGATTCTCTCCTTGAGCTGAAAATCATGGACACACACTAGTATGTCAGGGGGCGGTCCTCCTCCCTTCTGCGGCAGAACTACTCTGTGGACCCGGTCCATCCGAATCTCTCGCACATCCTCTTCGCCCAGGATCTGTAGGAAGAGGTCCTGCACGTAGCCACGCAGATCACCCGCTTCGCCATCCCACGGCACCGCTCGTATGCAAATGTTATTCCTCCTAGAGCGGTTCTCTAAGTCCTCCGCATGGGACTGCAGGTCCAAGTTCAGTTCAGTGAGCCTCAGCACGTCCTGCTGCAGCTGGTGGACGTCGTTCGCCATGCTGAGATCGTGATCCTCTAACGTGGCTACTCTCTCCCCCACAGCGTCCACGTCCCTCCGCACCTCCCGAAGATCAGACGTCAGTTGCGCTCGGAGGTCCGAGATGTCTTCTTTGATGGACTTGAAGAGGTCAGTCATGAAAGCTTTGGTAACTGGAGCCTCGTCATCTGAGCGCTTAGGAGAGGAACTCGGGCCAGGGGACGCTGGCTGCTGGGCGTTCTTCGATTGGCCATCCTTACCGTTCTTCCCCTTGCGCAAAACGGTAGACAATGCGGTCCCTCTTGACTTCCTGGGAGGCACCACGAACGGTGTCTCTCCGCCACCAGACAGAATCCCCTCAAGGTCCCGGCCGAGCACCCTCGCCCTTGGTCCAGGTCACCAGTTACAGCCTCAGTTCGTTACAATGGCGGAGGTAGACCAGGTCCAGTGGAGGCAGCCTCCGCAGCTTCAGCCCCGACACTAATAGCCAGGGGCGGCGCGGCAGCCCAGTCACAATGTAGTAGGAAGACAAAAAGCTAGGGGACCGATCAACCCCTGCGGCCCACTATGCTGGCAGGTGCTCCGATGAGCCAGATCACATTCCTCGGGGTCCACGAGGTCTCACTCAGCAGTCCAATCCTGCTTGCTCCTGCGGTGTAACAGAGTCTCAATTCCCGCGTCGGGAGAAGGGGGGGAGGGGAACATAGCTAGCATTGAAGGCCTCCTGTATGGTGCCGGTAGGGTCCCCCCGCGGTAATTGTCCCTCAGCACGACTCTCCGGCCCCCCAAATAGCTGTGGCTGTGGCTGTGGCTGTGCTCACCCGCTGTCCGCACCGACACTCCTCTGCAGCGTTGCACCCCTCTGAGGGCCTAGGCCACCACGCCGTTCCGAGCCCCAGCTACAGGCACCAGCCAATGTCCCAGACAGCCACGCGCTTATGGGGCCAGCCGACGGCCGCCGCACTCACCGCCGCAGTCCAGGTGCCACACACTTCTGTGGGGGCCGATCACGCTCCTCCAAAGCCAAGCCCAGCTCCAACGCGCGGTCCAGATCTACGCTCCGGTGCGCGGGTCCCGGGAGCAGCGCCGGGCGCTCCCCCAGCTGGGCCGCAGACCACGGCCTCAATTAGGAAGCAGGCCGCGCCGCGGCTCCGGGCACCCGCGGACGTGAGTCTCCGCCCCTGCCCGGGAAGCCGAGGACACAGCGTCGGTCAGGCACCCCCTCGCTGCTGGTCGGCCCCCGCGGCACCCCACCACAGTGCCCAGGTGGACTCGCCGGCCTCCGCTCTCTGCACCAGGACTTCCTGGGCCGCCTCCGTGCACCACCGCTCTCTGCGCCGCTCCGGGCTCAGGCACCTCCTCTGGCACCGGTGCCGCGAAGGCGGGCTCCTGCGTCTCCGGGGAGCACACCACTGCTGGCCACCGCTCTGCAAGGTCTTCCCGAGCGACCAGAAGCCAAAGAGGACTCCTGGGGCCACGCTAAACAATGCTATGTAGGGCCTGGGGCCGGAGGGGACTAGAAACACATCCTACTCCGCCGCCATCTTGGCCACGCCCCCCTGAAACCTAATTTTATATTTCACAAGATCCCATTCATTGATTGATGTTTCAAATGGCATTGATAAACACAAGGTTGTGTTTATCAATGCCATAAGAACATCAACATTGATAAACACAAGGTTGTGTTTATCAATGCCATAAGAACATCAATCAATGAATGGGATCTTGTGAAATATAAAATTAGGTTTCAATCACAATCTATGGCTATATATATATATAAAAAAGTTTGCTTTGTATAAAGAATTATGGATCAATGATTGTAAATAGCAATGGTATGAGTGAAAGTGTATATGAGAGTGCTTGACTGAGATTTATAAGTGATAGTGAGTGTGACTGTTTGGAGGGGAATGTTTTATTGTACAGAATGTTTTGCATATATTGTATGTTATGTGTTTTTCTAATGTAAAATTTGATAAAAAATGATCAAAAAATCTAAATGAAGTAAAACAAAATAAAATTCATGATTAATTCAAGAAATTAAGGTCCCCTCACTTCATGTTTCAGTCAAAGGTGAGATGACAAATAGATAGTGAATTGAGATTGGCATCATTGGCATCTTTCTATTGTATAATACATAAGGCTGTGGCTTGGCCTTGCTGCTTGGGAGCCTATACCCAGTGGTGTTTATTAGTGACAAGTCTTACAGCATGGTGGAAGGCCCTTTGCAAACCTAGAATGGTCACCTGATACTTATTGCTAAATGTGGGTGTTAAATTGGTACTAATGGTGTGCAAGCCACTCTTGCTTCCTTCTGCGCCTCTCTTGCCTCTTTCTGCATTTCTGTTGCTTCTTTCTGCACATTTCTTTCTTTTTCTGCACTTCTCTTGCATCTTTCTGTACCTCTCTTCCCTCTTTCTGCATCTCTCTTCCCTCTTTCTGCATGTCTGTTGCCTCTTTCTGCACCTCATTTGCTTTTTTCTGTACCCCTCTTTCCTCTTTCTGTACTCTTCTCCCCTCTTTCTGCAAATCTTGCCTTTTTCTGTATCCCTCTTACATCTTTCTGCACCCGTTTTGCCTCTTTCTGCACCTCTGTTACTTCCTTCTGCACTTCCCTTCCTTCTTTCTGCACCCCTCTTGCTTCTTTCTGCACCTCACTTGCCTCTTTCAGCCCCTCTGTTGGTTCTTTCTGCCCTGCTCTTGCTTCTTTCTGCACCTCACTTGCCTCTTTCTGCACTTCTCTTGCATCTTTCTAAACATCTGTTGCTTCTTTCTGCACCTCTTGTCACCTATGTTAATTCTTTCTACACCAGTCTTGCCTCTTTCTGCACCCCTCTTCCCTATTTGTGCAACTCTTTTGCCTCTTCCTACACCTCACTTCCATCTTTCTGCACCACTCTTGCCTCTTTCTGTAGCGTTGTTGCTTCTTTCTGCACTTCTCTTTCCTTATTCTGCACCTTTTGTGCCTCTTTCAGCACCTGTTGAGCACCTGTTGCTTCTTTCTGCACTTCTCTTCCTTCTTTCTGCACCACTCGTGCCTCTTTCAGCACCTCTGTTACTTCTTTCTGCACTCCTCTTCCTTCTTAATGCACCCCTAGTGCTTCCTTCTGCACCTCTGTTGCCTCTTTCAGCACTTCTGTTGGTTTTTTTCTGCATTTCTTTCGCTTCTTTCTAAACCTCTGGTGCTTCTGTCAGCAATTCTCTTGCCTCTTTCTTCTTGCGTGTTTCTGCACCTCTCTTGCGTGTTTCTGCACCTCTTTTGCCTCTTTCTGCACTTCAGCTGCTTCTTTCTGCAGCTCTCTTGGCTCTATGGGCACCTCTGTTGCTTCTTTCAGCACCCTTCCTGTCTCTTTCTGCACCCCCCTTCACTCTTTGTGCAACTCTCTTGCCTCTTTCTACACCTCTCTTTCTGCACCTCTGTTGGTTCTTACTGCACTGCTCTTGCTTCTTTCTGCACCTCACTTTCCTCTTTCTGCACTTCTCTTGATTATTTCTACAACTCTGATGCTCCTTTGTGCACTTCTCTTCCTTCTTTCAACACCCCTACTGCGTCCTTCTGCACCTCTGCTGCCTCTTTCTGCACTTCACTCGCCTCTTTCGGCACCTCTGTTGCTTCTTTCTGCACCTCTGACTTAGAGGTTATTTTAATCCCCCTGCCGTATTATGTACTAGGGCCTTACTGCGGAGGTCATGCCAATCACAGGGGTACCACAACCCATAGTGTACACCATTGTATGTAGGTGTTTTACTGTATTCTAAGTGTCTTTCAGAGTAGCACTGGCTCCGGGCCCGGTTAGTCAGTCAGTTACCATCAGTACCGGTCAGTAAAAAGTTGGGGGCACAGGATGACTTCACTACAAGGCCTCTTTTTGCACCTCTGTTGGTTCTTTCTGCATATCTCTTGCTTCTTTCTGCACTTTTCTTCGTCTTTATGGACTTCTGTTGCCTCTTTCTGTATTTCTCTTGCTTCTTTTGGCACCTTTCTTTCTCTTTTTGCACATGCCCTACCTCTATAGGCATAGTTAGAAATTTGCATTTAAAAAACCTTTAAAATTTAATTTAAAAAACCATAGATTTCAGAGACGTTATAGTTAGAAATTGGCATTTAAAAAACCTTTGAAATTCACCGAAAAAAACATAGGTTTCAGGGGCGTTATAGTTAGAAATTATCATTTTAAAAACCTTAGAAATTCACAGAAAAAAACACAGGTTTCAGGGACGTTACAGTTAGTTAGACATTTCACTTGTACAAAACCATAAAAATTCAGCCGTTATAGTTAGTTGAGCTAACTATAAATCGCTCCCCTGCAATGCACTGCTGATGACGTCACATATTACATCATTCATGACATGGTCAGTGACATCACTGATGACATCTCAAATAACATCACTGATGACATCATCCACATGAAAATCTGATGCACCTGTGAAACTGAAATATATATGTAAAATAATTTTGGTGGGTATACAGTATATTGTAATGTTGAGGAAATGTGCGTTTACTTGGAAATGGTTTTTAATTGGAACATTGTTTAGGAAGGTTAAATCTAGATGTATTCATTGTTTTTATATGCCTTGCATTAAGTATTTATGATCTTAATTGACACCCCCACGCCGCACGGCCCTCCAGCTGTGTCTGTGCCCCCTCGCTGCTGCTCGTTGTGCCGTTTTGCCCTCCTGTGCCCTGATTATTGCTTTGTTACTTTTGCAGTTTCCTCTGTCGTATTTTGTTATCTGTACCTCTGTTTCTTTGGTTAGTTGCCTCCCCTGGTGTGATCCCCCTCCGCTCCCTGCTTCCCGCTGCCGTGACATCACGGCCCCGCCCCCTTTTCTTCTGCGTCCTCCCCGCTCCCGCCTCCCAGCTGCTCCTCCCTCCCACTTCGCCTTAAATGGAAACCGCGCAGACGAGCAGCGGGCGCGCCGATTGTGGGCCTAAGGCGTGCCAAAGGCAAGCCCATCTGCGCCCATCCGCGCCTGGACCGCGCCCAGCGCCAGGACCCCTGGCCCCCGCCGACGCCAGACCACACGACGGACCTACGATGCCGCCACCCTCAATGCACTCAACGCCGGCCGGAACCCCGCCTGCTACCAAGCCACCCCAAAACGCACCCACGGACCCTTCACCTGCCAAGCCTGCCGATTCACCTGCCTCCGGACCTGCACCGCACCCGCCAAGCCGATCACCAGCAGCAACCACCTCAAGTGCATCCTACTCAACACTCGCTCCGTCCACAGACACGCCGTGGAACTCTGGAACCTGCTCAACACAACATCACCAGACGTCGCCTTCCTCACGGAAACCTGGATGAACGCCTCCTCAGCGCCCGCCATCGCCATCCCCGACGGATACAAGATCACCCGGAGGGACCGCGTCAACCAGACTGGAGGAGGCATCGCCATCGTACACAAGAACACCATCCGCATCACGACCAACTCCGACAACACCCTCACTGCCGCCGAACACCTCCACTTCCAGATACACACCGACTCCAAGACGACCCTCAGAGGCACCCTCATCTACAGACCACCGGGACCACGCACACAATTCAGCGAATACATCGCAGACTTCATCAGCCCGCACGCCCTCCCCTCCGCTGACTACATCCTCCTAGGGGACCTCAACTTCCACCTGGAGAACAACAAAGACAGCAACACCACCACCCTGTTAGACAACGTCGCCAACCTCGGACTCAAGCAATTGGTGAACACCTCCACCCACTACGCCGGCCACACGCTTGACCCAGTCTTCTCCTCCAGCAAATACATCTCCTTCAGCCACTCCACCGGACTTCACTGGACTGACCACAGCTGCGTCCACTTCAGTTTCAGAAGGACCATGATCCACCACCACCCGCAACAGGTTCCTCGCAGGAGCTGGAACAAGATCACCGCCGACCAGCTCACCACCTCCCTCAGCCAGAACCCGCCCACCAACACAACGGACCCCAACGAAGCAGCCAGCAACCTCACACAGTGGATCACCAACTGCGCAGACAACCTCGCACCACTGAAGACCCCTCCCAGCAGACCCGGCAGCAAGAAAGCCTCTTGGTTCACTGACGAACTTAAGAACTCCAAGAAGAACTGCCGCACCCTCGAGAAAGCCTTGCGCAACGACCAGACCACGGACAACATGATTGCCCTCAAGCACGCCACCCGCAAACACCACCAGCTGATCCGCACCACCAAGAAGACAGTATTCAAAGAACAACTGAACAACAACGCCCACAACAGCAAGGAACTCTTCAGCATCGTCAAAGAGCTCTCCAACCCCAGCGCCGGAAACAACGACATCACTCCCTCGCAAGACCTCTGCGACTCCCTCGCAAGACCTCTGCGACTCACTCGCCTCGTTCTTCCACAGCAAGATCGCCGATATACAAAACAGCTTCGGCGCACAGACCACGCACCCAATCTCCGAACCAACGCCCCTCACCACCACCCTCTGCGCCTGGACCCCAGTCAGAACCGAAGACACCACCCTCACGATGAACACCATCCACTCCGGATCACCAACCGACCCCTGTCCCCACCACGTCTTCAACAAGGCCGATTCCATCATCGCACCCCAACTCCGGGACATCATCAACACCTCCTTCAACACCGCCACCTTCCCGGAGAGCTGGAAGCACGCCGAGCTGAGCGCCCTCCTGAAGAAACCAACAGCGGAACCCACCAACCTCAAAAACTTCTGCCCCATCTCGCTCCTCCCTTTTCCCGCCAAAGTCATCGAGAAGACCGTCAACAGACAGCTTGCCGCCTTCCTCGAGACGAACGGATCCCTCGACCACTCGCAGTCCGGTTTCCGAGACAACCACAGCACCGAGACCGCCATCATCGCAGCCACTGATGACATCAGTTCCCTGCTCGACAACGGGGAAACAGCGGCCCTCATCCTCCTGGACCTCTCTGCAGCGTTCGACACTGTCTGTCACCGCACCCTAGTGCAGCGCCTCAGCAACATCGGAATCCAAGACAAGGCACTGGAGTGGATCATCTCGTTCCTCACCGGAAGAACCCAGAGAGTCCGCCTCCCCCCATTCAGATCCGAGGCCACCGAAGTCATATGCGGCGTACCACAAGGATCATCACTCAGCCCCACACTCTTCAACGTCTACATGAGCCCCCTCGCAGCCATCACACGCCAACACAACCTCAACATCATCTCCTACGCCGACGACACCCAGCTGATCCTCTCCCTCACCAACGACCCCGCCACCGCCAGAACCAGCCTACACGAAGGGATGAAAGACATCGCCGAGTGGATGAACAACAGCTGCCTGAAACTGAACTCAGACAAGACGGAAGTCCTCATCCTGGGATCATCACCCTCCGCCTGGGACGACTCCTGGTGGCCCCCTGCCCTGGGCACCACTCCCAAGCCCACGGACCGCGCACGTAACCTAGGCTTCATCCTGGACTCCTCCCTCTCGATGACCAGACAAGTCAACGCCGTCTCATCATCGTGTTTCAACACCCTGCGCATGTTCCGAAAGATCTTCCGGTGGATCCCCACCGAAACCAGGAAGACGGTCACCCAGGCACTCGTCACCAGCCGACTGGACTACGGAAACACCCTCTACGCCGGAACCACAGCCAAACTTCAGAAAAGACTCCAACAGATCCAGAACGCCTCCGCACGACTCGTCCTGGACATCCCCCGCACAGCCACATCTCTGGCCACCTGAGAGACCTGCACTGGCTCCCCGTCAGCAAGAGGATCACGCTCAGACTCCTCACCCATGCACACAAGGCTCTCCACGACCTGGGCCCCAAGTACCTCAACAACCGCCTGACCTTCTACACTCCCACCCGCCAGCTACGATCAACCAGCCTCGCCCTCGCCGCCGTTCCACGCATCCACAGAGCCACCACCGGAGGAAGATCCTTCTCCTACCTGGCAGCCAAAACATGGAACTCCCTCCCCATCCACCACCGGCTAACCCAGGACCATCTCTCCTTCAGGAAGCAACTCAAAACCTGGCTTTTCGAGCAGTAACGTACCCCTCTCCCCCAGCGCCTTGAGACCCCTCTGGGTGAGTAGCACGCTATACAAATGTTATGATTGATTGATTGTTTGGCCTTATTGACCCATGATTAAACATGTTTCAATAAATATATTTTAAAAATGTCATGTAATGAAAACATCATATTGTTTAATTGAAGTAATTTTATATACCTATGCTATATTTAGGCCAGCATTGTATCGCACTTCGGATGTATTGAGCCTCCTTTTCATATTGCTTCTTTATTGTGGAGATTCACAAATTACTTTTTTAGTGTCTAAGAAAATGATATTATCTGTATCTTTTCTAAGGCCTCTCTGTGCTTCTCATGAGAAAGCTCTGCGGAAGCTCCCTCTGAGTTTAGGCAGCCGCGGCCCGAGCAGGTAAGAGCGGTAGGGCCCGGTGAGGGGGTATTTCAACAGAATATGAAGAGGGAAAAGTAATTATTTATTTAATTTTCACTCGTCATCGTCTGTCGAAATCCCCCTTCACCTGGCCCCACCGCTCTTAGAGGCATGGGCAGCAGCTGCGTTAGGTTCCTCGCAAATGTATCTTTTCCACTGCGACTTATGGGATAAAATGCATGGGAAGTTAATTGTGGAAGGGGCCAGCATTACATGTTCAAGATCTTGGAGAGGGTAAGTACTGTCTCAAAGAGTGATTATTTTAGTTTTTTTTGTCTGAATAAACACATTGTAGGCTCAAATAGGCATGAAGCCTTTGATTTACTTTCACATTGTTTCCTTGTTTTCCCTCCTAGTTCCTATGCCTAACTCCATTTGGTCCTGCGCTCATGCATTTGTGTTTAAGTGATACCATTCCTCTCACATGCTAACTCAGGGGTTAAAGGAGTCTGTAATGATTCAGGCCACCAAAGTCTGTGAGCGGGTCAGCAATCACCAGGACTGCAGACCAGGACTAAAGGGATTACAAAGCGCCAAAATGACCATCCTAGTATAACTGGAGGGGCACCTGCTGCAACCCTGAATAGCTCACTACCATGTACGAGACCCTTACAAGCAGTACCTCAGCCAGCTGTCACTGGAACCACTAGGAAAAGTATATCATAATAGTCTGGGAGAGGTATTGTGTCCATATGTGGTATGTGATTTTCCACGTCTGATTAATGACAAAGAAAATAGCAGTCAACCATAACTTGCCGCCCGGATTTGTTCTTTTCCTGGCAATGAAGAGAAATCTAAGTGTTTTGTCAGGAGAAACTCATCCCTGGTTGATGCACTGTTCGGTTTTGGCCACGGTTGTGCTTGAATATTTCGTTTCATACAGTAGGTGTAGGAAGGGGGTACGGTGGGTGTGGGCCGTTTCATCGCTGAGGGGGTGACAAAATGGCCAACATATGTATTTTTTTTTATTAAAAAAGAAATTGGGGGGCTCACGACACTTAAAAAAAAATAATAGTGGGGCGCAGCACAGCGAAAAACAGAAAGGCAAAGGTTTAAGTATCTCATTTTTCCTTCTTTTAATAATTTTAATGTGGGGGGGTGACAAGACATTTTCCGCACCAGGTACCACCTGACCTTACTACGCCACTGCTGGTAGTTCCTGATCCGTATGTGTATTACCTCGAGGCACAAGTGCACCCTTTAACATACTGGGCCACGTCCTAAATGGTGCTATTACCCGTCATGGTGAAGAGGGCCATCATTCGCCTTAGGTCCTTACTGGGATCACTCAGCCTAAGACTGCGCTCGGATAGGGCTCATGGGATTCTGGTTGCCACCACATGCCGTACCTGTTGGGATATGGCTAAAATGATGAACATCAATGTGCTGTGCTCCCCCTAGCTGCCTCTTGCAGATAACCCTTTACTCCCACCAACTAAAGAAAAGTAACTTTACATCAAAGGGGGATGCATACCTTAGGTGACCACTTCTAAGGAGACTCCTATATCGCTCTGCAGAGTTTCTGAAAGTGGTGAGCAAATACACCAATGGCAGTGTTGTGTTACCATAGACCAGGCACGGCAGCCAAGGCCGGATTTGATGAATTCTCCAGGTCACCGCCTGAGATGATCATGCTCACAGTCTATAGATAACTAGCAGACATAGGACACTCCATATCCTTCCTGTACGTATGCTGACATCCCCAGGCGCAATGTCAGGAGCTAGACATAAATGGGTGAAATCCACGGGGAGTTCTATTTCAGACATAAAACGGGCACACTGTTGCTCCCAGGTGAAGAAAATGCATAATACATTTTAAATATATGCACCAGTATTATTATATTCCTGAGAGAATGGCCACATTCAATCCCATAGTTTGAGTAGCTGTAATAGATGTGGTCTTCTGAATGTACATGTTTTGCATATCGTGTGGCAATGTTCTAAGGTATGACATTGGCAACAACCATTTAACATACTATCTGAGATTCGTGAGATGCATGTGGTCCCCTCCCACCAGGTGGCGCTGCTGAGTGTTACATCCCAACTCCCTTCATCAATTCCCCGCCTGGAATTCACTGTGTTTGTTGTTTTGTGTGTATTTTTTTGCAAATGTATAGAGCGCGAACTCGACCCGAAGGTATTGGAGCGCTTTACATGAGCACCAGTTATGTTACACAAGGACACACTCATTTTATTTTTGGTAGGCACTGGGAGATCTAAGGGATTTGCCCCGAATCACAGGATGTGGAGTCGACCCCGAGGCTCAAACCTTGGTTTCCGGCTCGAAAGTCGGCATTCTAGCCAGGAGACCACATCCTCTAGTTCTGCCCAAATGAGAGGTGGTGATGGTCTGGATACCGCCAACAGCAGACAAATGGCTAAAAGACATGACATACTGAACAGAAATATACCCACCAACGAGCGCCAAAGGTATATGGGAAGGGCTCCGATCCTAGCTACAGTGTTTGACAAGCCCTGTATCCACTCCACAATCGAGGTCGAAGTGTTCAGTCACATGAACACTCCTGAGACACTGTCACTATTGGTCATGATACATTGAGGTGTTGCTTTACGGCAGTGGCTCATTAAGTTCAGGTTGTACCCGGTGCGGAATTTTTTTTGTCACCCCAGGCGTGCCAAAATGGCAAAAATATGCGTTTAAATCACATATTTTTGCCATTTTGTCAGCCCCCTCCGTGATGACACACGGGGCAGCCTGTACCCACCGCACCCCCTTCCTACGCCACTGACTACCAGTCTCCCCCTCCTACATGGTTATGTTATGTTATGTTAAAAGCATTTGTTAAGCGCGCTTACACCAGACGGTTTCATGGCGCTGTGAGCGGGGAAGGGGTAGACAGTTCAGCAGTGAGGTGACACAAACAATATTTAAACATAGGCTTTATGGAACAAGAGGGTTTTCAGGAGTGACCTGAAGCGAGGGTAGGAGTTGGTGACTCTCAGCTCCAGGGGAAGTGCGTTCCAGTGGGATGGAGCAAGGAACGAGAATCTGAGGCCACCTTGTTTTTTGTGCCTGAAGGTAAGGGTGGTGAGCAGAGCCAAGTGAGAGGAACAAAGATTGCGTGACGGGAGATAGTGATGAAGGAGAGATGAAATGAACACCGGGCCTTGGCCTGCCAATGCCTTAAAGGTAATGCAGCCTAGTTTAAATTTGCAGCGCTTGGCCACCGGAAGCCAGTGGAGAGCTTTAAGCAGGGGGCGGACATGATGGTGTCTAGGTTGATGGAAGATTAAACGCGCGGCCTGATTCTGCACCGACTGTAGGCAGTTTAGCTGATAAGCAGGGATGCCTACATAAATGGAGTTGGCGTAACCAAACCTGGACACTACTAGAGCCAAAAGAGCCAGAGTAAGGGCCTCCCTAGTTAGAAAACGAGAGATCTTACGGATCTTCCGAAGATGGAAAAAACTAGAGGAGACCACCGCGTTGATATGGGGCTTCAGAAAAAGGTCCTTACAAATAATGACTCCATGGCTCTTGGCGGAGTCCACGGGGCATGGAGGGGGAACAAGGCAAGGAGGCCAAAAGTTAGAGCTCCAAGGGTTAGGACCAACTCACTTTTGTCAGGGTTGAGTTTAAAAAAAAAATTCTCCATCCAGTTGCTAATGAGGCACAGAGTTGACTGGAAGTTGTGGATAGACTGGTCAGAGGAATCAATATCAAAAACTAGCTGGATGTCGTCAGCGTAGTTAAAAGCGGTAACCTTACTGCCTTGCAGGGAGCAAATAAGGGGGGTCAAATATAAATTAAAAAGAAGGGGAGAAAGGGAAGAACCCTGGGGAACACCGCAAGTCAGCCTAACCTTTTCCCCTGAAAAATTAGAGAGACGGACAGCCTGGTGGCGGTCGGTCAAAAAGGAGCGAACCCACTCTAGGGCTGTCCCCCGGATGCCAGCCTCCTCAACACGGTCGACAAATCCAGAAGCACCAGGGCCTGGCTGGTCCCAAGGTCCGCCCCTCTCCGCAATTCCTCCATAACTGAAAGAATGACTGACTCAGTCGAATGGGCCGGCCTAAAGCCGGCCTGTTGCGGATCAAGGAACATAGAGCCTTCAATGAAGGAACTCAGAAAGCCGGTGACATTGGCCTCCAACACTTCACTCAAATAGGGGAGGGGAGAGATGGGACGAAAATTGTTCATCACAGAGGAATCGGCATTGGGCTTTTTCAGGCTAGGTACTACCTCGGCAGTCTTAAAGGATTCAGAGACCCGGCACAGTCGTAGGGAATTGTTAAGAAGGGTCAGGGCGGGAGTGGGACAGGCAGTAAAAGCCTCTAGTGAAATATGGGGGGGGACAGCAGTCAGTAGGAGAGCCCGACCCGACCTTTTTCAGCAGGTCAAAGAATTCCTCCTCGGATATCAGAGGTATCTGATCTATTGTATGGGAATTTACAGTGGCAAAGAGGGGGGCAGGTATAGGTATAGAGGGTACCGTGCGGCAGACAATACTGTTTTTAATTTTAACGATTTTCTCCACAAAGAAAGAGTTAAGGGAATCACAAAGGGCTTGGGAGGGGAGAGGTTTAATGATCACCCTATCTGGAAGTGAAAGTTCTTCTACAATAGAAAAAATATCTTTAGCCTTTGTGGCCGAATCTACAATTTTTTTGAGAAATACAGGGTTTTTGCCTGAACGTGGTGAACACGATGTTCTTGTCGTTTCAGCTGCTACGTGTCTCTCTCGTTAAAGAGTAACTCTTGCCCATGTTTACGAAACCGATGTCAGGGTTTTGCAGAGTCCGTAAATCCATGTCTAGACTGATTAATCCATGTCTTACTCCACTGTTTGGGTCCCACCATTCTTCTCAACTTTATCTTGTTTAACTGGCCTTCGCTATTCTCTTCGTGTGTTCTCTTGTTACATAAACTATCCTTTGAAGCATTCAACCATGTTCTACCACCTGCGAATTGAATTACGGGCACTAGTGTTGATTAACTTGAGGGGAGGAGAGCACACAGGGTCTGAAAGAGGGGTGTGTTTAGACATTCGATAGCTTGTTTTCAAACTATTCCTATTTGTCAGTTTTGTATGTTTTGGGGGTTGTCATTGTAAACTTGTGAACTATAATAGATTGTGCGCCATGGAATTAAGTGGCAGTCTCCTGAGAACCTACCATTGGTGTACTTACAGGACAACTGTGCTTAGCTGCAGCTGATAAATCTGCTTTTCTACGCCCAACAGAGTGTCCCGTGCCTCTGTCCGTCAAGGCAGGTGAACCCGGAGATCTTAGGCGTGCCCTGCGCCGCCTGGCCTATAAGGCCAGGTTCTCCAATTGGCGGCCCAACGTGTGGGCGACTTCAGTGGTAGTAGTTTTGCCCAAGGGTCATGAAGAGCTTTGCAAGAAAATTCCGGAGGATTTCGCGAACCACGTGAGTGACCCCTGTATGTCGAAGTGGACCGAAGGTCTTTTGAAGCGCGGCTACTCCTTCCCGACGGCTGCGGACGACTGCTGCCCTGACTGTCGCCCTGCCTTGGCCCTCTGGTGATGATTGGTATCGCGAGACGTTAGACGGACATCTGTTGGCGTGAGAAAACATTTAGTTAAGTATTTGTGGGTAGCGCCCACTCTTTGTTTTTGTTTTTCGATTAGTGCACTAACCGAAGCCAAGGGGTAAGTACGTTTGTGCTGTGACTATATTGTATAAAAATCCCTTGACGTTTGTAAGAAGTCCAGTTCGTTACAAAATGCCTGGATTTAGTAAGTTTAGGAAATTTTGTTGTTTTGGTTGTTCTAGGGATTCCCGGCTAGAGGATTCTTGTCCGATTCCTCCGGTTGGAACTCCCACTTAGGAGCTCTATTCAAAACATGGTCTTGGTCCTATTATTTTTAATGCCACATGGATTAGATATACAAAGAAGGATGGTGTCCTACGGTGGCCACAAAATGGCACCTTTGAGCCTGATATACTAGATAATTTGGAAGCGATTTTATTTAAGAGGAAAGCCCGGCCGGCAATGTTTGATTTTTTCCACCTCTGGCGTAAGGAAGTCAAACAGAAAGAAATTAAGCAAATGAAGAAAGATAAGAAAGAGCAGAATATGACGATTTTGCAGGCTGCCCAACAGTTTAAAAATGATAAAGCTGATCAGGTGGTTGAGGTTTCGGAAAGACAGCATCATATGGCAATAGACAGGTGTTATCCTGTGTTACCTACTGCCTCAAAGAGTAAGGGTTCTGACAAAGATCCTTTCATGTCCCATCTATTGACGTTACCTCCACCTTATGTGTTAGGTGCTAATGCACCTCCATTACATCCTGTTGCTAATCAAGCTTTTCTGGTTCCTGCACCATTGCCTCTTCCTGTGATTCCACCTCCACCCCCTTTGCCACCAACTTCTGTACCCCAATCTTCTGTGCTTCAGTCTCCTTTACCGTTACCTTCTTTTGCTACTGGTTCTTCTCCTGTTTTACAGAATACGGTGTCTCCTATTCTGGTGTCAGATTCCCCTACAGTTCGAAAACGTTTAGTTGAATCGGTTTCTGGTCTTCTGTCACTCTTCTTGGACCTCTTTTCTTTTCTCCTGCTTCGTCTCGAAGACAATCTCGTAGTCAGATTCCAGATTTGGAAGAACGGACTAAGTTAGATTCTCTTGCTCGTAATTGGATCATGAGTAGTCTACAGTATAGTGTGCGTGATATTTTAGACACCTTTCTGCAATAGTGGTCAAGATATGAGTACTGAAGGAGGACAGCGATTATTTGTAGATACATTCGTTTTTAATTTACTTCCAGAATTATCACATAAATTGAAACAATCAGAGAGTTCATGGGCTGTTTCTTCAACTGCCCAGATATTAGCTACTGCTCAATATTACGAGAATAGGGATAAGAAAGATAAGGAAAAAGTGGAGAAAAAGACTAAAGAATTAAAAACGAAAGTACTTCTGCAACAGGCGTATCCTCTTCGTTCTGCTCAGCCCCAATTTCAACAGCCTCCACAGTTTCAGAAGTTGTCTCAGAAACCTGTATCTTCGGTTCCGCGATTTCCGTTGGGTCCTAATCAATGCGCCTATTGTAAAGAGGAAGGTCATTTTAAGAATAGCTGTCTGATTTTGTTGCAGCGTTATGGCGGATCATTAGCGCCACGAGGTTGTGGAGATTCTCAGTCAGTGTCTAGAGGTAGAGGGCGTGGTGCGTCGTCTCAGGAACTACGTCCCTCTCCCCCTCAGGACTCTACAAATTACTTTGACCAGCGGAATTCTCAGTCTGCACAATATTACAATGATGATTATTACACTGATAGTGAGAATGCTGATTTCCACACTAGCTAGGACAGCCATAGACAGAGTAAAGGAGTCGTATCAGTTTCAGTGGATCAGAATGGACCTTATGTTAATGTTGTAGCATTGGGTGTTACAGAACCATTTCTTTTGGATACTGGTGCAATGAGAAGTTCTATTATGCATTCCAAACTCCCTGGGGCACCTTTGTCTGGCTTAACAAATGTTTCTGTAGGATTCTCTGGCGCCTCAGTTAGTAACCCAGTTTCTTGTCCTTTGCCCATTTCCATTGGTACGTACGATTTAGAAGCTCCACTTCTTTTGAGGACGGGTTGCGGAGAGAATTTATTGGGTTTGGACTTATTGAAACGCCTGCATGCCATATTGTATTGCTCACCCTCTGGTGTACATTTTACTTTGGGTGATAAATTAACTTCTCCGATGTACGTATCTAAAGACCAACTGCCACTCGAACTGCGTTCGCTTCGTGCTACGCTTTGGGCTACGGGTCCGAATGATGTTGGTTTGCTTCAAATTCCACCTTATGTGATTACTGTTAAGCCTGATGTTAAGTTACCACGCATTCCGCAATACAAAATCTCTAACAATGGTGAGAGAGCTTAGTTGGCTATTGTTCATGACTTGGTTCAGAAGGGTGTGGTTGAGGAGACCCGAGGAAATGTTTGTAATAGTCCTGTTCTGCCTGTTCTTAAGCGTACTGATCCTTCTCAGCCACCTGTGTATCGTTTTGTAATAGATCTCCGAGAGGTCAACAAAATTGTTGTCCCTCAGTTTCCCGTTGTTCCGGATAGTACTGCTTTGCTTACTATGATTCCTGCTTCGGCAGCTTGGTTTTCGGTTATTGATCTCAAAAATGCTTTCTTTAGCATTCCCATTGCTGAGGAAAGTAGGGATCTCTTTGGCTTCTCTTTCGGAGGCCGAAGTTTCCGATTTAATTGTGAGAGTCCCTCCATCTATAGTCAAGCTCTGAAATCTCAGCTTGACACTTTTTCTTTGCAATCAGGTGCTACTCTTATCCAATATGTGGATGATTTGTTAGCGGCTGCCGATTCGGAAGATGTCTGTAAGAACGCGACTGTGTCACTTTTGCGACACTTGTCTGATCTACACCATAAAGTGTCACCTTCTAAGTTACAATATTGTCGCCAAGAGGTTACCTATTTAGGTCATCTCTTGTCGAAGGAGGGAAGGCGATTGACCCCAGAACGTATCCATGCAATTGCACGAATGTCTGTACCATCCACACAAAGAGAGGTGCGTGCTTTCTTAGGCATTACCTCTTATTGTAGACAGTGGATTCCGAATTTTTCCCTACTAGCTAAACCTTTGTTGGCACTCACTTTGAAAGATACGCCCCAACCTCTTCCTTGGACTGATGAATGTCAAAAGAGTTTTTCTGACTTACGTACTGCTTTGTTTTCTGCACCTGTGTTGGGTACTCCTAATTACAGTAAACCTTTTACACTCTATGTTCATGAAAGAGAAGGTTGTGCATTATCAGTTTTAACACAACAGTTTGGAGACAAACAAAGGCCATGCGCCTATTTTTCGGCTACATTAGATCCAGTCGCTAAGGCATTACCCAGTTGTCTTAGAGCAACAGCGGCAGCAGCGATTTCCATTCGTCAATCTGCTGGATTGGTGTTGGATCATACTCTTAATGTTATGGTGCCACATGCAGTAGATACTCTTTTGAACAGGACAAAAACCCAGCACTTAACGAGTGCCCGAGTGCCCGTTTTTCTGGATATGAGTTGATGCTTTTAGCTAGTCACATACATATCAGGAGATGTAATGTTCTGAATCCAGCAACATTGTTGCCTGTTTTGTATGAGAAAAATGTACAAGATCAGCATGATTGTTTTCTTCGTACGGAAGAAGGAGCTAAAGGTCGAATTGATTTGAAAGATACACCACTTACGGATCCGGATGGGATCCTGTGGGTAGATGGGTCTTGTTTTAAGCTTCCTAATGGCGAGACGACAGCAGCTTATGCGGTTACAACTCTACACACAGTAGTAGAAACTGCACACATTTCACAGAATTCAGCGCAAGCTGCAGAGTTGATTGCATTGACAAGAGCATGTGTGTTGGCGAAAGGAAAGAGAGTGACTGTTTATACAGATAGTCAATACGCTTTTGGCGTTGCCCATAGCTTTGGCCGTTTGTGGAGTGAAAGAGGATTCTTTACCTCCCACGGTACTAAAATACAGCATGGTCAGTTGGTGACCGACCTTCTTGAATCACTTGCTTTGCCTATTCAAATAGCGATTGTGAAGTGTAGTGCGCATAAAAAGATCACTGATGACGTGGGTCGAGGAAATGCATTTGCGGATGAAATAGCGAGGGAAACGGCACAGAAAGTTGAAAGTCGTATGTATGTTGCAGGACCGGCAAGATGGATCGCAGATGTTGGTATGTGTGAAGACACAGTAGAAAGCGTGAAAATGATTCAGAAGGAGGCAACTGAGAAAGAATTGAGTAAGTGGAGAGAGAGTACGGGGATGCTGGATACGATGGGATGTTGGACGGAATTGTCAGAGCATCAGCGATGGTTGTTACCAGATGCATATGTATTACCTGTAGTTACTATGGCTCATGAACCAGCCCATATTGATGCAAGGGGTATATGTAAACTCCTAGCTCCAGTATGGCAGAATGAAAGTATTCGTAAATGTGCAGAAAATGTAGTGAAGCATTGTATTGTCTGTTTGATGCATAATCCAGGAAAGGGAACTCCAACTCCGGCAGGTCACTTTGCTCCCCCTACTTATCCTTTTGAGGTACTGCAAATAGATTACATCCATATGGAACGTTTCAACAATCTCAAGTATGTCCTGGTGGTGGTTTGTGCCTTTTCCAGATGGATCGAGGCTTACCTCCTAAAGGACAATAGTCAAGTCAAGTAATTTATATAGCGCACTACATACCCGGAGGTTCTCAAGGCGCTTGAGGAAGGGTGGAGAATTACTTGTCGAATATCCAGGTTTTAAGCTGTTTTCTGAAGGCTAGGTGATTTTGAGTAAGGCGGAGGTGAATGGGAATGGAGTTCCAGGTCTTAGCCGCTAGGTAGGAGAAGGATCTTCCCCCCATGGTGGTTTTGTTGATGCGTGGAACAGCAGCGAGGGCTTGGTAGGAAGAACGTAGCTGGCGGGAGGGGGTGTAGAAGGATAGTCGCGTGTTGAGGCATTCGGGTCCAAGTGCGTAGAGGGCTTTGTGTGCGTGGGTGAGGAGGCGGAACGTTATCCTCTTATTGACGGGGAGCCAGTGGAGGTCTTTCAGGTAACCGGAAATGTGGTCTTTGCGCGGGATGTCTAGTATGAGTCTGGCTGAAGCGTTTTGGATGCGTTGGAGTTGTTTCTGAAGTTTTGCGTTGGTGCCTGCGTACAGGGTGTTTCCATAGTCCAGGCGGCTTGTAACCAGTGCATGGGTGACCGTTTTTCTAGTTTCGGTGGGGATCCAGCGAAATGTTTTTTTGAGCATGCGAAGAATGTTGAAGCATGATGATGAAACGGCGTTGACTTGTCTGGTCATCGAGAGTGAGGAGTCCAGGATGACGCCCAGGTTCCGCGCGTGGTCCGTTGGGATGGGTGCTTTTCCTAGGGCCCCTGGCCACCAAGAGTCGTCCCAGGCAGAAAGGGAAGTACCTAAGATGCGGACTTCAGTCTTGTCCGAGTTCAGTTTTAGACGGCTGTGCTTCATCCATTCGGCTACTTCTTGCATCCCTTCATGTAGGTTAGTTTTGGCGGTGTTTGGGTCTTTGGTGAGTGAGAGGATCAGTTGAGTGTCATCAGCGTAGGAGATGATGTTGAGGTTGTGTTGGCGTGCGATGGCCGCGAGGGGGCTCATGTATACATTGAAGAGGGTAGGACTGAGTGATGATCCTTGTGGCACGCCGCAGATTACTTCGGTGGCCTCTGACTTAAACGGTGGGAGGCGGACTCTCTGAGTTCTTCCGGCAAGGAACGAGGTGATCCAGTCCAGTGCTTTTCCTTGAATTCCGATGTTGTTGAGACGTTGTATAAGGGTGCTATGACAGACTGTGTCGAAGGCTGCGGAGAGGTCAAGGAGGATGAGGGCGACTGTGTCTCCATTGTCCAGTAGTGTTCGAATGTCGTCTGTTGCTGCGATGAGGGCGGTCTCGGTGCTGTGTTTGGCTCGGAAGCCGGACTGTGAGGAGTCGAGGGATTTATTGGTTTCGAGGAAGGCGGCTGAAAAGTTTCAGCGCTTCGTCAATCATCTCCTTGCGTCTACTTTGATAAAATGGGAGATTTCACTTTTTCACCAACCTCCCATTCCCTCCCTGTTGCTTCCTTCATGACAGATCTGTACAAAACGTGCCATGCCGAACCCAAATGAGATTAGCTTTTTATTTTCATTTCAAGTCGGAGCTCTACTGTGATGCAGACTTCACCTTTAAAGAGCACATTGTTTGCCGACTGACATACATCTTTAGTAGACTGGGATCCACTATTTCTCTTATTCTTTCTGTTTGATAGACGATGGGGGATTAGGGGAGGGGAGAAAATGTTTGGGGATTGGATTCTGTGCATTGAGAAAATGCCTATATTTTTCACCATTATCCTATGGACAGTTTTATGCAGTTCTAAAATACCAATAAAAAGGATTCACACCTAAAGGGCCCATTGTTTAACATTATTCTGAATTCGTTACCACTCAGGACCTTCTGGACCCCGCAGAGAATGATTTCCATACTTGTCATAGTACCGAATCAGCCCTAGTTGCTGCAGCGGATTACATGCGATGTCAGGGGGAACAGCCATCCTGATTATGCTGTATCTGATACCCAATATATCCATCAGCTCAGGAACCACCCCTTTACTGGGCCTCTTATTACCATGGGCCACCATTGGGCAGCTCTTCTCTCCAACAGGTAATCTGCGGGGACCTTGGGAACCAAAACTTTTTCTCACGTCTTGTGGGAACATTTCTCAGGGGGCAACCCACCATGCTGGGGTACTACTACCTTGCTGCTACTCTCCGACTCACTGTTTTATTGTTTTTTGGCTTGCACCAATAACGGAAAACATCTCTGCAAAAAGACTGACTCAATGTAGGCACCTTCACTTGATAAATACATTGCCCATGATAAGTGGGAGAATTTCCTTGAGCCCCTCAATCATCTCCTAAGCCCAAGACGCAGGGCTTATCCCTTCTTCCCAATCTCTGGTGTGAGTACTTCTTGCAGTCTCTAAACTGATAAAGAAACATTCTACAGGCCTAGAGTGTGTAGTGTTAGCATTCAAAAGACACAATGGCCTGGGACCCCTCTAATGGAAACAGTTCCTCTTGCGGTCTCTAAACCGGTAGAGAAGCATTCTACAGGCATAGTGTGTGTAGTGTTAGCGTTCAAAAGACACAATGGCCTTGGACCCCTCTAATGGAAACAGTTCTATGAAAGCTCACCCCACCTTCACATCACATATAAATGAAAACTGGTCACATAAAAGACAGTTTATACATCAACTAACAATGTCTTCACATGGAATATATGTGCAGACGCTTTCCTTTGCCACTTCTAGAGATCACACAACCACACATTTGTGCTTTGATGTGTAGGTAATGCGTGCCAAAAATGAACTTATCAAATGTTATTAACGCATCCCAGAACAAAGTACTACTGATTCCAGCACTGCAACCAATGTTAGAAAATTAGTTATTAGTTGCAAAGAATGTGTGTTCATAGTAATACGACTACAATCTTCCCTTTAATGGGAAGCAAATAGCTATTTGTAGCACTTGACTTTCATGATAGTAAAGCAAAGCAGAGCAGCCCAAGGTCTACTCGGGGAGGTGGTGAGGGCTAGTACCAGAGTTCGCTGGCATGCAACAAGCAACACTAAATACATCCGGTCAGTGTTTTTTCTTCAAAAAGAAAAGTACTTCTTGACACACGAACACATTACTGAAAACACAATTTAAAAATAGCCAGACAGAAATACCTCTGGTGACACTCAGTGACACCATCTTAATAGTTCACACCCATAGCCATTCTTGAACCGCTAAATTACAGTACCTCTCACATATAGTAGACACGTTATAAGGGGAGGTTCAATATCCAAATGCAGGCTTACTGTCTTTGTCAGGCTGTCATCAATTTTCATAAAAAAACAGAAATAAGTTATACAAAACCAATTCAACAACGTTAAAATTAGTTAGAATGGTACCATCTTACAAGAAGCACAAGCTTTTGTCCATTTTATCATAGACAATAATACATTAACCTTTCAATATAATGTGTGCAGGAGCCATTTTGTGTCTTTGAACATGTTGCAAGTGCACATACCTACTGGGCACACCAACAGGGGTCCCTTCACTCCACAGCTTGTGTGCAAAGCACAAGCTACAGCAGAGATAGAAAACAAGTCCAACTCCTCCTGGGGACATCAGCAGAACACACTGGGAGACTTAGGTCAGCCTTTTTGGGAATAGTTTTTGACCCTGTGGAAGAACAGAAGAAAGACTGCACATGCTTTTAGGGACCTGTGAGGAGACCTGAAGGGATAAACTTATTCCCACTTGCACCCAGGACAAAGAAGTGGCTTCTAAGTGTCAGTTGGCTGACCTAGTGTGATTACAGGTATCCAACTAGCTGCAAGAGGCCATATTCCTGAAGCACCCTCCTGAACAGTTGCAACCGGACCTGGACTGGACCCTCATGGAGGACTATGCTGGAGTACGCTCTAATCCCCAAGTGCTGTCCCGGAGGTCGTGGGACCCTTGACTGTCACTAGCTGGATTTCGATAAAAATCTCTGAAAAGTTGGGACATCATTTAAAAATAGATATCAAGAAGAACTGGCTCACACTTTTGAATCTAGAAATTCATGTGTGGAAAAACCATTTGTTTAATATGAAAACCCTCACCCACCAACCTAGCTGGTGGCATGCTTCATCATCGGGTCCCACCCAAGGTGCAGAGTGCACCTCGGGTGTGCTTCAACGCCTGAATTACAGCGGAGCTGTTCTTTTGTGTGGGTCCAAAGTGATGCTGTGGAAGTGAAGTCTAAAAACTGTCCATTGGGTCCCTTTTGAATAAAGGTAAATATTTTAATGGTGGGCCCTATGGCAGTGTTAAAAATCGAGAGAATCGGATATGTGTACAGTTTAAATGATGTCTCTTATATCTTGTAGTAAAAGGTCTACATGTTTCAGCCAGACTACTGCGTATGCTGGCTTTCTGTTTAGTGGATGGGCGTGATGGTCAGGTGTAGTTTGTGTGACAAATAGTGGTGCCGCTCACGCAAAGATGCAGTGGAGAAGGAGGATGTGTCCTTATGTTGCTTGAAACCTGTAATAAAATGAGACAAACAAAAAAAGACACACATGGACATATAGTAATGGTTGCTTCAGGGTTTTTTTTCACATATTGTCTGTGACATTCTTTGAGCCGTGTCATATCATTTTGCGGATAATGCAGAGGTGAAAAAGAGTGGCGCTTGTGCACAAACGTCTTACGCTACAGAAATATATGCGCTATTGTGAGTATATTCGTGGCCATTGCGATCTCAGTTTATTATAAGGTATATGCTTATGATGATATTTTCATCATGAGCAACATGAATACCGCGAGGGGGTAGGACTGTAGTCACACGCTGAGAGTGTGAAGGGATAGAAAAATACATGACCAGTTACTGAAGGTGTTCTGTTTCCCATTGTGACCCTTCATATTGTATCGGAAATGCGGGCCCGGGGCCTTACTTACTTTGTCAAGGTTGTCTGCCCGCTTCTCATACCTGTACCGGCCTTCTGATTGGGATTCCATCAATGTGGGGAAGTGCGAGAAACCAGCGTTTTATTAAAGTCCTCTTGCCTGGTTTCGCCGGTAATTAGAAGTGTATGCGTCATGGCGTTGTGACGTCATTCGGGGGGTGGCGGGGTCTACAGCGTAGGCCGTAGGCAGTAACAACAGACTATGTGGTTTGGGTCTCATGATGTGATCGGTATCCCCAAAATGTACATTACTAGGGAAGTGTGTCGCCAGACTCATGTGGAATTAAAAGAAGTGATGTATCCATTAAAACTAATGGAGAAGACTAGCAGTGTTGCTCAACTGTAGTTTACACAAGGTGCCTATTGGGTGCCGAGGACCTAGTGATTTAGCTCTCGCAAGATATAACAAGCATTTGCAATGCAATGGTCTCGGCATCATTAAAGGTAGAGCAATTGGCATTGCTCATGACATTTCTTTTTTTTCTTTAAATCATAAATAAATGGCATTGTCATTTACATTGCCAATACACAGCACTCTGCACCTGCACTCACTGCTCTGCACACTCACTACTCTGCACACTCACTACTCTGCACACTCACTACTCTGCACACTCACTACTCTGCACTCACTACTCTGCACTCACTACTCTGCACTCACTACTCTGCACTCACTACTCTGCACTCACTACTCTGCACACTCACTACTCTGCACTCACTACTCTGCACTCACTACTCTGCACACTCACTACTCTGCACTCACTACTCTGCACTCACTACTCTGCACTCTGCACTCACTACTCTGCACTCTGCACTCACTACTCTGCACTCTGCACTCACTACTCTGCACTCTGCACTCACTACTCTGCACTCTGCACTCACTACTCTGCACTCTGCACTCACTACTCTGCACTCACTACTCTGCACTCTGCACTCACTACTCTGCACTCACTACTCTGCACTCACTACTCTGCACTCACTACTCTGCACTCACTACTCTGCACTCACTACTCTGCACTCTGCACTCACTACTCTGCACTCTGCACTCACTACTCTGCACTCTGCACTCACTACTCTGCACTCACTACTCTGCACTCACTACTCTGCACTCTGCACTCACTACTCTGCACTCACTACTCTGCACTCTGCACTCACTACTCTGCACTCTGCACTCACTACTCTGCACTCTGCACTCACTACTCTGCACTCACTACTCTGCACTCACTACTCTGCACTCACTACTCTGCACTCACTACTCTGCACTCACTACTCTGCACTCTGCACTCACTACTCTGCACTCTGCACTCACTACTCTGCACTCTGCACTCACTACTCTGCACTCACTACTCTGCACTCACTACTCTGCACTCACTACTCTGCACTCACTACTCTGCACTCACTACTCTGCACTCACTACTCTGCACTCACTACTCTGCACTCACTACTCTGCACTCACTACTCTACACTCACTGCTCTGCACTCACTGCTCTGGTCTCACTGCTCTGCACTCACTGCTCTGCACTCACTACTCTGCACTCACTACTCTGCATTACCACTCTGCACTCACTACTCACTACTCTGCATTACCAGTTGGCTTAAGTTCACTTAAGTTATTAAAGATGAGCAAACAGGAAAGGAAATACCTAGGTACTTCTCATGGTGGCAGCGTGGTGGGGACGCTTGATCAGTTTATTCTTAGGGGACCTATGTACCGAGCATCTGTTGTCTCTGGTCCAGTTATTAAATAGGAGATCTTCGCTAGGGACTATAGCTACAGCTCGCTCGCCAGCTCATCAAGATGTAATCATTATTATACCATCGACTAATATTGAGGTTGGCGTTGAAGTTCCATATCCCCTTGGAACACTAGAGGATTCCCCAAAATCGCCACTGACCCAAAGTAACATTACAGCCAGCGTCTCTACACGTGCATCTGCCACATCCCCAAATAAAAAAACCTCTACCAAATGATTAACTCTGGAACCGGCAGTAAAAAGGAAGCGGGGAGGAGGACCACAAAGGCCTTGTAGAGCCTTGTAGAGCAAAAGTGGCAAGGTCGAACAAAACCCGTGACAGTGTCTCACCCGAGGAGGGCAGTCCTATAATTAATGCCGATTTGGTTGATGGTGATACCAATTATGCAGCGGGAAATGGTATTAACTCGAACTGTGATTTAGAACAGTGGAAGACATTTGAGAGTATTTTAACTACCTTGCTATCTCCTATTACACAAAAACTAACCAAGATAGAGGAATGTTTGGACAATTACGAATCTCTGGTGAGGTCAAGGTTTGTTGTAAAAAGGGATAACATCTGCAATACACACACACTTGGATCGACAAGCTTTTATACCCAACGAGCTGCAAGCGAAACCTAACGTGGGGCGGGACTGAGAAAACGAAACCTATCGTGGGGCGGGACTTCCGTTTTGTGAAGCCCGCGCCCACGGAGTGCCTGGAGGAGCACCGAGGGAGAGCCCCGCGGTCGGAGGGCCTTTGACCGGTGAGCGGAGCGGAGCGGGGGGGGGGGGGGGAGAGAATGCCTGTATGTCTGCGTGTCCGGAGGGCCTTTGACCGGTGAGCGGAGCGGGGGGGGGGGGGGAGAGAATGCCTGTATGTCTGCGTGTGTGTGTGCGCGACGGCGGAGGGGTGGGGGGCGGGGTGCGACGGCGGAGGGGAGGGGTGCGACAACGGAGGGGTGGGGGGGGATGCTCGGTGCACGTGTGTGTGTGTGTGTGTGTATGCATGCGACGCTGGGTTCGCTGTATGTGTGGGTGCGTGCGTGCATGAGCGCTCGTGTGTGTCTGTCGCTGTTTCTGCGCATGCGCGTGTGGTGTAGCTGCTTCCCAGGAGACAGCAGCTGAGCGCGTTCGCGAGCGCGTGGCCAGCGGAAATCGCCTCCTTGAAGAGGCAATGCGCGTGACCAAGGCTGTCTCCTGGGAAGCATAGTCCCTGACATAAGATCTCGGCGGAGACGCGCTTACGCGCGTCTTTTAGCCGAGACCTAAAAAGGGAAAGGAGGAGGGGTGAACTCAATCGATACCCTGTTACTGTCAACATACATAAGGGGAGTGTGGCATGCTGATATTGGTTTTTCCACACATGAATTTTCTAGCATTAAAAGTGTGAGCCAGTTCTTGATATCCATGTACTTGATAGGGGACGTGAACTAGCCCTCAGAATAATTTTCCTCTCTCTCTCATTTGATCTACACCATGTAAAAAGCCTGTTCAGTGGAAGCTGACGACAAGCCTCTCCAACTTCAGTGTGATATTTCCAGACACAGCCTACAGCATGAGCTAGACACAAGAGTCTAGGTCCAAATTATGAAATTGTGACCTGGTGAAGGTGCAAAAAGTATCCAACCAAAAAGAACACTTTGCTGTGTAAGAAATTTTAACTTTCAGCTCAGAACTTTTCCTACCAAAACCAACTGCTTCAGCAGGATCTCATCCAATGGCTATTCGGCTTCCTCGGATACAGTCTGCAACCTTGTCCACAGAAGAATTTTAACTTCCATTTCAGAGACTAACTCCTAAGGTAAAATCTTTGACTGGGACGAGCCTGCTTGGCATATATGACTCACGCTCCATGGCAAATGGACTGAAACTGATCCTAGTTCCCTAGTCATCTGTGAAAAGTGATTACAGTGGTGCTTAACTTTTTCTTGGCACTTTTAAAGTTCATGTTTGCAGTTCCGCCTTTTGTTGTTTTGGTATATTTTTTTAATTAAATATGACTATTTTTATCAATTGAAGTGGGAATTGTATTGTGCTGTGTTTGACTTTTTAACTGTTTCGGTTCTAAATGATTTACACATATTCTTAAAGTTAAGCCTGTCTGCTCTGGGCCGTAACTACCAGGGGATTGCGCTCAGGTTTAAAATATTCAAAACTTTGTCTGGACCTAATAGGTGAATTACTTTATTAGTTGTATTGAAGAGCCCCCACACCAATTAATAACGTATTTCTTACAACTACTATATGAACAGTTTTGTGCGAGGATGAAAACAAGTAAAGAAATATCTGAGACCTGGCAGACTGAGAGGGTCACCCAACAGAGTTACCCTTTAGCCCCACTCTTGTTCACTCCGATTATGAAACCCATGCCCACTATGCTTGGAGTGAATTTGAATAGGTGGGTTAAAAGGTAAGTGAAATGTTGCACAAAGTGACCCTGTATGCATATGGCACATTGGTCTTTTTGAAAGATCCTGAACGATTGCTGTGGGATTCGTTGTTTGTTCAGGAGGAGAATGGTCCCATGTCTCGGTAATGAAAAAATTGGGCTAAACCCACCACCCTCGCACTGTCCTCGTTCTGAGTAGGGTTAGTGGATCACCTGGATAAAAATATGCTCCCTGACTTGGACCTGCAATGGCTGCCAAGGGACCTTAAATACTTGAGAATCAGCATGGCACACGATTAGTGGATTGTGTTGAGTTGAATATGGGGGAGTGCTGAGGGAGCATACATGACTCTTTGTCCTTCTACTGCAGTCCATACTAGGGAGAGTGGTCCAGATTCAAATCTTCTACGGTGCCACCATGTTTTCCAAGGTGTTATTTTGCCTTCTTATGAAAGGAATATTTTGTGAACTTGATATTTTGTTTTCATTCCTGGTCTGGGTGGGGTGCCCGATCTAGGGTCAAGCTGAGTATGCCAACAATGCCTTATTAATAGGTTGGATTAGGAGCCCTTGATATAAAATGGGATTACCGGTCCTCACAGATGTCGTTGGCTCGATAACACTCGTAACAGGTCGGATACTGTGCTGAGGGGATATCATGGCGCCATGGCTTTGAGGTCTCAGTTTAAGACTGGGTTGCCATACCTGTGAAAAATATGGTTTATTAGATCAACACTGAAAGTGGAACCATTTACAGCAGAAGGGCCACTTTGGGGTTAAGGAATTTACGTAAACCATATTCGGAATTAGGTGTGCTGGGTGGCAGGATTCTTGTTGATGGGCCATTTGTAAATTAAGCAAGCATTCCACACATTTGAGGAAGTCTGGACCCATTTTGAAGTGAGGAGAGGTGACTTTTATTCAATACTAAAGTAAGAAGCCTCAGTGCATTCAACAAAGCAATGGAATCTAGACTATTACAGTGACTGTATTCATTTACGCAAGGTGGATAGCCGCTGCCATCTATATACTTGCCAATTATGACAGAATGCTCTGGGTGCAACTAGCGGGTCAAACAAAAATGGGGCAGGGACTGTAGAGGCGGACTGCATTATGGCCATGATACACAGTAGGACCTCTCAAAGCAAAACCCAACTGAGATCATTTTAAATTCCTAGTCACTTCTGTGGTTAAACATAAAACGCCTGGCTTCTGTCCTTGCAGTGTGGGGGATGTAGCTGATTTGTACCACATGGTGTGAACATGCAGTGTGGTTGTGGGTGCGTCCAGATAATGTGCTCCGATTTTCAGGCAATTTTGCACCTAAGTGGTATGTTGGTAGAGTGAGATGTGGAGAACAACCCTACATGAAATCCTATTTAATAGAATATCCATGCCAATATGTGGGTCCCTTTTATAGTGATTTAATGTTTGCATACTGCCTCCCGGGTGCACAGGGACGTCTATCTCCATTTATGATGGTACGTTTGATGTTGTGCTTACCAATTACCAACCAGGTTGAATTTATTGTTTTGTGAGGTAATAGGGTAATATAAAAATGTTTCTTAAAACATTTCAAGTAAACCTGGACAAATCGTGTCTTCACAATAAACATTTTGGAAAAAAGTGCACATAAGGCTAAAATATTGAGAAGTATTTGTTTATAATTTAAATAAAAGTCAGTCTCAACTTGCTCAAAATTCCAAAATCTCACAAATGAATGAACTTCTTAGACAATGCAAATATTTGAGGGCTCGGATGAGCTACATTTTTGAAGATCTTAACAGTAGGATTTTCAGAGCAACCTGGGCGATTGGCTCAATTATTTGCAAAAGGCTAGCAGTCTGGCCATTAAGGAATCAGTTCATGGAATTATAAAAATGTTGGGAGGTAATACCACTGTGAGCCTCTTCATCTATGGTTGCCTGCCATAGTGGATATTTTTTAAAGAGTGACCGGATTGCCCTTGTGGACCAAAACTGGAGAGCATGTTCTTTCGTATATTCAATAATAGAAGCAGAATGCCGATAAACAGATAAGGATGCAGTGTTTTATATATTCTGCAACTTTTTATTTAACTTGTATTTCAGTGCATTATCTTTTCAAAATCATGGCTTGTGAACACCACAATGCAGACTTAAAAATGTTAATTCTTAGCGAATCATATCTACCTTCTTATGTCAACAATAACAATATACAACATTATTTACAACCTTGCAATCTGCAACTTCCAATGTAGATGCTGCTATTTGCAAGTGTGTTAATCAAAGGCTACTGTTTCTATGCCATGTTTATCTATTATATGGTCAAAAGTGCCATTTAATATGGATTCTTGAACTGAGGTTTTACAATTGAGTTGGAACCCCTGTGCAAATGCATTTGCTGTCCCAATTCTCAGATATGTTTGTAAGAAAGCAAGTCACTGTTCAGAAGGTCACACATTAAAAATGCTATCCTCTTACAAAACACCTACAAAGGACCCTCGTTTCTGACAACCACAAATCTCCTGAAGTTCCAGTGAAGGCTTAACATGTAGAACAAAAGCACTTCTGTGGTCAAGAAGGTCAAAAGTAGCAAATATGTTAAAACTGAAAAGTGTGAAAGAGATACAAAAGAGCGTTTGTTGCAATGTATACAGGCTCAATCATTACCATTTCAAAGAAGTGCTGGCAGAACATGCGTACGTTTGATAAGCGTTAAGGGGACTTCCTCCTTTCCCATGCAAGCATTGCAGCCCCAAACGGCGGAGGCTTCAGCAGCGAGAAGGCCGTAAGCAGCCTCAGTCATGCCGGTACAAATCCGATGAAACCAATTGTAGCAGGATACTTCACAGAGGAGGGAATCCTCATCGTCACTTAGTTCATCTTTACAAATTCCACACACGCAGGCAGATCCGAAGAAGGAGTTGGTAGAAAGCCTCGAATGGACTGAGGTTTTTATACTTTCTTTAGAAGAAGCATCCATTGGCTTTGTTCTAGGTGAAAAGACTGTCTCGTTGGCATGACCATCATTGATGCAGTCTGCAATGTCACAAAGAATGTCAATGTCAGTATATGCGTTCTGTCTAGTAACATTTTTGAAGTGATTATTGCTTTTGTTTGGAGCATGAGCATTTGTGTTGCAATTAATATTTTTCTCATTTCCTTCACAAAAGTAATGCCTTTGACTATAAGATTTGGGTGTATCTTTGACAATTTCCGGATGAACAGGAGTATATTTTGTTTCCACTTGAAAATGGAAGCGTGGATTAATGAAAGGTACAGATGACATAACGGAATTGAAGATTTGACTGGGGTGGGTTTGCTCTATCATCTTGTCAAATTTTTCACAGTGATTATGCTGCAAGGGCCGATTCATCAAATGCACATTTTGGCTTATCGAACTTGTAAACACTGTGTGTTTTCCGAAGGCAGGTTGATTGTATAAACCAGAGCTGAAGTTGTGGCATTGATTGACACCCATTTCCAGTGAATTTTGAAAGAGTTGTGGAATCCGGTTCCTAGGTAAATTCTGTCTACTCAAAGGATTCAACATTCTGGGCATAGCGTTAGTTGGCCTCCTGACACCTCCAAATCCCACATAACCAGGGAATCTAAAGAATGGATTTGTGGGAAGACACAGTCTGTTTGGGGGTGCATTGTAATGATCATCGAAAGGATTTACAGCTACAAGATGATCTGAACTTTGATTGAGTGGAGGAGCATATTCGGACTGTGGAAAAAATGCTGATCCCTGTAAAAAGTGAGAAAATACTTTATCATGTTGAGAAAGAAATGTGATGTTTGCTACTTCTAAGTTAAACAAACACATAGATTTAAAAAATAGATCTTACGCAATGCAGAAGATGCTATTTTTGATCATGTCCCCAATTAAGATCTATTTTGCTAATGTATGTAATATAGTATATTAGTAAATAATTGTGCACATATACATTGAGAAAATTGTTATTAATACGAATATAGGATGAAAGTGAAATGAGAAACACTGAATATTGTATAATTTACATAGGAAACCCAAATATGTGAGAGAATATTTAGTGAAAAATTTTTTACACTTCGGTATTTTTCTTGCGTCCTGTGTAAATCATAAAACCTAACCTCTAATACTTACTGTAACTACATTTCTTTTCATTACCTCCCATATATAAACTCTAAATGACACTGATAAACCTACCTTTGCACCTATTCCAAGGCTTGAAACTATCTATTATGTTCGCCATAGCTGTGAGTTGTTCCCTGTTGCACATTTTAACCCTAATTCTTATCATATTATCATATAGGCACACTGTTCTGACACCCAACCCTCATCCTAATCCAGACCCTAATTGTAATTCATTCTAACCTTTACAGTAGCAGATGATGTAAACTTTTCCCAAACCCTTATCCTAATCTCTAGTTCTAATGTCCGAGTTACTTACCTTCAGTAACGATGTATCTTGTAGAGACGATTCTAGCCGCAGATTCCTTCATGTAGAATTATCCCCAGGCGTGAGACTTTTTGCTAAAGCATCCCTGCGCAGCCGGGAAGGGGGGGGGGGCCTGGGGGGAGTTGGGGGTGGCGACTTTACCCGACTCCGCCCAGGCATTGTCCGCGTACGTGATGTCAGCGAGGTCACATGAGCCCCACCCCAGCGCGCCTACGTCAGTTTTCTTCTGAGAACTTTTCCGCGCCACAACGCAGAGCCATCGGATAAAACTGTGGGAGTATGGGAACAGTGTGCGAAAGAGCAGAAAAATTGGAAAAGGAATGGTGACAAACAACACCATAAGGAGCAGTGTCAACACTGCAGTTCCCAAAGCAGGGAAAGAAGAAAGAACAGAGCAGAGCCCTGAGCAGGCATCCTGCCAGTATGTAGACAGCCCCCCCCCGCGGAGACAAGGAACATATGCAAAATGTCATGACAACAACCCCCACCAAGAAACAAGGAAGGGGAGCCAGTACCAAGACAACAACAAGCCTCCAAGCAACCCCAGCACAGAGGCAACCACCCCCAAGGAACAAGGGCAAAGTCATGGCCCGATGACCCCAATCCAGATGTCAGCAGAGGGGCCAGGACCCTTAGTAACAAGGGGTAAGGGAGGGGAGGGAAGAGATTGACGACAAGCCCCCCAATCCTGGAGCAAGCAGAGCAGAGGGGCATAGGAGCACCCAAAAACCCAGCCTCCAAACCAAAGAGGAGGAAGGAACAAGCCACAAGATGGAGCAGCCCATCAAGAGCGAAAGAATGCACTCACAGAGGCCTTGCCACGCACTGGGAGGCGAGTGCCAAAGAGTAACTCAAGGGTCCTTGCAGAACGGGGAGGAAGGACGGGCCGTGAAGGAATCCGCGGCTAGAATCGTCTCTACCAGATACATCACTATCAAAGGTAAGTAACTCTTACATTAAGTAACTCCTACATCTGATAGAGACTACTAGCCGCAGATTCCTTCACATAGAATAGATACCCTAGCCACACCCACAGGGAAGGAAGGCCTGCGAAAGGACCCCACCAGCCTGGATACAACAGAGGGTCCCACATGGGACCAGACCAACAGACGAGGCGAGGAAGGAGTAGTTTGTTACCTGTAACTCCAGTTCTGTAGTAGGGGTATCTCTGTTATAAGAAAACAAAACAGGTATGTGGAGGGTCGAGGGGATGTTTAAAGACCTGTCTGCTCATACCCCTGAATACAATATACAACACACAAAAGAGCAGATCAGGTCTGGAGAAGAGTGTGTAGCTGTACTGGCCAGGGTGCAGATTAAAAGGATGCATACATGAGCACATGATGTTGAAAATCACTGGCTAGATGAATCCCATCAGACCACCCCTATGGTGGAATTTACGTCATCTGGGATGTTACTGATCATACCAAAACACAACCGACCATGTAGTGCCGATGTAGAAATGGATGTCAGGAAGATAGCCGTGACAATCATCAAAAAGTGATCATGACTAAGGTGCAGTGCCTATATAACAGTAGTGAAAATAAAATTAACTACATGTGCGTCGTAAGGTATTCAAAACGCACTTCATGTGTCAAAAGTTAAAAACACGCCGGGTAATAAAGTTACCCAATGGCGCAGTGATGAACGGTCGACATGTTTCAGCTCTAGGGACTTTCCCCAGCTTTCTTCAGGACCAAAGCTAGTATTGCTACTGCAACCGTAAGTGAATGTTAAATCAATATCAAACAATGTACTAAAAAATGAGTACATATCTACCAGGAACCATCACCGTTGAATGTCCACTGGAAGGCAAGGAGAACATCTTCTTCCTATAAAATGAAGTTTGATTTACAACAACACCATATATCAAATATACATCTAGACACCTACACATAAGCCGCACAGACAAAACACACTTAGCATGAATAATTGACATTCAGCTTGGTTTGAAAAAAGCTTAATAGCTCAAACAACATGAGGCATTTCCTCATGGTGCTACTCACCCAGCCTTGTGTGGGTGAAGACCCCACCTCACCCGGCAACCGCTCGGGAGTATGAGGCCCCGCTCTATAGTGTAGATAAAAGGAAACCATGAGTACACAACTCTATAATTTCCAAGCCAATTGCTCTACACAGGAACCCAACAGACGTGTGATAGTGCCCTTACTGTTCACCCTCGCAACACCAACATAACTGTCCATCGGACACATTACAGACCCAAATGCTAAAGTGCCCCTAGTCACTCGGACGAGAAAGCCTACTCATGTTTGAGCCAGTGTAGGTGTTCCTCATCGGTTGTAAAAAACATATCCTGGAAAACAATATATAATTATGTGTACCCCCGGACTAGTGGTCAGGAATAACCATGGTAAAGGGTTCAACAGATACCCAACAAAATTTAAACAGTAAAATCCCTGGTGAACACCTAGGAAACTCATGGGCTTAACAGACCATCAGATAGTTTACTCAAGTTACCGCCCCTATACCACGAGACTCAATAATGCGAGTCACCACAATTCTACCACTAACCAATAGCAGTTAACTATAGCGGGTTACCCAGAGGACAGACCTGTCCGTCGGTGCCACGGATTGTGACCCGAGCGGAAGTGGAGGTGTCGGTGTAACCGCCCCTCGTACCTTTATAGCCACCGTTAATCAAAAGAAGTGGCCGTGATCGCCATTAAAAAACATCAGACTCTGGCGTGAAAGAGAAGACACTGGTCATACGCGCGTGCGCAATAGCGCGAAACAAACTGTGGGCGTCAGCGTGAGTAAAGAGATACTACTCTAACGCGCATGCGCTTAGACGAAAAACTCGAAGTTAGTGACTTCTAGATCGTTATTATCTATCCAATTGTAAGAAGGAAAGTCCCAACTAACAGTAAATAGGGACAAGGATACCGGGGGTGCAGGTGGTTAGGACAAAACCCAAATATACAGGCAATGTTGTTCTACCTTGAAGAGCATATAATGAGTAGCTACTTTGGTCTAAGCAGCACCCTAAGTCATTATGTATGTACGATTGGAGGACCGTTTTACGTGTCCTACGCCTGATGTATATTTATTTCAAAAAGGGTTTAAGGTGAAGTATCTCGGGTCAGGTGAAGTATATCAGGATATGTTTTTTACAACCTATGAGGAACACCTACACTGGCTCAAACATGAGTAGGCTTTCTCGTCCGAGTGACTAGGGGCACTTTAGCATTTGGGTCTGTAATATGTCCGATGGACAGTTATGTTGGTGTTGCGAGGGTGAACAGTAAGGGCACTATCACACGTCTGTTGGGTTCCTGTATAGAGCAATTGGCTTGGAAATTATAGAGTTGTGTACTCATGGTTTCCTTTTATCTACACTATAGAGCGGGGCCTCATACTCCCGAGCGGTTGCCGGGTGAGGTGGGGTCTTCACCCACACAAGGCTGGGTGAGTAGCACCATGAGGAAATGCCTCATGTTGTTTGAGCTATTAAGCTTTTTTCAAACCAAGCTGAATGTCAATTATTCATGCTAAGTGTGTTTTGTCTGTGCGGCTTATGTGTAGGTGTCTAGATGTATATTTGATATATGGTGTTGTTGTAAATCAAACTTCATTTTATAGGAAGAAGATGTTCTCCTTGCCTTCCAGTGGACATTCAACGGTGATGGTTCCTGGTAGATATGTACTCATTTTTTAGTACATTGTTTGATATTGATTTAACATTCACTTACGGTTGCAGTAGCAATACTAGCTTTGGTCCTGAAGAAAGCTGGGGAAAGTCCCTAGAGCTGAAACATGTCGACCGTTCATCACTGCGCCATTGGGTAACTTTATTACCCGGCGTGTTTTTAACTTTTGACACATGAAGTGCGTTTTGAATACCTTACGATGCACATGTAGTTAATTTTATTTTCACTACTGTTATATAGGCACTGCACCTTAGTCATGATCACTTTTTGATGATTGTCACGGCTATCTTCCTGACATCCATTTCTACATCGGCACTACATGGTCGGTTGTGTTTTGGTATGATCAGTAACATCCCAGATGATGTAAATTCCACCATAGGGGTGGTCTGATTGGATTCATCTAGCCAGTGATTTTCAACATCATGTGCTCATGTATGCATCCTTTTAATCTGCACCCTGGCCAGTACAGCTACACACTCTTCTCCAGACCTGATCTGCTCTTTTGTGTGTTGTATCTCTGTTATAGTCATAATCTTGTGAATAGTCCCGCCCATGTGCGGGGACCCCGGAGCTATCGAAATAGTCTCTTAAGTTGTCTTCCTCTGCACTCTTGCATAGACACTTAAGAGAAAATCAAAGACAAATAATGCAGCCTAAAACTACAAGGCTACATTGGCCAGCACTTCATGTGGAAGTGAAAAAGGATAGCCAAATAATGTCAAAATGTACACATTTTGTTAAGTTTCACGCATAGAGAAACTCCCCTTCACAAAAATTCTTTGAAATGATAGAGAGGAAGGGTTGGACAGACTTCACCGAGGTCGGCGTCAGAAACAGCTCCATGGCCGGTTCCTCCAGTCCTGGCACCAAAGGGCGAGAGAGATGTCTTTTGTGCAAAGTCTCAAAGATCACAGAGGTAGAAGGAGTGGGTACCGTCAATGTGATCCCTAACTTTGCTGCCCAACTCAGCAGCACATCCTGGAATGTCACAATGCCGTCCACAGGCGACACTCTCGTAGGAGGAGAGTCCGATAACGTGGGAGAATACCTCCGGTCACTGGAAGAGTCCGTGTGACGGGACCGTGACCTTTCCCTCCGATGGCGATGACGGGACCTTGTCGAAGAGCAAAGCTCGCTGCGAGAGCGATACCTCCCTCTTGACCTTGACCTAGACCTCCTGGGTCTCGCAGGAACCGCCAGCCTTGGAGGAGGCGGAAGTGGAGGAGTCGGAGCTGGAACCCCAGGTTGTGGTTGTGAAGGCCGGGGAGGTGGTGGAGGAGGAGGCGGAGGTGGTGGAGGCGGAGGAGGAGGCAGTGGCGGAAGAGTTGGAGGCGTAGGAGTCCTGGGCATAGAGGGCAAATAGGTCAGTGAATAATCAGATTCCGGTGACCTAAGCACTCTCCTCTTCTTACGAGCAGGCCTCGAGGAGGATGCTCTGGAGGCAGACCTCTTTGCGGACGAGCACCGGCGCCGCCATGATAGGGAACTCGACAATAAAGATGATAGACCAACCACCGAGGCACTGAACACCGTCCTGGGCCTTGACTGTCTCCTCGACGTCGATTTTTCTCTCCTTGACGTCGCCCTCTTCGACTTCCCTGTTCTCGACGTCGATCTTCCAGACGTCGACGAACTCCGATGTTGAATGTCTTCTCCTCGACGTCAACTTGTCTCTCCTTGACGTCGACCTTTGTGTCGACATTGACGGCGAACGGCGGTGTTGCCTCGGCGGCCAGCGCCTTCACCTTCGGGATACATCACAATGTCGATGGTGTGTCGACGCCGGTGAAGTCCTCAACCTCGTCAGAGGTCTCGACGTCCTACCCCTCGACGTCGAACGGCGACGCCGCTTCGTCCCAGAGCTCTGGGTCGACAGGGAGCATATGGTGGTCATACCTCTCGACGCCGAAGCAATAGACGCCGACTGGGACCGGTGCCTTTTCTTGACTGGGGAGCCCACCAGAGGCCGATGCACGGGCAGAGGACGATGACAGATTCCCTCCACGCCCAGAAGTCCCACCTGGTTCTTGGGGTCTCCTCTGCTCCAGGCCTTGGAGACGAAACTTCTCCCTGTCACACAGGGTCCTCCTGGAGAAAGAGTGACAGATTTCGGAGGAGTCAGGGACATGGGTGGAGAGGAGGCAGAGTATTCATTAATCAAAAGAGTAGAATGGACACTGGTTTCTACAAAACCATTGGTTTTATTTATCGAAAACCCTCATAGACTTCCTGGTATTGTCAAAGCGGTATATCTTTTTTCCGCCCCATCAGGAGTCATGGCATAGTCATTGGGTAATCGATTAACGTGCAGGATGCCTGCCTCACCCGAGGCTACCTCTGGTACATGTAGAAGTGTCCAGAGATCAAAAAAGGAAAGGTAAAAATAGTGTCTTAATCAAAGAAAGATTTTTTTTTAATATTAATAACTAGGCACTATTGTTAAAAAAGTATTGTGATATACTGGTAGTCGAGTTACTGAACTACCCTATCTTTTGAAAAAAGTGTCAACATGTTTCAGCTCACTGGGCCCAGTCGGGTTTAAGGAGCTTTCGTCAGGACAAAATAACATAAAGAACGGACATACACAAAATAGTTGGAAAAGTAGTCACTCACACCATTTGTGTGTGATTCATTGTAGCATTCGGAATTCACATGCTTATCTGTGCACACTTCACACTTCAACAAGGGCCCCAGAGTCGCTTCTGGTATTTTACCATGCGGTACGTTCTCCTGCCCCTTGTGCTGACTCTGCCCCAATAGTGCCTAGTTATTAATATTAAAAAAAAATCTTTTTTTGATTAAGACACTATTTTTACCTTTCCTTTTTTGATCTCTGGACACTTCTACATGTACCAGAGGTAGCCTCGGGTGAGGCAGGCATCCTGCACGTTAATCGATTACCCAATGACTATGCCATGACTCCTGATGGGGCGGAAAAAAGATATACCGCTTTGACAATACAAGGAAGTCTATGAGGGTTTTCGATAAATAAAACCAATGGTTTTGTAGAAACCAGTGTCCATTCTACTCTTTTGATTAATGAAAACTTGTTTATGGGGAAATGAATGGACTTCTAATCCTCTTCCCTCCCAAAATTTTGATATAAGAGGAGGCAGAGTATACATACTCTGTGGGGGTCAGATTTAGCCTTCTTCCTACACACAAAGAGAAGGCAAAACTGGCTAAAAAAAACAGCAACTGGAAGAGGAAGACCCCAGACGTCGAGTGAAACACTCAAAACAATGGAAAAGTGCCAACAATTAAAGTAATACCCAAAAAGGTACAGCTCAATGCTCCAAGGTCCTGCTAGCAGGAGCCTGAAAAAAGAACTGAAAGTAAAGCACACACGACTAAAGAAGCAATAGCAACATACATACACGCCATGGAGAGCATTGGCCCGAAGGCGACCAGAACTCTCTAGCAGAGTGCAAGCTATATAACAGCTACCACTACCCCACATAGGGTAAGTCAAGTCCCAAGATATGGGAACCCTCTTTGGAAGAAACTTCCACAGCAGAGGAAAAACAAAAGAGTCACGGGGATGAAAAACCGGGGGAAGGCTTGTCAAGCAGCCCAGGAATAAACAGAAGGCCTAATCTGAGGGCCAAGTCCGTAAAGACAACTCAGTCAACAAAGGGGCCGTCCAGCAGCCAACAATGCCACAGTCCCAGCAAGCAGGACTCGAGTGGCCATAAACACACACCACATCAAGGGCAACCAGCCCAAAAGAAGGTCCAGAACCAGTTAAACTCAATAGTCAATGAGGAGGGGAAGGAGGAGGAGGAGGAGGAGGATGGAGCCGCCGCCAAGAACCTTTGGATGGCGGAGTCTGCCGGGGCATGGAATATTTGAATGGAAGATCAATCAGCCGCTCCCAAACGTTTTCAGGGAACACACCGTCCCAAAGCCAGGCATGGAGAAGGAGGGCGACTGAGGAAGCCATGGCCCGGCCCAGCACCTCCAAGATGTCCAGAGCGGAGCGGAGAATAAACACCACTAGCTCCCAACGCATGATGCCCTAAGTCCACCTGAACAGTCTCTTGTGAAGCTGCAGATCCCAAGGACTCAGCCGAGTCCCACAAACAAGAGGTGGCCCTAGCCAACACACAAGGTGTTAAGGGCCCGCAGGGCAGCGCTGGTCGAGGCGAACATGTTGTGCCCCCAAGAGTCCAGCCAGCGAGCCTCCCGAGACGGCGGAGTCAACAGTGGCGGCAAGGAGGGAAAAGCACTCCACTAGAGTGGACTGGAGGTAGAGGGGTGGAGGGAAAGACATGACGGGTCACGCAGTGCTGGAAGGTGCTGGTGCAGGAGGTGTTGAGGCACGGGATTCCGTAAGGCGGCAAGGGATGTCGAGGATCAAGTATGCGGAGGCGTTCAGGATGCATTGGAGTTGTTTCTGGAGTTTCGCCGGGGGCTCCTGCGTAGAGCACGTTTCCGTAGTCCAGTCTACTGCTGACGAGGGCCTGGGTGACCGTCCTTCTCGTTTCGGTGGGGATCCACTTGAAGTTCCTTTGAAGCATGCAGAGGGTGTTGAAGCAGGATGTAATTTGTACATGTAATAAACTTTACAACGAGCGAGCCATTCTCCTCAAACGAAGCTTTAATGTGAGAGGCATTAGGTCATGCAGAGCAGCCATAACTGCGTGCCTAAATCCATCGGACCCTCAACTGAATGGTAGACTGATCAAATTCCTTAAAGTCTTTTCAAAGCTTTGTTAAAAGGGTCTGAAATCGGGCAAAGAAAAATGGACAAACTTTTGGCTACTGAATTTTAATAATTTCATGTATGGCAGGCAGCAATGAAATGATGAAATGAATATAGTGTGTACTCCAATTTTAATCTGTTTTGTATATACATAAGGTTTTTATATATTGTTAAAGTTTTAATTAACTAAACAATAAACATTTACTTACTTACATTCCGCAGTGCTTCATGTGCAAAATATGAAGTGCAGGTGCTCAAATGTTTTTCGAAGGCCACACTTACTTTTCTCTGGCTCCACCCACTTTCTCCACTGGCAAAGAGACACGTGGTTGCATCTTATGTGGAGGGAGATGCACCCACATTTAGCAGGGCATCTAAAAAGTCCCAAAGAGACATGTGGTTGCTTCTCATTGATGTAGGTTCCCATCAGCACTACCATGCTGCACACAACATCGAGTGGAGAATCTCTTGCAGTTGCCACTTGTGGCCCCATCAATGGCAGTAACGCTTTGATGGCATGCCAATGCATACAGTAATATCAGCCTGAGCCTGCCCTTACGAACATGGGAGTTTTGCAGTCCTCTCAGCAAGGGCCTGTCCTAGGCTGAACCCATGACCCTCAGATCTCGTGTACCAATCTTCGTAGCCGGGAATTAGACCCCGATCTATCATCAGTAAGCATCAGCAGACTCTGCAGATTGCAAGCTGGGGTTCCACTTCCACACTGAGGCCAGCACAGTTAAAAAACCTGTGTGCCTGTGTACAGCCGGTGGCAGCTAGCCTAGGACTAGGCGGCTGCCAGCCAGGCAGTGCAGTGCACTTATCTCATCATTCATTCATGCAGCATGCTACACAGAGAGACAGTACTACCATACGGTGGTGTGGGGGTGACCTGCTGATGACCGTCACGTTCCCCCCTAAAAAAGCAGCGTTGGTTTGGCATGGCATGGGCGGCACATTGTTGGCATCATAATGATCATTCATGGCATGGGCGCATGGTGGCTACCGCGCTAGTTAAGTTGCTCAACTAAGTTAACTTCTTATCTTCAGTACTGCTCAACACTACTGCAGTCTATTATTAACTTAAACTTAGTGGTCATTCGTGCTGGGCCGGGACACACCGACTGCAGTGCAGCACTGCCTTAGGCTGCTGCTTAGGGCAGCATTAGGTCTGCCGCCTGCCTGTCACTGCCTGCCTGTCTCACCTGGTGCTGTTACCGGCGGTACAGTACTACTAACAGTACTACTACTAGTGCTACTGCCAGTCCTGGACTCTTCAACGCCAACGTCGTCATCGGGTAGTGCTGGTTGGCTCGTGTTGTAGTAGTTGAACTAGTCGGACCCAGTAAGATGACTCGGTGTGGTGGGGTGCGGCCGGCCCGTGAGGGTATGGTGAGGCGTGGCAAATGTGCAATCTGAAAAAATGAAACTGCGCATGAATGTTGGATTTATAACACATGTGTTGTTGGATTTATAAGCATGCCACGCTGCCTACTGCGCACAACCCCAAACCCGGCAGACCAAAACCCAGCCCAAATCAGTGTCCCTCCCGATCTGCCCACCGGGCCGGCAACACTAAACTAAGGGCCGCGGCGCCACGCCATCAACATATCAAATTGAGAAGAGATTCATTCAGCATCATGAATCTCAATTCTCCTCTTGGCATCCTGGTTGGTGATCATGGAATTATGGGGTATGGGGGGGCAATGGCACCTACCTACTACGCTACTAGTAGTTAACTGTTAAAGCTACTTCTACTGTGTCTGTGCTCAGCTTAACTCACTGGCTTAACCTTGGCGGCGCCCCAGTTTGTTCGTAATGAGCCAGGCCTGATCTTGCCTGCGGTATGCCTCACCTGGGTGCTGTTGGCCGCCGGGCGGTACTGGCTACTAACTACTGCTCTGCTGCCACTGCCAGCCAGTCCCTTTAATACCAACGTCGCCGTCGGGTGGGTCGCGCTGGCTGGCACTCAAAGTGACCGAGTTGAAGGCTGTGGCTGGCCGCCCGTTGATTGAACCACGATTACTCGGTGGTGGGGTGCGGCGGTGCGGGTATGCTGGGGCATGGCAATTGATGCGCAATCTGAAATATGCGCACGTTCCTTCCTGCCGCACAACCCCAACCCCTGCAGAACTAAAATCCAGCCCAATTCCAACCACCTACCGGGCAGGGACACATCTTTAAGGGCCGCGCACGGCCTCCACGCCATTAACATATGAGACAAACACTGGCTGCCGCTGCAGAATTTGAGTCATTCATGATTGAGAAAAAGAAGATTGAGATTTTTTCATTCATGAATCTCCATTTTCGTCTTTTGACTCAACCAGTGCAGGCCAGGGCACAGCTGCAGACGAGCTGCCCGCAACACAGTTCGCTGGGAGAGACTGGACCGGAGTACTAGTACTACTGCCTGTGGCCGATAGTGCGGGGTGTGGTAAATAAAATAATTACCCTGTCGGAGTTTCTATACATTAACAAGGATCGTGCATATAATGAGAGGCAGAGTCCGTGGTGTCCGATTCAGAAGGGCTTTATTCAATAACTCGAGTTACTGGAGAATCGGGTTCCATCTCCACTAGGGATCAGGAAGGATCGTCATCTGAATCTTTATTCACAGAACACATTATATATAGTTAAAACATACATTGACTTGGATAGAGAAGGAGGAGCGCTACAGGTGGAGCAAGTGAAATAGAGAGATAAGAGCACATGGGCGTGAAAAAGGCGTGTAAGAAGGCGTACACATGGGTGTTCACTCGATGAGTCATAGGTGTGTCATAGGTGGGTGGATACATGGAGGGGGTCTGCATGGTCAGCAGGAACCTTTACCCTACTGGTGCGCGCAAACTGGTCATGACGTAGAATTGACGTGTAACTGGGGGAAGCCAGGAGGAGCTGACTTTCGTGCTAGTAGAGGAGTCTTGGATGTCAGGACGACCTGCACCTCTGGTACTATCTGATATCTTGAGCTTGGAGGATGTATTGTCTGACTTAAAGGTCGCTGGAGCAAAGGCTGAAAAGGCTGCTCATCACTAAATGCTAGTGTGTGCCTATATTTCTTCGTGCATTGCATGGGGCCATGGGCCTTCTATGGAGTCGGGTTCTGTAAATCACTTGAATGGAGACAGAAAGGCTAGGCCCTATCTTCTGCTGGCGGAATATGTTTTCCCTTTTCATTAGACAGGAATGTGTTTCTGTGGAGCAGAGCAGATAACTGTAGGCAAAATACTGTCTTGGCAGGCCAGGCTGGGCACCTCTCGGCTGAGCAGGAAGTATGTGAGAGGTCAGGGATACATAGCTAAACTGCAGCTTTCAGATTATCAGGAGGCTTGGAGCCTGAATTCGGGTCCTGGCTCGGCTGAGCCATAAAAACAACTTCATCTCGACATTGAAAACGTGTACCATGTAAATGCATTGGCAACATAGGCCTCAGTGCAGAATTAACGTTTCATTCATGGAGGGCCTGATAACTGACATGCTAACATTGGACGGAAATGCAGAGGCACTATTATTACAGGCATGAGAAGGGAATTGCATGGTGACATGGACATACATGGGGTATATGTACAGACATAGGGTGCATGTAGGGGACACACTGGCCACGTAAAATTTCTATTTCCTCATTCCCTCCTTGTTCCCTACTGTGCCCTTCAGGACACATCGATATTCATGATACCATATATATGATCATGCAGCATCATTTGCTCATCTTTATTCTTTTGTATACGTGCACGTGGACGGGGACGGGGAATACAGGCAGTGGCACACAAGCCGCAAATCGCTGGGCCACATTGTAGACAGAGACAGCAACTGAATATAACAAGCAGTATTATTCCTAGGAACGACAGTACATTCCATCTCCATGCTGATATTACACTCCAGAAGCAACTGGACCAAGTCCATGCGCCTGGATTTTGGTGTATCTCGTGAGCTATCTTATGGAGTCTTGTTATTGCTGCGTATACGGATGGCGCGTTATTTGGAATAAACACACAACTACTGGAGCCGATCACTCTACAAGCCCCGCCCCTATCTGCCAGGATGACGTCAAGAACAAGGCGATTCTGAAGAACAACAAGTCTCATCGCAGACTGCTCCTCTGTCAAGTTTGCTAGAGCAGAAGTAGTCTCATTCACTACTGCTTCAAGAGTTCTTGTTAACCTACGTATTAATTTACTGTTTTGGACGGGACCTATGAAGAAAAAGAATCCTCTATTGAAATCTGTATATTGCTCCAGAGCTGTCTCAGTCTGATCGACAACTGGGGAATCGGTCTCCCTCTTGTGTCTAACATGTACTAGTCGTGAATCTCAATGTTAATGGGATGGGGCTAGAAAAACAGGTGGCAGTAGGAACGCTATATAACACGTCCCACCCCAGTCTAATGGCAGACGCACATAGGCTGTCTGACCGCAAATAAAATAGGAATGGCGGGAAGCTTTGAAAGTAGACTTTCCTTTATCATTGAACTCGACTACAGTATTACAATCACTGTGTCCTAAATGCACTGAGCCTTTCTTTCTAACGCATAATTCACCTTTTACTGGTAAGACTGTTATAAACGGTGAACCTGTGTTTTTCTCGGACTGGACATTCAGAATCATAAAGTTAAGGGAAACATTTCCTTGGTCGTACACTTCATTTTCTAGATCTGTTCCTTTCCTTTGGGGAAAACCATCTTTGTCTGGGAAACATGCCTTATTCAATACTATATTTAAGTCTCCCCAGGTCCATTCACTCTGGGAATCTGTGAACTTTCTGTCTTGTGATGACTTTAAAGCAAACCATGCTCCGCACGAACCATTGTGCGAAAACGGAAAAGGAAAGAGGGGCAAAACTCCCTTCGTTTTCTGATAAGGTGGGAGTCGGCCACATACCCAGCAATTTGTTACATTGCTGGTCTGATGAGAATAGTGCAACATGCGAATAAAAGTATTGTTGCGCAGTGCTAGTCGATATGATAGTTCATGAGGTGGCAGATCACTGAATGTGTGCTCTACAGTGTCATTGGAGAGAGAATGTATATGTGAAGCAAGAGGAGGAAAGAAAACATGTAGCGTCAAGCTGATACATATAATCGATATACTTAGAAGGAACATAATGATCAGAGTTACTATACATCTGCTGCGTAAGGTCTTGCAGTATTTCTCTTTCTTATCTCTCTGTCTACTACTCGGGTCTACGATCTTATACATGTCAGGAACCTGTCTAACCGATTCACCACAGGGTGGACTTAAACAATTAAACGCTGTCTGACTTACTAGACTGTAATTTGGACCTGTATTCCTGTTGCGGAGTCTTTTCTAGCAAAGGGGGTTTTGAGTCACTGGTTTCTGGGCAGTCCTTAGTTTCGATTACAGTTCCGTGTCCATGGAATCTTTTAACGTGCTGGGCATGGATCCAGCCCTTCCTTCCCTCGACCTTGACGGCAGTCCTCGTCGTGAGCAGTACTAACTTCGGTGCTCGCCAGCGGGGCTCGAGAGGACTTGAACGATCAAAGTTCCGCACCAACACTGTATCTCCAGGAACGATGGAGTGTTCCTTTACTTCGGTATTGTCGGGGAAGGCGGCTGCAACCTGTGAACGACAAGAAAGGAGTGCAGACATCAAGGAAGCCAGGTAATCTGTCAGCATATTACTGTCAACATCGGTAATTCTTTTTGGCATAGGCGTACCCCACATGTTCGGCGGTCTACCAAAAACCACCTCGTAAGGGGACAGTCCTGTTCTGGAATGAGCTACCATACGCATGTAAAAGAGGGCAACCGGCAAGGCTACCATCCAATCCACGCCTTTTTCCGCACAGACTTTCGCTAATTTTGTCTTAAGTGTCTGATTGTGTCTCTCTACAAGGCCTGCTGCCTCTGGTTGTCGTACACAATGGAACTTCCACTGGTACCCTAGCAGAAGAGATACTTGTTTCATTAATTCAGAGGAGAATGGCTGACCGTTATCTGAGTACACGACACGATGCAATCCATAACGTGGAAAAAACTCTCGAACCAACTGCCTGGCAGTGGTTACAGCAGTGTAATCTGGGACTGGATACGCTTCTGTCCATCTAGATAGTGCACATACAACTACTAGGACATATTTATATCCTCTACATCTGTCCATCTGGATATAATCCATCTGGAGGACTTCAAAATGGTGGTCAGGAGGATGAAATCCACCTTGTTCCACTGGAATGCCTTTGCCTGTATTGAACTGGCAACAGATCATACAGGTACGTGGTTGTGGAGAAGTGTGGCTCAGGGGTTAGAGGCGGCAGACCCGGAAGCTGAGATCGGCCCTGGACCAGGGTTCAATTCCCGCCTCGGCGGGTCTTGGGCTCAAAAATTCCACGGACTTGATAATTCTCGCTCCGGTGCCTTCTCGACTCACGGGTTCACACTCTGCGACTCTGGGCAATAGCTTGCTTAATCTCCACAACGGCCCCTCACTGCGGGATGCCTGGCTTTCACCTTGTGGATACCCTGCCGGGGTTATCTCACAGGGGAATACCAGGACGGGTTCCCTAAGCAAGCGCTGGGAAACCCTTTGTGGGTAGCTGTGCGCTATATAAGCTCAAATACATTTACATACTTTCTGTTTTGCTGCTGCACGCAGGTGCCTGTTGAACCAAATATTCTGTAAACTGTCTAGCATAGCCTTCTCTCCTAAGTGTGCAGGACTATGTGCTGTGTTTATGATGACTTGAACCATGGAGTCAGGAAGAAACCATGTAGCTTTGCCTTTTGTCATCCACCCCTGGTCAGTCTGGACCCCTCTTTGTTCAGTCCATTTCTTTATCTCGTCTGGAGTGGCATGTGTCTGTATGTCGAGTACATCTTGTGAGGGATCCCTGACTGTCATGCAATTTGTCAGTGATGGTACTTCTGTCTTTGTCGTGTCTGTTGGAGTCTGGGCTGTAAGTTTAGCCGTTCGATCTGCCAGGTCGTTACCCTGGGAAATGGTGTCAGTGAATTTCGTATGTGCTTTGCACTTCATGATGGCTATGGCTGTAGGCAAGTGTATTGCTTCTAACAGAGCCTGAATAAGGGGACCATGCTGAATTTTGGCCCCATGAGAGGTCAGGAAACCTCTCTCCTGCCATAACACTCCGAAGTCATGAACGACTCCGAAAGCGTACTGTAAATCTGTGTATATGTTTACTTTCATGTTCTTGGCTCGTATGCAGGCTTGTGTCAGAGCGATGAGCTCTGCTGCTTGTGCTGACAATGTGTCAATTCGTTGTGTCTCTATGACTTCAGTATCAGTGGTCACTGCATATGCGGCCACTAACTCTCCTGTGCTTGTTCTCATGCATGAACCATCTACATAAAGTGTCAGATCGGGGTCTGGTAATGCAATGTCTGTCAAGTCTTGTCTTGGTTTCGTCACTGTATTGATTACTTCCACACAGTCATGTGGTGCAGTGTCTGCTGTGCTTGAGGGCAAGAGTGTCGCAGGGTTCAGTATATTGCATCGTCTGATCTCTATGTGTGGCTGGAATAATGTCAGTTCATATCCTGTCAGTCTCGCTATAGTCAGGTGTTGTGTCTGAGTCCTGTTCAAAAGAACTTCCACGGAATGTGGAACCTGTACTGTCAGGGGGTGTCCTAACACTATGGAATCACTTTGTCTTATTGCTAGGGCTGTTGCTGCAACTGATTTCAGGCACGCAGGCAGAGCCTGGGCCACTGGATCCAATGTACTAGAAAAGTAAGCACAAGGCTTGTGTTTTCCTGCTTGATCTTGTGTAAGGACAGACAATGCAGTACCTTCTCGTTCAGTGACAAAAAGTGTAAAAGGCTTGCTGTAACAAGGAGTCGCTAAAACTGGTGCTTGACATAGAGCTTTTTTCAATTCTTCAAATGCAAGTGTATGTTCTGGTGTCCAAGGGAGGACAGTCTAAGACGCTGCCTCCTGTGTTGTTAACTGACGTAAATAATTAATTTACCATCTTAATTTCTATGCAGGTAAGTACTTAATCAATAATAACTCAGATCGGAAGAAAGAAGACAGAGTCCGTGGTGCTAGAGTTCTTAGGGGTTTTATTCCTTAAAAAGGAATGGTCATGACCAGGATATCATGTTCTGACCACCACAAGGGTGTCAGAAGGGATAGAGCAATATTTTATTGACAATACATAGCTTATATACTTGATTTACACCATAGAAAACAATATAGTAGGCGTAACAGCTGAGAGGAGACAAGATAACAGCATCCACGTGTTACTAGTACGTAATCAGGAGGCGTGGACTAGGCGTGAACTGGAGGTGTGTGCTAGAAACGTCACAGGTAGGTGTCACTAAACAGAAATGTTGCAATGTCAGCAGAAATTGGAAGCTTGGATGCGCGCGCAGCTGCATGACGTGTGAATGACGTGAAGCTGGAGGGTGCTGGGGACTTGACATTTGAACTAGCGGAAAGAGACAGAAGTCTGGCATGTCAGATCAACTTGTGTTTTCTATCATATCTGATATCTGATGTTTTAGGAACTGAGTTATCTGGGCGGAAAGGTCTCTGGGGTAGAAGCTATTCTATACTGGCTGAGAGTGCGTGTATAAGCGCCTGAGTGTCTGCATGAGAAGCGTGGGGCATGGGCCTTCCATGGTAGCATGGTAACGGGAGCTATGAATTACTTGCATAAAGACAGCGTGGCCGGGCCCTTTGGCTCTGCAGCTGGGGAATGTTTACTTAAGCTAGTAGGCAGGAATGCATCTTCGAGGAGCAGATCAGATAATTTGAAGGTTGAAGTCAGTCTTGGCAGGAAGCAGGCTGAGCTGAGCGCGATGGGCTGCGCTGGAAGTAAGTCAGGGTTCATGGGTACAGAGGCAGCCTGGGCTGAGGCTTTCGGAGTCAGAAGCCAGAAAAAAGGCTCGATGGCAGAAATTCAGGGCCTACTCAGCCAGAGCTGAAAAACGTGAAAGTACACCACAAAAAGACGTTGGCATGGCATACTTAGGAACGGTCTATTCAACCCATTCAGGGTGGGTCTGAAAGAAGACATGTTAACGTTGGACGCAAATGTATTTGCGTCTTCATAGCTGGCACAGGAGGGAAGTTACATGCACTTTAAGCTGGTACATGGAGTCGGTGGGGTACACGATAGGGAACACAACATGACCAAAATTTATATTTCCTCATAACTGTATGAGTGGTTTTGCCAGATATGCATACTGAGGAATCCATTGTCTGCAGTAAGAAGTGAGGCCAATGAAGGCCCGTACTTCCTTTTGTGTCTTTGGCTGCGAAAGATTGGCAATTAACTGAATGCGGTCTTGTGTCAGCTGTCTACCCCTCTTGGACAGCAAGTGTCCAAGGTATACCACTTGCTGTGCACAGAATTGCAACTTTGAAGGGGACACTTTGTGCCCCTTGTCTGCCAGAAAGTATAAGACTGTCAGTGATGCACGTTCACAGTCTCGTTCTGTTCGTGCTGTGATCAGGATATCGTCTACGTATTGGAGAAGTGCGGTGTTGGCAGGCATTTGAATACTGTCTAGTTGTCTCTTTAATGCTTGACTGTAAATACTAGGACTTTCTGTGAAACCTTGAGGAGCTCTCGTAAATTTGAAGCTGCGTCCATTTAAACAGAATCCGAAGAGGTATTGGCTCTCTGGATGGATTGGGACACTGAAGAAGGCTTTCTGTAGATCAATTACAGTAAAGAACGTTGCCTCGGAATCAATTGCAGTCAGTAATGAAGAAATGTCTGGGACCACTGGGTACTGGGGTATTATGCATTTGTTCAGTTCTCGGAGGTCAATCACTAGTCTGTAGACTGGTGGTGCATTAGGGTCAGTTCGTTTAAGAATAGGGATGACAGGTGAATTACATACATTTGAATCAGTTTCTACTACCACTCCTTGTGCAATGAGTTTGTCAACAATTTTCAGTTATGCTACTACGGCATCAGGTGGTAACTTGTATTGTCGGATTCGTGGCAGTACTATTCCTGGCTTGAGAGTGACTCGGTGTGGCGTAATGTGCATGTAACCTACATCAGTCGGACCTCGTGCCCATAAATACTGTGGTACATTCTGGAGTCTGGGATCAAAATCTTTCAACACATAATGTCCTTTAAAATCACGTAAAAACAATCGCACTCCTTCCGGAGAACAACAAATTACTGCTCCTAGTTCTTTCAGGGTCTTTATACCAAGCAAATTTTCTGGACATGACTTAGTAAGTAACAAGTCTGTAGTACGGGACAATGGACCAACTCCTAGGGAAACTGGCTTTGACACTTCGTTAACAATAGGCTTTCCTGAAAATCCCAGGGAAATATTCTGTGAGCCTGAGAGGGGTGCCCTTGGAACCTCGTCATGACTGATGGTAGTTCTGCTCGCCCCTGTGTCAATCAAAAATTTTCTATCTTTTCCCAATACACGACTATGTACATAAGGACCTTCTTGATCTACAGGAACTTCAATAAGGGGCAAGCCAACTTCCCTCTCTGGGCTATTTCATGAGTACTGTTGATATTCTGGATAGTCTGACTGTGCGTACTGGTACATTTGTTGCGTGACATGTTGTGTGGCAGCTATTGGTTGCGGTACAGCTACTGTCTGTTGCGTGTTCTGTGGCGTTTGCGTGTTCTTTGGGGTGCTGTTCTGTCTGGGAAGACGCGGTCTTTCTTTTGTCTTGCCTGTAGCTATATTGTGTTTCAGGACAGCACATTCATTTACATAGTGACCTGGTTGCTTGCAATAATTACAGTTCCCTTTAACAGGTGCCGTGCCCTTTTTATGGCCATCAGCTGGTACTGATTGTGCGACTAGTACTTTCATTTTCGTATCTTTCATGCGTCTCTTTTCATGTTCCTGTTCCTCTCTAATTCTGTTCTGGTGGTATTGTAACATTTGCAACATTTGAGAAGGGCTGTTTGCTTGCCAGGTACTCTCAACCTTCAGGACTCTATTCTTGATCAGGGGTAAGGAATTCTCTACTAATTTGCTCACAAAAAGATGTGGATACGATTCACTATTTGGCTTGAGACCACTATTAATAGTAAAACATTTTTCGAATCTGGAATAAAAATCACTGGTATCTTCGTCTTGTTTCTGTTTACATGCTGAAATAGCATCCCAATCTTCCTTTTTAGTAACCAATAATCTTGGCAGTACCTGTATCAAGAGTTCAGGTAGTTCCTTAGCTTTGTCCCCAAGACCAACACCAGGGAGCCGTGTTCTATCCTCATCTTCCAATTCTGTCCAATTTATCTTTTTCTCTCCCACCTCCCATTCTTTCTCTTTAAGCGTTTCATAAATGCCTGCTGGTAACAGTACCTTTAATAATTTAATGATGTCAGCGTACGTGTAATCCCCTATGCGGAGAATGTCTTTTAATTCACGGTGGAATCCCCCTGGGTCTTTATCATGGCAGGGCAGCAACTTTTTCATTTCCAGTATTTCTACTTTCGTTAAGGGTGTGTAAACATATACTCGTTGAAGCTCATTGTTTGCATTTTTGACGGGATGTACCTCTCATAGGGGGTTCTGTCTGTCTATGTGTAAACTCTTTCTGTCGTGGTGTGGGGCAGGAATCATGTGCGTGGTCAGAAATGTCAAGTACTTATGTCGTTGGTCTAGAATGACATTAATTAATTCAGTACCTAGGCCTATCCATCTCTCTAGGAGTATATCATCCAGTAATTTATACAAGGGACCGGGATCAGAACGTTGACTCTCGTACAACGTGATCAGATGTTGAACCATGTAAATACCAGCCAAACGCTGTTCTACCGGGGGAAGGCTCAAAAAGGTCTGAGCCACTACGTCACTATTATATATGTTAGAATTAGTCACCCATTGAACGGCTGACCGGGCTAGTTCCTGTTCGTGTATAGTGTGGTGTCTACCGCCCCCTACTCGTCTTTTCAGTGCATTCTCGGTAGCTTGGAATAGGTGCTCGAGAGAATAACTTTCTGGTATGGGAGGTCCATGTTTGCTGTAGTCGAGGCACTTGGGCCTGTCAAACTGTCTTGCTCTGCCTACGTAATTCATTTTATTTATTTCCTCTGTTTCGGGCTCAGCATCATCTGGTGCTAAGTCGTCCTCTTTCTCGTCTGACTCTTTCCTGTGTAAGTTTAGAATTTCTTTTCGTATTTTCCTATACATGCATTCTATCTTTGCCATTGTATCATGTTTACAGGAAGCTATGTTGTCACTCCACTCAATCATACCTCTAGTTACTCCTTTATCTGGCTGGTCTTGTTCCCTGATCAGACAATTAATCAAAAAACGTAAAAGTGCGCGTTGAACCTCCACCTTTTGTTGTGCCATGGCCTCATGTATACTCTCGGGTCCCTCCCCCGTTTTAATGAAATGGTATATTTTGTCTAAATTGTCTTTCATGCCTGGTAATGTGATCAAATACTCTACAACGCGTCTTAATCGTAGTGAGAACATGAGCGTTGGGCCCACACCTGGTACTGGATCGTATATACAGTGTGAAATCGTTACATTATGCTTATAGGGTGATGCCGTCATTTGCGGCGTTCGTTGTAATGCTAGTTCTTGGAGCGCTCGTGCTGGTGGCGGTGTTTGCGGCGTATTTGTCGTCCCCCCTCCCACTGCCCCTTGTCCTGAATCGTCTTTCACAGTCGGTGGCGGAGGCAGTTGTGCATGCTGATCCTGTGACGTGACCAGAGGGAGAAAAGGATTGTTGCCAGGAGGAGGAGGAAAACCTGCATTAGCATAATCTGGAGCGGGCTCCTCTAAATAGGAGGAAAGGAAAACCTCCGCGGCTGTCTGTTTATGACTACGCACTTTAGTCGGGATCAGTGGTGGCGGCAAATTAACGGGCACTTCCGGGGTCACTTTAGCTAGTCCTTCAGCGAGGACGGGATACATGCCTCTGATGAGGGCATTTCTTTCTCTATCCGCTTGTTCTGCCTTGACCCGTTCCCCTTCTTCCTTTAGTTCCTTTTCTCTAGCTTCATCTGCTGCTACTTTACTTCTCTCTGCTTTGTGGAATTCTTTCTCTGTTCTCCTATGCGCTTCTTTACGCCATAACTCAATGGCATCTTTCTGGGACTGTCTAGCTTTCTTTTTCCATAGTGCTTCCTCTACTCTCATAATGCAATCAGCATCCCATGTCCCTGAGGCAGGCCATCTATATTTCTCTTCCAGATCCTTCGTGTAATCTACCCATAAGTCTAAAAACAGTATGGCATCTAACCCATGTTTTTGGTACATGAAATGGCCAGGGGTGTCTCTAGGCTGGACAGGGACTGCCTCTTCGAGTATCCCTTTCCTGGTCCCTATCTGACGTAATTTCGAAAACATTGGCATGTTGGAACTAACTTTAACGAAAACACAATATACACAAGAATAGGCTGGAAACAACCATTCACACTACAACATTAAAACGTTAAAAACAGATACGTCCTAACTAGTACATAGAAAAAGAAACATGATCCTGAAAAACTGTTTACTTTATGTACTGCAAAACAGCACAACCATATCGGTCTCATAAAGAGACACGTCTTTACCGTGCCCACCAAAATGGACACGTCTTTACCGTATCTGTGTACCCAGACACGTCTTTACCGGGCTCAAATAAATGAACCCGTCTCTATGCGTTCCCAATAACGGTACTCACCGGGAAGCAGAACTGAAGGCCTTGGAAACTCGATACTGCGCGACTGCTACTGGTGCTGCTGCTGCGCATGCGCCTCGGAACAGGTGGGCCTCGTGATACCTCAGACCTTGCTCTCTCGGCTTGGGCTCTGGTTGGGATGGTCCGCGATCCTCACCCCCTCGTGTGGATGCCTGGTCGCAGTCTCCGTCTCCTCCGTGGGCCTGAGGGAGTAGGCAGGAAGTCCCGCTGTCGTGTACACTTGAAGTCCGTCACGGCTGTAGAAGGGGGCAGGGGGCTGGACCTACATCGCCGGCGCGTGGGGAAGGGGACTGGTCCCTATTGGGGCGCCAGATTAATGTGGTAAATAAAATAATTACCCTGTCGGAGTTTCTATACATTAACAAGGATCGTGCATATAATGAGAGGCAGAGTCCGTGGTGTCCGATTCAGAAGGGCTTTATTCAATAACTCGAGTTACTGGAGAATCGGGTTCCATCTCCACTAGGGATCAGGAAGGATCGTCATCTGAATCTTTATTCACAGAGCACATTATATATAGTTAAAACATACATTGACTTGGATAGAGAAGGCGGAGCGCTACAGGTGGAGCAAGTGAAAGAGAGAGATAAGAGCACATGGGCGTGAAAAAGGCGTGTAAGAAGGCGTACACATGGGTGTTCACTCGATGAGTCATAGGTGTGTCATAGGTGGGTGGATACATGGAGGGGGTCTGCATGGTCAGCAGGAACCTTTACCCTACTTGTGCGCGCACACTGGTCATGACGTAGAATTGACGTGTAACTGGGGGAAGCCAGGAGGAGCCGACTTTCGTGCTAGTAGGGGAGTCTTGGATGTCAGGACGACCTGCACCTCTGGTATTATCTGATATCTTGAGCTTGGAGGATGTATTGTCTGACTTAAAGGTCGCTGGAGCAAAGGCTGAAAAGGCTGCTCATCACTAAATGCTAGTGTGTGCCTATAATTCTTCGTGCATTGCGTGGGGCCATAGGCCTTCTATGGAGTCGGGTTCTGTAAATCACTTGAATGGAGACAGAAAGGCTAGGCCCTATCTTCTGCTGGCGGAATATGTTTTCCCTTTTCATTAGACAGGAATGTGTTTCTGTGGAGCAGAGCAGATAACTGTAGGCAAAATACTGTCTTGGCAGGCCAGGCTGGGCACCTCTCGGCTGAGCAGGAAGTATGTGAGAGGTCAGGGATACATAGCTAAACTGCAGCTTTCAGAGTATCAGGAGGCTTGGAGCCTGAATTCGGGTCCTGGCTCGGCTGAGCCATGAAAACGACTTCATCTCGACATTAAAAACGTGTACCATGTAAATGCATTGGCAACATAGGCCTCAGTGCAGAATTAGCGTTTCATTCATGGAGGGCCTGATAACTGACATGCTAACATTGGACGGAAATGCAGAGGCACTATTATTACAGGCATGAGAAGGGAATTGCATGGTGACATGGACATACATGGGGTATATGTACAGACATAGGGTGCATGTAGGGGACACACTGGCCACGTAAAATTTCTATTTCCTCAGGGGTGGACTCAACTGACTCAATCACCGACTCGGGAAAACTGCAGTACCAGAGACAGACAGTCGAGCTCAGCGCAGAAGACTCAAAGTCAGAGTTAGACAGTGACTGCACTGCAGACACTGTGGACGAGAAGCGGGACACGGACACCCAACTTATCTCTCTCTGTCTCCTCCATACTGCCAGGTACCAGCGCAGCATGCGCAGACAGACAGGAAACTGACTAGCGAGATGCTTCCCGCCTGGAGCCTTCCTGGACAGTTTTTTAATTTCCCGTGCCCGCCAGGCGGCATCCCAGAACACTGTTCTAGCAGCCACCTAGGCAGTATACACACTAGAGGCACTCTACTCATGATGTAACAGTCAGTACCCTCTTCCTGGCACTTCTCAGTACACCACCCCTTTCCCCTAGCAGTGCCAGATCCGGTGTCCATTCTGTTTCAGTTTCAATTCAAGGAGCAGTGAGCACACTGACTTTTCCAGAGTCATGACACATAGGGCTGCCTTTCAAGTCGTACCCTTCCTGGTGTTTAGTCAGTGTTACTTCAAGTTCCATGACAAAACAAAAGCAACCGAACCATAACAGTAGCACTCTGTGCGGAGGCGCTATAATAAATCATGTGCAGCATGTCCTGCCCTGATAATTGAGTGCTGGGGCTAAGCACCGGCACAAATTAAGTACTGGCATTCCGTTCTTTTCCGCCCGGTGTTGCTTTTTTATGGCCATGATGGGGTTTGTGACGTCTTGTAGTCCTCGGGTGACCGGGAGTGCTCAGCTTTCCATTGAAACAGAACCCGCGGTGTATGCTGACTCCGCAGGTATATTACTGAACCCTTGACCTCCTGTGTTCGTTGTCCTTCTCGAGGATCCCTTGGTTCCTGGCGCTCTCGGTAGGTGCTGGCGCCAGCACAGAGCCTTTGCTATGCACTCTCGTCAGAGTGTGGAAAGTAGACCTTAGGTAAGCCTTGTGCAGAGCGGCAGTAGTAGTGAGAGCCGGCCCACCAGAGTAGCGTGTCAATGGCGCACAACGACAAAATGTACTGGATCACGATGCAGTCGGAGAGACCAGCCTTTGTTAGACTAAAGCTCCCAGCAGTGACGCATCAAAGGCGCCATGGGCTCTAGAGTAAGCAATGAAGAGGGAACCCCCTACAATCCTTCCGAGCAAACCTTTGTTGAGATGTAAAACTAAGTGCAGCGAGCTCCTAGCAAAACTGTGCCCTTCTGAAACTGCACCTTCCCAGCTAATGATAGCAGGGTGGGTGGGGAACGGGGGTGCGGCTTTGAGGCTCAGTCCATGTACATAGTATACCTTGCAGGAGGGAGCAGCAGCGCCATCTGTTTCCAAAGCGAGAGCGATATAATTGCAAACAGATGACGCCGCTGCTCGCTCCCACAAGGTAAACGCCATACATGTAAGAGTGCTCATTGGAAACAGTGCAGTTATGCACGAGTTTCCGAAAAAGTCCGGAGTGATTCCAAGAGCTCACTCAAAAGCAGCGCTTGCGCACTGCGTAGGCGAGACCTAAAAAGGATGTATGAGCAGTCCTGGGTGGTGGGATTAAAGAGTCAGTGCCATATAGAACATTGCTGAAATATTTTTGAAAACTGATCAATAAAATCTGTTTAAATTTTTTTTATCTATAAGCAGCACTTGCTGCTGACAGTAGATGGCTTTATTCTTGATTAGTATTTACAACAAGGGGTGGTGAGGGACAGAGTCTCTGAATTAAGCAGAAAGCTCTCACCCAGTCAAGAGATCAGGGCTAGATCCAACACCGTTTTTTAGCTCACTGCACCATCCCAGTTTCAGAACCTGGCTGTATGCAAATTAGTCTGTTCCTGTCCCAGTGCATGATGGGAACAGGGCAAACCAAACTACAGAAGCCAATTCTTACACTGGGAAGGAAACAAGCTCCCGGGGACCGGTTTCTGGCATTACAGCCGTCTTCGGCCCGGTTTGCTTGAATCCTGATGGTGCAATGAGCAAGGGTCTCACATCTGAGAATACCCTTCCACGCTTAGGGTGGACAAAAATATTTACAACAAGGGGTGGTGAGGGACAGAGTCTCTGAATTAAGCAGAAAGCTCTCACCCAGTCAAGAGATCAGGGCTAGATCCAACACCGTTTTTTAGCTCACTGCACCATCCCAGTTTCAGAACCTGGCTGTATGCAAATTAGTCTGTTCCTGTCCCAGTGCATGATGGGAACAGGGCAAACCAAACTACAGAAGCCAATTCTTACACTGGGAAGGAAACAAGCTCCCGGGGACCGGTTTCTGGCATTACAGCCGTCTTCGGCCCGGTTTGCTTGAATCCTGATGGTGCAATGAGCAAGGGTCTCACATCTGAGAATACCCTTCCACGCTTAGGGTGGACAAAAATATTTACAACAAGGGGTGGTGAGGGACAGAGTCTCTGAATTAAGCAGAAAGCTCTCACCCAGTCAAGAGATCAGGGCTAGATCCAACACCGTTTTTTAGCTCACTGCACCATCCCAGTTTCAGAACCTGGCTGTATGCAAATTAGTCTGTTCCTGTCCCAGTGCATGATGGGAACAGTGCAAACCAAACTACAGAAGCCAATTCTTACACTGGGAAGGAAACAAGCTCCCGGGGACCGGTTTCTGGCATTACAGCCGTCTTCGGCCTGGTTTGCTTGAATCCTGATGGTGCAATGAGCAAGGGTCTCACATCTGAGAATACCCTTTCACGCTTAGGGTGGACAAAAATATTTACAACAAGGGGTGGTGAGGGACAGAGTCTCTGAATTAAGCAGAAAGCTCTCACCCAGTCAAGAGATCAGGGCTAGATCCAACACCGTTTTTTAGCTCACTGCACCATCCCAGTTTCAGAACCTGGCTGTATGCAAATTAGTCTGTTCCTGTCCCAGTGCATGATGGGAACAGGGCAAACCAAACTACAGAAGCCAATTCTTACACTGGGAAGGAAACAAGCTCCCGGGGACCGGTTTCTGGCATTACAGCCGTCTTCGGCCCGGTTTGCTTGAATCCTGATCGTGCAATGAGCAAGGGTCTCACATCTGAGAATACCCTTCCACGCTTAGGGTGGACAAAAATATTTACAACAAGGGGTGGTGAGGGACAGAGTCTCTGAATTAAGCAGAAAGCTCTCACCCAGTCAAGAGATCAGGGCTAGATCCAACACCGTTTTTTAGCTCACTGCACCATCCCAGTTTCAGAACCTGGCTGTATGCAAATTAGTCTGTTCCTGTCCCAGTGCATGATGGGAACAGGGCAAACCAAACTACAGAATCCAATTCTTACACTGGGAAGGAAACAAGCTCCCGGGGACCGGTTTCTGGCATTACAGCCGTCTTCGGCCCGGTTTGCTTGAATCCTGATGGTGCAATGAGCAAGGGTGAGATAAATAACGGTGATGGATCAAGCCCGGATCTTTGGACTGGGTAAGAGTGGTCTGCTTAATTCAGACACTCTGTTCATCACCACCCCCTTTTCTGTATCAATTTTGGCCACTATAGGTGTGGCAGGGTATACTCAGACATGAGTCCCTTTCTCACTGCTCCATCAGGATTCAAGCAAGCCGGGCCGAAGAGGCTGAAATGCCAGAAACCGGTCCCTGGTAGCTTGTCTCCTTTCTGGTGAAGAATTGGCTTGGTAGTTTGGTCTGCCCTGTTCCCATGATGCACTGGGCCAGGGACAGACTAATTTGCATATAGCCAGGTTCTGAGCTGGGATGGGGCAGTGAGATAAATAACGGTGATGGATCAAGCCCGGATCTTTGGACTGGGTAAGAGTGGTCTGCTTAATTCAGACACTCTGTTCATCACCACCCCCTTTTCTGTATCAATTTTGGCCACTATAGGTGTGGCAGGGTATACTCAGACATGAGTCCCTTTCTCACTGCTCCATCAGGATTCAAGCAAGCCGGGCCGAAGAGGCTGAAATGCCAGAAACCGGTCCCTGGTAGCTTGTCTCCTTTCTGGTGAAGAATTGGCTTGGTAGTTTGGTCTGCCCTGTTCCCATGATGCACTGGGCCAGGGACAGACTGATTTGCATATAGCCAGGTTCTGAGCTGGGATGGGGCAGTGAGATAAATAACGGTGATGGATCAAGCCCGGATCTTTGGACTGGGTAAGAGTGGTCTGCTTAATTCAGACACTCTGTTTATCACCACCCCCTTTTCTGTATCACTTATTCTTGATTAGAGTAGCAACATCTCAAAAGTACATCTATTAAATCTGCTCTGGAATACAAATGTCCATTGGATGCCTGGGTAATGACCATCAAATCATTTCAGTCACATATCTGAATGAATGCCAAACCCTTGAAACAAGTCTATCATCTTCCCAGTAGGCAAGATGCACACCCCCAATTAGGTACATTTTAAATGGTGGTGCTCATGGGGGTACATTTCCAGGATTAACATTTAAGATGGCAGTTCCACTGCCTTTGAGGGGAAAATCATGCACAGCATCTTCTGCGCCCATGTGACACGTGTTTCTTCCCACAGCCTGACCATCTACCCGTAAATGCCTAAGTTCTTCCCACCAGTAAAGACCTGTCTTCAACCTTGCTGCTGATTGAAAATGGGTTCCTACCCCACGCCATCTCGGTTCAGGTTAAGAAAATGGTTGGGACCGTTTAATAAATAATTATTGGTATCTCTAAATCGGGTGTTTCCAACCTTTTCTGTAAAAAAAGCTTCTGATGTTTAAAAAAATTAAAGCCTGAGATACTAAAATTGTTCTAAAATTATCAGTCAAGATTACATTAGTTCCACTCTATGCCAGACTACCAACAGTGATCACCTGACTGCATTAGGCAGGGTTGTCAGCAGTGATGTAAAAAAGACTTTGTGAATCAGGAGTGCCTTTTCCATAACAGCCATAGATGCAATGCTCCAGGACCAAGGTAATAATATTAGTAATAAGTCTCCACAATGCCACCTGTGGCGGCTCATCCGCTAAGGTCGCAGGAGCATAGCCCCACTGTTCTGTGAGCAGTAGTTAAAGAAAACTAAAATGATAATAACTAGTGTTATTATCATTTCAGTTTTCCTTTCCTGGTGTGGGGCAGGAGGGGGTGGTCTGTCAGAGCAGGGCAGGGAAGGAGTGGCTGCCCACTCCAAAGTGCACAATGATGCTTTGACCGGCCCTCTCGGGCCGGCCAAACCAGTCATGCGCACTTAAGCATGTTCTGCGCCCAGGCTGTTACAGCCTGCATCCAGAACTTGCCCCAGGCTCCCATTTCCTGCATCAGTGCCGATCTACCGCCCGCAGACCAATCAAAGTGCTGTATTGCAGTGTTGCAATTGGCTAGGGGAAGTCAGGAGCCTGGGTGCTTCCTCTTTCTGCTTCCAGGAGCAAGAGGCGCAGTAAATAGGGGCCGCCACGGTTTGCCACATGATCATAATACTCATTTATAAACTTTAAAAATATTCTGGAAATAAAACAAATTTTTTCCAATCATAAGCTTAATGATTTCTGAAAATCCACACATTTTCGGTTGGAATATACACTTTTCAATCTTGGTATAAATATATGAATTCAAGCAAAAGTTTCAAAGTAGTATTAGGCTGGGCTACTCACAGGTTGTTGGGGAGTTACCAGGAGCTCACAAGTTATCCATTGGACAAGCCTGGTCCAAACTATTACCAACTGGGTGATGTTGAAGAAATAAAATGTAAAAATGTATTTTAATGAAACTGAAAATACTTAATTGGTAAAAGGCATTATATTGATAATGAAGGATCAATAAGCCTAACCATATCAACACATGGACAAATATTTATTGGATACTGTCTGGCATTTTCCATGATGCTTGAAGCTAGATGCAATCTTAAGCAAAATCGAAGAGGAGACAGCAAGTATAGTATATAGAAAAACTAGGAAAACTCCAACAGAAGATACCCTTGGTGGAAATATAGGTCAGAAACCTGGAATGGTTTGAGGGAAAAATAGAACAAGTGGTGCAATGTCTCCGAATTGTATTAAAAAAAGATAAAATAAATGAACATATAATTCCAGCAAAACAACCGAAATGGTTCTCTGCAGATTGTAAGAAGAAAAAAAGAGATATTAGGAAAGAAACTAGAATGATCAGAAGGAAATATGATCAGAAGAGACAAAGGCACCTGGAAAAATTGAGAAGAGAATATAAAATGCTACTTGCAAACGCTAAAATAACGTATAAGGATAAATGCTGGGAAAATGTATTGCAAACTGTAGAATCGAAGAATTTAAGACAATTTTGGAAACAAGTAAAAACAGCAGCAGATTCCCCAGTTGGGGCAATGAACTGTGTGGTAGAGGAGGCAGTCTGGGAGAAGTATCTGAAGTAAATGTACTGCCCACGAATAGATTTAGTAGAATGAGTGCCAGAACCATGGCAAGGGTTAGTAGCAGATTTAAAAACAGATTTTACAGAATTGCGCGTAAAAAATACAATAACTAATTTAAAGCTAACACGAGCTGCAGGCCCAGACAACCTGCCAGCAATAGTAATAAAATCAGAGATGAAGTGGTGGGCGAAATTCTTATCCCAAATGTTTCTGGTAATCCTAGAAGGAGGGAAAATACCTAATAACTGGAAGGGAGCAGTAATAAGGCCAATGCACAAAAAAGGGGATGTGAATGCACCACAAAACTATAGGTTAATTAACCTGCTAGACATAGGGGAAAAAGTATTTTCAAAAAAATAATTGAATAGTTTAAAGAACTGGGTAGAGGAGTTCACAATAGTACCAACTTAACAGGGGGGCTTCAAGGAAGGCCACTCTACGGTCGACCATTGCTTTGCGCTGTGGGCCGCGGCACGCAAGTCAATGGAACAAAATGGTAAGCTGTGTTGCTGTTTTTTGACTTTCGAGCCGCGTTCAACTCAGTTGACCGGAACTGCCTCTGGGAAACCCTAGAAAATAAAAAGATCCCTGCGGGTTTGCTGAGGATAATAAAAGAGTTACATAGCGGTAATTGGGCCCAAGTAATTAGGGACACAGAGGGGTCACTAACCCCAAAATAGCAATTGAGAATGGCCTCGGACAAGGCTGTGTGCTAGCCCCCCTGCTCTTTGCTATATTTTTGGCTGACTTACCGGCAACCCTTGAGGTTGAAAGAAGTGCAAGCCCGAAAATGGATGGTAAGAAAATTTCCTGCCTGCTGTACGCAGATGATTTGGTGATTTTAATTCGGACCGAAATTGGCCTACAAAGGAAATTAAACATTTTTAGAGACTATTGTAAGGAGAAATTTTTAACTGTAAATATGGAAAAAACTAAGATCTTATGTTTTGGAAAAAAAGAGACTAGCTTTAGATGGGTGGTAGGAGATTTCAAATTGGAAATGGTGAACGAATATAGTTATCTTGGGGTGTGGTTTGACAGGATGTTAAAGTGGCAACCCCACCTAGAAGCTCAGAAAGCTAAGGCCTTCACATCGATCTGTGGTTTGAAGAAATTCAATTGAGATTATGGAGATATGTCACACAGACCGGTGTTGAAGGCCTTTAGTGCAATGATCCCCCCGCAAATACTATATGGAGCTGAGGTCCTTTACCTTAGTGGGAAACAAAGCTGGGAGTCAGAGGAAGGAAAGTGTCTGAAAACCCTGCTGAAATTACCACCCTCATCGATGATACAAGCGATAAGAACAGAGATAGGTACAACCACTTGGAGTATACAGGTACAAATGATCCTAGTTAGATTCTGGAAGCAGGTGAATATAGATATATGTCAGAAGGTGTCACAATGGTGTAAGAAAGAGATCCTACTAAGTAGCCTTAAATAGGCTAAAGATGCAAGGAAGAAAATATCACAGGCCTGTGAAATTTTAAGGTGAAAATATCCCATGATTCCCTACAGGTAGAATTCACTAAGAATGAGCTCACAAAATACAGTCAAGAGGCCTCAAGAAGGGCAGACATGGTATACTTAGAGAAGAAAAAAATTGGTGCAACAAATGAGGGAGTCATGGCGAAAAGAAAACTGATTCCCTTACCTGGATGTTTTACCTAATTATTGGTATAGACAGGATATTTTAAGACAGAGTAGGAATAAACCCCTGGCTAGTAAATGAAGAATTAAAAAGGAAAATGTTACACAGTGATGGTAATTGTAAATGTAATTTGGCTACCAAAGGAGATATACTGCACATTTTGCTAGATTGTGGAATACTATTAGAGCAGCATAAACTTTATCTCTTCCCGCTATTCCTAAATATATATGATACAAGGCATCGGAATAATGCAGCAGAACTACTAATAGAAATGCCAAATCTTGACATAGCGATTGCAGTGGGAAACTATATGAAAGAAGTAAAAAGTTTCCTTAGAGAAAATTAGCTGGAATATATAATGATTTTAAATAATTTTAATTTTGTACTAGTCATTTTGAAGAATATTTTATCATACAATTTTAAAATATACTGTTATCCCGAATATGACAATCAAATTTTGTACTACTTATTGAATACGCCTGGTGTAGGGGCAGTGGCCACGCATAACACAGCGTAGTGCAGATAAAATGAGCGGCAAGCAAGCAGCCCTTTAGCACTGTTTGGGGAGCTGTATAGTGGTCTAAAAATGAAAAATAACAAAAGAGGAAAAAGAAATTAAGTGAAAACTATAAAAGGAGAAAATGGAAAACTAAGGGAGGGGCCGACCATCCCTAGCAATGAAACCGATCTATTTACAGGTGGATGTGCACAGTTGATCAAATAAATGCAGTCCGTCATGGGACAAGAAGGCGAATTGGAAGAATACATTGCATCATGCATTCAGCCGTCATGAATGCAAGCCGTTAAAAATGACACTCATTAAGACCAGTAGCAGAAGTGAGCTAGCCCAGATACTCTCTATGTAGGGCTTTATATATGTAAATGTATTTTAATGACTTTTTTAAAATTAAGATCCTGGCAGACAAGTAAGCTGGTCAGGCCTTTCAAATGGATTCTAAAGAGAATTATTACAGTGTAAATCTCCTATTCCTTTGATTTGTGCAAGGGTGTAACCAAAACCAAAACCCTTGCCTACTACGGTAATCTGCGAGATTCCATTTAACAAAATACCTTTCTGCAGGCTTTGATACAGAGTAATACCAATTTGCCCATAAATGCCAATTGATTTTATCATACACTTTTCTCAATAAATATGTCAAGGCCAACCGCCTTGATCATAACTTATCAAAATAATCATATCAGACGTATAACTTTCATCATTAGATTGTCAGCATTTTCAAATCAACTTTGCTGTATTGTACCAAAACCTTTTACCAAGGTAAAACGTGCTACTCAAATATATCTTCTACCCGAATGTTGTGCTCAGAGCCACCAAGTATGAGCGAAGACTTACGTCCCCTCTCAGTTGCTCTTTTTCTTTTGATGATGTAAGGTATGGCGACATCCACACTGTCAAAAAAACAACATGCATTGACAAAGCCAATAGGTCTCACCTATGTGAGACCTATGGCTTTGGCAAAGTGTTTTAGCTATGTTGTACACCACTGTGGTTGCCATTCACCATAGTTAGACATTAGTGGCATAGTGTTGCGTTGCATGGGGTATGGTAGATTGGAGTGGGGTAGAATGGAATGGGGTAGAATGAAGTGGGGTAGATTGGCATACAGTGGAGTGGATTGGGGTGGGATGAGGTAGATTAGCGTGGTGATAAGAGTGGGATAGACCAAATTGTGGTAGATTAGAGCGTAGTGGGGTAGACTGGAGAAGATTGGTGTAGATTAGAGTGGGGTAGATTGGAGTAGGGTAGATGGGGTAGGGTTGATTGGGGTAGAGTGCAGTGGGATATATTGGGGTAGAGTGGTGTGGGTTTGATTGCGGAGAGTGGGGTGAATTGAGCAAGAGTGGGGTGAATTGGGGAAGAGTGGGGTGAATTGGGGAAGAGCGGAGTGGAGTAGGATAGATTGGGGAGATTATAATAGGGAACATGGAATGGAGTGGGGGTAGAATGGGGTAGTTTGGAGTGAGGTAGATTGGAGTAGTGTAGTTTCGGGTAAAGTCCGATGGAGTGGGTTAGATTGGACTGAGTAGGGTAGATAGGAGTGGTGTTTGGTAGATTGTAATGGAGTGTGGAAGACTGGGGTAGAGTGGAGTGAGGTCGTTTGGGGTAGAGTGGAGTGAGGCAGACTGGGGGGTGGGATAGATTGGAGTGAGATAGATTGGGGAAGAGTGTAAAGGCGTAGATTGGGTAGAGTGGGCTAGATTGGGTGGATTAGAGCAGTGTAGATTGGATTGAAGTGGGGTAGATTGAATAGGGATAATTGGAATGGGGTAGACTGGAGTAGAGTGGGATGGATTGCAGTGAGGTAGATTGGAGTGGGTGGGGTAAACTGGAGTTGAGTGTGATGTAGGCTAGATTTGAGTTGGATAGATTTGAAGAGTGTGGTAGACTGGAGTGGGGTAGATTGGAGTGGAGTTTGCAGTAGGTTAAACTGAAATGGAGAGGGAAAAATTGAACTGGGATAGACTGGAGTGTAATTGGGTTGAGTAGACTGGAGAGGAGATGAGGTAAATTTGAGTGAGGTCAATTGGGGTAGATATGGAGGGGAGTGCGTTAGACTGGGGTGGAGTCGAGTAGACTGGAGTGGGTAGTATCAAATGTATTAGAATAGAGTGGAGAGGCATAGATTACACTTGATTGAGGTATACTGGGGTAGACTGAAGTGGGGTAAATTGGAGTGGAGTAGATTGGAGTGGAGTGAGGTAGACTGAGTGGGGTAGATTGGGGTATATTGTAGTTGAGTGGAGTAGATTGGAGTGGGGTAGAGTTGAGTGGGGTAGGTGGTTTGCAGTGGAGGGGCGTAGAGAGGCTTGTTGCCGGGTGAGTGGCATAGATTTGCGTTACATGGAGTTCAGTGGCGTGGCGTGTCTTAGAATGGAGGGGCTTAGAGTAAAGTGACATGTCGTAGAGTTGAGTGTCCTAGAATGGAGTGGCATGGCATCGACTGGAAGGGCATAGAGTAGAATGGAGTGCCGTAGTGCGGAGCATGCATGGTGTAATCCACTCCCATTACTGAGAACACATTTTCAATTGAAATGACTATTTTGTTTGCACCGAAATACGGTTTTACTTCACACAAACGATAATGTGTGCAAATGTCATCACCTAGTGTATTGATTCGTTTTGATCGTATTCAAATATTCATTTCACCACCCTTCCAAATTACTAAAAAAAACGTGTTTCATTTGTACTAATTCTGATATATTCTGAAACATTAGCACAGTTCTTTTTTTGTTGTGTACTAAAAAAGAAAATAAAGTACTACACCCTCTCCTCTCATCAATACTTACCAGGATTGTCACATACATTCTCTCACTTGGAAGTCGGAGAAAGAAAAGTAAACACCAAGCTCCTTTGAAAAACAGCTTGATTTAACCTGTCTTGAAATGCACAGCAAATTAAACAAGACAGGAACAATATTTAAAGAATTTTTTACAGGAAGCGAGTTGTGGAAGAATACAGTAAACAAGGTTTGGGCAACGGAAGGGACAAACTCAAACTTGACAGCCTAAAACAAATAAAATCAGCAAATAGAAAGGCACACAATGAGAGTTACAAATCACAAAGCCAATGGACAGAATGCATTCCTAGATCAGTTTTCTGAACGTCCCCAAGAGGTCTTTAGCAAACCAGACAGCTGCAATGTCTGGTAGGCTTCTACCTCAAAACTGATGCTACTCTGGTCACTGCACTTCATTTCCGTAGTAGAGAGAGACAGCAGGCATTTTTTGCTCCTCTCAAAACTACTGGCTATGGAGGCCAGTTTCTGGTCTCACTGACCTATTATACAGCAGGATTAGATTTGCTGTTTCTAGAGTCTATGTTGGGAAGCTTGCGGAAATTTGGGTGTTGGGCCCCTCAAACAGAGCAAAAAATGAAAGGAAGTAGAGGAAAAAGGAAAAAATACCAAGGATGGGATAACTAACAGTCTGGAATTTTCATTCCAACAGATATAACTACAAAGAACATACATTGTACAGTAAAGAGAGAAACAAATACAGCACAGTTTGGCTAGATCACCCCAGTCATGAAGTTCTGTTGTTAAAAACAATTAAAAGAACTAATGAAATGAAATTCCCACTAGGGGGCGGCTCCTCCAATAAGGCGGAGAAGCATCGCCCTACAAAAAAATAAAAGGATAATAATGCCAGGTTGTTATCATTTTATTTTTCCCTAGTGGATCTACAGGTGTGTATAGGGCTGGCCTGGGCTGCTCAAAGAGCAGGGAAGGAGTGGTAGGCACTCCCCAAGTGCACATGATGGTTTGGCCAGCCCTCTTGGCCCTACCAAAAGTCATGCGCACTTTGCATATTCCCTACCAGGCTTTATTGCACAGCCTGATGAGGAATATGCACATGCTCCCTGCTCCCATCTGAGCGCCGAACCACGGCTCTTAGATCGATCACGACACCATCGTGAGCAGCGTCAAGAATGGCTAGAGGAGTCTGGAAGCCTGTGCGCTTCCGGTTTCTGCATCGTGGCAAGAAGGACGGCTGGGAGGCAGCCCCTGGTAAGGTAAGTTACATTTTTTTTATGATTCAGCTTTTCTTAACCCCCTCCCCCCCCCCTCCCTCCTCGCCTCACCACTGTTGCCCCATAGGAGCTGCTACTGTTTCCCACCAATAAATTAGTTTGGACAATAACCAATTGATGATGGCCCAGAAATTAAAATTGATACATTTGAACAATAGAAGGAACAATTCAAACAATTCTGTGCAAGCAAAATATTTTACCTGTTCATTTTTTCTGCGCCTCTTCCTATCCGGGCTTCCTAGTTGAAAATCTGCTCTTCCAAGCCACTCTAATCCACAATCAGCACCTATAAATATGTAAATCCAGATACTGTGTCTTGTTTCCTTAAGAAACTAAAATCAAAAGTAGAAAAACCAGACATTGCAACATCAAATTACCCATATCTTTTCATGCTGTCACGCAATAGGAGGTGCCAATAATTCGATTTATGTTCTGATCCGAAAAAAGTAGCGAAAGTTTCATACTGTGGGCAGCATTGCTATGGTCTGTTAAATACATTTAACAAACCTACTACCGTGCTGATGACGAAAGCTTAGGAGATCAGATGACTAAAAACGAAGTGGATGGATTGATAGCAACAAGGACACAGGAGCTTGAAGAAGGGCAAGGAGAGGAAAGAAACAGTTGCAAATACAGCACAAGTCTAACTTGTATTTCACAATTGTTTTCCAGCTGTGGCAAATACACAAAGCTTGACTGTGCAAATGACCTATATTCTGAAAGTAACCTCTGATGGAGCTCGCCTGTAACCATGCCACACCAGATTGAACATGTCTTAGGTCCCTTTAAACGTATGCTTTTTAAAAACAAATATTTAACCAGCCAAAACGTATAAAAGGGCTGGGGATGCAACGGTCATGTGCCACTATTGTTTGAGCCCTCCAGACCACTAACCCATCACAGAAAGGTCCACTGACACTTGTGAAACTCTTTCTGTAAAATCAATTGCGCAATATGGACAGCAGTTCACCAGAATGCCTTGGGTAGCGGATATCACACACGATTTAACTCTTTCGCTTCGGCGGTAATTCGGCTGCAGCGCTAGGGGTGAAGGGGGGCCTCGTGGCGCTCCCATGCTCGTAATGGAACCGCTCCGTCACGAGCCTCGGGCGCGCTGTGATTGTGATGGAACGGTTCCGTCACGGCCCCGCCCGCTCAATAGAATGCGCAGGACAGGCGCGAAATCGCTGTCACCAGCACAGCGTGTCCGAGGCTGGTGACGGAGCGGTTCCGTCACCAGCATGGAACCGGTTAACCTTTACTTTCACGTACACACACATGCTTACTCATACACACACACTCTTACATAAGCACACTTACCCACAAGAACACATAGCACACATTTAAAAGCATTTTTAATTTACCTCAGCTGACTTAAAGGGTCATATTTCAGCTAGTTTTACTCCATTTTTTATTACACTAATAGAGAATAATTTTATATAATTCACTATTTGTGTAATAAAAAAAACTGACTAATAAACAAGGAAAGTGGAGCCCGAATCGACCTCCATAAGACAATCTGCCCCAGTGTTACCTAAATTATATCCATGTTGCCCAAGAGCAAGATCTGCATCTGCGAAATCACAAAGGATGTCCCTCTTTTGCAGACGGCATAGCCCCATGCAAATGAAGGTACCCTTTGCTATTGCGCCCAGACTGCAGGGCCAAAGAAGACATAACATGAGAAGAACCACATTGAGGTATGTGTAGTATGAGGGACCTCCAAGGTTCCCACTGCAGGTGGGTGCAATAACACACTGCAAACGCCAATTGGTAGGCGTGGGGGATAATCCCAGCCCTCTATTAAAACTGATGACAGTCTGCCTCCAGTAAAAGATTGACCTTCCGTTTCAAACCGCAGTCATCTTTAATAAAATATGGAGCCTCAGTTTCAAACTGCAGTCGTTTCTAAGGTCTAGACTGACCCTGCACCCGAGAAGAATATATTCTTTTTAGTATAACTGATATGGTACACTATATATTAGTCAATAGAAACAATTGTCACAAACAGAAAAGACTTCCCAAACAAAAAATATTAAGCAGTAATATGTCTTGATTGTAGTTATATCAAATCCTTTATTGAAATTCAATTATTCTTCTTTTTCTTGATTTTAAAAACACCACACAATTGCTTTGCCACCAAAGCGTTTCATCCCCCTTGGGAATTCTTCAGGGCTTATCATAGTCTTGTTTCTTAAGTTGTTGATGAGTATGGCTCCAAGCCAACCTTAGCAGCAACCATGATAAAACAAAGTGTATTTATTTCGAACTATTCCCGAATACGATGGCAAATCTGTTTTGTTCTTTCTTTATTAAAAAGGAGTAGTAAAATCAAACTACAGCTGTCTTTGACAAATGTGCTCTCCTCAGCTAAGGCAGAGTCAGAGTTTGCACGGAGCAGAGGACAGAATATTTTTAGGTCTCGGCTAGACCGCATTTATACTGTCTCTTCGAGACATGTATATACTTTGTGGGGTTCAGCCCACTATAGGCTTCCCATTTGCTGGCTGCATCGTCACTCTCCTACTCCCCCTACTCGTTTATCCATGGCATGCATGTGTCATGCCTCTTCTGTGGTTTAGCCCTCACTGACAGGGGGGGGATCAAGTGCTACATCACTCCACTAGTCATCATTATAACATCTGTTTAAGGAACTTCTTTTTTCTTGGTTTAAGAGCCCAGCTCAGGGGCAGTCCTGTTTTCACTTGCTCTGAGCTGTTTTTGTAAACAAACCTGTAACTCTTGTTCTACTACTAAATCTCGTCACATTTGTTAAGCTATGGATCGATGTCAGCCACAGCTTCGCCGCTTAAGCCATCCAAATGCCCCTCTCATCGCAGCTTGCAAATGCGACATCTGTTCTGTGTTTGCTCATGTCCTGATGTTTCTTGTCCTAACATTCAGCCCCAGCATTGTCAATACTTTTCTATTCTGTTCCACCCTCTCTCCGTCCTCTCTCCCACCCTGCTTTCATGACCTCCAAGTCCCTGCAAACCGTTCCAATTATTTAAATATTTTTTTAAATTTAGATTTAAATTTTGTAGAATGCTCCATTCCCACAGTTCAGTAGGACACGACTAAAGCGGACAGCGGAAGAGGTAGCTTCTAGCTCAGTTTTTCCTTCAGCTCTGCACCCAGCCAATCCAGAATCATAAATATCACACATTACGCTTGGCCCTGAAAGGCTGCATGGGGAATCTCAGACAGCCTTTTCACATGAGATTCCCACCTCCTTCATCTTCCCCGGTCATGAATGTATGGATGCACTTTAGGAACCATCGATCTGGGCTTTAACTAAAAGCACTATGCACAATATGAATCAGTCTGCCTTTATTAACTCTTTCTGCTGTGCCGGTTCCTAGTTCAGATTTATTTCAAATTCTGTTTATTGAGATTTTAGATTGACACAAAAAAATGCAGTACATATGCAACAGTTTTGTCAATATAGGCCAAGAGTTATAGAAATCAAATGTGGGTTACAGCTTGAACACGAGGTCTGTGGCATAGGAAACTTACTGATGGTTACAGTAATTTCATGTTGCATTTAGTGTTCTAAAACCTTCTGTTAAACCGCCCTCTAAGCAGAGGAACATAGAAAGGAAACTTAACATACCTAAAATTATGTCATGGTTCAAATAATAATGAAATGGTCGTGAGGGATGGGTCCTGGGTCCATGAGGAGGCATTTGCCTAGCTGCAAACTGCATATTGTGCTGCTGTGGCCTTAGATGTGAAACAGGTTAAGGGCCCTTAGCCGTGAAGCGTACGCCGGCAGCAGGAGCCCCTCCGATAAGTAACTCACCAGGGTGGACCATATATATTCGAACCCTTTTCTGGTATCTTCTACTAGGTTGGCCAAGCGTTCCAGGGTCAACACCCTCCAAAGCCTCGCGTGCCACTGGGTTAGAGATAATGCCTCTTGCTTTTTCCAAGCGGCAGCTACTGCCATTTTCGCTGCCCCCAAGCAATGACTCATCACTCTGCATCTGGCGTTTCAGGGTTGGATCTTTCACCCCCAGCAAGGTGTGTTCCATAGAATGAGGAATTGGGTAGCCTAACATAAGTTTGATTTGGGACAGGATCTTTTTCCAAAAAGGTTGTATCGAGGGGCAGTCCCACCAAATATGACGAAAGTCGCCCTGTAGACATCCCCGCCAGCACCGATCTGAAGTCAGTCAGTCAATAATACTTTTACTTGATTTTATTAAAAATCATAAAAAAAGGAGTAGATAAAACACAATATAAAATGTTTAAAAAATGGGGCTTAAAAAGGTACAAAAGCTTGAAATGTAATGCAGTCATGTACTAAATCATAATCAATAGTTAATTCATAAAGTATACATTTGTGATCAGTGTAATTTTAAGCGATGGAAGACGGTTCAGTGGGCAAAAAAATAAATAAATCGGTAATTAATATCAGTGCAAATGAAAAAGGTCCAAGCTGTCTTGTTGAAACCACTCTGGTTCATTCATTTATGTTGTTTAATTCTTTGGATGCAATTTTCCAGAATGTGATGGCTTTACAAGATAGTTCAATTGACAGGCCTCCGAAGCATTGTTTGACTGCAGCTCTGCATGTCCTTAGCTGTTTTCGTCTCAAAAGCTTGCGGAGGAAACATTTTCGAATTTCTAAAGGCAAGGGGCAGATGCATTGGAGGTGTAAAAGACTCTTCTCCTTGTCCACACAAACAGCATTCTTTTGTCAGCCATACGTGCTTCCATTTTGGGGTTAAATCCGTCATGGGGAACGATCCCATTGTAACATTGTCAGATAATGCTTTTTATGATGTGAAAAGTGTTCTGACAAATATGGTTGTGGTTTAAGCGTCTGATAAGATTGAATCACTGCCCAAGCATGATTTTTCTTAGAAAATGCAGTTTTGTCTATTAACAGCAAGATTCGTTTAGCTGCACTATTCACTGCATTTTTAAAACCAGAATAGGAGTTATTTGTGTTCCTCAAGTGTTTCTTTTAGAACTATGGCGATGGAATTATTTAGCATCGCTTGCTTTTCGATTTCTTCCCAGCAAGAGTGGGCTAGTGTGTTATCTGCTGCTTGCCTCATCCGCCAATAGTATTTGACAACCGCCCCTTGTCTGGCTGGTTACTGGGTTTTCAGCCCATATTCCAGTCGAATTTGGGGCTGAGAGATGTGCGGGGGATTGAAAACAAACTCTTGAAAAACTCAACTGGGCTTGGTTTAAGGCGGTTGCGTCTTTTGTGTACATTATTTCCACCCATATGATATTGTTGGCATGAATTTTGCTGCGATTACCTTCAGCAGGTTCCCTGTTGAACAGCCTTTTAACTACCTATCTAGAGTTTTAAAGGCGTGGAGGAGTTGTTTTGCTTTCATTTTCGCTTGGTTCAGCTGTTGGTAAAGTTGCGTTGAAACCCTAGGTATTTGTAAGACTCCACCTGAGATATTAGTTTGTCACCTAGGTTCCAGGTGAATTTGCTTTTTGACCCTTTTTTGTGATGTTTTCAGAAGCACAGCACCTTGGTTTTCTTGAGTTCATTGTTAATTGGGTTGCGATGGTATAGGCTCCTAGTTGGGTCATTGATCGCTGCAGGCCTATCTGTGTTTGTGATAGAAGGACGATATCGTCTGCATATTGAAGGCTGGTGATTAGTGTTTTGCCCAGTTTTGGGGGGTCAGTTTGAACTTGTTGAAGGTGTTTCTCGAGGTCTGAAAGCTCTTTTTTGTAGTGTAAATCAGATTTAAAACTCAAGATTGCGGCCAAGAAGTGTGGAGCATAGGAAGGATTGCACATACCAATAGAAATAGGACTACATGGTGAAATAGACAAACATAGGATAGTAAATGAAGGGTCGACTCAACTGAGCAGAAAGTAGAGAGTCAGAATGGAGATTATAAAGTTCTTCATTTGTAAAATAACATGTGTTGGGCCCAAACGTTTGCTCAGTAATTGCAGAAGGGGGTGTGGGATGAATACCAAAGCAGTGTTGTGTTGATTAACCTTCATGCCTCCTTAATCCATCACCAAGCACTACCTGCTCCTAAACTCACTCCTGCAATTCTTTTTCGTAACTGCTTTCTCCCTTTGTCACTGATTGTTTTATCATTCTCTTCTTTCTTATTTTCCTCTTTTGTGTTTTTCTTTCTCTCTCTTGTCCTGGGTAAAAGTTTGATGAGAAAAAAATAAGTGCTGGTGCCCAAAAATGAATGTTACTAACAATCCCCAGTGAACAGGGATGCTGTGCTTAAACACTGAATATGCAACACAAGGATACTGCAGAGTGTGCAGTGCATGGGTTTAAAGTAATACATACCATGACTGCTTCCTGACATCTCACAACAATCAGGTTTGGGATGATATTAACAAAGGCTATCCAGGACCGTACTGGCCATAGAGGGAACCGGGCAATCTCCCGGTGCGCCGCACGGGTGGGGGCCAGTTTTGGTTTTGTTTTGTTACAAGGCCGTTTTTCCAGCATAGCTGCAATATCGGCCCTGTACCAAAATCAGCTGAAAACCGGCCCCGGGAAAGAGTCCGGCAGCACCTCCAACCAACCCCCCACCCCCTTTAACCCCCCTCCAGTGGGGAGGGGGCCGGCTGAGCACTTTACCAGGTCCGGTTGTGGTTCCCAGTCCGGCCCTGAGGCTATCCTAGCAGATCTCTCCGCCATTTCTTACTCCAACCTATGCCTGCTCAAGGCCACAAACGTTCAACGAACTATCTCAGAATGGCCAGCCCAGTGAAGTAACCAGCTAAGAGAACAATGATCATAAAAACATATCATGAACGGGCCTGCAGAGTTGCTCAAAGCTGCCAGCTTACTGAAAGTCATAAACTGTGTCCCTCACTCTCACATTTGGCAGTGCCCCATAACACGATACCCGCGCCACGGCGGTGATCACAAGGGACATGAAAACAAAGCTCACATAGCATACCAAGACAACACTCCCGTACACGATGGAGGGTGCTACCGATGTAGGCAAGCGCTCAGCGTCCCACACAGGGGTAGTAAGTGCTATAGAAATGTTGTAACGATTAGGGCTTGTACTTCCACTCCTCATAGTATGAACATGCATGAGCACCAACTGGGATCTGTGATCGAGTTCTCTTTTCTTCTGGACCACAAGGGCTTTAAGGGAGGGGGGCTCGAAACGGGTCTCTGTTGGGCTCGGTTTTGTGCCCTGGCACAGGCCCTCCATTTTTTACGGACTACAGTAACAGCAGGTACGTCGATGTGCGCTGCTCACACTGCTCACTTCTCACTAGTGGAAAAGTGACTGCATGAAGTCATGCCAGAGGAGCGTTGTAGGGGAAGTGAAATCCTTTAACCCCTTCGATGCTTGTGACAAGCTCAACTCGTCATGGGCGTTACCTGCGCTGTGCGTGTGACGAGTTGACCTTGTCACGTAACGCGGGATTTTCAAAATCTCAGCGCTCAGCGGGAAAACCGCTAGCGCGCATGCGGTTAAAGAGAGTCATTTTCTCTCTGGATTACCCTTTTCATTTTGAAACTCAGGAGCAGCAACATTGTCATGGTGTCATCAGGGCTATAAGTGGAAGCTTTTCCAATAGTATATACAAGCCATAGTTGCTGCTTATTTATCTTATGCAACTAACAACCATTGATAAAGCCAATAGTCCTGACTTGTTTTAGGTATGATGTTGCTTGTTGTATCATATTTCTAGATGCAATGACGGAAACCGCAAAATACAAGTCGGGCGGCACACTATGCTAACCGCAGATTTTTAGTTTACCTGTTGTTAAGCCACGCCCTCAATTACATTAGCCACGCCCCTTTGAGAGGACCTCCCCCCGTTTTCATCCCACTTTAGAGCCCTGTGAACTACCATGTTCAAACACTGAGACTACAAGCGGGTGTAGGGGGAGTGGGGATTTAGAACATCCGTGGGCAATCTGGCATGGTGCAGGACATACAGAGGCTGGGGGCCCCTTCTCGACTAGGAGCGTAACCCAAGCCCCTGCGGTGCAGCATTCCTCCACCATCCCCCTCCCAAAAAAAAAGAAGTTTCAGGGGGCTCCGTCCAGCCCACAGCCAATTAATATCTGTGAGATACGGGGACTAAGGGGCCCCTCTTCACGTTTTGCAGGGGGGCTCATCCGTTTTCGTTACGCCACTGCCTTCTTATAGTGTAAACACACGTGTTTTCATTAACCTCGCCTATACCGTTGCCTTCTGTGCGAACACACCCATGTTTAAACACAACCACGAAATCTATACCGGGACTGTCCACGTATCCAGATGCAAAAGGTGCTTCACAATTACATCGTTTGGGCGTTCAACAAACGCTGGCGTCGTGCACATAGTTTGCACTTTATGGGATGGTTACACTTATTAACCCTGCTTGCTTGACTCCATCGAATACTCACTGCCTGACATATCCTTGCGCCTCGAGGCAGCTCTTCCCAACACGCCTCACCAATCAAGCAAGCAGCAGGCCGCACTAAAAAGCACGAGGGTAGGAAGCAGAGCTGATTCGCGATGTCTCAGACCAAAGATTACTTTTCCTAACTGCTGACAAAACTGACTGAGGAGCAACGTGATTTCAACCACATAGGCGGGGCCTACTCTGGCCCCGCCCCTCGGGATGCCGAAGCGAAGCCGCCTTTTCAGCCCTCCTCCTAACGTGCTGCAGCGCTCACTCATTGGGAGCAGGCTTTCACATTCCATTGTGCCGCAGGTGCAGTACACCAGCACACAAAGGCATGACGGTAAACTCTGGTTATTGTCGCAGTTCAAGCAGCTGCCGGGGCGTCTCGTTTTCTTTTTCGCGTATAAGGGCTCAGACACGCTGCGACGCCACTGACTTAACCCAAAACTGTTTTTTTTAACTAATGGTACGTTGGACTGTACCACTTACGTTTCCCATGACAACCAAGACCCAGCTCATTACTTCAATTAAGTCCTTGATGGAATTTGTTTTAAGTCTAGGAAAGGCCAAAATTCCTCACAAAATATGACCCATGTCAAAGATTTACCTGGACTGCATTGTGTGTATATTTTTTGACTCCCAAAAGTATTCCTAAAGTTGCAGACTTGCAAATTGTAGGTTTTGCTTTATGCGAGCTGCACTCAGTCATGCTGACTTCTGGAAACAGAAAATAAGAGACATGAAAATGTCATGGTGAACTGCTGGCTTTGTGATTGACTTGATCCAGATATATAACGCACATGCCATGTTTTTGTAGTGGAGTTTAGCTTTTTCACTTCGATAATATAGCCTCTGATCCAGATAATCGATTATATTACTATGCCTGCTAGAGGAGATAAGGATGATTGATTGGATGACTGTTATCTGTTACCCCAAAAGCCTCTAAGTACTAATAATAATATTAATGATTTATTTCACAATTAATTAAAACAATTAATTATAGTAGAACACAAAACAGTTCATTTATAAAAGAAAGTACAATATAAAGTGCATAGATCCTAAAAAAACTAATAAAATAGCAAAACACAATTTTTGTCTGGTGACGGCAGCACATAGAGCAGTAAGAAAAGGAAATTTATAAATTTACATCATCTGCACCACATGACTATTAGGAAGCTGGACCACAGGTAATTTGGAAGATTGTATTTGCCAATAGCAGGACATGTAAGGCTGCCTCAAGCATCCTGCCACCAGACCAGCTGCATATTTCATCCTTAGATTCCAGAACCATTCCCCCTCACATTCTATAACATGCTAATGGTGGCAACATGGTGGAAGCATGACAGCAATATGACTAGGCCACATATACTCCATCCCAATACATCTTCCTCCTTCACAACTAAAACAAAATGAGGCTCGTAAAATGAGGTTCAACAGAGACTGAATTGACCGACAGAAATAAATCATATTATTTACAATTTTAAGGATCCCCTATATTATGAAAGACATCTAATATATGAGAAAATGCTACCATGTATCCTATAAAGTCTAAATGCACTCCGGTCCAAATACAAGAAACATTGAAACATTGCTATTTTAAAACATAATCACAGAATTGTTAGGTGATCTGGTTACCCTTGACAAAGGTGGGCGCCCCCTACCTTCTCCCTCCACCACACACCTATCAACCATTCTCGTTTTCTTGTTATCATCTCGGTGCAAGTGAGACACAACTATTTTATTCTTGTTTTACCATTTGCCTCCCTCCAACTTCACCACACTCTTCCTCCACTCCCACCACTTTTTTCGGCTTAGGAAAGTTTGATTCTACCTTGGATATGATCCTTGAGCACTTCACTCTCACAAAGTCACCAACCATTACTTTCAGCTCCCTGGCTCCATGCTTCTGCTCTACCTTCAATTCAATTAAAAAAAGATTGTTTATTTAGACAATTGGTCTTTAAACATGAACAAACATTCAAGCATAGCAATCTTCGATTTAAAAACCAGCTCGAGTTAAAAAATGTATACCTGTTAAACACTTCAAATACATTAAAATTCTTATAAAAGAAATATAATCTATTTAACAATTATTTAGAATCCTGAGTGTCATGAATAAATACTGATGTGTTTTTTGTAAAATCCATACTACTGCTAAAACATCCCCTCTACACATTTTTAAGAACGTTTTTAACTGCAAGCATAAGCTTCTCTATTGCACATGCCACATCTAATGTGTGCATTTCAGATAAAAGATCTACTGCCCGTGCACAATTCCTAACCTTGTATTTTAAGACGATTGGCCGTAGCCACAGTTTTCGTGCATCAAGAACATTTAGACAATCTAATAAGATGTGCAAAATATTGTATTTTGTTCCTATGTTACACATACAATTCCCTTCGAGGTCAATCATAGCCCTTTTAATCTTATCATTCTCATAACATGGATTAATCCCAATTCTTATTTTTAATAATTCTCTCCTTAACCAATGATTGGGAAGAATATCCATGTATGGGAATTGTTGGCCGTTTTGCCAAGATTTCATTATGAAACATACAGATCTTTTCCCTTCCAAGTATTTCCTATCCAGGTCCCATGATATTTCTTTCTCTACTGTTCGAAGATCCTTCTTACTTATGGTTGGATGGAAGTTCTGCTGGCATACGTCAGCCCTCAGTTCTCTACACACCATAGCCACTGTTTCTCTGACCCCCTTTGCCCACTTCATTTCACTCTTTAGAATCTCACATTTACACCAAAGGGAGACTTTTTGCACCTCTTCACAAACCAGGTGTTGCCAGAATCTTATCAATGCCATGATTGCCATTTTCTCCCATGAGACCATTCCAGTTTCTAATCCTATTGCCTGGATCATGGAGGATCTAGGTAGGGACAGGAATTTTATTACACATTTCCCTTCTTCGGCATCCCACGTCCTCTTACCACTTAGGAATAGCAGTTCAGCGCCATATAAGAACTGAGGAGGTACCATAGGCCATGTAAGCTTTCAGTACTGGTCTTTCCGTCATTTCTCCATAGATGTTATTACATTTTCTCAGGCCGCTAACCAAGGATAGGGCCTGAATTTTTAGTGCATCCAGGTGTACTTTCCACTTCATAGATTTCTAAAACCAGATTCCTAGGTATTTATACTCCTTAACTTTCTCCAGTTTTATGAAGCCTAGGACCCAGTTGCAGAGGATCTTTGTTTTTTCAAGTTTACTGTTAGTTTCTTACGACAGTAATCACCAAACACTTTGAGCTTTCTTTGCAGACCTATCTCTGTTTGGTCCACAATTACCAAGTCGTCTGCATAGACTAAACATGCAATATGTTTCCCATCTATTTTTGGGCTTGTCCCCGGCACCGTTCTCAAAGTGGCAGACAAATCTGCTATAATTAGAGAAAAAAGCAACAGGGCCAATACACACCCTTGTCTCAGCTCATCTTTAATCAATATCTTCCATGACAGTGTACCCTCTGTATCGAGAATAACCTGGGCCCAATTCTGACTGTGTAACCCTTGTCTTATAGACAGGAGGCTCTTGGAATTTCTAAGTCCCCCAGCTTTTCCCATAATCGTTCTCGGTCTACCAGGTCAAACAACAGATCAAACTACCCCCCTTTTCCATCGACTTCCGAGCCATTGCCCATAACGCAAAACAGTGATCAATTGTAGAGTGGCCCTCCTGGTAACCATGAATGAATGAATGAAAAGGATTTGTAAAGCGCAACTTAACCCAAAGGCATCAAGGCGCAGTTGATGGTATAGCTGCTTGAGCAGGGGGGAAAGCAGGGCGGCTACAAATAGGCTTCTGAGAAGAGCCAGGTCTTAAGAGCTTTGCGGAAGAGCGCATGGGAATTAAGACCCTTAAGGTCAGCTGGAAGCGAGTTCCACAGTTTCGATGCCAGAGAGCAGAAAGCCCCTCCACCCCATCTGGCCTTGGAGACTCGGGGAACGGCGAGAAGATTTTTGTTTGCAGAGCGAAGAGCCCTGCCAGGGGCATAAAAGGACACCAGGGACCTAATGCCCTGGGGACCAGACCCCTGCAGAGCACGATGCGTGAGGCAGAGGATCTTGAAATTAATCCTAGCCTGCATAGGGAGCCAATGCAGATCCTTCCTAAGGGAGGTGCCTGAAGAGCGCCTCGGGGCATCTACAACAAACCGGGCAGCTGCATTATGAACTATCTGAAGGCGTTGGACCAGACATTTGTTTATGCCTAGATACAGTGCGTTGCAGTAGTCCAGCCTAGAGGATATAAGGGCCACCGCAACCTGTTTTTGGGATTCAAACGAGAGATAATGAGAGATCTTTCTCATGATTCTCAAGACGCCGCAGCAGGTTGAGACCGTCCTGCTGACTTGTTTGTCAAAAGAGGAGGCACAGCTTGATTGCCCTCAGTCACTCCTTAAGTTTTTCCAAAATTATTTTAGAAAACACCTTTTCTCTGATATCCAAGAGATTGATTAGCCTGTAATTTTTGGGTAACAGAATATCTCCTCGTTTATGGATATGTCTAATAATGGCCCCTCTTTAATTTACCGGTATTTTCCCAGAATCAAGGATGCTATTGAACATTTTCGTGAAAAAATCTGTCCACCAATCTGGTCTAGTTTGGACAATTACTGTTGGAAGATTATCTGGTCCCGCTGCCCCGGTTAGTTTTAACTTAGATATAATTTGTCTTACATTGAATAATGTAAAAAGAGACCTAATATCTTGTTCCTCCTCTATCCATAATGTATCTTTCTGTCTTTCTTGACCAACCCCTTTCCCATATAATTCTCCCAGGTAACTCTCCCATGCCTCTTCGGTCACCACACAGTTCATAGCCCCCTGTTTCCTACCGTAGCCATCTTGGACTAATTTCCTGAATATTTTTACATTTCTTGTTTCTATAGCTTCCAGTAATATTCCCCAACACTTCTATTTTTATGTTCTTTTTTACTTTCTAATAGAATTTTTATATCGTTTCCTTAGTTTCTGTAAGCTGTTGAGCGTATATAAATCATACTTTAATCTTAGCTGTCTTTCATTTTCCCTTATACTCAATTTTAATTTCCTACATTCCTCATTAAATCAGCTCTCATTTTTACCCTGAGATCCCCCCTTTCTATGGTCCCTACGGCTATTTCTTTTCAGGTCCACCCTTAAACATTGCACCACATCGGAAATACCCTTTACGAACCATCCTGTATTTTCCGTGCTAGGGATTGTCTCTAGTGTCTGGACCTGCTGGAACGCCGCTAGCTTACCCAAACACTCCTCTGATAGTCATCTGGGATAGACCACTTTCAGATGTAAAGTGATTTATTATTGCCTCCTACAATCTTTAGTGTTAGTCGCCAGTGGTCACTTCCCTCCTCTTTCTTGACCTCAAACGCTCTAATGAGTTCAAAATCCCAAGCATGGACATAGATATTTTACATGGGGCATAGTTGATTACCTATTCTAAATGTGCGATTTGCTGGCCGATCTCATTCTATCTTTCCATTTATACTGACTAGGCCCAATGAACCCCAAAACTTCCCTAGGGCTATATCTCATTATAGAACCCCCACCACCAGGAAAACAAGCGGGTGTAATCTTATATGCTACTAATAACTCTTTATACCCCTGGTCGACTCCACAAGGGTCCAATTTATGGTTTAAGTCTCCCATCAGTATAAACAGATCCCTGGAATGTACCTCAATTATACCGTGCCATCTTTTTTGAATTTTTCTATTTCAGATTTATACTTTTTATCTCTAATTACCTGCATATAGACATACACTATAACAATACTTTCATACTCTGTGGTGGGATACAAGAGGGTCGCTCTACCTGCCACTAGCCATTTACACTTTAGTTTCAGCTGGACTACCTTCTTGGTAATTTTAGTCGATATCAATGTTATTTGACCCCCAAACGCACACCCAAATTTTCCCTTTCTAGCCGGTGAGTTTAGTTGTGTATATCCTTGTATCAGAGGGGTTTCGTCGCATAGCCAAGTTACCTGAAGGCATACAATTTCTTGTTGATTAACCTTTCAAAATCTTCAGATTTTGATATTCTGCTAAATCCATTTTTATTTCAAGTAAGTATGCCCAGGCTATGCGGTGACACTCCACTCTAATCGATAACGCTCAGTTAGCTTTTTTCCTCATCTTCTAACGGTGCTAGCACGTTGTATCTATTCGCTAGGGTTGTAGCTTCTCTAGCTGCATCCATTGCATAGGGTCTTATAACAATTTTGAGATCCTCTTTCGCTTCACAACCCTGGTAAATCAGCCTAATTCGTCTTAGACCTAGCCCTTCATGATTTAACAAAAAGGGTTTTTCGCCTTTATCCCCTTCCAACATTTCTTGTCTGGTGGTAAGACTAATCCCTTCTTTAAGCAACTCCTTCTCCACATTTAATATAGCTGACCTAGCCAGACGTGAATATAACAACCTTTGTTATTTCTTTTCCCATGCTGTTTTGCGTGAATCCCACTTGTCTTAAATCGTTAGTCCATATATCACTCAGTTTTGGACACTTGGAGAAGGAGAAGAGAAGTTGAGAGAGATTTAATGGACTATGTTTCTTTATCTTCTGTCCCTCTTTCTTTTGCTGCGTTATAATAGGCATAGCCATAAGTCATTATCTATTGGAGTTTCCTTACCATTCCCCTTCCCCTTCTTTTCCTGCATTTTCTCTTTTCTCTCTTTTCTCTTGTTGCTTCCCACTGATTTATTCATACCTTTACCCCTCTCATTTTCAATCATTGCCTGTGCTCTAGCATTCTGTGGTCTATTTGGCAATTTCTTTTTGCTCACTGCCGTTCCAGTGCCAATTTTTATTGCTGCATTTCTTACACTATGCTCTTTTTTTTTAGGATTTTTTACCCCGCTGAGCCCTCCATCTAATTTTATGATTTTTTTTCCTTATATCTTATATTCGTATTGTTCCCCTTCCTACACCTTTTCGCCAATCTCTTTGTCCTGGGTATGTATTGTCTATATCTCCTTGCTTCACCCAGTTCCTTTATGGGCATAGGATGACGTCAAATAAACACACATTGTTTTTCAATCTGCAAAGAGACTTCTTTCTCCCCTCCCCTCTGATGGTGTAAACTTTCCATGGATATTTCTTCACTAACTGGTCTAACTATCAAGGGCATATGATCTTTAATTTGTTTCAATTCTTCCACAATCAATTGTAACTGGTCTTTCTGGGTTTTTAAAATGTCATTGTTCATCACTGATACTTCCAATAGACCTTGCAGGGTTTTTTGAAGGATCAGCATTACTTCCAGCACTGAGGCACTTGAGGTAGATGTCATCTCAAGGTTAGACATTGAACCTTCTGTTCGGTATTTCCTATGGCTGGTGGCCATTCCATACGTTTGTTTGTCTCCAATTGAACTCCTTCTCCGTTCATTGACCTCATGCTCCTAGGCTCGCTTTCTATACTCCCCTCCCCCTCTGAGTTACATAAGTCACGGTTGGTGAAGAAGCAGGGCGACGAGGACGATCTTGGCTCAAACAACAGTTCGCTTATATTTGGTATATCCTGCAGGCAGATGTACTGCAATGGTGGGCTGATGGGAATTGTTCTAGCCTCTGTTACTCAACAGCATTTGCCCACATTTGCATCCCACTGCTTCACAGTCGCCTGTATGGACACACACCCTTTTTAGACCTGGTCTGCTCTGTTGTGTGTTATGTATTGAGAGTAGGGGAGTGAGTAGACAGGTTTTTAAATATTCCCCTTGACCCTCAACATATTTGTTTTTGTAGTATTTAGAGCAACTTCCAGTTGCGGGTCCAATATGGATGTAAACGCATCTCTATTTACATCCTCTAGCTCACCCAACTTAATTGTGTATGTTACCCTGTACTGCCCTCGTCTAAACCCTTCCCCTCTTTTGGACACATGATGATAACAACACTAGATCTATCATATAACTGGAGGTCTTTCATTACAGTAATTTGGAACATTACTCAGCCATCATATGGACTCAGCATTATAAATGTTTTTGTAAACAGCATAAGCCCCACTGTTTGGGGTCCAGTCACGCTCCAACCACATAGTGACTTATTCTGGTGTATGCAGTTTTATAACAATTCATTTCTCCTGAGGCATAGCTACTGCTATTCCTCTTGAGTCACTACTATTTCTCTTGTTTTCCTCCACATAAGTACTTAGCTTGCTTTTTGGTTTGGTCATGTGTGCTAAGCCACGATACCTACCAGACTAATTAATACGTCTTGCTTCATATGCAGGTTCCATCGGCTGGGTCTCTCCTGGCAGTGGCGCTCGCTTGCTTTCACTTTTTTCAGCACTGGGTGGAGGCTTGAGACGGGGGCTATGTCTGCATAAACAATGTTGGTGACATTGTGGCCCCTATTGTAAACTGTGCATGCGTGAATGATTAGTGGCGTACACTGCGCGCTTGCGTGCTTGCACACGTTTGTACCTGTATATCGGTACACGGACTTAGCGAAGCAGCGCTGCTCCTGATCTCCCTTGGGACACAGGTTAACATTGTGGCTGTCTCCTATTCTGTGGATGTCCTCTTTTGGAAACCTGGTCCACGGAGGTCGTGGCGGACGATGAGGCATGACAGTAAGACCCTCGTGACGCATTACCCAATTATCGTCCGTTTATAAGAGTAGGCGGGCGGATTTCCAAACACCTCCACTTCCGCTCGGTTAGAACTAGGGGCACCGACGGACAGGTGAGATGCCTTGCTGCTTTCACTGGTTTGTCACTTGGTTTCTATCGTGAGTTATGACTGGATTGAGCTTTAACGGTTCTCATTTCTCTGAGACCGTGTCTTCAGATTGTTTGGTACTCAATGAGTTCCTCCTAGCAGGTGGCAATAAAAGCCATGTAAGGGTCCCTATTAATATCTTGCACATATTCTAAAAGATTGTGGTTGTGAGTTAGGACCCCTTCTATATCCATTTCTTGTCATCCAATGAGTGTCACTGGTGGGTGTTATTGTTAGCGTTTTAGAGGTGTCTATCAGTGCCTACACGGCGCCCGGGGGCACGCGTAAACAACTTGGTATGTGCAGCTTTTGAGTCCCCACATGTTAGCTTTTGTGTAGACTACTTCTTGGGCTGATAGATGGGTTTATATCACACGTTTGTTGGGTTATTCGTGTAGAGTAATTTGGCTGGACATAGTATAAGTTGTGTGCTAACTATGTCTTTTTTCTACACTGTAGAGCGGGGCCTCATTCTCCCGAGCGGTTGCCGGGTGAGGTGAGGTCTTCACCCACAAAAAGCTGGGTGAGTATCACTATGAGAAAAAGCCTCTGTGTGATTAAGCTACTATGCTTCCTTTTTTTTAAAATGCGGAATGTAAATTGTTCGCGCAGGTATGTTTAACTATACAGTGATTGTGTATCCATGCGGATGTATGTGGGTGACTTTGTGTTGTTGTGTTATCTCTTGTCTCCCGATAGGAAGAAGTTATGTCTCTCTTCCTCCAGTGAACATTGGAGTGCAAAGTTCTGGGTAGATATGTAACTCTTTTTAAGTACATTTTATGTTGTCCTTCATATCACAAATTACCTTCAGTTGCAGTAGCAATTCAATATTAAAGGTCCTGAAGAAAGCCGGGGTAGTTTCCCTACAGGCTTCAACATGTCGACCGTCCTGCACAGTGCCAGAGGGTAGTTCTAGCATCAAACTACTCGGCGTGTTTTTAAATCTTTGACACCAAGACTTTTGTCTGAACATTTCTTGAGTCTAAGTAGTCAATTTTATCCATCACGAACACTTGAGCACTGCACTTTCTTGAGGGACAGTATGGTCAGAGTCTTGAAATTGATTCCCGGCACTATAAGGTCGGGTGAGGTTTTGAGTGATCATCAATTCCCACATGATGAAATTCCACCACAATGGTGGGCTGATGGGAATTGTTCTAACCTCTGTTACTCAACAGCATTTGCCCACATTTGCATCCCACTGCTTCACATGGACACACACCCTTTTTAGACCTGGTCTGCTCTGTTGTGTGTTATATAGATGTAGGACGACTCCTCATCCTGTAGGGTCATGCTTTCATCTGCTTGTTTCCCCCGTGATTGTGGGTCAGTTATTAATTGGTTCTTCATAAAGTGTTTATCTACAAAGTCTCTTATTGATTTAGTGAATGACGCTCCATTTGATATACCTTCTGTTTTGTTTTGTTTGAGGGTTTTAGACTGCAATTTTTTAGCCTGGGGTTTACAGCTTGTTCCTGGGATTACATCCTCCACCCAACTGTTGTTTCCTTCCCTCTTGTTTTTATTTCCCTCCGATGCTTTTCCCTCTTCTAGGTTCTGAATGTCTTTGCACTGGTAATTTGTCCTTTACTTGCTTTAGCTTTCCCTAACGCCATATCTTTTCTTTCTTTAACTTGCCCACCCTGGCTTGAGGGATGTCTGCGGCCCGTTTTTTCCGGGTATAAGTCCTGCTTTTTCAAAAGCCACACTACTCCGGTCAGAATAGGTCAGGGTAGTCAATTAGCATTCACCAGCCGTTTTCAGTTTTATCTCTCTCTCAACTATAGTCCAAGGGCTTTCATGTGCTTACCTATGCTCATCGACCTGCCCTACCGACTCTCTGCCTTGCTCCCCTTGGTACCACCATCCGAGAAAATAGCTACAAGTTCCAATTTGATTATTATCCGTTCCTTCTGTAGGCGACGGTACCCCTCAGCCCCTTGCTGTGGGCCACTCCAGTGTGCTTGAGTGCACCCCCTATCTCTGTTGGTGGCTCACGACTCCCAAAGGCTCACTCCTTGATTGCTTCCGGGCAAGCACCAGTCCAACATGGGCTGGCTTATGCACCGTATCCCTTCTTAGGACTGTCACCTTAGCTGCGGGGCACTTATGGAGAATGAGAGCTCCACTACGCGTCTCCTCCTCTCGGGTTGATCTTCATCGGCCGGCCGCTGGCAAGTTCACGTTCCCAGCCCTCCTGCGTATTGAGGTTGCCGCCCGCCAGCGTTCAGGCACTCTCAGCCCCGACCCTGCTTCCGGGTTGCAGGTCACGTGGGTTACAGCCACTGCTGATGGCAGAGTACTGCAACATACAGTAGGCAGACGGAAAGTCGGCGGTCAGGTGAGCAGAGATTCCGAGTGTGTTTGAGTGTCTCTACATGAACATATTTATCTTGTACTTGAACTACTCTTTCTTTCTAACATCCTCAATATTCTCTTTCATAATATCAAATTGACCCATCCATTTTCTCAACGTTTTGGAAGCTTGAACACGTCCTCTCGATAATATCGCAGCGGGAGGGCGCGCCAAAGGCAAGCCCGTCTGCGCCTGTCCGCGCCAGGACGGGGCTGAGGGCATGCCAAGCTAATCACCCCATCAGATATTCACCCCAAGCACTCAGGGATTTCCAGAACACTGCCATATTACCATCTCCTTTGACTCTACAACATATTTCATCTGCTGGTCTCACTCGCCCTGACCAATCCATTGTCGACGGTCGCCCACCCCCAGCTACGTTGACTAGGAACCCCACATCCATCAGGGTATCCTATCTGAATACTCGATCGCTAGTAAAGCATTCTGAGGACATCTTCATCCTGCTTTCCAGTTCTCATCCTGATATACTCCTACTCACGGAGACGTGGCTCACTTCAGAATCCCTGCCAGATATCTTGGCGGCCCTCCCCCCCGATTATTACATTCTCCACGCCGACCGGCCCGGCGACCGGCCCGGGGGTGGGGTAGCGGCCATCATATCTAAACGCCTGAATTCCATTTCCTCCTACTCTCTTCCCCTCCCTGAGGTGGAGAACTTACTCATCAACGTGCAAACAGATACCGGCCCTCTTACTCTCTTTCTTTTATATCGGCCTCCACTCTCTATGCCATCTTTTTCCACTATTATGAGTGAACAACTGTCCTCCCTCCTTACACTGCACTCCCGTTTTGCTATTTTCGGCGACCTAAACTACTGGTTTGGCGACACTCATGCCGGCCCTCATGCCACCGAGCTCTTTGAGACTCTTAAAAATCTGAATCTCGCCCAACATGTCTCTCAACCTACCCATATTAAGGGACACATATTGGACCAGATTTGGACTTGTAACCTGGCGCTGTCCCCACCAGACATACTTCCATGTGCCTGGTCTGATCACCACTTGGTGGACACCACCATCACAGTCGTCGGTCAGACGCCTGCCCCCCTGATGGCTGGTGGCCTCTCCCGTAAATGGAGTTCATACGACTCCCAGGGCTTTCTCATCGCCCTAGCCGACTCTTGCCCAGTTAATCACGACCCCAACGACATCGATGGATTCGAACAAGACATGGCCTCCTGGTTAGAGTCGGCTAGCGACTTGTTTGCCCCCCTAGTCAAATTCCCCTGTACTAGACACCGGAATTCTCATAGGTGGTTCTCCGACGACCTGAAAGCCCGGAAATTAAAAACACGCCAGTTAGAACGCATTTGGAGACGTGACTACTCTGACTTAGCCAAGCAATCTTATTTGGCCGCACGCAAAGACTTTAAAACAGCTATTCGCTCAGCCAAAATGGAACACTTCTCCAGCAGGATTTTCCTGGCAGTCGACAAATCTAAGGAGGTGTTCAGAGTCTTGAATGAGCTAACCACAGACGACAGAACCCTCCCAGCCCAGACCCCCACCCAGGAGGCCTGTGACACCCTGAACTCCTTCTTCTTAGAAAAAATTGCAATAATCAAAAAATCTATCCCCCCACTTCCCCAATCACCACTACCGGATAATTCCTTTAACAATCCCTCGACCTTCACCTCCTTCCCTGCTCTAAATTCCACCTCCTTGGCGGAACTATCCACCCGCGTGAAATATGGCTCTCCGAACGACTGTTGTCAACCATCTGTCCTGCGGAGCATCTGCCTTAACTCACCAGATAGTGTTCTACACCTACTTAACAGATCGCTCAGCAGTGGCATCTGTCCTAGCTCTTTTAAGGAGGCCATCCTGGTACCCCTTCTCTAAAAAAAACGGGTGCTGACATGTCAGAGCCGTCGAACTACCGCCCCATTTCCCTCCTCCCTTACTTCTCCAAACTTATGGAAGCCCATGTCACCCGCTGCCTGTCAAGCTTCATAGAATCCTCCTGTTATCTCGAGCCGACTCAGGCCGGCTTCAGACCTGCCCATTCCACAGAAGCTGTCATTTTGGCAGTTCTCGATACACTCAGGAGTAATGCGGACGCGGGAACCCCCCAAGCCCTCGTCCTATTGGATTTGTCTGCCGCGTTCGACACGGTGGATCATAACATCCTTCTCCACCGTGTCGAACAGGCGGGCATCCAAGGCGTTGCTCTTGAGTGGGTCAAATCCTTTCTCACGGGAAGAACCCAAGCGGTCCGCCTAGGTCCCTACACTGCTAAACAAACCCCCACCTCCTGTGGTGTCCCCCAGGGCTCTTCCCTTTCCCCGCTCCTTTTTAATCTTTATCTTCGGCCACTTATTCAGACACTTTTGAAATGGGACATCGTCACTTACAATTATGCTGACGATCTACAAATCATTTTTTCTCTCAACTCACCACATGCCATCAAAACTTTCCATGGAGCCATGCTTCACATCCAACTCTGGATGAACCAGAACCAATTGAAGTTGAACCCCGGTAAAACTGAACTCCTTCTCCCTGGGCTCAGTCACACCTACTGGGGCCCACAGTTCTGGCCTCCAGAGTTCGACTCCCCCCCTACCCCAGTAAAAACAGTAAAGAGTCTGGGTGTCATCATTGACACCGAGCTCACCCTCAGGGCTCAAGTTGGAGCGGTGGTTTCCTCCTGTATGTACCAACTTCGGAGGATCCGCAAAGTTCGCTGCCTTCTCCCCCCAGCGGCACTTACTCAAATCGTTATCTCGCTGGTACTTTCCCGTTTGGATTTTTCTAATGCCATCTACCATGGTCTGCCGCAATTTCTGATACAACGTCTTCAAGTTGTCCAGAACCAAGCGGCCCGCTTGATTCATGGAACCCCCAGATGGCAATCAGCCAAGCCTCTGCTCATGAGCCTTCACTGGCTCCCAGTCGATCGAAGGGCCGCCTTTAAGGTGGCATGTCTCACCTTCAAGGCACTTCACTGCCCTGGTCCCGCCTTCCTAAAATCCCTCATTCACCCTCACTGTCCCACACGCAATCTGCGATCAGCTCACCGCAATCTGCTGATCACCCCCAGGAGTAAAACTAAGAGATTTGGCGGCCGCCGTTTCTCCTACCTAGCCCCTGTGCTTTGGAACCTCCTCCCTCTCCCAATCAAATCCTCCCCTTCCCTCTTGAACTTCAGGAAAATGTTAAAAACCCACCTCTTCCCCATCTCTGGCTAGTTTTTGTCATCTATACTCCCCCCTCACCTGTTCTGTCTGTCAGCGCCAGGAAGCTTCGGTGTCAGCGCGCTCTATAAGTCGCACTTAACATAACATAACATAACATAACATAACATAATATTAAAGGGGAAACTTTTGTGTCTGCATTTGCTGTGGGGCGTACAGCCCACAACAATTTTTTTTTTACTTTTAATTTTCAGTTCTACCCTCTGGCCTTAGCCAGTTTTATATTCTTCTTGATAACTCTATTGAATCTCTCAACAAGACCATTACTCCTTGGGTGAAATAGAGATGTTTTGATATGACTTATGCCCATGAACTTTAAGAATTCCTCACTTTGTGCTAATGGGAATTGGCACCCATTATCGGGAATCCCTTCTTTGGCAAAAATAGATTTTAAAAACTTTATTCCACACATGGTATTGGGAACTCTCACAAACGTGACCTCAGGCTTATTAATCAATTTCTACTATGCTACATTCAGGAATTCCATCAGATAACACCATTGGGACAATAATGTCAATGGCTAATATACCCCATGCTTTCCTTGGAACCGCCATTGCCTCCACAGGACTAGGTACATCCACCTGCAACTTGTTGCTGATTGCACAATTCATACAGTCCCTCACAAAGAAATCCCCATTTTTATGTAACCCTTCCCACCAAAAGTTCTCTATAATTCTTCTTTTCAAAGGGCCGGTTTTCGCCCGATTTTGTAGCAGGGTCGATTTTGCAGCTATGCTGCAAAAACAGCCCTGTAACAAAAACGGCCCACAGGGCCTCCAAACCGCCCCCCCACCCGTGCGGTGCACCGGGGGATTGCCCGGTGCCAGCTACGGCCAGTCGGGCCCTGCTCATGACTTCCTTAATTACCTGATCTCACTCATATGCATCCCTCCACCCTAGCTCCGAAATGTCAACCTCAGAGTGGTTCTCCACAGTGCATGCACATTCCATGTCATCATCCTTTAATTTCTCTTTTACCTCATCATTCACATTACCAGGTAATCTGGACAGACAGTCCGCTAACAAGTTTTATTTCTTGGCACATACTCAACCCTAAATTTGTCCTCTTGAAGTCTGTATTGCCATTTGGCAACATTAGGTGTGGCTAATTCTCCACCTTTGGTGGTAAATAACTATACCAAAGGTTTGTGGTCTACTCACACAATACATTTTGAACTTCACAAAAATGGCCTAAAATTGACTATGCCCCACCAAGAAAGAGCCTCCCATTCTATCACAGAATACGATTGGGAGAGGATGAGGCCTAACGGGTAGGGCGGTCGACCTCAAATCTGGGGAACCAGATTTGAGTCTCGGCAGCAACGCTAAACATCCTGTGAATCTGGTCAAATCACTTAATCTCCCTGTGCCTAACAAATAATTGAATGTGTCCTTGTGTAACACAACTGGTAATCATGTAAAACGCTCTGAAACCTGATACCTTCGAGTCCAGTTCGCGCTATATAAAACTCTGAAAAAAAAGAAGTATGTTGCTTTGGCCCCCCTCAAACTCTTAGAGGCTCAAGCAAACATGTCATCCTTCCCCTCTCTTTGCTGCATAAGCACTGCTTCTAAACCTATCCGACTGGCATCAGTCATAATTATGCTTTGATCACTGGTATCAAAAGGCTTGAGTGGTATTGCCTTCTTGATTTGATTTAACGCTCTTCCGACTTCTTTACTCCATACATATTTGGAATCTTTTTTCAGAAGACCCCTTATGTTAAATGTCCTTTTGGCACAACTGGGCACAAATCTTAGGTAAAACTGAATTAGACCCATTAATTAACTCAATTGATCCTTATTGTCTGGGTAACAAAATCTTCTATGACCTTTACTAAACTGGTTTTTGGTTCAACTCCCTTAGAGGATAATTTGTAACCCAAATATTCTTCAGTGGACGTGTTCGTCTTGCACTGCTCAGAGCTAAGAGTTACACCCTTGCGCCTTAATATGGATATTACCTGTTGCAATCTCTCATCATGCTGCTTCTGAGTCGCACCATAAACCAACAAATTGTCTTGGAAGGCTTTTACTCCAACTATGCCCTTGAACTTGAACATGCTGTCCATTATTCTTTGGAATACAGGAGACGGGAAACAACCTTTACAACGCAACTTTTACAACGCACTACCATTACAACAAAACGTTTACAACGCAACATCCATTACAACGCATGTCATTACAACGCAACCATTACAACGCATGACACTACAACGCATACCACTACAACGCATGTAATTACAACGCATACCATTACAACGAATTGCATTACAACACATAGTACCCTTACACTATCAAACACTTACCATACTGTTGCACCCCCTGGAGTTTGAATAGTAATTTATACCACTACACTATCCAACACTTACCCTACTATTGCACCCCCTGGAGTTAGAATAGTAATTTTTACCTCTACACTATCCAACACTTACCCTACTGTTGCACCCCCCCCTGGAGTTAGAATAGTAATTTTTACCCCTACACTATCCAATACTTACCTTACATGCAATGTAATGCGTTGTAATGGTATGCGTTGTAAAGGTAGTATGCGATGTAATGTAATGTAATGCGTTGTAAAGGTAGTTTTAAAAAATTTGTGGTAATGGCATGCGTTGTAATGGAATGCGTTGTAATGGATGTTGCGTTGTAAAAAATGCATTGTAAAAGTATGCGTTGTAACGTCATACATCCCAGGAGACAGTGAAGCTAACCCAAAGAGCATGGGTTCGAACTAAAACAGCCCTTCTGGAGGAATTAACGCTGTGTAGTATCTAGATTCCGAGTCTAAATTAATTTGGTGATATGCAGATGTCATATCCAGTAGACTAAACATCTTACCATCTTTGAGCATGGACAGTATCTCTTTGATGTTTGGTAAAGGATACTGATCCACCCATATTTGCTCATTGGGAATGTGCGTTGACCTGCGCGATTTGAGAGAACCATTGGCCTTTTAGGCTAAAACAATTGAAGCAACCCAATCAGAAGTCTCAATGGATTTTATTACATCAATTTTGCACAATTTGTCAAGCTCCTTTGTCAACTCTGTGCATAAGGCCAATGGAACTGTATGAACTTTATGAACTACCCATTGAGTTCCCTTATCAGCTTTTATTTTGTGCATGAATCCATTAAATAAACCGAATTCATGTTTGAATACCTCAGGATATGACATCTCCCATGCTTTTTCCTGTACTACTAGTACTCGCATATATAATCTTTCATTAGTATGACTTGATCAGAATTATTGGGGTCCAATAGAATTCCCAAATTCCCTTGATCTTACCAAACTAACAACACCCATCATCCTATGCCACATACACAATCCCCCGTGCCCTGCTATTTCTGAAATTAAATTGTGCATCAGATTCTCCCAGAACCTCAATAGGTTTACCCCCATAACACACAGGATGAATAGTGGAAAACCTTAATAAAATTATTTGTTCATGCAATAGTTCTTTCCACTTCTTCTCACTAATGAGTGTAAATGGAGACTCTGAATCCACCATTAGTTTGTTCTCCACCTCATTTATATTCAATAAACAAAAGGATCTTCTAGTTCCTTGCAATGTCACGCCCCACACATCCTACTTGTGTAGATGCACATTTTCTTCAGTAATACTGAAAATGTAATCTTCTTCGCTGGACAACGTGTCCCCCCCTTGTAGGGTTTGTTAGGCTCTGTTCTGTGTACCTTGCATGAAGACACTCTGCCAGATGACATGTACACCCTCAAAAAATATCATTTTTTCATGCATTTGACACATTATTTATCTATAGATGGACACATTCTTGCATTCCCAAGTTGAGATGTGCTCCCACACCTGTAACATTCTAATTGCTTGAATGGTAACTTCTTGTCAACTATATCACTTTTGTTGGGCTACTATAGTTTGTGTGCTCTCTATCCTGGTCACAATTTTCAGGGCTTTTTCTAACTTTACACTAGGTGTAGACAATAAAGAATTCTTAAAGGACCTATATAGCTTGACGCTGATTCTCCCACTACTTGTACCCTCTTGTAGAACTTGTGTCTTCTAAAGTGACATTTTGACATGCCTTGAATTGCATATCCAATGATTTGATAGCTGAAGCATATTCATTTTCTGCTCCATCTCTTTCATTATCCACTATTAATACCACCTCTTTCGGAATATGTTTAGAATTTAGCGACCCTCAGTGCTTAAACAGTGCTTTAAAATGACATACTTCTTTTTAAGTGTGTTCGACTCTTCCTCTAGAGTCTAGAGCATCAAGATACGCCTCAAAGCCTTCCTTCCACTTCTCCCAATTTGTCTCAGATGACGATGGAGCAGGTCCAAATGAAGGAGGCGGTGCAATTGACGGTTGCATGTTGATAGAAATTGTTAACACTATAACTATGCCAAAAATGTTAAAGACCAAGCACCTAGGCACACATGAAAGTAAATCAAGTTAATGTAAACACTAGTGTAATAGAGACAAAAGGTATTCGCTCACCCAGCCGGTCCGCTATCTGGAACTGAGTGATCCACAGTGATGTTTTCTTAATCCAGATTTGAGAGTTTGTGAACGACTGGAGCACAACTATTGGCCATATCAATATACTCTACTCCCCAACGACGTAGACCCCTTCTGACATGGTGTCGGAAGTGATTGCACCCGATTGATACTTGCAGACCGCATTTGATTTTACCAAATTTCTGATGAACCAGAGCATCCCGTTTTTTGCCTTGACTTAGCCCAGCCGGGGTGGAATTATCAGCGGTTGAGCGACTACCTTGACCAAATTTGTGTCTTTACAGCCCTGAAGAAGTCGCGGAGTAATTCTTCTTAACGCAACGAAACCCGTGTCGGCTTGTTTGTTCGCTGTTCATTGAATCTGGCAAGGAATTAAAAGACTGAACTTTACACTAACAACATTTGAAGACTTTTTCTTCCATCTGGAGAATACATTTTGTCTCTATTACACCAGTGTTTACATTATCTTGACTTACTTTCATGTGTGCCTAGGTGCTTGGTCTTTGTCTGCTCTGTGTAGGTTTTTGCCGACACTAAATTGAGGGGTTATAGGGCTTATCCCCTTGCCTAGCTGCACCATACAGAAATCATACTTTTTTGTGTATATTAGCTGAGCGCCTGTGAAATCCCTGACCAAAAAACCCTTCTTTGAAGTATATGCCAAAAATGTCGTTCAAGGGATACATGGTATAAAGGCTAAATTACTTATTGCAATTCCGCTTCCGAAATTGTGCGAGATACAAGGTGTGCAAACCACCACTTGATACACACCATTCCTCTTCAATTGCAAAATATTAAATGTGTGCTTAACATAGATGGAGTACCAACACACTACTGTATGATCATGACACAAACACTAAGCAATAAAGAATTTTAACTGTAGAGTGCAGGTCACTGATTGATGCGTAGTGTGCACATCACTAAATATGTGCTGTAATGTTCGCAATATTTGTATATAGTATATACAGTATAAATATAAAGTATTTGAATAATGTAGGCCCAGAGTGTGTTGGCATCACCACTCTCAATGAACAAAACTGGATATGGTGTGCGTATCATTGCACAATATGCACAATGAATCTGAGGCTGCAGAAGAAATGGTGCCAGAGTGGTGTGCGTGTCACGAACACCCACAGCTGGGCTCCTCTGCTGGAAACGGCTTAAACAAAGATAGCCACTATCCGTGCATAGGACACGAAGAACAGGCATCATGTCAGGATGCCACTTGCATACAGGGCACAAAGGACTGCGGAACATTCAGCTAACAGCACACAGCTGGCACACGCTGAAACTGCTCACACGACTGCGCTGTGGAGACCGCGCCTTACATGGGATAGTATTTTTAAACATACAATGCCTTCATTTAAGTCTTCCCAGTCACTGTGATAAAGGTATGTACCCTCTTTACCACCTGGAACACGGAACGCAAAGCGATCTCAGTTTCTTCTCTCTGCTGGAGAAAACAACTCAAACACGGAGATCCTCCTCATCAGCGCAATCCTGGATTACGTTTGGGACATCCTGCTGGTGTTGGCCACTCATCGCCAAAATTAAGAAGCTGGACCACAGATAAGTTGGAATATTTTATTCACCAACAGCAGGACATGTAAGGCTGCCTTTCTGCCCTCTGCCACCACACCAACTGTCTTTGTCGTCCTTAGGTTCCAGAACCATTCATTCCCCCCTCACTTTCTATAACACACTAATGGTGGAGGCATGGCTGCAATATAGCTTGGCAGCATTTACTACATCCCAGCAGTTACCTGGACAACAAGGAACAAGGTCCATGTCCTATTGGTTATACTACAGGTGCAAAATATCAGCCGTCAGCGGTATGGGTTTCCAAAATAGGGAGGTAAAAGACTGTTAAATTTAGCCCCTCTACAGCAAATTAAAAAAATAATTATATGTGCACAGTACAGATCCTTTTTTTTAATTTCATCTGAACTGGCTATCTGTCTTTAATTGGTTAGAGATCCTCTCAGTGATTTGCTCCATGACCTTAAAGAATTTCACTTTAAATCGGCAGTGTTTGCCCTCAAAGCAGTGCCTGATTTCCGCCTTGTAAGACCCAATGTTCAGTTTCCTAAATAATGGTTTCAGCATCAGCCTTTTTTCAGAACCAAATGGTGGTACATACACATGACACCAGCTTGGGATTCTTTTGTATAGAAGCAAACATGACAAGAAGTATCATGACCTGCATACTTTCATCTTTGAGCCACTCCCCCTATATTAAATAGGCCCATCTGAAGTCCTAATCTAAGGACTTTGTTGTGCTCACCTTATGAATGAAATTCCCGTATTCTTCCTGGCTTCTTAAACATAAGGGAGTAGTCTCTTCCCATGTGTCACAGCCTTGTTCTAGTAACACGTATTTAGTGGAGGTACTTCAATTGTATGAACCTATAAGGGGGACAACTAGGGTCCTAATCTAAGGACTTTGCTGTGCTCACCTTAGTTATGAATGAAATTCCTGTATTCTTCCTGGCTTCTTAAACATAAGGGAGTAGTCTCTTCCCTTCATCTGAACTGGCTATCTGTCTTTAATTGGTTAGCGATCCTCTTAGTGATTTGCTTCATGACCTTAAAGAATTTCACTTTAAATCGACAGTATTTGCCCTCAAAGCAGTGCTTGATTTCCGCCTTGCAAGACCCAATGTTCAGTTTTCTAAATAATGTTTTCAGCATCAGCCTTTTTTCAGAACCAAATGGTGGTACATACACATGACACGAGCTTGGGATTCTTTTGTATAGGAGCAAACATGACAAGAAGTATCATGACCTGCATACTTTCATCTTTGAGCCACTCCCCCTATATTAAATAGGCCCATCTGAAGTCCTAATCTAAGGACTTTGTTGTGCTCACCTTATGAATGCAATTCCTGTATTCTTCCTGGCTTCTTAAACATAAGGGAGTAGTCTCTTCCCATGTGTTACAGCCTTGTTCTAGTAACATATATTTAGTGGAGGTACTTCAATTTTATGAACCTATAAGGGGGACAACTAGGGTTGTTTGCCATTCCCTGTCTTCCTGAGAACAAAGGATCTGCCTCTTGCACCTATCCGAGTGTAGGGCAGCTACAGTGTGTAGCCTGCTCTAAGCTGACACCCTTGTAGCCCAGGACAGAAAAAAATACAAAATAGCGTATTTGTTTCTTTTCAGTCCGACCTTGCCAGTTAACTTTCAGGAGTGGATGGAGGGGCCCTGAGACAAAGCGTCCTCCACAGATCACTCCTCGTTTCAGCGGAAAGAGGCAGCGCCCATGCTCCATGTAAATATATATTTTTTATCCAATAAAAAATTACGGAAATAAAAAAGAAAAGAAAGAACAGGAGTAGAGGTAGGGAGGCCGCCTTGCCCAGAGAAAAATGCCAGCATCTTTTTACATCTCAGATTCTGCAAAAGCCGGTATACGATTCGTAGGCAGAACTCTATATGATATAATCTATGTTCATTTTAACATGGCCTTTCTGTCTTTGTTTAGTCATTAGGACTGCTGTAGAAAACATTTTGAAGTGTTTTCTTTTTACACTAACAGTTTAAAGTATGTTCTGATAAGGGGAAACAATACCTGCCAGGACACTTAATGATAGTCTTTACAAGTGATTTCATTATGTTTCCATTAAAAGATCTGGACGGGCCCCCTTAGGTATTGCTTCCCTTGGGCATGCTTTGAATAACCTGTCAGGCCAAACTTAAAAAGCAATGTGCAATAGGTATAGTTTACAGATAATTGATAAATATATACCAATAAAGCACATCACTGAAAAAAGAAAAAGACCAGCTTTACAAGTGCTTCATGTATTTTATTTTTTTAAACAAAGCAGAGTGCCTCTGCGCATCCTCTCTCTTGTCATATGTATCATTTTAAAAGAAATCTGGTTCTTGTTATTTTGCATTTCTCATTATAGACAGCCTTATATGGCTACGGTGGCGGAAAAAATAGCTAACCTACAACTTATGCATTTTGTGGAGGAGGCATCCCTACTCCATGACTCTCAATTTGGCTTCCGCCCCCGTCATTCGACGGAGTCAGCGTTACTCATGGCGGTCGAAACACTACGACAGGGTGTGGATGAGGGCCAAACCATGGCTTTGATCCTACTGGATCTAAGCGCGGCATTCGACACTGTAGCACATTCCACCTTGCTACAGTGTCTGAATGAAGGAGGGGTATCAGGAGAAGCGCTTGGCTGGATTAGATCCTTCCTGTCAGACAGGTGCTTTCAGGTACGCTTGGGTGACTGTTACTCGAAGGAGATTGGGCTGGGCCAGGGCGTGCCGCAGGGCTCGTCCCTGAGCTCAACCCTATTTAATCTCTATGTCTCACCCCTAGCAGCCATTGTGGCAGGATACGGTCTACGCCTGGTGTCCTATGCCGACGACACGCAGCTGGTCATCTCCCTCTCGCGTGCACCCGGCCTTGCAGCGGACATCTTCAAGGATTGCATGCAACCTGGATGTCCGCAAACTGTTTGAAGTTCAACGGTAGCAAGACCGAGGTGCTCGTGGTGGGAGGAGGGCCGTCTGCTTGGTCGTCGGCATGGTGGCCGCCCTGCCTGGGAGAAGTCCCCGTCCCATGCCGGGAGGCCAGGAATCTCGGAGTGTGGCTGGATACGGATCTTGCCTTTGGCCCCCAGATCAGCCGGGTGGCAGGGGTGTGTTTCGGTGTTCTGAGAGCCTTAAGGAAAGTATTAGATCTCCTCCCTATCGCTGCTCGAAGGACGCTGGTGCACGCCCAGGTCACCTCGCGATTAGATTATGGGAACTTGTTATATCTGGGGGCCACGGGCGGGGTCTTGGGCCGCCTTCAAGTGCTCCAAAATGCTGCAGCGCGTCTTGTGCTTAGGCTCCCCAAGAGGTCACCCTCTAAACCAGCACTCCAGGCCCTCCACTGGCTCCCTGTGGGGAAGAGGGTGGAGTTCAAAGCCCTTTCCACATGCCACCGCATTCTGAGCGGCAAAGCTCCTGCTCCGCTCCAGAGTCTGGTGACCCGCTATGAGCCCACACGCAATCTTCGGTCCTCTCGGACTGGGCTGCTAATGGTTCCCAGAGTAAGGAAGGCGCGCATGGGAGGGAGATCTTTTAGATACCTCGCTCCCAGGTGCTGGAATGTGCTACCCTTAGAATTGCGCTTGGAACCGTCTGAGATCTTGTTCAGAAAAGAACTTAAAACCCACTTATATAGCAGGTAGCCTTTTGAGGGAGGGGGGGGGCGGCTACTCCACTTATCATAGCGCGGGGACACGCCGGTGGCGTAACCAGGCGCTCTACAAATGTCCAATATTAATAATAATAATAATAAATGTAAATGTAAATTGATACTTGTATAGCGCACTACTCACCCGCAAGGGTCTCAAGGCGCTTGTACGAATACCGCTGGGGAACCCGTCCTGGCTTTCCCTGTGAGGCGTCCACTCCTGGGCACCCCTAAGGTGGAGGCCAGGCATCCTTAGCGTTGTGGGGGCCGTTGTGGAGATTAAGCAAGCTATTGCCCAGAGTTGCAGAGTGGGACTCCATGATTAGAATAGGCACTGAGGCGAGAATTATCAGGTCCGTGGAATATTTGAGCAGGCAACTGGTTGAGAGTTATAACCGGCCTTCGAGTCTGGGTACAGGGCACAGGTGCCTGTCTCAGAAGGCCCGGGAGGAAGATTACTACATTAGGAACCCAGGGGGCTCTGAGGGACGGAGCAGCGATAGATGCGCCTACAGCCTGCCAGGAATAAACATTATTCTTTCACACTCCGCCCACAAGTAGATGGACAAGAGGAAACTACACCCAAGCTGTTTGAGCTCACTTTATCGATCACATATTAAAACAAGTTGACAACAAGGCGTCACTGAAGATATGTGCTGATTTTCATTGTACAATACTGCGCAGCGGACATTAGTTAATTCTTCAGTGCTTTAAAAACCAGCAGTGAATCCCGCCGCGGCCGCACCGGAAGTCAGGCAAGGTCGCCTTGTGACAGGGGCGTGGCCGCGTTCAGACCGGAAGAGGAGGCAGGAGGCGTAAATCCGTCTTGCGGCCCGGGGCTCCTGTGAGCGGTGGAGAGCCCCGGGGCCGCCAGCAGGAGGTTGCGGAAGTGTTGCGGGGCTCCCTTGACCAAGTGGGAGCCCCGGGAAAGGAGCGTGCTGCGAGTGGAGTCCCCCGAGATTGGCCCGGTAAGTTCCAAAGGGCTGGGGGGGCCTCAGTGCTCTCGTGTGTGTATGTGTGCGGGGGGTGTCTCTGCATGTATGTATGTGCGTGCGTGCATGGGCGCTCGTGTGTGTGTGTATGCATTGTGCCTGCGTGGGTGTATGTGTGTGTGCGCGCATGCGTGAGTGTGGCTGTGTGTGATTGAGAGTGAATGGCAGGCAGGGGATGTGCACGGCGACGTGCGCGCCCTCGAGGAAGAATCTGAGACAGCGAGGCGTGTGGGTGATCGCTGTCTCACATTCCCCCTAACACGGCAACAAAAGATGTCAAGCAGACAAAGCATGCTTCGCATGCTTTTTAGGTCTGCTCGACCTAAAAATCACTCGGCACCATGACCTGAGGCAAGAATGTTCTGCCCCAAGAGGGCTTTCCTTTGTTAATTTCTTTGCATTGTTCATAGGGAATCTTTCGCTTCCCCATACCCACCCTAGTAGCTGGCACAAACCCACAAGTAGACACTCCCGGAATCAGAGATGTATAGGAGTATGTCCACCGATCACTCTCATTTTGGTTTTCTATGCTGGATCTGTACCAGCTACCGAAAATCCAACTGTTAATAACCGCTAGTTGGCTTGCAGAAGAGTAGTCCAAAAAGATTGTTATGCCCAGGCCTCCATCAAAGTTCGATTTACAGCCTTTGGCCATTGCCACTGTGGAAATCTTTTTGCTCCAGATGAATGTTCTGACTGTCAAGCTTAAGAGCTTAAAGAATTGGGACTCGATTCTGTAAGAGATAATTTGCACAATGTATGGCACTTTTGAATGGGTGTATGCCCACCCACCGCCCATATTTCAGCTTTGTATGGTGGGTCAGCACTTGTACTAAAATGCAATCATAATTATTGCAATTTAGGATGCATGATAGTGGGCCTAAAAGTCTGTTAAGCCCAGTCCTCTGTCAAACCTGTTGTCCAGAGTGTGTTTTGACCACCAAGGTTACTTGCTTGAAGAATTGTAACAGGATTCTATATGTGATAGTCTGCTTGATATATAGCATGCCTGGGAATGCTACCATCTTAGCCAACAGCAGTCTAACCATCAGGGACAGGTGCAAGGACGCCCAATTAAAGAGGTCTCTCTCAAACGTATCCAGTAGTGAGGCCATGTTGCTATATGCCGTTTCTTAGTGGCTATACACATTACTATGTTTCTGATACCTTCTGCTACAACTTTTAGAAGCAAGTGAAAAGTAAATTCTGTAACTTTTCTACACCCCACCCCCCCTTTTATAGGACATATTCAAGATTTTGACTAGTTTAGTCATAAACACTTGTGGAACCCACGTCTTTTAAAATCTGCTCTGCTGGTGGGCCCAAATTGTTTTGGGTGACTGAGGAATAAAAGAAGGTCATCTGCGTGCAGCAAAGACTGTTGAGATCCTCTATCACAAGCTCAAACAATAGCTACAAGAGGCAGCCCTACTGCATACTGTGTCCAATGGAGAAGGAGCCAGAAGTTGTATAATTCACTCGTTATCTATCTTTAGGTTCCCTTTATAGCAAGTTAGTGTATGCCAGGAAGACAGGGCCTGGATTCATTTACTTGAAGAGCGCAAATAAATAATCCAAAAGTTGAGATTTTCAAAACCTATTAATAGGATCAATATCAGCTAATAAAAATGTTTGATAGTGCGGCAGAGTGATAAAACTGAAATATTTCGTTTATATTGTTGTAACATACCAATACACATTTACAATACACAATTATTCATTTGAAAGTAGTAAATCACACTGTCAACAAAAGAAAGACTCATTTTTGTAATCTTCCATTCATCCATGTGTTTGTTAAGTGCAGTGTGGACTTGTAAGCCTCAGTAATCAAACAGCTTATAGACAATTGCCAAAGACTGGCTGAAGGTGATACATGGGACCCTGGGTGTCTGCATGTGTACTGCTGCAGCTATGCATCGTATTTATCTGGCTAGGGGGCTCTTGTGTCTAATTTTAGCATTATTAATTCCACTTGAAGAGTTCATAAATGCCAGAATAGTTTGGAAATTACAGAAAAAATGTTTGGTTTGCGTTAGAGAAGGGAAATGCCAACTTGAAGACTGGATTACTGTGAGTTATGTAAGTGTCATGCTTCAGGAATAGAGTTTATTTTCTAGATCGTCATTATGTTATAGTACTTTTGAATTGGAAGCACAGGCTGAGGGGGGAAGCTCTTCATAGAAACATTGGCTATAAGAAAGCATGGGAATGTTTGAGTTTCAGTGTGTGTCCTAAATGACCTAGTAAAATATACCTTTGAGTGTGTTTCTGCAGCTTTTTCTTAAAATGTTTTATTGCATATTATTTGTGAAAAATCTAGTTGAATGTAAATAGAAAATTAATGAAATATTAAACATTTGTAATGTAATATAGAAAGGTGCTTATAAAATGTAAGTAACAAGCACTTTTCAAACATGGGTGGCTCCTTTGATAAGGTGTAGGAGCGTTGCCCCACTGCCTTTCAGCAGGGCAAAAAAGGAAAAATAATATGATAATAATGCAATGTTATTATAATTTTTTTTTCCATGCTGAACAGTTTTGGGGGGCGGGTCTAGGCTGGGCAGCAGGGTGTAGGAGTGGTGGCACCATCCAAAGGGCGCTTGAATGTTTGACCGGCCCTCTGGTGCCGGCCAAACATTCATATGCACTTTGCATGTTCAGAACCGAGCCTGCATTACAGCCTGGGTGGAAAACATGCCCAGGCTCCCATTGACCATCTGAGCGTTGAACCACGGCACTCAAACCAATCACAATGTTGCATTGCAGTGTTGTGATTGGCTTAGGTGAGCCTGGGCGCTTCCTTGTTCCTGTTCTAACAGAGTCCAGGACAGGGGCGTAACACAGGACCCCGCAGCCCACGCGGTGCAGGGGCCCCCCTAGCTCCAAGGGGCCTCCTCGGCACTGAACTCTGGCCGGGAGAGCTCCTGATTGAGCCCAGAGGGGGCCCCCCTAAGTACAGTGCAGGGAGGCCCTCTCACTTTTCGTTACGCCACTGGGCCAGGAAGAGAACGAGAGGACAGAAGGGAGGCAGAAGCCAGCCAGCCGACTGACAGGTGAGTGAATTGTTTAAAAAAAAAAAAAAAAACATTAAGACCCCTTTCCCCACCTTACCCCCCTCCCCACCCCAGTACTGGTTCGCGGGTGCTGCCGTAACTGTTTTCAAAGAAGAAATACACATTTAAAGGAAATTGTTAACACTATAAACAACAAATAAATATCTAGTGTGCTCTTGGTACAATGACTGCACCCTATTATGTATAACTAAGGTCTTTTTCCATCTGAGCTAAATACCCTGGTTCGAGACCTGAGTGCTCATTGCACAAATCTTTGCATTCGGAGAGTTGTAGTTTTTGTTTGCCTCATTTGACCCAATTGGACGAAAAACAGTAATGATTTGTAATGGAGAAGTCCAGGACAGGATGTATGCAGTTCCTTGTTGAAAAAGATATATGTTAAATCTAGAGAGAGTAATGTACTGGATTGCAGTGCTATGTAACCATATTATGTATAAGAAACCAAAGATTGAATGGGCATGCAAACTGGGCTGTCTTATTATCCAAAAGGTCAAGGATTGTATGAAAAGTGAAGTCTTACCTCATCCAATACAAGCGATTACTCCAATACCAGGTCAAGGATTGAGTGAACATTAGCGCCCCACTACATCTCCATATCAAATACTATTCCTACGTAGAAGCACTAACTATGAAAAGGATAAAGCACCTGTTTTACCAGCAGCAATTACGCATCCTTCTATCACTATATGTTTCAATTCGCCCTCCGTCTTTGTGTCTTCGTGTGCCTGCTGGTGTGATGTCTAGCTGTGTGTGTGGTTTGTAATGCTGTACGTGGGTCTGCTTGCAGAATATAGACAGTTTGGGAATTATGTGTAGTGTTGTGGGATGCAGTCTAGTGGTTGCAGGGTGGAGTCAGAGGGAGGAGCAGGAACAGGAGGAGCCGGGGATAGGAACCAGGGGACAGTTAGAGTAGGGACGGGGACCTGTGCAGATGCATGAATAAAGAGCTCATAGATATATAAGTCAGTGTCCGTGTGTAATTAGCATGGGACACGACAGCTGGCGACGAGGGTGGGATAGGCATGACCATAGCCTTCAGAACCCAACCGGAGTGCCCTGTCCCTGCAGCACCAAGTAAAGAACTTGTTGCCTGGAAGTACTGCCGCCAGAAGAAAGAGGTCGGCAGCCGATGACCCTGCTCCCCCCCCCCAGCGATCGTGGGAGCCCAGAGGGAGCCGCCAGATCGAGCGTTGAAACGCTCAGGAAAGGAAAGCTGTTCGCGCCGAAAGCGCGAGTCCCGCCGGATGCGTGAGGATCGGCATCCGTGAAGAAGCAGGAGTCGGGAGCCCACTCTGACCCTGCCCAGTGCCCTAGAGTAAAGCAGAGACACCCTGGCGTGGTGGACATCGCCCCACGAAGGTCGGTTACCAAGCGCGGCTGAGCGCGCCGAGACTGGTGCCCGCGGGAAACCTCACGCGCGATGCGTGAGCGTTAGCACGCTGTCGGTGCAAGAAAAAACGGGAACCGAAACAAAGAAGAAGCAGAGATCGGGAGCCCACCCCGATTCTGCCGGATGCTCCGGTGACCAGAAGGCGTCTAGACACCACGGAGGTCCCGTGAACGTGCCCTGAAGCGAGAGCGCGTTTCGCGCCAAAAGAAACAGAGAGCACCCGAGTGAGGTGAGGGTCAGCGTGGACTGGGCGAGGGATCGGGAGCCCAACCCCGACCCTGCCGTGCTGCCTGAACGTGGAGACATAGAGCGGAGACCGTGAGGGCACTGTGCGAGGAAGCGCTGCCCCACCAAAGGAAAGTGTGCTGCCTCGATGGAGAACCCCACCCCGAGGCGTGAGAAGTGATATGCAAATGATGAAGACCAATCGGGAGCTTGCCCCGACCCTACCTGAGTGTGCTGGAAGCCCAGGAGCGTGTAAAGGCTCAAAAGGAATTGCTGCCCAGAAGGAAATCGGCTGCCGGTGAGTCCTGTGAGTGTCAGGCTGAATGCAAGCACATCTCGCGTGATTTGGGCGGCCATCTTGAAGTCAGGCAGCCGGGAAGGACACCCCTGTGAAATTTGGCGGTGGCCATCTTTAAGTCAGGCGAGCAGTGTCTGGGAATAAGCATTGGCAAAAGACAAACCAACAAGCATTGGCCAAGACCAACCAATCATTGGCAAAAGCAAGAGACATACAAACAAACATTGGCCATTGCATGCAAACAAACATTGGCGGAAGTGGATCAACAAACATTGATACATGCAAATCAACAAGCATTGGCAATTGCATGCTAACAAACATTGGCGGGAGTGAATCAACAAACATTGATACATGCAAATCAACAAGCGTTGGTACATGCAAAGACAAAGTACTGGCTAAGAGTAAACAAGCACTGGTACACGCAACTAAACAAGCAGTGACACATGCAACTAGACAAACATCGATACGTGCAAATCAACAAGTACTGGTATGCACAAGCACTGATCCAAGCAAAGAGACACCAGCATCGATACACGCAGATCAACAAGCACTGGATAAATCGCAGCCAAGAAAGAAAAACAAGTATTGCTGGAAACCAAACAAGCACTGGCGAACATAACAGAATCAAGCATTAGCAAAGATCAAGCGAGCACCGGCGAAGGTCAAACAAGCATTGCTAACGTCCCAGCGCATGTCTAGACCGCAGGCTTTGACTAAATACAGACCAATTACGAAGACGAGAGGACAAGTGAACAGCCGGTGCTCTGTGAGCATGATTCATCAGAATCCTACTCTTATGGCGGGGGAAGAAATCGCACAACAGTTCAATCCCTGTTTTGAAGCACCACCCCCAGGGATGCAGACGGATACTTGGAGTCTGTGTCTCAAACGGAACCAATGGCTGGCCACATTGAGTGATTTCCTGGATGCCAAGGGAGAACAAAGAGAGAGGAAGTGCCTAATGCTGCTCCTCCATTTGGTGGGTCCAGAGGGCCGATGCCCAATCGAAACATTTTCAGAAGAAGACACAGACATCTATAAAAGACTCCAAGAGAAGCTATGTGCCCGTCTCTCCGCACAAACGGAAGTGGATCGAGAGCGCATCGCTTTCAACACAGCTCGGCAGGAACCAGGTGAACCACTGCCAACCTTCATCACTCGGTTAAATAACCTGGTACAAGGCTGCCACTTCAACACCTTTACGAATGAGGACGCAGTCCGACTCCGGATAATTGAAGGCTGCGCAAACCCCGACACGAAACGCAAGATCTTGCGAGGAAAGTGGTTACTGGAAGAAATCATCAGGAAGGCTGAAGTTGGACTGCACGTCAAAGTAAGAGACAAACCAAAGGCCCCGAATCTGAAAGCAAACTATCAAGACGCCCGGACCGATAACCCTCAGAAAACAAACAGAACTGAAAGGAGAGAGAGGGAAGGCAGACCAGCAAAAAGACAACGGGAAAGACACAGTGACAAAGAAAATAACACGGATTACTCAGAGTCAGATTTCTCAGCATCCGACTACTCAAGATCAACCAAGGACTGCTCGGAGTCAAATGACCCAGAGTCAACCACCCAAAGGACAATTCCAAAAAGTTATTCACCTCCTGGGAGTTCCTCAAAGAATCATTCAAAGGAGGAAGCAAGAGCATCAAGTGGGACAGATCGCACTCCTGGACAAGAAGGCATCCCACACAGCAAGTGGGAGAGAAAGACTAACCACAGAAGAAGGAGTCGCACTGGTCAACACCGAAAGTCGGCGCAGGGACATCAGTCAACAAGCAACGAAGACGAGTCCAAGGAAACATCCGGCCGGAGAACACACAAACCCCAAGTCAGAGGTGTTAGAACATCAAGCAATTGGGAAGGAGAACCAGATCACACGAGACAGACTGGTCCCACACAACAACAACAACCAGCAAGAAAAGATCCATGCCTTCATGGGCCCCAAAGCATCCATGCGCCCCGCGACAACGACGAAACAGAGTGTAGATGGGTAACATCAGATGAGAAGGACGAAGAGGCGAAAGCTTGGGATCAAGCACAAGGAACAAGTACGGAATCTTCAAGCAAACTCCCAAATGAGACAGCGCTGAAGATATTCCAACAAAGACACATGGAGAAGTTTTTCAAAAACAATTCCGAGGGGGAAAGCAGCTCGTTGCGGGCTACCCGGTTCCGAAGACCACCTAGTAGGACATTCCCAAGTAAACACTCACAGAGGGAACTGACGGAGCACCCCTCTGATTCAGAAAGCACGTCGGTCCGATCTTTTGAGTCGGCAGAGTCGTGGTCCCGACAACGACCACGTGCAACATTTTTAAAGAAACATTCTCAGAGAGGAGTGAGGGAGAACTCCTCTGATTCAGACAACACGTCGGTCCGATCTTCTGAGTCGGCAGAGTCATGGTCCCGACAACGACCACGTGCAGAGTCATGGTCCCGACAACGACCACGTGCAACATTCTTAAAGAAACATTCTCAGAGGGAAGTGAGGGAGAACTCCTCTGATTCAGACAACATCTCGGTCCGATCCATTGAGTCGACAGAGTTGCGGTCCCGACGCCGACCATGGCGCCGAGCACCTGAACACATCAGCGAACCAAGGGACACTCTTCACGTCGAGAGCGACGTGTCCCACACCAATGTCAATGCACACTCGATCACTACACCAGACAACCTGTCGCATCGAGCACCGGTGCATCGTGACACTAATACCACACCGTCACCCCGGGTAGGGGAAGCAAGATTGACTCGAAGGCCCTGGTCCTGGTCCTATAAAACGGATTCCGGCATCGTGGCCAATAGCACCCACATAAAAACGGACCAACCAGTCAATCCGCAAAGGAAGCCAGACATGTCAGGAGAACTAAGCCATCATCGAAGGAGAACGAGACACACTAACATTCAGCCGACCCCAGGGTCTGCCTGTTCCAGGCGTAAGCAGGCGTGGGAGAAACAACCTGAGACAGCAAATCAATCTCCAAGTCATACCAAACTGACCTCCACCGTTCATACCTCACCGGCCGGCATCCCAGACTCGAAACAGGAGGACAGTGTTGCCTTCAACCGGACAAGACAAACGGAAGCAGAAGTGGATGCGGGTGCTCGGAAGAGGACCAGAACACCATCCACCCACGAAAGAGATCGAGCACCTGAACCAACGGTAGCTACATCACTGGAAAGAGACATGCTGACTGTGGAATGTGAGAGCAGACAGTCCACACGCAACGTGATCAAGGATGCCCTGATCAAGACAACAGAAAGTTTGACCAAAGTCAAGCCCACCGCGGATTCGACACTACTGAGGCTTGAAGAACAGGCTGTCCGCCAACCTGTGTGGCGGATTAAAGAACTGCGAACCCTGGGAACATTAAGCTCATTTTGTTAAGAAAGGGGGAGATGTAGTGTTGTGGGATGCAGTCTAGTGGTTGCAGGGTGGAGTCAGAGGGAGGAGCAGGAACAGGAGGAGCCGGGGATAGGAACCAGGGGACAGTTAGAGTAGGGACGGGGACCTGTGCAGATGCATGAATAAAGAGCTCATAGATATATAAGTCAGTGTCCGTGTGTAATTAGCATGGGACACGACATTATGTATGCATCTTGTCAGGTTATGTGTGTGAGTCAATGTCCTGGCAACCTTATTGTCTGTTGGTCTAAGGCCTGGAAACATGTAGATTAATGTATATGGGATCTTGTATGACTGCTAGTAAATGTGCAAAGGTAACTGCGTGTCTTTTTGTCTTTCTGCACGCAGGGCAAGTTGTCTGAGTGCAATAGTGGCTGTAGAAGTGTCAGTCTGCATGTGCATGGATATCTGTAGGTGTGTTTATATATCAAAACAATACCCTTACAGGCATAGAGTGACGCATAAATTATGAAAAAAAAGAAGGAGAGAACTCTGGGTAGTTCCCAAGTGTAGGTGGAAGGCTAAACTTGAGAACTATCCAGAGTTCTCTCCTTCTTTTTTGTGTGTTCATATATGTGCATGTATGTGGACCAGTGTTTTACCTGCTTTTGCTGAGAATCAACCATATAGAAAAGTTGGTACAAAAATGTGTAGCAATGAAGTACAGACTTGAGATTTTGCAAATTGATACTAAAGACTTTATATTGTATGAAATACTAGAAACGATTAAGTAGAATGATATTTGACAAACATTTATATGAATATTGTAAAATTTTGTGATAATAGATTATTTCTAACATTAGCCATTTCTATGTAATAATATTTGCGAAGGTTTATACATTCATCATTTGAATTGATTTAATTTCATTACATTTGAAGTAAAGTCAGAGCTCATTTCGTTTAAACTTGCAATGCTAACTTAAAGGCCTGCATGAAATGCTTTTTCCCAATGCTGACTTTTCCCCTGATTTAATACAATGGATTATTCTTTGCAAGCAAAATGTGTGGTGTTTTCAACGTTCACTGAGAAATATTCATGTGGGAATAGAGTTTTAGTTATGGCTATAAGTCTCAACTTCGAATTACTTTTCTACCAATGTTCGGCCAGTAAGAACTCACACCTTTTTTTTTCATATGATTAGCGTGGGAAAAAAGCTTAACGTTTCAACCACCTCAGGTGACATGGTGTGAACAGAGACATGTGATAGTCTGTCAATGCTGGTGTGATGCTACGCCACTGGGCAGTACTTACGTTCTATAAAATAAGAAACCCCAAAGGAGGGGCAACGACCACCATTCTGATTTTTCTACTTGGGATCCGGATGCTATGCTGATTGATCTTTTACTTGGACTGTTTGTCGATGCTACAGTCGGTAGCTGATTGACTGAGATCTTCTTTGCCAAACCATTTTTATTTTTCAAATATTTTATTTTACCTTTAAGCTCTAAGCTAATAGACTCAACCCGATGGACTTTAAGTCTGAACCTTTTCCCTTTTTTTGTCCTGTTGATTCTTCCATTTTGACTAGGACTAATGTTTTGCATGTGTTGTAAGGAGAATCATCAAGCTCTATCAGAACATCAGGTATTGCTGCTTTTGTTCTGTGTTGCTATTGCTGAGCTTTTAGTTTGCATAATCTTCACTTGGCTTGACTTCTTTAAGGGGTTGGGCCTTCCAGTTGCTATTCTTTATTTCGACAGCAGTGGTCTATCTAAATCTGATTTCAAATCTATGAGTTGACTGTCAATTAATGTACCTCATTGCACAGCTAACGTGGAGTTTGGTCACCCTAATTTCCACTCCTCCTATCGGCGGACAAATATTCATCAGAGCATCATTGCCTCTGTGGTAAATGGAAACACTTTAGACTGTATAATCGTAAATGGCCAAGTACTATTAGAGGAGTAAGTAGTAAGCGTACTTGAATACCTTTTACACACGCTTCACACTGCAATACCAGCATGTTTTTTTATGTTCATTATAATTATTTTTATGGTTAAATACATTGTTAACTACACAGCATATTCCCTGAACACACCCTGTGCCAAATACCCCTGGCTCCGGCCTGCACTTGGCACAGAACCTTCAGGGCAAGGCCACAAGCCATACAGATGCAGTACCCTCAGGCCACAGCTATGTCCTGGAAGAGGTGAGTCTCTGTGGGTTTCCTTCAACCATACCTGTGACCAGTCCTGGTGCACTAGCAGAAGAGTCTGAACTTCGGCTACGCCTGAGAATGAAGCTGTGGTGAGTGTGCAAAGGTGCATGTCATGGTAGATCTTGTCCAGACTATCCTAATATGGTGAGTTGAGCTGTTATGATCCTGCACACAGATGGTGCTGCATGCCTTATTTAACCCAATATAAACCCAGGTCTATGAGACCCAGAATTCTAAGGAAAAAACAGTTATAAAACCAGGACTACACGTTCCAAAATTCTATGGGGGAAACAGATATAAAGCCCATACTGCAAGTCTCAGAATTCTAATGCAAAAAACAGGCCTGGACTAACTAATCACACACGTACGGGAAACTTTGAAGCTACTCCAAATATGCTACAAGCAAAGGGCACAAAGAAATATTTACATTGAAGAATTGATACACCATAGATTCACATAAGGGGTTCAATGTGTGAGTAGCTCAACTCTTCTGTTTTTTTCTTTGCATTCTCAGATTTGCAGTCCTGTTATTCCCATTATGCAATCACGGCTACAGATCTCAAAATAACATTTCTAAAAGTTGACTGGATGAGCTATTCGCGCATTGACTGGAAAATGTGAGACAGGGACAATGCAAAATTCGAGGAGCAAACCTTGAAATAGCAATTAAACAATATATCTGATTCTACACATATTTACAGGCCAATGAAGAGCAATTACATACTTCAGCTAAGAGGCAGGATCTTTCCAGCATAGCTGTCAAGTTTCCCCGGTCAGTCCCTGAATAACTACTCTAGTCCTGTTTTTTCTTTACATTCTGGGACTTGTAGTCCTGGTTTTATACTGGGTTGAATAAGACTACAAGTCCCAGAGTACTACAAAAAACAACAACAAAAAAAAGACTGGCTGAACTAGTCATGTGTAGACCTAGGAATGACAGCTATGCCTTTCTGATTAGTTAGTACATTCCCATTTTTTTATTCTTGTACTTGTAGTTTTATTTAACTCAGTATAAAACCAAGACTTATTAAACTCCTTGAAAAACCAGGACTAAAAGTGCCAAAATTATTTGAAAAACATGCACTGGACTGGACTTACTAGTCCAGCGTGGATCTGGGAAACTTGGCAATTATGCACTTTTGTAATGTCTTATGAAGTATCAGTCCACCAGTATCCCAGACAATCAAACCACCGGTCACACCGGTCCCAAACATTTTCCCATACACTTTTATGCTTAGCAGGGCACCCTCTCGCCTCGTAGACGTTTTTTTTCTTGGATGGCGCACCAATCCACTCCCCTGCACCATTTGGTTAGAGAAGGAGACGTTGAGTCCTTCCACTCTGCTGCTATATCTCTTTTGGCTACGAGAGTGGTTGTCCCCAGGAACACTTTATCCGTGCACAATATATTTAAATGCATTTCCCTTTCTTATTAATACATCCGATAATTTGAGATGCTGGTGGTCTTCCCAATTGTACCTAACTTTTGCAGATAAGGAATATATTATTGGAAAATTATAATAAAGGTCTTCAAGATTCATGTCTGACATTTAACTATTTTAAAATATTACATCAATGTCACTGGTCTCCTGCTAAACTTCATGCGGCTAAACGTAATCGCAATTCTACATGCCGGGGATGTCGAAAACAAGATAGTGACATAGTTCATATATTATGGCAATGTTCTAGAATTCGTTCTTTCTGGTCACAAATTGAAAGTTGTAAAAAAATGCTCACCTGTCCACTTCTCTCTAAATCCTCAATTATCATTTCTATATGATATAACAGGCCTGACGTCCGCCTCCACACATACTTTGAAGTGGCTTTCTACAGCTCTAAGTTTGGCTAAAATCAATATACTGCGTTTTTGGAAATCAGGTACTGTCCTGACATTTAATTCCTGGTTGAAAGATATGTTCGAAGTGGCACATATCTGATTTTTGATGCATATATATTGTTTGTTGCTGTTATTTTTCTTTTATATTTGAAAATTCAATAAAGAATACAAAAAAAGAAAGCAATGCAGCCCTGTTTCATTGATCAATTTCTGTTTGTGGAGCACAGCACATCTCCTTGTTGTTGCTTTGGATTTGGGGCAAGCAGTGAGAGCAATGTGATCCCTTTCTTTGTTCAATTTCAGCTTGCAAAGTGTGTCTCCTAAGTGGTTGTGGTTATTGTTTAACCTGTTTTTGTGGGTTCAATTCCCTGAAAGTAACAATAACGAATAGACAAGGAGACAAATAATGTGGTGTGAATAATGAAGAATCAGAAAAGGAAATGTTTACAGTGAACCTCTTGAATTTCATCTGTATCTAATGAAATTACGAAGGTGGCGTCAACTTATTATAAAAGCAGACACACAGACATTGTCAATTTAGTGGAAACTGCTATATCTAATTCTTTAACAATGCCTTTTGGGGTTGGGGGGATTGATGAAGAGCAAGTACATGATAGTGCAAGATAATATGCATTAGCATCAAACTAGAGGTGCTTTAATCCAGCAAATTGAAAACATCTCAAAGTTCTTTTAGTATGAATCTAATATAAAAAATAAGTGGTGGGCAAAATAAAAAGCTGTTTGAAAACATAAATGATGTATGTATGAATTATCTTCATTATGACAATACATATCGTTATGATCATGATGATTGTGCAAATGTATCAAAGAAAGCAAAGGTGGATACGCCGCAAACAGTAATTTTGAATATAGAGGGGATCCCAATGTTTGCTGTCAGAACTGAATTCTGCAGATTGTTTTTTGCTGCCTTTTGTGGATGATTATATAAAGGCTAGGATTAGGAGTCCTATTGATTGGGCCACGAGGGCTAAGATAAGGACACAATATGGCCATTTTAAGAAAAGGCAGTCCTAACAAATATGTATACCTTCCTTAGTAGAGGGGATAAGGATCCCAGAAAAGAGGTAGACACAGCTTGGTCCGCTTTTGAAATTAGGATATTAGGTACTCTTGGAACTCTGGCTAGGATTATTTATTTAGCTGAGCAAGCAAAACATTCAGGTGAAGCTCTAGACCCTGTGATAATATTTAAGGGGTAATCTATTTCCTTGACAATGCAAATGCAGGATTGTCCTATGTAAAGAGTAAAGGGCTGTTATTAAGAATGCATCCTAAATTGGGGACTTTAACAGTGTAAGAAGTTGACCTGATGAAACAAGGTTCTCTCTTTGGGCACAACTTTATAAAATAAATTGGCCAAAGTGTGCATACATTTTCATGGTGCCCTCTTCACTGATGAAGGTATTTGAATGGGTTTCCCTCAGGGATGGTGGATGCAAGGGACATTTCTCTGGCCGGTCAAACTTCTCCAGACCCTACTAAAGCTACCAATACAGATACTCCAAGCCAATATTCTTCCCACCAAGGAGAAAGGGAGTATGTTTTGGCATCTATGGCGGAAAAAGAAGGGGAAGAAAATTCAAGGTAAGATTTTTTCCTTCCCCACTGGCGAAGGTTATGGGTAGTTTGTCTTTTGTTGTGCAAAAGTGGGCGCTAATTTTTAACAACCCTTCGGTTTTACAAAAAGTGACAGGTTTCAGATATAGAAAAGGGGGTGGTGATGAACAGAGGGTCTGAATTAAGCAGACCACTCTTACCCAGTCCAAAGATCAGGGCTTGATCCATCACCGTTTTTTAGCTCACTGCACCATCCCAGCTCAGAACCTGGCTACATGGAAATTAGTCTGTTCCTGTCCCAGTGCATGATGGGAACAGGGCAAACCAAACTACCAAGCCATTTCTTATACTGGGAAGGAAACAAGCTTCCGGGGACCGGTTTCTGGCATTTCAGCCGTCGTCGGCCCGGCTTGCTCCTCTCCCTCAGGCTGAGTGGTCGCTCCCCAGTGTCCCTCTGTGACACTCGGTATCGTTGTGCTGCATTGCTTTGTTTAATCTGCCTAATTATTGCTGCCTGCTATGTGCCTGGTTGCCGCTCTGATTTATTTGCACTTTTCGAATTTTAATTTGCCGCTTTCACTGTGTTTGCGCGTTTGCCCTAGCGCTCCGCTGTCCTCCCCCCTCCGCCTCCATTTTGTTGTTGTTGTGGTCATCTGTAGGCCGCCCCGCCTCCCAGCTGAGCCGCCCTCCCACTGACTAGAACAGCGCTCCCCTACCGGAAAGCGCCGTGACTCGCTCCTCTCCCTCGGGCTGAGTGGTCGCTCCCCAGTGTCCCTCTGTGACACTCGGTATCGTTGTGCTGCATTGCTTTGTTTAATCTGCCTAAATATTGCTGCCTGCTGTGTGCCTGGTTGCCGCTCTGATTTATTTGCACTTTTCGAATTTTAATTTGCCGCTTTCACTGTGTTTGCGCGTTTGCCCTAGCGCTCCGCTGTGCTCCCCCCTCCGCCTCCATTTTGTTGTTGTTGTGGTCATCTGTAGGCCGCCTCGCCTCCCAGCTGAGCCGCCCTCCCACTGACTATAATAGCGCTCCCCTACCGGAAAGCGCCGTGACTCGCTCCTCTCCCTCGGGCTGAGTGGTCGCTCCCCAGTGTCCCTCTGTGACACTCGGTATCGTTGTGCTGCATTGCTTTGTTTAATCTGCCTAATTATTGCTGCCTGCTGTGTGCCTGGTTGCCGCTCTGATTTATTTGCACTTTTCGAATTTTAATTTGCCGCTTTCACTGTGTTTGCGCGTTTGCCCTAGCGCTCCGCTGTGCTCCCCCCTCCGCCTCCATTTTGTTGTTGTTGTGGTCATCTGTAGGCCGCCCCGCCTCCCAGCTGAGCTGCCCTCCCACTGACTAGAACAGCGCTCCCCTACCGGAAAGCGCCGTGACTCGCTCCTCTCCCTCGGGCTGAGTGGTCGCTCCCCAGTGTCCCTCTGTGACACTCGGTATCGTTGTGCTGCATTGCTTTGTTTAATCTGCCTAATTATTGCTGCCTGCTGTGTGCCTGGTTGCCGCTCTGATTTATTTGCACTTTTCGAATTTTAATTTGCCGCTTTCACTGTGTTTGCGCGTTTGCCCTCGCGCTCCGCTGTGCTCCCCCCTCCGCCTCCATTTTGTTGTTGTTGTGGTCATCTGTAGGCCGCCCCGCCTCCCAGCTGAGCCGCCCTCCCACTGACTAGAACAGCGCACCCCTACCGGAAAGCGCTGTGACTCGCTCCTCTCCCTCGGGCTGAGTGGTCGCTCCCCAGTGTCCCTCTGTGACACTCGGTATCGTTGTGCTGCATTGCTTTGTTTAATCTGCCTAATTATTGCTGCCTGCTGTGTGCCTGGTTGCCGCTCTGATTTATTTGCACTTTTCGAATTTTAATTTGCCGCTTTCACTGTGTTTGCGCGTTTGCCCTAGCGCTCCGCTGTGCTCCCCACTCCGCCTCCATTTTGTTGTTGTTGTGGTCATCTGTAGGCCGCCCGCCTCCCAGCTGAGCCGCCCTCACCCCTCCCCTCCACCATCCATATATGACAGTTACTCCCGCGCGCAGCGTTCACGCGCAGCGACCGCGCCCAATTCGCGCCGAAGGTGCACCAAAGGTAAGCCCGTCTACGCCCGTCTGCGCCTGGACCGCACCCAGCGCCAGACCCCCTGGCCCTCGCATTTCCCAGCCCTCCCGCATTACCTACGATGCCTCCACCCTCCTAGCCCTTAACCCCGGCCGTCCCCCGAACTGCGTCCAAGCCGCTCCTGGACACACCCATGGACCTTTCTCATGCTACTCCTGCAAATTCCTCTGCAACGTCAACCACTCCGCTACGATCACACCTCAGATTCCCGACACCAACCACCTACAATGCATCTTGCTCAACACCCGATCGGTCCATAGGCACGCCATTGACCTATGGAATCTACTAGACACCATCTCTCCGGACGTCGCCTTCCTTACTGAAACATGGATGAACGCCTCCTCCGCCCCAGACATCACCATTGCCATCCCAGAAGATTATAAGATCATACGCAAGGACCGTACCGGCCACACAGGAGGAGGAATCGCTATCGTCCATAAGAAATCCATCCATATCTCAACCAGCTCTGACGTCAACCTCGCCAACTCTGAACACCTTCACTTCCAGATCCACATCGACCCCAAGACCACACTCAGAGGCACCCTCCTTTACAGGCCTCCAGGACCCCGCGCACAATTTAGTGAGGACATCACGGACTTCATCACTCCACACGCGCTCCCCTCCAAAGATTACATCCTTCTAGGAGACCTCAACTTTCACCTTGAAAAGAACAACGACCGCAACTCCACCACCCTGCTGGACAACCTTGCCAACCTCGGACTTAAACAACTGGTCACTTCCCCCACCCACATCGCAGGTCACACCCTCGACCCAATCTTCACCTCCAGCAATCATGTCTCCTTCAGCCACACCACGAAGCTCCTTTGGACTGACCACAGCTGCGTTCACTTCACCTACAACAAGCCCAAACCCAACAACCACCCCCAACCGACTCTGCAAAGAAACTGGAACAAAATCACCATCGACCAGATCTCCTCATCGCTTCTGCTAAACCCCCCAGCCCATTCATCAAACCCCGACCAAGCCGCCACCAACCTCACCCTTTGGCTATCCAACAGCGCCGACATCCTAGCACCACTGAAAAAATGACAAAGCAAACTTGGCAGCAAGAAGGCCTCATGGTTCAACGATGATCTTAAGAAATCCAAGAAACTCTGCCGCTCCCTTGAGAAGGCCTGGAAAAAAGACCCAACCACCAGCACCAAGGACGCCTTCAAAAACGCCACCCGCATACACCATCAACTGATCCGAAAGGCCAAGAAAACCGCCTTCAAGGAACGACTAGATAACAACGCCCACAACAGCAAGGAACTTTTCAACATCGTCAAGGAATTTTCCAATCCCTCGGCCAACTCTAACGACATCACCCCCTCTCAAGCCCTCTGCGACTCCCTAGCCTCATTCTTCCACAACAAAATTGCAGACATCCACAACAGCTTCGACAACCAACCCGGAGACCAACCCACCCAACCATCTGCTGGACCTTCACCCCCCTCAAACATCCTTAATGACTGGAACACAATCTCTACTGAGGATACCATCCGCCTGATGAACTCCATCCACTCAGGTTCCCCCACAGACCCATGCCCTCACCACATCTTCAACAAAGCAGACTCCATCATAGCACCGCACCTCCGAGACGTCATCAACTGCTCCTTCAAATCCGCCACCTTCCCGGAAAGCTGGAAACACGCTGAACTCTGCGCCCTCCTGAAGAAACCCACAGCTCACCCCACCGAATTCAAAAACTACCGCCCGATCTCGCTCCTTCCATTCCCGGCCAAAGTCATCGAGAAAGCTGTCAACAACCAGCTCGCCGCCTTCCTCGAAGCCAACAAATCCCTCGACTCCTCACAGTCCGGCTTCCGAGCAAAACACAGCACTGAGACCGCCCTCATCGCAGCAACAAACGACATTCGAACCCTACTGGACAATGGAGACACAGTCGCCCTCATCCTCCTCGACCTCTCCGCAGCCTTTGACACAGTCTGCCATAGCACCCTTCTACAGCGACTCAGAAACATCGGAATCCAAGGAAAAGCACTGGAATGGATCACCTCGTTCCTCACCAGAAGAACCCAGAAAGTCCGCCTCCCACCATTCAAGTCAGAGGCCACTGAAGTCATCTGCGGCGTACCACAAGGATCTTCACTCAGCCCCACCCTTTTCAACGTATACATGAGCCCCCTCGCGGCCATCGCCCGCCAACACAACCTAAACATCATCTCCTACGCGGATGACACTCAACTGATCCTATCACTCACCAATGACCCTAGCACCGCCAAAACCAACCTACATGAAGGAATGAAAGAAGTAGCCGAATGGATGAAACACAGCCGTCTGAAACTGAACTCTGATAAAACAGAAGTCCTCATCTTAGGTTCCTCCCCCTCCGCATGGGACGACTCTTGGTGGCCAGAAGCCCTTGGAAAAGCACCCATCCCGACAGACCACGCACGGAACCTGGGCGTCATCCTGGATTCCTCACTTTCAATGAACAGACAAGTCAACGCCGTCTCCTCATCCTGCTTCAACATTCTTCGCATGCTCAAAAAAACATTTTGTTGGATCCCCACCGAAACTAGGAAAACGGTCACCCACGCACTGGTCACGAGCCGCCTGGACTACGGAAACACCCTAAACGCCGGGACTACCGCTAAACTCCAGAAAAAACTCCAATGAATCCAAAACGCCTCTGCCAGGCTCATATTAGACATCCCGCGTAAAGAACATATCTCTGGTCACCTGAAAAACCTCCACTGGCTTCCCGTCAATAAGAGGATCACTTTCCGGCTCCTAACCCACGCACACAAAGCACTCTACGAAATCGGACCAGAATGCCTCAACACACGACTGTCCTTCTACACCCCCTCCCGCCAGCTTCGATCTTCCAACCAAGCCCTTGCCACTGTACCTCGCATCAACAAGACCACCATGGGAGGTTGATCCTTCTCCTACCTGGCAGCTAAAACCTGGAACTCTCTTCCCACTTACCTTCGCCTTACCCAGAACCACCTAGCATTCAGAAAGCAACTTAAAACGTGGATATTTGACAAGTAACTCCCCACCCCTTCTTAAGCGCCTTGAGACCCTCTGGGTATGTAGTGCGCTATATAAATCCTTTGACTTGACTTGACTTGACTTGCTTGAATCCTGATGGTGCAATGAGCAAGGGACTCACATCTGAGTATACCCTTCCACGCTTATGGTGGACAAAATGATTCAGAAAAGGGGGTGGTGATGAACAGAGTGTCTGAATTAAGCAGACCACTCTTACCCAGTCCAAAGATCAGGGCTTGATCCATCACCGTTTTTTAGCTCACTACACCATCCCAGCTCAGAACCTGGCTACATGCAAATTAGTCTGTTCCTGTCCCAGTGCATGATGGGAACAGGGCAAACCAAACTACCAAGCCAATTCTTATACTGGGAAGGAAACAAGCTTCCGGGGACCGGTTTCTGGCATTTCAGCCGTCGTCGGCCCGGCTTGCTTGAATCCTGATGGTGCAATGAGCAAGGGACTCACATCTGAGTATACCCTTTCACGCATATGGTGGACAAAATGATTCAGAAAAGCATATAGCCAGGTTCTGAGCTGGGATGGTGCAGTGGGCTAAATAACGGTGATGGATCAAGCCCTGATCTTTGGACTGGGTAAGAGTGGTCTGCTTAATTCAGACAGTCTGTTCATCACCACCCCCTTTTCTGAATCGTTTTTGGCCACTATAGGTGTGGCAGGGTATACTCAGACATGAGTCCCTTGCTCACTGCACCATCAGGATTCAAGCAAGCCGGGCCGACGACGGCTGAAATGCCAGAAACCGGTCCCCGGAAGCTTGTCTCCTTTCTGGTGAAGAATTGGCTTGGTAGTTTAGTCTGCCCTGTTCCCATGATGCACTGGGCCAGGGACAGACTGATTTGCATATAGCCAGGTTCTGAGCTGGGATGGTGCAGTGAGCTAAATAACGGTGATGGATCAAGCCCTGATCTTTGGACTGGGTAAGAGTGGTCTGCTTAATTCAGACACTCTGTTCATCATCACCCCCTTTTCTGAATCGGGTTTCAGATACATCATAACATGCTTTTCTGTTTCAGGTCACTATCCCTTTGGAATGCAGTTTTCCCGGCAAGGGATAAGAGTTGATATCTCTAGAAGTAGAGACCTTCCTTTTAAAGAACGGAATAGAACTATGCCACAAACATTCCAGGGGCATTGTAAGCAAAATCTTATTGGAACAAAAAAAAAAACTTTAGGCGGGTAATAAGCCTGAAGGGTCGCAATCTGTTTGTACTTTACAGCCATTTCAAGATTGAAAAGGTTTTATGCCTGTGTAATATTCTGCTCCCAGGGAATTGGATGATGCTTTTCGATTTAAAGGACTCATATTTATCACTTTTCATGAATGCAGGAAATATTTTCAATTCCTTTGGCAATCCAAATCTACTGCTTCAGATCCCTTCCTTTCGATGCTTTGTGTTTCATCAAGCTGTTGAAGCCAGAATCTTCTTTCTCTGATCTCCAGGGTTGAGGATGGTGGTTTGGACAACATGGTTTTCCTAGGTCAGGAGAATGAGCTCATGTTGAATCAGTTTCAGGAGGCAATAGTTTTAATTTTGAGATTAAACATGGAGAAATCAGATCTAGTATCACAAAAAAGACAATTTTTTAGGTTCCTGGTGGACTCACAGAAGGGATTATTGATGATCCCAGGCTTAAAATGAAATGTGTTGAAGAGAAAGTTCAGTAACAAGATGGTTCAGCCTCCGAGTTTCCTCAGACACCTAGCAAAGTTGGTCGGTCTCCTTTCTTCATACATTGAGGTAATTCTTCCCAGGGTCCTCAATTACCAGGTAATTCAGATGTTAAAGACAATATATTTACAAAGGGGTCTGACTTAACTCTCTGATGATTCCGTTGGACTTGAAAACAAAAGAAGTGGACTGGTGGTTAACCCACATAGATGCATGGAACTGTCAGGCAAGTCTCTGGAGGTGGGGCAGCAGCTGTGGTACCTTTTGGATTGAAGGAAGATGGTCCAGGAAGGAATCGTCAATACAAATAAACTATTTAGAGCTTCTTGCAAGCTACTTTGCAATCCAGAATCTAGCAAAAAACAAGATAAGGTGTGAGGTCCTCCATTGTGTGGACAATCTGACTGCAGTCAAGCATTTCAACAAGATATGGGGGACAAGGTCAATCCACAAGTAGAATTGGCCATATCGCTGAGGGAGTGATGTCCCCAGCAAGACATTTCTTTGGTAGTAGAATATCTTTTGGGACCTTCCAACATGGTAGCACACTGGTACTCGAGGAACTTGTGTGGCAGCAGTGCATAGAGGATGGACAGATTTTCAGAGAGTTACACAATGTTTGAAGACCGTTCAATATAGATCTGTTTGCTTCCAGACTGATGGCTCATTTGAAGACATTTTCAGCTGGAGGCCTTACCAGCGTACACTTTTCTCAAAAATTAGGGGCCGATTAGGATGGCGGACAGACCTGCGTCCGTCCGCCACCCCAGAGGAGGAGGGACCGTCCGCAGGGGCAGCGGCGGTCCCTCCGTGCTAATTAGGATGTGACCGCCACCCTGGTGGTCACATCCTGTACTTTTAACATTGCGGCAGGTGCTGCTTGAAACAGCACACGCCGCAATGTTAAAAAAAAGCATGTTTACTTTTGCATGAATGAAGCTGCAGGCACCGCATGCCTGCCGCTTCATGCACGCAAAGGTATGGTACCCCCCATGTGCATCCCCCACCCCCTTCACCCCTGGGGGCCCGCAACGGGGCCCCGAAGACAATACTGTATGCCTTTCCACAGCGGAAATACCACCGTGGAAAGGCATATGACCACAGCTATCCTAATAGAAACCGGTCCTCGGAAGCTTGTTTCCGGTCCAGGGAAGACATGGCTTGGCAGTTCGGGCTGCACTGTTCCCATGAGGCACAGGGTCAGACTGATTTGCATATAGCCATGTCTGAACTGGGGTGGCAGAGTGGGCTAAAGAACGGTGATAGATTAAACCCAGATCTCTTGACTGGGTGTGAGTGTCTGATTGATTCAGAGGCTCCGTCCATCACCAACCCCTTTTGTACCGATCCTAATATGGCTGGCGGTGTCTGATAGACACCGCCAGCCATGTTAGAGCTTTTCCACCGCGGTCGGAAGGCGACTGCGGCGGAAAAGCAGCAGACGGAAAATAGATCCCCCAGCCATCCTAATCTGGCGGGGGGTATTTTTCCAGTCTGCAGCGGATAATCTGCATCCTCCGGATCGGCGGTGGCTTCCGCCGGCCCGGAGGATGCGGATTATCCGCAATCATAATCAGCCCCTTAGTCTGGGGGAAGTCATAAAGTGTTTTTGCCTTTTGCTATGATCTCCAGATGTCTGGCCCAGAAATTAGTAGTGGTCACACCTGTGTGAAGGATTCAACCTTGGTACCCCATTCTATTTCAGTTGTTGAGCCAACGTGTAATCTTCCCACAACGTTTGTGGAACCCTTATGCACATGTTCACAGTCTGGCCCTACAGGAGAAGTTGAGCCCAGTGGCGTGGAACCTTTCAAGGCCTTTACATATGTGCCGAGACTTTCGGAAGCAGCCTCCATATGCATCAGGAACTACTGGTCCTGTGGCACTGTCAAGCCCTACTGGTCAGCCTAAGAGGTATGGAATAGCTGGTTTGTGGAAGAGGGTGTTGATCCCAGCAGATGTCATAGGAATATTAACTTTCTTAGCCTCTTTGGTATTTGGACAAAGGACCTACAGGGCAATCAATGGTTATGGATCAGTGATTTCAGCAGGGCTTCAAAACGTGGATGGTAAGGCTGTAGGGGAACATCTTTTATGTGTAGAATAATTAAGGGAATAAGATACATGAATCCTCCGAAACGTAAAAAATCCACAATGAGAGTTGTTAACTTGGTTTTGCACTTATTTGAGTCTAGGTATTACAATGATTGTTTATATTTAAAATCATTATCTGCTAAGTTATGGACATTGTGTTTGGTATTTGTAACAGGGGGTTCAACCCCCTACACTGGACACGGACATTGGACCCCCCTTGTGGCTCTTACCCTCTTTGTTCCCTGTTCCAGAATGACCTTCCCTCTGGTGAAAACTAAGTCTGCGCCTCCGGGGACCCGGAGGAACCGTGGCCCTTTAACTGGAGGACTGGAGAGGAATGGCCGGGGCTATCTGCGGAGGAGGCAGAGTTAAATGCGGAAGCCGGAAGGGAGAGGGGGTGCTTGTACACCCGGAGAGACGAGAGTTGGAGGAGAGAGTCGGAAGAAGAGCGTGCTGAGGAGAAGAGGATTCGATCGGAGGGAGAACCGAGGAGAGCGGAAGCTGTGACCACCTCGGAGGATACGCCTGGAGGCCAACTTTCCCACGAGTCGCCCTGCCACACACCCGGGGGAGGTGTGTGGCTCTTCAGGTACGGAGACGAGTTGCGGGTTGGATTGGGAGAAAAGGCAATTCAACCAGTTGATTGGGGAGATCCCCTGTCCCGGTGTACCCTTCCCCCCCTTTGAGCACTTCACCCCTCACTGTAGGAGAGCCTTTGTGTGCTGCACTTGGAGTACTTCCTCACACCTTTCCCCCTCAAATGTACAAGTACCGGACCCTCCACTGAATCCCTTCCTTCTTTGTGTTTCCCATTGTGCGGCGCCACGGATGAAGACCAGCCCTTAACGAGGGGGAGACCCGACGGCCCACGCCGAGGGGAGACATCACCACCGAGAGCCCATAGGAGGAGCTGAACTCGATCCCCCAGAAGGACCCTGATCCCTGGAAAGACCTGTACGGACTACTTATATGCTGCAATAAAACCCTCTCTACCAAAAACACGTCTCCTGCCCATTCCTCGCTCCCCCGAGACAGCCGATCCTGTAACAGTGGTGGAGAATGCGAGCAGACCAGCCATCTGTATAGAAGAGATGGATACCATTGTGCAACAGATGGATACCGTGGTGCAACAACTGGTGAAAGGGCAGGAAAGACTGGAGTGGGTCGTTGAGCAGCAACTCACCTCAGCACAAGCCGACCGTGACATCCTGAAGCAAGCAATAAGCTCACAGGAGTCTGACCCATCAAAATCATGGGGTGAAACCTCACTGCAAGCTACTGGGAAAGACCGGATCATACCCCATGGGTCAGGGGGGGTCTCCTTACAAAAGTACCAACCCGGGGAGGACCCGGACGCCTTTATTTTGAACTTTGAGAGGGCAGCCCGCGCATGTGGATGGCCTGTTGGGAAATGGCCGTTCTTCCTGGCCCCTCTCCAGGTCGGGGAAGCACAGGCGGCCTACCAGGTCGCCAACCCCTCGGGGGATACCCCATACCCCGACGTGAAACGTGTAATACTAGAGCATCTAGGCTTAGATGCGGAAGCATATCGCTTAAGGTTCCGTAAGGAATGAGGCAGTCCCGGGGAGAACCCGAAAACCCTATTCGTGCGGTTGAAAATGGCCACTGATAAGTGGCTCACTCCTCACAGCAGCACAAAGGAAGAGATAAAGGACCCCATTTATCTTGAGCAGTACCTGGAAGCACTGCCATATGCTACACAGAGGTGGCTGAGACAACACCACAATATAACAACTGCCCAGGCTATTGAAATGGCCGCGTCGTTTCCCGAGCACAACCCAAAGCTCCCTCTTGGGAAAACGATTGTTCATCTAGACCGATGCCCAAACCCGAGAAATGACCTCTGCGTGTGCCAGAACCTCCCCGACCCAGGAATTGAAGACCTGACCCTCCAGGGCCCTCCGGGCCCCAATGCTTTGACTGTGGCAACTGGGGCCATATTGCTAGACTGTGTCCTCGTCGGAAACCCCAGGACGAGCCCATGGAGGTGGGATACCTCCCGAAGGCAGTACTTTATTCAGCCGAAATGGGGAACACATTCAGAGTAAGTGTGAAGGTAAACGGGTCCTCCATTCAAGCCCTTCTCGACTCTGGCTGTCGCCAGTCAGTGATTAAGTCACAGCATGTAACCCCTGCCCAATATGTGCCAAGAGAGCTAGTAAATATACCTTGTGTGCATGGAGACATTAGACCCTATCCCGTGGCCAACGTTCCCCTTTATCCATCACAGGGGGAAGTCCATATAGTTCGAGTGGGGGTCCTGTCCTCCCTCCCTGAGGACCTAATCATAGGTACGGACAACCCTGACTTTCTACTAAGCATGGGCGGAAAATCCGTTCCGCTCACGGATTTTCGGTAAATTCGCAATCCTTGAACGCTCGCGAATTTACCCAAAATCCGCAAATTCGCACGCAGCGGATTTTTTTTTCTTGGTGATACAATTTTGTGGCGCGCGGCGTTCACTTACCGTCATTCAGCGTTTGCCAAGTTGTTTTTCTCGATATTTTGCGAGTGCTGCGCCATTTTGGATCTTGCTGCGAGATCCCGCGGGAGTTTGGCGACCACGATTACGTCATCGCGCTCGCCACCTTGCACAGCGAGAGTTTGTCAACGCGAGTACGCCGTGATCACGTATCGCGGGAGTTCGCAATTGCGAACGCGTACATGCGGCGGGCAGCAACAATCTCGCACTCGCGAAAATACAAAATTTGCAATTCTGCACAAGAAATCCACCAGCAAGCAGCATAAACCTTCTGAAAGTGATGATTTTTATCAGAATAACTCCTCAAGTTGACATTTGCCTGCACTTTGTTTTGCAAGGAGTCCATTTTGGGGGGGGGGGGTGGGATGGGAGGAAGGAAGTGCCCCACAGTCTCCAACTTCCTGTTTCTGTCCAGCAGGCTCCTCCCAGTGCTTTCTTCATGTGCTGGTCACTTTCATTCGGATTCTTCACCTGGAAGGACTACTTTTTGTGGATGCTGCTGGATATTTGGATTTGAGGCCTTTTTGACTTTCTTTGGATCACTTTTGGATTAGAAATTTCACAAGTAAGTTTGTTTGGGGCATTACAGTTGCTGCAACTACAATTTTGTAATTTTCGATTTTTGGGCTGTTGTTGGGGCCTTTTGCCCAGGGGTACTCAGTGGTGGGTGAACTGAGTCTTTCTATAGGGTCTCTTTAATAAAAACATCATGGAGGGCCTGGATGGCTTGGGATTGTGCTGATTTTTCTGTGATTTTCGTTTTTTTGGGCTGTTGTTGTGGCCTTTTCACCAGGGGTAGTGAGTGGTGCATGTGCCTAGTCTTTCTATGGGGTGTCTTGAATGTAAACATCATGGAGGGCCTGGATGGCATGGGATTGTGCTGATTTTTCTGTGTTTTTCGATTTTTTGGGGTGTTCATGGGGACAGGCCATGTGGGTGGGGGCCATTTTAAGTGCTGCTACAGGCCCTGGCCATGTGCTGGGAGGGAGGGGGCCATTTTGAATGCAGGCAGTGTTCTTAGGTCTGCAACCGTTTTGCCTTGCTTTCAACCTTTATGCCCAGGGGTAGTGAGTGGTGCATAGGCCTAGTCTTTCTGTGGGGTGTCTTGAATTTAAACATCATGGAGGGCTTGGGATTGTGCTGATTTTTCTGTGATTTTTGTTTTTTTGGGCTGTTGTTGTGGCCTTTTCCCCAGGGGTAGTGAGTGGTGCATGTGCCTAGTCTTTCTGTGGGGTGTCTTGAATTTAAACATCATGGAGGGCCTGGATGGCATGGGATTGTGCTGATTTTTCTGTGTTTTTTGATTTTTTGGGGTGTTCATGGGGACAGGCCATGTGGGTGGGGGCCATTTTGAGTGCTGCTACAGGCCCTGGCCATGTGCTGGGAGGGAGGGGGGCATTTTGAAGGCAGGCAGTGTTCTTAGGTCTGCAACCATTTTGCCTAGCTTTCAACCTTTATGCCCAGGGGTAGTGAGTGGTGCATAGGCCTAGTCTTTCTGTGGGGTGTCTTGAATTTAAACATCATGGAGGGCTTGGGATTGTGCTGATTTTTCTGTGATTTTTGTTTTTTTGGGCTGTTGTTGTGGCCTTTTCACCAGGGGTAGTGAGTGGTGCATGTGCCTAGTCTTTCTGTGGGGTGTCTTGAATTTAAACATCATGGAGGGCCTGGATGGCATGGGATTGTGCTGATTTTTCTGTGTTTTTTGATTTTTTGGGGTGTTCATGGGGACAGGCCATGTGGGTGGGGGCCATTTTGAGTGCTGCTAGGGGCCCTGGCCATGTGCTGGGAGGGAGGGGGCCATTTTGAATGCAGGCAGTGTTCTTAGGTCTGCAACCATTTTGCCTAGCTTTCAACCTTTATGCCCAGGGGTAGTGAGTGGTGCATAGGCCTAGTCTTTCTGTGGGGTGTCTTGAATTTAAACATCATGGAGGGCTTGGGATTGTGCTGATTTTTCTGTGATTTTCGTTTTTTTGGGCTCTTGTTGTGGCTTTTTCACCAGGGGTAGTGAGTGGTGCATGTGCCTAGTCTTTCTGTGGGGTGTCTTGAATTTAAACATCATGGAGGGCTTGGGATTGTGCTGATTTTTCTGTGATTTTCGTTTTTTTGCGCTGTTGTTGTGGCCTTTTCACCAGGGGTAGTGAGTGGTGCATGTGCCTAGTCTTTCTGTGGGGTGTCTTGAATTTAAACATCATGGAGGGCCTGGATGGCATGGGATTGTGCTGATTTTTCTGTGTTTTTCGATTTTTTGGGGTGTTCATGGGGACAGGCCATGTGGGTGGGGGCCATTTTAAGTGCTGCTACAGGCCCTGGCCATGTGCTGGGAGGGAGGGGGCCATTTTGAATGCAGGCAGTGTTCTTAGGTCTGCAACCGTTTTGCCTTGCTTTCAACCTTTATGCCCAGGGGTAGTGAGTGGTGCATAGGCCTAGTCTTTCTGTGGGGTGTCTTGAATTTAAACATCATGGAGGGCTTGGGATTGTGCTGATTTTTCTGTGATTTTTGTTTTTTTGGGCTGTTGTTGTGGCCTTTTCCCCAGGGGTAGTGAGTGGTGCATGTGCCTAGTCTTTCTGTGGGGTGTCTTGAATTTAAACATCATGGAGGGCCTGGATGGCATGGGATTGTGCTGATTTTTCTGTGTTTTTTGATTTTTTGGGGTGTTCATGGGGACAGGCCATGTGGGTGGGGGCCATTTTGAGTGCTGCTACAGGCCCTGGCCATGTGCTGGGAGGGAGGGGGGCATTTTGAAGGCAGGCAGTGTTCTTAGGTCTGCAACCATTTTGCCTAGCTTTCAACCTTTATGCCCAGGGGTAGTGAGTGGTGCATAGGCCTAGTCTTTCTGTGGGGTGTCTTGAATTTAAACATCATGGAGGGCTTGGGATTGTGCTGATTTTTCTGTGATTTTTGTTTTTTTGGGCTGTTGTTGTGGCCTTTTCACCAGGGGTAGTGAGTGGTGCATGTGCCTAGTCTTTCTGTGGGGTGTCTTGAATTTAAACATCATGGAGGGCCTGGATGGCATGGGATTGTGCTGATTTTTCTGTGTTTTTTGATTTTTTGGGGTGTTCATGGGGACAGGCCATGTGGGTGGGGGCCATTTTGAGTGCTGCTAGGGGCCCTGGCCATGTGCTGGGAGGGAGGGGGCCATTTTGAATGCAGGCAGTGTTCTTAGGTCTGCAACCATTTTGCCTAGCTTTCAACCTTTATGCCCAGGGGTAGTGAGTGGTGCATAGGCCTAGTCTTTCTGTGGGGTGTCTTGAATTTAAACATCATGGAGGGCTTGGGATTGTGCTGATTTTTCTGTGATTTTCGTTTTTTTGGGCTCTTGTTGTGGCTTTTTCACCAGGGGTAGTGAGTGGTGCATGTGCCTAGTCTTTCTGTGGGGTGTCTTGAATTTAAACATCATGGAGGGCTTGGGATTGTGCTGATTTTTCTGTGATTTTCGTTTTTTTGCGCTGTTGTTGTGGCCTTTTCACCAGGGGTAGTGAGTGGTGCATGTGCCTAGTCTTTCTGTGGGGTATCTTGAATTTAAACATCATGGAGGGCCTGGATGGCATGGGATTGTGCTCATTTTTCAGTTTTTTTCGATTTTTTGGGGTGTTCATGGGGACAGGCCATGTGGGTGGGGGCCATTTTGAGTGCTGCTACAGGCAGGCCCTGGCCATGTGCCGGGAGGCAGGGGGCCACTTTGAATGCAGGCAGTGTTCTTAGGTCTGCCACCATTTTGCCTAGCTTTCAACCTTTATGCCCAGGGGTAGTGAGTGGTGCATAGGCCTAGTCTTTCTGTGGGGTGTCTTGAATTTAAACATCATGGAGGGCTTGGGATTGTGCTGATTTTTTTGTGATTTTCTTTTTTTGGGCTGTTGTTGTGGCCTTTTCACCAGGGGTAGTGAGTGGTGCATGTGCCTAGTCTGTCTGTGGGGTGTCTTGAATTTAAACATCATGGAGGGCTTGGGATTGTGCTGATTTTTCTGTGATTTTTGTTTTTTTGGGCTGTTGTTGTGGCCTTTTCACCAGGGGTAGTGAGTGGTGCATGTGCCTAGTCTTTCTGTGGGGTGTCTTGAATTTAAACATCATGGAGGGCCTGGATGGCATGGGATTGTGCTGATTTTTCTGTGTTTTTTGATTTTTTGGGGTGTTCATGGGGACAGGCCATGTGGGTGGGGGCCATTTTGAGTGCTGCTACAGGCCCTGGCCATGTGCTGGGAGGGAGGGGGGCATTTTGAAGGCAGGCAGTGTTCTTAGGTCTGCAACCATTTTGCCTAGCTTTCAACCTTTATGCCCAGGGGTAGTGAGTGGTGCATAGGCCTAGTCTTTCTGTGGGGTGTCTTGAATTTAAACATCATGGAGGGCTTGGGATTGTGCTGATTTTTCTGTGATTTTTGTTTTTTTGGGCTGTTGTTGTGGCCTTTTCACCAGGGGTAGTGAGTGGTGCATGTGCCTAGTCTTTCTGTGGGGTGTCTTGAATTTAAACATCATGGAGGGCCTGGATGGCATGGGATTGTGCTGATTTTTCTGTGTTTTTTGATTTTTTGGGGTGTTCATGGGGACAGGCCATGTGGGTGGGGGCCATTTTGAGTACTGCTAGGGGCCCTGGCCATGTGCTGGGAGGGAGGGGGCCATTTTGAATGCAGGCAGTGTTCTTAGGTCTGCAACCATTTTGCCTAGCTTTCAACCTTTATGCCCAGGGGTAGTGAGTGGTGCATAGGCCTAGTCTTTCTGTGGGGTGTCTTGAATTTAAACATCATGGAGGGCTTGGGATTGTGCTGATTTTTCTGTGATTTTCGTTTTTTTGGGCTGTTGTTGTGGCTTTTTCACCAGGGGTAGTGAGTGGTGCATGTGCCTAGTCTTTCTGTGGGGTGTCTTGAATTTAAACATCATGGAGGGCTTGGGATTGTGCTGATTTTTCTGTGATTTTCGTTTTTTTGCGCTGTTGTTGTGGCCTTTTCACCAGGGGTAGTGAGTGGTGCATGTGCCTAGTCTTTCTGTGGGGTGTATTGAATTTAAACATCATGGAGGGCCTGGATGGCATGGGATTGTGCTCATTTTTCTGTTTTTTTCGATTTTTTGGGGTGTTCATGGGGACAGGCCATGTGGGTGGGGGCCATTTTGAGTGCTGCTACAGGCAGGCCCTGGCCATGTGCTGGGAGGCAGGGGGCCACTTTGAATGCAGGCAGTGTTCTTAGGTCTGTCACCATTTTGCCTAGCTTTCAACCTTTATGCCCAGGGGTAGTGAGTGGTGCATAGGCCTAGTCTTTCTGTGGGGTGTCTTGAATTTAAACATCATGGAGGGCTTGGGATTGTGCTGATTTTTTTGTGATTTTCTTTTTTTTGGGCTGTTGTTGTGGCCTTTTCACCAGGGGTAGTGAGTGGTGCATGTGCCTAGTCTGTCTGTGGGGTGTCTTGAATTTAAACATCATGGAGGGCTTGGGATTGTGCTGATTTTTCTGTGATTTTTGTTTTTTTGGGCTGTTGTTGTGGCCTTTTCACCAGGGGTAGTGAGTGGTGCATGTGCCTAGTCTTTCTGTGGGGTGTCTTGAATTTAAACATCATGGAGGGCCTGGATGGCATGGGATTGTGCTGATTTTTCTGTGTTTTTTGATTTTTTGGGGTGTTCATGGGGACAGGCCATGTGGGTGGGGGCCATTTTGAGTGCTGCTACAGGCCCTGGCCATGTGCTGGGAGGGAGGGGGCCATTTTGAATGCAGGCAGTGTTCTTAGGTCTGCAACCATTTTGCCTAGCTTTCAACCTTTATGCCCAGGGGTAGTGAGTGGTGCATAGGCCTAGTCTTTCTGTGGGGTGTCTTGAATTTAAACATCATGGAGGGCTTGGGATTGTGCTGATTTTTCTGTGATTTTCGTTTTTTTGGGCTGTTGTTGTGGCCTTTTCACCAGGGGTAGTGAGTGGTGCGTGTGCCTATTCTTTCTGTGGGGTGTCTTGAATTTAAACATCATGGAGGGCCTGGATGGCATGGGATTGTGCTGATTTTTCTGTGTTTTTCGATTCTTTGGGGTGTTCATGGGGACAGGCCATGTGGGTGGGGGCCATTTTGAGTGCTGCTACAGGCCCTGGCCATGTGCTGGGAGGGAGGGGGCCATTTTGAATGCAGGCAGTGTTCTTAGGTCTGCAACCATTTTGCCTAGCTTTCAACCTTTATGCCCAGGGGTAGTGAGTGGTGCATAGGCCTAGTCTTTCTGTGGGGTGTCTTGAATTTAAATATCATGGAGGGCTTGGGATTGTGCTGATTTTTCTGTGATTTTCGTTTTTTTGGGCTGTTGTTGTAGCCTTTTCACCAGGGGTAGTGAGTGGTGCATGTGCCTAGTCTTTCTGTGGGGTGTTTTGAATGTAAACATCATGGAGGGGCTGGATGGCATGGGATTGTGCTGATTTTTCTGTGTTTTTCGATTTTTTGGGGTGTTCATGGGGACAGGTCATGTGGGTGGGGGCCATTTTGAGTGCTGCTACAGGCCCTGGCCATGTCCTGGGAGGGAGGGGGCCATTTTTAATGCAGGCAGTGTTCTTAGGTCTGCAACAATTTTGCCTAGCTTTCAACCTTTATGCCCAGGGGTAGTGAGTGGTGCATAGGCCTAGTCTTTCTGTGGGGTGTCTTGAATTTAAACATCATGGAGGGCTTGGGATTGTGCTGATTTTTCTGTGATTTTCGTTTTTTTGCGCTGTTGTTGTGGCCTTTTCACCAGGGGTAGTGAGTGGTGCATGTGCCTAGTCTTTCTGTGGGGTGTCTTGAATTTAAACATCATGGAGGGCCTGGATGGCATGGGATTGTGCTCATTTTTCTGTTTTTTTCGATTTTTTGGGGTGTTCATGGGGACAGGCCATGTGGGTGGGGGCCATTTTGAGTGCTGCTACAGGCAGGCCCTGGCCATGTGCTGGGAGGCAGGGGGCCACTTTGAATGCAGGCAGTGTTCTTAGGTCTGCAACCATTTTGCCTAGCTTTCAACCTTTATGCCCAGGGGTAGTGAGTGGTGCATAGGCCTAGTCTTTCTGTGGGGTGTCTTGAATTTAAACATCATGGAGGGCTTGGGATTGTGCTGATTTTTTTGTGATTTTCTTTTTTTTGGGCTGTTGTTGTGGCCTTTTCACCAGGGGTAGTGAGTGGTGCATGTGCCTAGTCTGTCTGTGGGGTGTCTTGAATTTAAACATCATGGAGGGCTTGGGATTGTGCTGATTTTTCTGTGATTTTTGTTTTTTTGGGCTGTTGTTGTAGCCTTTTCACCAGGGGTAGTGAGTGGTGCATGTGCCTAGTCTTTCTGTGGGGTGTCTTGAATTTAAACATCATGGAGGGCCTGGATGGCATGGGATTGTGCTGATTTTTCTGTGTTTTTTTATTTTTTGGGGTGTTCATGGGGACAGGCCATGTGGGTGGGGGCCATTTTGAGTGCTGCTACAGGCCCTGGCCATGTGCTGGGAGGGAGGGGGCCATTTTGAATGCAGGCAGTGTTCTTAGGTCTGCAACCATTTTGCCTAGCTTTCAACCTTTATGCCCAGGGGTAGTGAGTGGTGCATAGGCCTAGTCTTTCTGTGGGGTGTCTTGAATTTAAACATCATGGAGGGCTTGGGATTGTGCTGATTTTTCTGTGATTTTCGTTTTTTTGGGCTGTTGTTGTGGCCTTTTCACCAGGGGTAGTGAGTGGTGCGTGTGCCTATTCTTTCTGTGGGGTGTCTTGAATTTAAACATCATGGAGGGCCTGGATGGCATGGGATTGTGCTGATTTTTCTGTGTTTTTCGATTCTTTGGGGTGTTCATGGGGACAGGCCATGTGGGTGGGGGCCATTTTGAGTGCTGCTACAGGCCCTGGCCATGTGCTGGGAGGGAGGGGGCCATTTTGAATGCAGGCAGTGTTCTTAGGTCTGCAACCATTTTGCCTAGCTTTCAACCTTTATGCCCAGGGGTAGTGAGTGGTGCATAGGCCTAGTCTTTCTGTGGGGTGTCTTGAATTTAAATATCATGGAGGGCTTGGGATTGTGCTGATTTTTCTGTCATTTTCGTTTTTTGGGCTGTTGTTGTAGCCTTTTCACCAGGGGTAGTGAGTGGTGCATGTGCCTAGTCTTTCTGTGGGGTGTCTTGAATGTAAACATCATGGAGGGGCTGGATGGCATGGGATTGTGTTGATTTTTCGGTGTTTTTCGATTTTTTGGGGTGTTCATGGGGACAGGTCATGTGGGTGGGGGCCATTTTGAGTGCTGCTACAGGCCCTGGCCATGTCCTGGGAGGGAGGGGGCCATTTTTAATGCAGGCAGTGTTCTTAGGTCTGCAACAATTTTGCCTAGCTTTCAACCTTTATGCCCAGGGGTAGTGAGTGGTGCATAGGCCTAGTCTTTCTGTGGGGTGTCTTGAATTTAAACATCATGGAGGGCTTGGGATTGTGCTGATTTTTCTGTGATTTTCGTTTTTTTGGGCTCTTGTTGTGGCTTTTTCACCAGGGGTAGTGAGTGGTGCATGTGCCTAGTCTTTCTGTGGGGTGTCTTGAATTTAAACATCATGGAGGGCCTGGATGGCATGGGATTGTGCTCATTTTTCTGTTTTTTTCGATTTTTTGGGGTGTTCATGGGGACAGGCCATGTGGGTGGGGGCCATTTTGAGTGCTGCTACAGGCAGGCCCTGGCCATGTGCTGGGAGGCAGGGGGCCACTTTGAATGCAGGCAGTGTTCTTAGGTCTGCCACCATTTTGCCTAGCTTTCAACCTTTATGCCCAGGGGTAGTGAGTGGTGCATAGGCCTAGTCTTTCTGTGGGGTGTCTTGAATTTAAACATCATGGAGGGCTTGGGATTGTGCTGATTTTTTTGTGATTTTCTTTTTTTGGGCTGTTGTTGTGGCCTTTTCACCAGGGGTAGTGAGTGGTGCATGTGCCTAGTCTGTCTGTGGGGTGTCTTGAATTTAAACATCATGGAGGGCTTGGGATTGTGCTGATTTTTCTGTGATTTTTGTTTTTTTGGGCTGTTGTTGTGGCCTTTTCACCAGGGGTAGTGAGTGGTGCATGTGCCTAGTCTTTCTGTGGGGTGTCTTGAATTTAAACATCATGGAGGGCCTGGATGGCATGGGATTGTGCTGATTTTTCTGTGTTTTTTGATTTTTTGGGGTGTTCATGGGGACAGGCCATGTGGGTGGGGGCCATTTTGAGTGCTGCTACAGGCCCTGGCCATGTGCTGGGAGGGAGGGGGGCATTTTGAAGGCAGGCAGTGTTCTTAGGTCTGCAACCATTTTGCCTAGCTTTCAACCTTTATGCCCAGGGGTAGTGAGTGGTGCATAGGCCTAGTCTTTCTGTGGGGTGTCTTGAATTTAAACATCATGGAGGGCTTGGGATTGTGCTGATTTTTCTGTGATTTTTGTTTTTTTGGGCTGTTGTTGTGGCCTTTTCACCAGGGGTAGTGAGTGGTGCATGTGCCTAGTCTTTCTGTGGGGTGTCTTGAATTTAAACATCATGGAGGGCCTGGATGGCATGGGATTGTGCTGATTTTTCTGTGTTTTTTGATTTTTTGGGGTGTTCATGGGGACAGGCCATGTGGGTGGGGGCCATTTTGAGTGCTGCTAGGGGCCCTGGCCATGTGCTGGGAGGGAGGGGGCCATTTTGAATGCAGGCAGTGTTCTTAGGTCTGCAACCATTTTGCCTAGCTTTCAACCTTTATGCCCAGGGGTAGTGAGTGGTGCATAGGCCTAGTCTTTCTGTGGGGTGTCTTGAATTTAAACATCATGGAGGGCTTGGGATTGTGCTGATTTTTCTGTGATTTTCATTTTTTTGGGCTGTTGTTGTGGCTTTTTCACCAGGGGTAGTGAGTGGTGCATGTGCCTAGTCTTTCTGTGGGGTGTCTTGAATTTAAACATCATGGAGGGCTTGGGATTGTGCTGATTTTTCTGTGATTTTCGTTTTTTTGCGCTGTTGTTGTTCCCTTTTCACCAGGGGTAGTGAGTGGTGCATGTGCCTAGTCTTTCTGTGGGGTGTATTGAATTTAAACATCATGGAGGGCCTGGATGGCATGGGATTGTGCTCATTTTTCTGTTTTTTTCGATTTTTTGGGGTGTTCATGGGGACAGGCCATGTGGGTGGGGGCCATTTTGAGTGCTGCTACAGGCAGGCCCTGGCCATGTGCTGGGAGGCAGGGGGCCACTTTGAATGCAGGCAGTGTTCTTAGGTCTGCCACCATTTTGCCTAGCTTTCAACCTTTATGCCCAGGGGTAGTGAGTGGTGCATAGGCCTAGTCTTTCTGTGGGGTGTCTTGAATTTAAACATCATGGAGGGCTTGGGATTGTGCTGATTTTTTTGTGATTTTCTTTTTTTTGGGCTGTTGTTGTGGCCTTTTCACCAGGGGTAGTGAGTGGTGCATGTGCCTAGTCTGTCTGTGGGGTGTCTTGAATTTAAACATCATGGAGGGCTTGGGATTGTGCTGATTTTTCTGTGATTTTTGTTTTTTTGGGCTGTTGTTGTGGCCTTTTCACCAGGGGTAGTGAGTGGTGCATGTGCCTAGTCTTTCTGTGGGGTGTCTTGAATTTAAACATCATGGAGGGCCTGGATGGCATGGGATTGTGCTGATTTTTCTGTGTTTTTTGATTTTTTGGGGTGTTCATGGGGACAGGCCATGTGGGTGGGGGCCATTTTGAGTGCTGCTACAGGCCCTGGCCATGTGCTGGGAGGGAGGGGGCCATTTTGAATGCAGGCAGTGTTCTTAGGTCTGCAACCATTTTGCCTAGCTTTCAACCTTTATGCCCAGGGGTAGTGAGTGGTGCATAGGCCTAGTCTTTCTGTGGGGTGTCTTGAATTTAAACATCATGGAGGGCTTGGGATTGTGCTGATTTTTCTGTGATTTTCGTTTTTTTGGGCTGTTGTTGTGGCCTTTTCACCAGGAGTAGTGAGTGGTGCGTGTGCCTATTCTTTCTGTGGGGTGTCTTGAATTTAAACATCATGGAGGGCCTGGATGGCATGGGATTGTGCTGATTTTTCTGTGTTTTTCGATTCTTTGGGGTGTTCATGGGGACAGGCCATGTGGGTGGGGGCCATTTTGAGTGCTGCTACAGGCCCTGGCCATGTGCTGGGAGGGAGGGGGCCATTTTGAATGCAGGCAGTGTTCTTAGGTCTGCAACCATTTTGCCTAGCTTTCAACCTTTATGCCCAGGGGTAGTGAGTGGTGCATAGGCCTAGTCTTTCTGTGGGGTGTCTTGAATTTAAATATCATGGAGGGCTTGGGATTGTGCTGATTTTTCTGTGATTTTCGTTTTTTTGGGCTGTTGTTGTAGCCTTTTCACCAGGGGTAGTGAGTGGTGCATGTGCCTAGTCTTTCTGTGGGGTGTTTTGAATGTAAACATCATGGAGGGGCTGGATGGCATGGGATTGTGCTGATTTTTCTGTGTTTTTCGATTTTTTGGGGTGTTCATGGGGACAGGTCATGTGGGTGGGGGCCATTTTGAGTGCTGCTACAGGCCCTGGCCATGTCCTGGGAGGGAGGGGGCCATTTTTAATGCAGGCAGTGTTCTAAGGTCTGCAACAATTTTGCCTAGCTTTCAACCTTTATGCCCAGGGGTAGTGAGTGGTGCATAGGCCTAGTCTTTCTGTGGGGTGTCTTGAATTTAAACATCATGGAGGGCTTGGGATTGTGCTGATTTTTCTGTGATTTTCGTTTTTTTGCGCTGTTGTTGTGGCCTTTTCACCAGGGGTAGTGAGTGGTGCATGTGCCTAGTCTTTCTGTGGGGTGTCTTGAATTTAAACATCATGGAGGGCCTGGATGGCATGGAATTGTGCTCATTTTTCTGTTTTTTTCGATTTTTTGGGGTGTTCATGGGGACAGGCCATGTGGGTGGGGGCCATTTTGAGTGCTGCTACAGGCAGGCCCTGGCCATGTGCTGGGAGGCAGGGGGCCACTTTGAATGCAGGCAGTGTTCTTAGGTCTGCAACCATTTTGCCTAGCTTTCAACCTTTATGCCCAGGGGTAGTGAGTGGTGCATAGGCCTAGTCTTTCTGTGGGGTGTCTTGAATTTAAACATCATGGAGGGCTTGGGATTGTGCTGATTTTTTTGTGATTTTCTTTTTTTTGGGCTGTTGTTGTGGCCTTTTCACCAGGGGTAGTGAGTGGTGCATGTGCCTAGTCTGTCTGTGGGGTGTCTTGAATTTAAACATCATGGAGGGCTTGGGATTGTGCTGATTTTTCTGTGATTTTTGTTTTTTTGGGCTGTTGTTGTAGCCTTTTCACCAGGGGTAGTGAGTGGTGCATGTGCCTAGTCTTTCTGTGGGGTGTCTTGAATTTAAACATCATGGAGGGCCTGGATGGCATGGGATTGTGCTGATTTTTCTGTGTTTTTTTATTTTTTGGGGTGTTCATGGGGACAGGCCATGTGGGTGGGGGCCATTTTGAGTGCTGCTACAGGCCCTGGCCATGTGCTGGGAGGGAGGGGGCCATTTTGAATGCAGGCAGTGTTCTTAGGTCTGCAACCATTTTGCCTAGCTTTCAACCTTTATGCCCAGGGGTAGTGAGTGGTGCATAGGCCTAGTCTTTCTGTGGGGTGTCTTGAATTTAAACATCATGGAGGGCTTGGGATTGTGCTGATTTTTCTGTGATTTTCGTTTTTTTGGGCTGTTGTTGTGGCCTTTTCACCAGGGGTAGTGAGTGGTGCGTGTGCCTATTCTTTCTGTGGGGTGTCTTGAATTTAAACATCATGGAGGGCCTGGATGGCATGGGATTGTGCTGATTTTTCTGTGTTTTTCGATTCTTTGGGGTGTTCATGGGGACAGGCCATGTGGGTGGGGGCCATTTTGAGTGCTGCTACAGGCCCTGGCCATGTGCTGGGAGGGAGGGGGCCATTTTGAATGCAGGCAGTGTTCTTAGGTCTGCAACCATTTTGCCTAGCTTTCAACCTTTATGCCCAGGGGTAGTGAGTGGTGCATAGGCCTAGTCTTTCTGTGGGGTGTCTTGAATTTAAATATCATGGAGGGCTTGGGATTGTGCTGATTTTTCTGTCATTTTCGTTTTTTGGGCTGTTGTTGTAGCCTTTTCACCAGGGGTAGTGAGTGGTGCATGTGCCTAGTCTTTCTGTGGGGTGTCTTGAATGTAAACATCATGGAGGGGCTGGATGGCATGGGATTGTGTTGATTTTTCTGTGTTTTTCGATTTTTTGGGGTGTTCATGGGGACAGGTCATGTGGGTGGGGGCCATTTTGAGTGCTGCTACAGGCCCTGGCCATGTCCTGGGAGGGAGGGGGCCATTTTTAATGCAGGCAGTGTTCTTAGGTCTGCAACAATTTTGCCTAGCTTTCAACCTTTATGCCCAGGGGTAGTGAGTGGTGCATAGGCCTAGTCTTTCTGTGGGGTGTCTTGAATTTAAACATCATGGAGGGCTTTGGATTGTGCTGATTTTTCTGTGATTTTCGTTTTTTTGCGCTGTTGTTGTGGCCTTTTCACCAGGGGTAGTGAGTGGTGCATGTGCCTAGTCTTTCTGTGGGGTGTCTTGAATTTAAACATCATGGAGGGCCTGGATGGCATGGGATTGTGCTCATTTTTCTGTTTTTTTCGATTTTTTGGGGTGTTCATGGGGACAGGCCATGTGGGTGGGGGCCATTTTGAGTGCTGCTACAGGCCCTGGCCATGTGCTGGGAGGGAGGGGGCCATTTTGAATGCAGGCAGTGTTCTTAGGTCTGCAACCATTTTGCCTAGCTTTCAACCTTTATGCCCAGGGGTAGTGAGTGGTGCATAGGCCTAGTCTTTCTGTGGGGTGTCTTGAATTTAAACATCATGGAGGGCTTGGGATTGTGCTGATTTTTCTGTGATTTTCGTTGTTTTGGGGTGTTTATGGGGACAGGTCATGTGGGTGGGGGCCATTTTGAGTGCTGCTACAGGCCCTGGCCATGTCCTGGGAGGGAGGGTGCCATTTTTAATGCAGGCAGTGTTCTTAGGTCTGCAACCATTTTGCCTAACTTTCAACCTTTATGCCCAGGGGTAGTGAGTGGTGCATAGGCCTAGTCTTTCTGTGGGGTGTCTTGAATTTAAACATCATGGAGGGCTTGGGATTGTGCTGATTTTTCTGTGATTTTCGTTTTTTGGGCTGTTGTTGTGGCTTTTTCACCAGGGTAGTGAGTGGTGCATGTGCCTAGTCTTTCTGTGGGGTGTCTTGAATTTAAACATCATGGAGGGCCTGGATGGCATGGGATTGTGCTCATTTTTCTGTTTTTTTCGATTTTTTGGGGTGTTCATGGGGACAGGCCATGTGGGTGGGGGCCATTTTGAGTGCTGCTACAGGCAGGCCCTGGCCATGTGCTGGGAGGCAGGGGGCCACTTTGAATGCAGGCAGTGTTCTTAGGTCTGCAACCATTTTGCCTAGCTTTCAACCTTTATGCCCAGGGGTAGTGAGTGGTGCATAGGCCTAGTCTTTCTGTGGGGTGTCTTGAATTTAAACATCATGGAGGGCTTGGGATTGTGCTGATTTTTCTGTGATTTTCTTTTTTTTGCGCTGTTGTTGTGGCCTTTTCACCAGGGGTAGTGAGTGGTGCATGTGCCTAGTCTTTCTGTGGGGTGTCTTGAATTTAAACATCATGGAGGGCCTGGATGGCATGGGATTGTGCTCATTTTTCTGTTTTTTTCGATTTTTTGGGGTGTTCATGGGGACAGGCCATGTGGGTGGGGGCCATTTTGAGTGCTGCTACAGGCAGGCCCTGGCCATGTGCTAAGAGGCAGGGGGCCACTTTGAATGCAGGCAGTGTTCTTAGGTCTGCCACCATTTTGCCTAGCTTTCAACCTTTATGCCCAGGGGTAGTGAGTGGTGCATAGGCCTAGTCTTTCTGTGGGGTGTCTTGAATTTAAACATCATGGAGGGCTTGGGATTGTGCTGATTTTTTTGTGATTTTCTTTTTTTTGGGCTGTTGTTGTGGCCTTTTCACCAGGGGTAGTGAGTGGTGCATGTGCCTAGTCTGTCTGTGGGGTGTCTTGAATTTAAACATCATGGAGGGCTTGGGATTGTGCTGATTTTTCTGTGATTTTTGTTTTTTTGGGCTGTTGTTGTGGCCTTTTCACCAGGGGTAGTGAGTGGTGCATGTGCCTAGTCTTTCTGTGGGGTGTCTTGAATTTAAACATCATGGAGGGCCTGGATGGCATGGGATTGTGCTGATTTTTCTGTGTTTTTTGATTTTTTGGGGTGTTCATGGGGACAGGCCATGTGGGTGGGGGCCATTTTGAGTGCTGCTACAGGCCCTGGCCATGTGCTGGGAGGGAGGGGGGCATTTTGAAGGCAGGCAGTGTTCTTAGGTCTGCAACCATTTTGCCTAGCTTTCAACCTTTATGCCCAGGGGTAGTGAGTGGTGCATAGGCCTAGTCTTTCTGTGGGGTGTCTTGAATTTAAACATCATGGAGGGCTTGGGATTGTGCTGATTTTTCTGTGATTTTTGTTTTTTTGGGCTGTTGTTGTGGCCTTTTCACCAGGGGTAGTGAGTGGTGCATGTGCCTAGTCTTTCTGTGGGGTGTCTTGAATTTAAACATCATGGCGGGCCTGGATGGCATGGGATTGTGCTGATTTTTCTGTGTTTTTTGATTTTTTGGGGTGTTCATGGGGACAGGCCATGTGGGTGGGGGCCATTTTGAGTGCTGCTAGGGGCCCTGGCCATGTGCTGGGAGGGAGGGGGCCATTTTGAATGCAGGCAGTGTTCTTAGGTCTGCAACCATTTTGCCTAGCTTTCAACCTTTATGCCCAGGGGTAGTGAGTGGTGCATAGGCCTAGTCTTTCTGTGGGGTGTCTTGAATTTAAACATCATGGAGGGCTTGGGATTGTGCTGATTTTTCTGTGATTTTCGTTTTTTTGGTCTGTTGTTGTGGCTTTTTCACCAGGGGTAGTGAGTGGTGCATGTGCCTAGTCTTTCTGTGGGGTGTCTTGAATTTAAACATCATGGAGGGCTTGGGATTGTGCTGATTTTTCTGTGATTTTCGTTTTTTTGCGCTGTTGTTGTGGCCTTTTCACCAGGGGTAGTGAGTGGTGCATGTGCCTAGTCTTTCTGTGGGGTGTCTTGAATTTAAACATCATGGAGGGCCTGGATGGCATGGGATTGTGCTCATTTTTCTGTTTTTTTCGATTTTTTGGGGTGTTCATGGGGACAGGCCATGTGGGTGGGGGCCATTTTGAGTGCTGCTACAGGCAGGCCCTGGCCATGTGCTGGGAGGCAGGGGGCCACTTTGAATGCAGGCAGTGTTCTTAGGTCTGCCACCATTTTGCCTAGCTTTCAACCTTTATGCCCAGGGGTAGTGAGTGGTGCATAGGCCTAGTCTTTCTGTGGGGTGTCTTGAATTTAAACATCATGGAGGGCTTGGGATTGTGCTGATTTTTTTGTGATTTTCTTTTTTTTGGGCTGTTGTTGTGGCCTTTTCACCAGGGGTAGTGAGTGGTGCATGTGCCTAGTCTGTCTGTGGGGTGTCTTGAATTTAAACATCATGGAGGGCTTGGGATTGTGCTGATTTTTCTGTGATTTTTGTTTTTTTGGGCTGTTGTTGTGGCCTTTTCACCAGGGGTAGTGAGTGGTGCATGTGCCTAGTCTTTCTGTGGGGTGTCTTGAATTTAAACATCATGGAGGGCCTGGATGGCATGGGATTGTGCTGATTTTTCTGTGTTTTTTGATTTTTTGGGGTGTTCATGGGGACAGGCCATGTGGGTGGGGGCCATTTTGAGTGCTGCTACAGGCCCTGGCCATGTGCTGGGAGGGAGGGGGCCATTTTGAATGCAGGCAGTGTTCTTAGGTCTGCAACCATTTTGCCTAGCTTTCAACCTTTATGCCCAGGGGTAGTGAGTGGTGCATAGGCCTAGTCTTTCTGTGGGGTGTCTTGAATTTAAATATCATGGAGGGCTTGGGATTGTGCTGATTTTTCTGTGATTTTCGTTTTTTTGGGCTGTTGTTGTAGCCTTTTCACCAGGGGTAGTGAGTGGTGCATGTGCCTAGTCTTTCTGTGGGGTGTCTTGAATGTAAACATCATGGAGGGGCTGGATGGCATGGGATTGTGCTGATTTTTCTGTGTTTTTCGATTTTTTGGGGTGTTCATGGGGACAGGTCATGTGGGTGGGGGCCATTTTGAGTGCTGCTACAGGCCCTGGCCATGTCCTGGGAGGGAGGGGGCCATTTTTAATGCAGGCAGTGTTCTTAGGTCTGCAACAATTTTGCCTAGCTTTCAACCTTTATGCCCAGGGGTAGTGAGTGGTGCATAGGCCTAGTCTTTCTGTGGGGTGTCTTGAATTTAAACATCATGGAGGGCTTGGGATTGTGCTGATTTTTCTGTGATTTTCGTTTTTTTGCGCTGTTGTTGTGGCCTTTTCACCAGGGGTAGTGAGTGGTGCATGTGCCTAGTCTTTCTGTGGGGTGTCTTGAATTTAAACATCATGGAGGGCCTGGATGGCATGGGATTGTGCTCATTTTTCTGTTTTTTTCGATTTTTTGGGGTGTTCATGGGGACAGGCCATGTGGGTGGGGGCCATTTTGAGTGCTGCTACAGGCAGGCCCTGGCCATGTGCTGGGAGGCAGGGGGCCACTTTGAATGCAGGCAGTGTTCTTAGGTCTGCAACCATTTTGCCTAGCTTTCAACCTTTATGCCCAGGGGTAGTGAGTGGTGCATAGGCCTAGTCTTTCTGTGGGGTGTCTTGAATTTAAACATCATGGAGGGCATGGGATTGTGCTGATTTTTTTGTGATTTTCTTTTTTTTGGGCTGTTGTTGTGGCCTTTTCACCAGGGGTAGTGAGTGGTGCATGTGCCTAGTCTGTCTGTGGGGTGTCTTGAATTTAAACATCATGGAGGGCTTGGGATTGTGCTGATTTTTCTGTGATTTTTGTTTTTTTGGGCTGTTGTTGTGGCCTTTTCACCAGGGGTAGTGAGTGGTGCATGTGCCTAGTCTTTCTGTGGGGTGTCTTGAATTTAAACATCATGGAGGGCCTGGATGGCATGGGATTGTGCTGATTTTTCTGTGTTTTTTTATTTTTTGGGGTGTTCATGGGGACAGGCCATGTGGGTGGGGGCCATTTTGAGTGCTGCTACAGGCCCTGGCCATGTGCTGGGAGGGAGGGGGCCATTTTGAATGCAGGCAGTGTTCTTAGGTCTGCAACCATTTTGCCTAGCTTTCAACCTTTATGCCCAGGGGTAGTGAGTGGTGCATAGGCCTAGTCTTTCTGTGGGGTGTCTTGAATTTAAACATCATGGAGGGCTTGGGATTGTGCTGATTTTTCTGTGATTTTCGTTTTTTTGGGCTGTTGTTGTGGCCTTTTCACCAGGGGTAGTGAGTGGTGAGTGTGCCTATTCTTTCTGTGGGGTGTCTTGAATTTAAACATCATGGAGGGCCTGGATGGCATGGGATTGTGCTGATTTTTCTGTGTTTTTCGATTCTTTGGGGTGTTCATGGGGACAGGCCATGTGGGTGGGGGCCATTTTGAGTGCTGCTACAGGCCCTGGCCATGTGCTGGGAGGGAGGGGGCCATTTTGAATGCAGGCAGTGTTCTTAGGTCTGCAACCATTTTGCCTAGCTTTCAACCTTTATGCCCAGGGGTAGTGAGTGGTGCATAGGCCTAGTCTTTCTGTGGGGTGTCTTGAATTTAAATATCATGGAGGGCTTGGGATTGTGCTGATTTTTCTGTGATTTTCGTTTTTTTGGGCTGTTGTTGTAGCCTTTTCACCAGGGGTAGTGAGTGGTGCATGTGCCTAGTCTTTCTGTGGGGTGTCTTGAATGTAAACATCATGGAGGGGCTGGATGGCATGGGATTGTGCTGATTTTTCTGTGTTTTTCGATTTTTTGGGGTGTTCATGGGGACAGGTCATGTGGGTGGGGGCCATTTTGAGTGCTGCTACAGGCCCTGGCCATGTCCTGGGAGGGAGGGGGCCATTTTTAATGCAGGCAGTGTTCTTAGGTCTGCAACAATGTTGCCTAGCTTTCAACCTTTATGCCCAGGGGTAGTGAGTGGTGCATAGGCCTAGTCTTTCTGTGGGGTGTCTTGAATTTAAACATCATGGAGGGCTTTGGATTGTGCTGATTTTTCTGTGATTTTCGTTTTTTTGCGCTGTTGTTGTGGCCTTTTCACCAGGGGTAGTGAGTGGTGCATGTGCCTAGTCTTTCTGTGGGGTGTCTTGAATTTAAACATCATGGAGGGCCTGGATGGCATGGGATTGTGCTCATTTTTCTGTTTTTTTCGATTTTTTGGGGTGTTCATGGGGACAGGCCATGTGGGTGGGGGCCATTTTGAGTGCTGCTACAGGCCCTGGCCATGTGCTGGGAGGGAGGGGGCCATTTTGAATGCAGGCAGTGTTCTTAGGTCTGCAACCATTTTGCCTAGCTTTCAACCTTTATGCCCAGGGGTAGTGAGTGGTGCATAGGCCTAGTCTTTCTGTGGGGTGTCTTGAATTTAAACATCATGGAGGGCTTGGGATTGTGCTGATTTTTCTGTGATTTTCGTTTTTTTGGGGTGTTTATGGGGACAGGTCATGTGGGTGGGGGCCATTTTGAGTGCTGCTACAGGCCCTGGCCATGTCCTGGGAGGGAGGGTGCCATTTTTAATGCAGGCAGTGTTCTTAGGTCTGCAACCATTTTGCCTAACTTTCAACCTTTATGCCCAGGGGTAGTGAGTGGTGCATAGGCCTAGTCTTTCTGTGGGGTGTCTTGAATTTAAACATCATGGAGGGCTTGGGATTGTGCTGATTTTTCTGTGATTTTCGTTTTTTGGGCTGTTGTTGTGGCTTTTTCACCAGGGTAGTGAGTGGTGCATGTGCCTAGTCTTTCTGTGGGGTGTCTTGAATTTAAACATCATGGAGGGCCTGGATGGCATGGGATTGTGCTCATTTTTCGGTTTTTTTCGATTTTTTGGGGTGTTCATGGGGACAGGCCATGTGGGTGGGGGCCATTTTGAGTGCTGCTACAGGCAGGCCCTGGCCATGTGCTGGGAGGCAGGGGGCCACTTTGAATGCAGGCAGTGTTCTTAGGTCTGCAACCATTTTGCCTAGCTTTCAACCTTTATGCCCAGGGGTAGTGAGTGGTGCATAGGCCTAGTCTTTCTGTGGGGTGTCTTGAATTTAAACATCATGGAGGGCTTGGGATTGTGCTGATTTTTCTGTGATTTTCTTTTTTTTGGGCTGTTGTTGTGGCCTTTTCACCAGGGGTAGTGAGTGGTGCATGTGCCTAGTCTTTCTGTGGGGTGTCTTGAATTTAAACATCATGGAGGGCTTGGGATTGTGCTGATTTTTCTGTGATTTTTGTTTTTTTGGGCTGTTGTTGTGGCCTTTTCACCAGGGGTAGTGAGTGGTGCATGTGCCTAGTCTTTCTGTGGGGTGTCTTGAATTTAAACATCATGGAGGGCCTGGATGGCATGGGATTGTTCTGATTTGTCTGTGTTTTTTGATTTTTTGGGGTGTTCATGGGGACAGGCCATGTGGGTGGGGGCCATTTTGAGTGCTGCTACAGGCCCTGGCCATGTGCTGGGAGGGAGGGGGCCATTTTGAATGCAGGCAGTGTTCTTAGGTCTGCAACCATTTTGCCTAGCTTTCAACCTTTATGCCCAGGGGTAGTGAGTGGTGCATAGGCCTAGTCTTTCTGTGGGGTGTCTTGAATTTAAACATCATGGAGGGCTTGGGATTGTGCTGATTTTTTTGTGATTTTCGTTTTTTTGGGCTGTTGTTGTGGCCTTTTCACCAGGGGTAGTGAGTGGTGCGTGTGCCTAGTCTTTCTGTGGGGTGTCTTGAATTTAAACATCATGGAGGGCCTGGATGGCATGGGATTGTGCTGATTTTTCTGTGTTTTTCGATTCTTTGGGGTGTTCATGGGGACAGGCCATGTGGGTGGGGGCCATTTTGAGTGCTGCTACAGGCCCTGGCCATGTGCTGGGAGGGAGGGGGCCATTTTGAATGCAGGCAGTGTTCTTAGGTCTGCAACCATTTTGCCTAGCTTTCAACCTTTATGCCCAGGGGTAGTGAGTGGTGCATAGGCCTAGTCTTTCTGTGGGGTGTCTTTAATTTAAACATCATGGAGGGCTTGGGATTGTGCTGATTTTTCTGTGATTTTTGTTTGTTTGGGCTGTTGTTGTAGCCTTTTCACCAGGGGTAGTGAGTGGTGCATGTGCCTAGTCTTTCTGTGGGGTGTCTTGAATTTAAACATCATGGAGGGCTTGGGATTGTGCTGATTTTTCTGTGATTTTCGTTTTTTTGCGCTGTTGTTGTGGCCTTTTCACCAGGGGTAGTGAGTGGTGCATGTGCCTAGTCTTTCTGTGGGGTGTCTTGAATTTAAACATCATGGAGGGCCTGGATGGCATGGGATTGTGCTGATTTTTCTGTGTTTTTTGATTTTTTGGGGTGTTCATGGGGACAGGCCATGTGGGTGGGGGCCATTTTGAGTGCTGCTACCGGCCCTGGCCATGTGCTGGGAGGGAGGGGGCCATTTTGAATGCAGGCAGTGTTCTTAGGTCTGCAACCATTTTGCCTAGCTTTCAACCTTTATGCCCAGGGGTAGTGAGTGGTGCATAGGCCTAGTCTTTCTGTGGGGTGTCTTGAATTTAAACATCATGGAGGGCTTGGGATTGTGCTGATTTTTCTGTGATTTTTGTTTTTTTGGGCTGTTGTTGTGGCCTTTTCACCAGGGGTAGTGAGTGGTGCGTGTGCCTAGTCTTTCTGTGGGGTGTCTTGAATTTAAACATCATGGAGGGCCTGGATGGCATGGGATTGTGCTGATTTTTCTGTGTTTTTCGATTCTTTGGGGTGTTCATGGGGACAGGCCATGTGGGAGGGGGCCATTTTGAGTGCTGCTACAGGCCCTGGCCATGTGCTGGGAGGGAGGGGGCCATTTTGAATGCAGGCAGTGTTCTTAGGTCTGCAACCATTTTGCCTAGCTTTCAACCTTTATGCCCAGGGGCAGTGAGTGGTGCATAGGCCTAGTCTTTCTGTGGGGTGTCTTGAATTTAAATATCATGGAGGGCTTGGGATTGTGCTGATTTTTCTGTGATTTTTGTTTTTTTGGGCTGTTGTTGTAGCCTTTTCACCAGGGGTAGTGAGTGGTGCATGTGCCTAGTCTTTCTGTGGGGTGTCTTGAATGTAAACATCATGGAGGGGCTGGATGGCATGGGATTGTGCTGATTTTTCTGTGTTTTTCGATTTTTTGGGGTGTTCATGGGGACAGGTCATGTGGGTGGGGGGCATTTTGAGTGCTGCTACAGGCCCTGGCCATGTCCTGGGAGGGAGGGGGCCATTTGTAATGCAGGCAGTGTTCTTAGGTCTGCAACCATTTTGCCTAGCTTTCAACCTTTATGCCCAGGGGTAGTGAGTGGTGCATAGGCCTAGTCTTTCTGTGGGGTGTCTTGAATTTAAACATCATGGAGGGCTTGGGATTGTGCTGATTTTTCTGTGATTTTCGTTTTTTTGCGCTGTTGTTGTGGCCTTTTCACCAGGGGTAGTGAGTGGTGCATGTGCCTAGTCTTTCTGTGGGGTGTCTTGAATTTAAACATCATGGAGGGCCTGGATGGCATGGGATTGTGCTCATTTTTCTGTTTTTTTCGATTTTCTGGGGTGTTCATGGGGACAGGCCATGTGGGTGGGGGCCATTTTGAGTGCTGCTACAGGCCCTGGCCATGTGCTGGGAGGGAGGGGGCCATTTTGAATGCAGGCAGTGTTCTTAGGTCTGCAACCATTTTGCCTAGCTTTCAACCTTTATGCCCAGGGGTAGTGAGTGGTGCATAGGCCTAGTCTTTCTGTGGGGTGTCTTGAATTTAAACATCATGGAGGGCTTGGGATTGTGCTGATTTTTCTGTGATTTTCGTTTTTTGGGGGTGTTTATGGGGACAGGTCATGTGGGTGGGGGCCATTTTGAGTGCTGCTACAGGCCCTGGCCATGTCCTGGGAGGGAGGGGGCCATTTTTAATGCAGGCAGTGTTCTTAGGTCTGCAACCATTTTGCCTAGCTTTCAACCTTTATGCCCAGAGGTAGTGAGTGGTGCATAGGCCTAGTCTTTCTGTGGGGTGTCTTGAATTTAAACATCATGGAGGGCTTGGGATTGTGCTGATTTTTCTGTGATTTTCGTTTTTTTGGGCTGTTGTTGTGGCTTTTTCCCCAGGGGTAGTGAGTGGTGCATGTGCCTAGTCTTTCTGTGGGGTGTCTTGAATTTAAACATCATGGAGGGCTTGGGATTGTGCTGATTTTTCTGTGATTTTCGTTTTTTTGCGCTGTTGTTGTGGCCTTTTCACCAGGGGTAGTGAGTGGTGCATGTGCCTAGTCTTTCTGTGGGGTGTCTTGAATTTAAACATCATGGAGGGCTTGGGATTGTGCTGATTTTTCTGTGATTTTCGTTTTTTTGCGCTGTTGTTGTGGCCTTTTCACCAGGGGTAGTGAGTGGTGCATGTGCCTAGTCTTTCTGTGGGGTGTCTTGAATTTAAACATCATGGAGGGCCTGGATGGCATGGGATTGTGCTCATTTTTCTGTTTTTTTCGATTTTTTGGGGTGTTCATGGGGACAGGCCATGTGGGTGGGGGCCATTTTGAGTGCTGCTACAGGCAGGCCCTGGCCATGTGCTGGGAGGCAGGGGGCCACTTTGAATGCAGGCAGTGTTCTTAGGTCTGCAACCATTTTGCCTAGCTTTCAACCTTTATGCCCAGGGGTAGTGAGTGGTGCATAGGCCTAGTCTTTCTGTGGGGTGTCTTGAATTTAAACATCATGGAGGGCTTGGGATTGTGCTGATTTTTCTGTGATTTTCTTTTTTTTGGGCTGTTGTTGTGGCCTTTTCACCAGGGGTAGTGAGTGGTGCATGTGCCTAGTCTTTCTGTGGGGTGTCTTGAATTTAAACATCATGGAGGGCTTGGGATTGTGCTGATTTTTCTGTGATTTTTGTTTTTTTGGGCTGTTGTTGTGGCCTTTTCACCAGGGGTAGTGAGTGGTGCATGTGCCTAGTCTTTCTGTGGGGTGTCTTGAATTTAAACATCATGGAGGGCCTGGATGGCATGGGATTGTGCTGATTTTTCTGTGTTTTTTGATTTTATGGGGTGTTCATGGGGACAGGCCATGTGGGTGGGGGCCATTTTGAGTGCTGCTACAGGCCATGGCCATGTGCTGGGAGGGAGGGGGCCATTTTGAATGCAGGCAGTGTTCTTAGGTCTGCAACCATTTTGCCTAGCTTTCAACCTTTATGCCCAGGGGTAGTGAGTGGTGCATAGGCCTAGTCTTTCTGTGGGGTGTCTTGAATTTAAACATCATGGAGGGCTTGGGATTGTGCTGATTTTTCTGTGATTTTCGTTTTTTGGGGGTGTTTATGGGGACAGGTCATGTGGGTGGGGGCCATTTTGAGTGCTGCTACAGGCCCTGGCCATGTCCTGGGAGGGAGGGGGCGATTTTTAATGCAGGCAGTGTTCTTAGGTCTGCAACCATTTTGCCTAGCTTTCAACCTTTATGCCCAGGGGTAGTGAGTGGTGCATAGGCCTAGTCTTTCTGTGGGGTGTCTTGAATTTAAACATCATGGAGGGCTTGGGATTGTGCTGATTTTTCTGTGATTTTCGTTTTTTTGGGCTGTTGTTGTGGCTTTTTCACCAGGGGTAGTGAGTGGTGCATGTGCCTAGTCTTTCTGTGGGGTGTCTTGAATTTAAACATCATGGAGGGCTTGGGATTGTGCTGATTTTTCTGTGATTTTTGTTTTTTTGGGCTGTTGTTGTGGCCTTTTCACCAGGGGTAGTGAGTGGTGCATGTGCCTAGTCTTTCTGTGGGGTGTCTTGAATTTAAACATCATGGAGGGCTTGGGATTGTGCTGATTTTTCTGTGATTTTCGTTTTTTTGGGCTGTTGTTGTGGCCTTTTCACCAGGGGTAGTGAGTGGTGCGTGTGCCTAGTCTTTCTGTGGGGTGTCTTGAATTTAAACATCATGGAGGGCTTGGGATTGTGCTGATTTTTCTGTGATTTTTGTTTGTTTGGGCTGTTGTTGTAGCCTTTTCACCAGGGGTAGTGAGTGGTGCATGTGCCTAGTCTTTCTGTGGGGTGTCTTGAATTTAAACATCATGGAGGGCTTGGGATTGTGCTGATTTTTCTGTGATTTTCGTTTTTTTGCGCTGTTGTTGTGGCCTTTTCACCAGGGGTAGTGAGTGGTGCATGTGCCTAGTCTTTCTGTGGGGTGTCTTGAATTTAAACATCATGGAGGGCCTGGATGGCATGGGATTGTGCTGATTTTTCTGTGTTTTTTGATTTTTTGGGGTGTTCATGGGGACAGGCCATGTGGGTGGGGGCCATTTTGAGTGCTGCTACCGGCCCTGGCCATGTGCTGGGAGGGAGGGGGCCATTTTGAATGCAGGCAGTGTTCTTAGGTCTGCAACCATTTTGCCTAGCTTTCAACCTTTATGCCCAGGGGTAGTGCGTGGTGCATAGGCCTAGTCTTTCTGTGGGGTGTCTTGAATTTAAACATCATGGAGGGCTTGGGATTGTGCTGATTTTTCTGTGATTTTTGTTTTTTTGGGCTGTTGTTGTGGCCTTTTCACCAGGGGTAGTGAGTGGTGCGTGTGCCTAGTCTTTCTGTGGGGTGTCTTGAATTTAAACATCATGGAGGGCCTGGATGGCATGGGATTGTGCTGATTTTTCTGTGTTTTTCGATTCTTTGGGGTGTTCATGGGGACAAGCCATGTGGGAGGGGGCCATTTTGAGTGCTGCTACAGGCCCTGGCCATGTGCTGGGAGGGAGGGGGCCATTTTGAATGCAGGCAGTGTTCTTAGGTCTGCAACCATTTTGCCTAGCTTTCAACCTTTATGCCCAGGGGTAGTGAGTGGTGCATAGGCCTAGTCTTTCTGTGGGGTGTCTTGAATTTAAATATCATGGAGGGCTTGGGATTGTGCTGATTTTTCTGTGATTTTTGTTTTTTTGGGCTGTTGTTGTAGCCTTTTCACCAGGGGTAGTGAGTGGTGCATGTGCCTAGTCTTTCTGTGGGGTGTCTTGAATGTAAACATCATGGAGGGGCTGGATGGCATGGGATTGTGCTGATTTTTCTGTGTTTTTCGATTTTTTGGGGTGTTCATGGGGACAGGTCATGTGGGTGGGGGGCATTTTGAGTGCTGCTACAGGCCCTGGCCATGTCCTGGGAGGGAGGGGGCCATTTGTAATGCAGGCAGTGTTCTTAGGTCTGCAACCATTTTGCCTAGCTTTCAACCTTTATGCCCAGGGGTAGTGAGTGGTGCATAGGCCTAGTCTTTCTGTGGGGTGTCTTGAATTTAAACATCATGGAGGGCCTGGATGGCATGGGATTGTGCTCATTTTTCTGTTTTTTTCGATTTTCTGGGGTGTTCATGGGGACAGGCCATGTGGGTGGGGGCCATTTTGAGTGCTGCTACAGGCCCTGGCCATGTGCTGGGAGGGAGGGGGCCATTTTGAATGCAGGCAGTGTTCTTAGGTCTGCAACCATTTTGCCTAGCTTTCAACCTTTATGCCCAGGGGTAGTGAGTGGTGCATAGGCCTAGTCTTTCTGTGGGGTGTCTTGAATTTAAACATCATGGAGGGCTTGGGATTGTGCTGATTTTTCTGTGATTTTCGTTTTTTGGGGGTGTTTATGGGGACAGGTCATGTGGGTGGGGGCCATTTTGAGTGCTGCTACAGGCCCTGGCCATGTCCTGGGAGGGAGGGGGCCATTTTTAATGCAGGCAGTGTTCTTAGGTCTGCAACCATTTTGCCTAGCTTTCAACCTTTATGCCCAGGGGTAGTGAGTGGTGCATAGGCCTAGTCTTTCTGTGGGGTGTCTTGAATTTAAACATCATGGAGGGCTTGGGATTGTGCTGATTTTTCTGTGATTTTCGTTTTTTTGGGCTGTTGTTGTGGCTTTTTCACCAGGGGTAGTGAGTGGTGCATGTGCCTAGTCTTTCTGTGGGGTGTCTTGAATTTAAACATCATGGAGGGCTTGGGATTGTGCTGATTTTTCTGTGATTTTCGTTTTTTTGCGCTGTTGTTGTGGCCTTTTCACCAGGGGTAGTGAGTGGTGCATGTGCCTAGTCTTTCTGTGGGGTGTCTTGAATTTAAACATCATGGAGGGCCTGGATGGCATGGGATTGTGCTCATTTTTCTGTTTTTTTCGATTTTTTGGGGTGTTCATGGGGACAGGCCATGTGGGTGGGGGCCATTTTGAGTGCTGCTACAGGCAGGCCCTGGCCATGTGCTGGGAGGCAGGGGGCCACTTTGAATGCAGGGAGTGTTCTTAGGTCTGCAACCATTTTGCCTAGCTTTCAACCTTTATGCCCAGGGGTAGTGAGTGGTGCATAGGCCTAGTCTTTCTGTGGGGTGTCTTGAATTTAAACATCATGGAGGGCTTGGGATTGTGCTGATTTTTCTGTGATTTTCTTTTTTTTGGGCTGTTGTTGTGGCCTTTTCACCAGGGGTAGTGAGTGGTGCATGTGCCTAGTCTTTCTGTGGGGTGTCTTGAATTTAAACATCATGGAGGGCTTGGGATTGTGCTGATTTTTCTGTGATTTTTGTTTTTTTGGGCTGTTGTTGTGGCCTTTTCACCAGGGGTAGTGAGTGGTGCATGTGCCTTGTCTTTCTGTGGGGTGTCTTGAATTTAAACATCATGGAGGGCCTGGATGGCATGGGATTGTGCTGATTTTTCTGTGTTTTTTGATTTTTTGGGGTGTTCATGGGGACAGGCCATGTGGGTGGGGGCCATTTTGAGTGCTGCTACAGGCCCTGGCCATGTGCTGGGAGGGAGGGGGCCATTTTGAATGCAGGCAGTGTTCTTAGGTCTGCACCCATTTTGCCTAGCTTTCAACCATTATGCCCAGGGGTAGTGAGTGGTGCATAGGCCTAGTCTTTCTGTGGGGTGTCTTGAATTTAAACATCATGGAGGGCTTGGGATTGTGCTGATTTTTCTGTGATTTTCGTTTTTTTGGGCTGTTGTTGTGGCCTTTTCACCAGGGGTAGTGAGTGGTGCGTGTGCCTAGTCTTTCTGTGGGGTGTCTTGAATTTAAACATCATGGAGGGCCTGGATGGCATGGGATTGTGCTGATTTTTCTGTGTTTTTCGATTCTTTGGGGTGTTCATGGGGACAGGCCATGTGGGTGGGGGCCATTTTGAGTGCTGCTACAGGCCCTGGCCATGTGCTGGGAGGGAGGGGGCCATTTTGAATGCAGGCAGTGTTCTTAGGTCTGCAACCATTTTGCCTAGCTTTCAACCTTTATGCCCAGGGGTAGTGAGTGGTGCATAGGCCTAGTCTTTCTGTGGGGTGTCTTGAATTTAAATATCATGGAGGGCTTGGGATTGTGCTGATTTTTCTGTGATTTTCGTTTTTTTGGGCTGTTGTTGTAGCCTTTTCACCAGGGGTAGTGAGTGGTGCATGTGCCTAGTCTTTCTGTGGGGTGTCTTGAATGTAAACATCATGGAGGGGCTGGATGGCATGGGATTGTGCTGATTTTTCTGTGTTTTTCGATTTTTTGGGGTGTTCATGGGGACAGGTCATGTGGGTGGGGGCCATTTTGAGTGCTGCTACAGGCCCTGGCCATGTCCTGGGAGGGAGGGGGCCATTTTTAATGCAGGCAGTGTTCTTAGGTCTGCAACCATTTTGCCTAGCTTTCAACCTTTATGCCCAGAGGTAGTGAGTGGTGCATAGGCCTAGTCTTTCTGTGGGGTGTCTTGAATTTAAACATCATGGAGGGCTTGGGATTGTGCTGATTTTTCTGTGATTTTCGTTTTTTTGGGCTGTTGTTGTGGCTTTTTCCCCAGGGGTAGTGAGTGGTGCATGTGCCTAGTCTTTCTGTGGGGTGTCTTGAATTTAAACATCATGGAGGGCTTGGGATTGTGCTGATTTTTCTGTGATTTTCGTTTTTTTGCGCTGTTGTTGTGGCCTTTTCACCAGGGGTAGTGAGTGGTGCATGTGCCTAGTCTTTCTGTGGGGTGTCTTGAATTTAAACATCATGGAGGGCTTGGGATTGTGCTGATTTTTCTGTGATTTTCGTTTTTTTGCGCTGTTGTTGTGGCCTTTTCACCAGGGGTAGTGAGTGGTGCATGTGCCTAGTCTTTCTGTGGGGTGTCTTGAATTTAAACATCATGGAGGGCCTGGATGGCATGGGATTGTGCTCATTTTTCTGTTTTTTTCGATTTTTTGGGGTGTTCATGGGGACAGGCCATGTGGGTGGGGGCCATTTTGAGTGCTGCTACAGGCAGGCCCTGGCCATGTGCTGGGAGGCAGGGGGCCACTTTGAATGCAGGCAGTGTTCTTAGGTCTGCAACCATTTTGCCTAGCTTTCAACCTTTATGCCCAGGGGTAGTGAGTGGTGCATAGGCCTAGTCTTTCTGTGGGGTGTCTTGAATTTAAACATCATGGAGGGCTTGGGATTGTGCTGATTTTTCTGTGATTTTCTTTTTTTTGGGCTGTTGTTGTGGCCTTTTCACCAGGGGTAGTGAGTGGTGCATGTGCCTAGTCTTTCTGTGGGGTGTCTTGAATTTAAACATCATGGAGGGCTTGGGATTGTGCTGATTTTTCTGTGATTTTTGTTTTTTTGGGCTGTTGTTGTGGCCTTTTCACCAGGGGTAGTGAGTGGTGCATGTGCCTAGTCTTTCTGTGGGGTGTCTTGAATTTAAACATCATGGAGGGCCTGGATGGCATGGGATTGTGCTGATTTTTCTGTGTTTTTTGATTTTATGGGGTGTTCATGGGGACAGGCCATGTGGGTGGGGGCCATTTTGAGTGCTGCTACAGGCCATGGCCATGTGCTGGGAGGGAGGGGGCCATTTTGAATGCAGGCAGTGTTCTTAGGTCTGCAACCATTTTGCCTAGCTTTCAACCTTTATGCCCAGGGGTAGTGAGTGGTGCATAGGCCTAGTCTTTCTGTGGGGTGTCTTGAATTTAAACATCATGGAGGGCTTGGGATTGTGCTGATTTTTCTGTGATTTTCGTTTTTTGGGGGTGTTTATGGGGACAGGTCATGTGGGTGGGGGCCATTTTGAGTGCTGCTACAGGCCCTGGCCATGTCCTGGGAGGGAGGGGGCGATTTTTAATGCAGGCAGTGTTCTTAGGTCTGCAACCATTTTGCCTAGCTTTCAACCTTTATGCCCAGGGGTAGTGAGTGGTGCATAGGCCTAGTCTTTCTGTGGGGTGTCTTGAATTTAAACATCATGGAGGGCTTGGGATTGTGCTGATTTTTCTGTGATTTTCGTTTTTTTGGGCTGTTGTTGTGGCTTTTTCACCAGGGGTAGTGAGTGGTGCATGTGCCTAGTCTTTCTGTGGGGTGTCTTGAATTTAAACATCATGGAGGGCTTGGGATTGTGCTGATTTTTCTGTGATTTTCGTTTTTTTGCGCTGTTGTTGTGGCCTTTTCACCAGGGGTAGTGAGTGGTGCATGTGCCTAGTCTTTCTGTGGGGTGTCTTGAATTTAAACATCATGGAGGGCTTGGGATTGTGCTGATTTTTCTGTGATTTTTGTTTTTTTGGGCTGTTGTTGTGGCCTTTTCACCAGGGGTAGTGAGTGGTGCATGTGCCTAGTCTTTCTGTGGGGTGTCTTGAATTTAAACATCATGGAGGGCTTGGGATTGTGCTGATTTTTCTGTGATTTTCGTTTTTTTGGGCTGTTGTTGTGGCCTTTTCACCAGGGGTAGTGAGTGGTGCGTGTGCCTAGTCTTTCTGTGGGGTGTCTTGAATTTAAACATCATGGAGGGCTTGGGATTGTGCTGATTTTTCTGTGATTTTTGTTTGTTTGGGCTGTTGTTGTAGCCTTTTCACCAGGGGTAGTGAGTGGTGCATGTGCCTAGTCTTTCTGTGGGGTGTCTTGAATTTAAACATCATGGAGGGCTTGGGATTGTGCTGATTTTTCTGTGATTTTCGTTTTTTTGCGCTGTTGTTGTGGCCTTTTCACCAGGGGTAGTGAGTGGTGCATGTGCCTAGTCTTTCTGTGGGGTGTCTTGAATTTAAACATCATGGAGGGCCTGGATGGCATGGGATTGTGCTGATTTTTCTGTGTTTTTTGATTTTTTGGGGTGTTCATGGGGACAGGCCATGTGGGTGGGGGCCATTTTGAGTGCTGCTACCGGCCCTGGCCATGTGCTGGGAGGGAGGGGGCCATTTTGAATGCAGGCAGTGTTCTTAGGTCTGCAACCATTTTGCCTAGCTTTCAACCTTTATGCCCAGGGGTAGTGCGTGGTGCATAGGCCTAGTCTTTCTGTGGGGTGTCTTGAATTTAAACATCATGGAGGGCTTGGGATTGTGCTGATTTTTCTGTGATTTTTGTTTTTTTGGGCTGTTGTTGTGGCCTTTTCACCAGGGGTAGTGAGTGGTGCGTGTGCCTAGTCTTTCTGTGGGGTGTCTTGAATTTAAACATCATGGAGGGCCTGGATGGCATGGGATTGTGCTGATTTTTCTGTGTTTTTCGATTCTTTGGGGTGTTCATGGGGACAAGCCATGTGGGAGGGGGCCATTTTGAGTGCTGCTACAGGCCCTGGCCATGTGCTGGGAGGGAGGGGGCCATTTTGAATGCAGGCAGTGTTCTTAGGTCTGCAACCATTTTGCCTAGCTTTCAACCTTTATGCCCAGGGGTAGTGAGTGGTGCATAGGCCTAGTCTTTCTGTGGGGTGTCTTGAATTTAAATATCATGGAGGGCTTGGGATTGTGCTGATTTTTCTGTGATTTTTGTTTTTTTGGGCTGTTGTTGTAGCCTTTTCACCAGGGGTAGTGAGTGGTGCATGTGCCTAGTCTTTCTGTGGGGTGTCTTGAATGTAAACATCATGGAGGGGCTGGATGGCATGGGATTGTGCTGATTTTTCTGTGTTTTTCGATTTTTTGGGGTGTTCATGGGGACAGGTCATGTGGGTGGGGGGCATTTTGAGTGCTGCTACAGGCCCTGGCCATGTCCTGGGAGGGAGGGGGCCATTTGTAATGCAGGCAGTGTTCTTAGGTCTGCAACCATTTTGCCTAGCTTTCAACCTTTATGCCCAGGGGTAGTGAGTGGTGCATAGGCCTAGTCTTTCTGTGGGGTGTCTTGAATTTAAACATCATGGAGGGCCTGGATGGCATGGGATTGTGCTCATTTTTCTGTTTTTTTCGATTTTCTGGGGTGTTCATGGGGACAGGCCATGTGGGTGGGGGCCATTTTGAGTGCTGCTACAGGCCCTGGCCATGTGCTGGGAGGGAGGGGGCCATTTTGAATGCAGGCAGTGTTCTTAGGTCTGCAACCATTTTGCCTAGCTTTCAACCTTTATGCCCAGGGGTAGTGAGTGGTGCATAGGCCTAGTCTTTCTGTGGGGTGTCTTGAATTTAAACATCATGGAGGGCTTGGGATTGTGCTGATTTTTCTGTGATTTTCGTTTTTTGGGGGTGTTTATGGGGACAGGTCATGTGGGTGGGGGCCATTTTGAGTGCTGCTACAGGCCCTGGCCATGTCCTGGGAGGGAGGGGGCCATTTTTAATGCAGGCAGTGTTCTTAGGTCTGCAACCATTTTGCCTAGCTTTCAACCTTTATGCCCAGGGGTAGTGAGTGGTGCATAGGCCTAGTCTTTCTGTGGGGTGTCTTGAATTTAAACATCATGGAGGGCTTGGGATTGTGCTGATTTTTCTGTGATTTTCGTTTTTTTGGGCTGTTGTTGTGGCTTTTTCACCAGGGGTAGTGAGTGGTGCATGTGCCTAGTCTTTCTGTGGGGTGTCTTGAATTTAAACATCATGGAGGGCTTGGGATTGTGCTGATTTTTCTGTGATTTTCGTTTTTTTGCGCTGTTGTTGTGGCCTTTTCACCAGGGGTAGTGAGTGGTGCATGTGCCTAGTCTTTCTGTGGGGTGTCTTGAATTTAAACATCATGGAGGGCCTGGATGGCATGGGATTGTGCTCATTTTTCTGTTTTTTTCGATTTTTTGGGGTGTTCATGGGGACAGGCCATGTGGGTGGGGGCCATTTTGAGTGCTGCTACAGGCAGGCCCTGGCCATGTGCTGGGAGGCAGGGGGCCACTTTGAATGCAGGGAGTGTTCTTAGGTCTGCAACCATTTTGCCTAGCTTTCAACCTTTATGCCCAGGGGTAGTGAGTGGTGCATAGGCCTAGTCTTTCTGTGGGGTGTCTTGAATTTAAACATCATGGAGGGCTTGGGATTGTGCTGATTTTTCTGTGATTTTCTTTTTTTTGGGCTGTTGTTGTGGCCTTTTCACCAGGGGTAGTGAGTGGTGCATGTGCCTAGTCTTTCTGTGGGGTGTCTTGAATTTAAACATCATGGAGGGCTTGGGATTGTGCTGATTTTTCTGTGATTTTTGTTTTTTTGGGCTGTTGTTGTGGCCTTTTCACCAGGGGTAGTGAGTGGTGCATGTGCCTTGTCTTTCTGTGGGGTGTCTTGAATTTAAACATCATGGAGGGCCTGGATGGCATGGGATTGTGCTGATTTTTCTGTGTTTTTTGATTTTTTGGGGTGTTCATGGGGACAGGCCATGTGGGTGGGGGCCATTTTGAGTGCTGCTACAGGCCCTGGCCATGTGCTGGGAGGGAGGGGGCCATTTTGAATGCAGGCAGTGTTCTTAGGTCTGCACCCATTTTGCCTAGCTTTCAACCATTATGCCCAGGGGTAGTGAGTGGTGCATAGGCCTAGTCTTTCTGTGGGGTGTCTTGAATTTAAACATCATGGAGGGCTTGGGATTGTGCTGATTTTTCTGTGATTTTCGTTTTTTTGGGCTGTTGTTGTGGCCTTTTCACCAGGGGTAGTGAGTGGTGCGTGTGCCTAGTCTTTTTGTGGGGTGTCTTGAATTTAAACATCATGGAGGGCCTGGATGGCATGGGATTGTGCTGATTTTTCTGTGTTTTTCGATTCTTTGGGGTGTTCATGGGGACAGGCCATGTGGGTGGGGGCCATTTTGAGTGCTGCTACAGGCCCTGGCCATGTGCTGGGAGGGAGGGGGCCATTTTGAATGCAGGCAGTGTTCTTAGGTCTGCAACCATTTTGCCTAGCTTTCAACCTTTATGCCCAGGGGTAGTGAGTGGTGCATAGGCCTAGTCTTTCTGTGGGGTGTCTTGAATTTAAATATCATGGAGGGCTTGGGATTGTGCTGATTTTTCTGTGATTTTCGTTTTTTTGGGCTGTTGTTGTAGCCTTTTCACCAGGGGTAGTGAGTGGTGCATGTGCCTAGTCTTTCTGTGGGGTGTCTTGAATGTAAACATCATGGAGGGGCTGGATGGCATGGGATTGTGCTGATTTTTCTGTGTTTTTCGATTTTTTGGGGTGTTCATGGGGACAGGTCGTGTGGGTGGGGGCCATTTTGAGTGCTGCTACAGGCCCTAGCCATGTCCTGGGAGGGAGGGGGCCATTTTTAATGCAGGCAGTGTTCTTAGGTCTGCAACCATTTTGCCTAGCTTTCAACCTTTATGCCCAGGGGTAGTGAGTGGTGCATAGGCCTAGTCTTTCTGTGGGGTGTCTTGAATTTAAACATCATGGAGGGCTTGGGATTGTGCTGATTTTTCTGTGATTTTCGTTTTTTTGGGCTGTTGTTGTGGCCTTTTCACCAGGGGTAGTGAGTGGTGCATGTGCCTAGTCTTTCTATGGGGTGTCTTGAATGTAAACATCATGGAGGGCCTGGATGGCATGGGATTGTGCTGATTTTTCTGTGTTTTTCGATTTTTTGGGGTGTTCATGGGGACAGGCCATGTGGGTGGGGGCCATTTTAAGTGCTGCTACAGGCCCTGGCCATGTGCTGGGAGGGAGGGGGCCATTTTGAATGCAGGCAGTGTTCTTAGGTCTGCAACCGTTTTGCCTAGCTTTTAACCGTTATGCCCAGGGGTAGTGAGTGGTGCATAGGCCTAGTCTTTCTGTGGGGTGTCTTGAATTTAAACATCATGGAGGGCTTGGGATTGTGCTGATTTTTCTGTGATTTTTGTTTTTTTGGGCTGTTGTTGTGGCCTTTTCACCAGGGGTAGTGAGTGGTGCATGTGCCTAGTCTTTCTGTGGGGTGTCTTGAATTTAAACATCATGGAGGGCCTGGATGGCATGGGATTGTGCTGATTTTTCTGTGTTTTTTTGATTTTTTGGGGTGTTCATGGGGACAGGCCATGTGGGTGGGGGCCATTTTGAGTGCTGCTACAGGCCCTGGCCATGTGCTGGGAGGGAGGGGGCCATTTTGAATGCAGGCAGTGTTCTTAGGTCTGCAACCATTTTGCCTAGCTTTCAACCTTTATGCCCAGGGGTAGTGAGTGGTGCATAGGCCTAGTCTTTCTGTGGGGTGTCTTGAATTTAAACATCATGGAGGGCTTGGGATTGTGCTGATTTTTCTGTGATTTTCGTTTTTTTGGGCTGTTGTTGTGGCCTTTTCACCAGGGGTAGTGAGTGGTGCGTGTGCCTAGTCTTTCTGTGGGGTGTCTTGAATTTAAACATCATGGAGGGCCTGGATGGCATGGGATTGTGCTGATTTTTCTGTGTTTTTCGATTCTTTGGGGTGTTCATGGGGACAGGCCATGTGGGTGGGGGCCATTTTGAGTGCTGCTACAGACCCTGGCCATGTGCTGGGAGGGAGGGGGCCATTTTGAATGCATGCAGTGTTCTTAGGTCTGCAACCATTTTGCCTAGCTTTCAACCTTTATGCCCAGGGGTAGTGAGTGGTGCATAGGCCTAGTCTTTCTGTGGGGTGTCTTGAATTTAAATATCATGGAGGGCTTGGGATTGTGCTGATTTTTCTGTGATTTTCGTTTTTTTGGGCTGTTGTTGTGGCCTTTTCACCAGGGGTAGTGAGTGGTGCATGTGCCTAGTCTTTCTGTGGGGTGTCTTGAATTTAAACATCATGGAGGGCCTGGATGGCATGGGATTGTGCTCATTTTTCTGTTTTTTTCGATTTTTTGGAGTGTTCATGGGGACAGGCCATGTGGGTGGGGGCCATTTTGAGTGCTGCTACAGGCCCTGGCCATGTGCTGGGAGGGAGGGGGCCATTTTGAATGCAGGCAGTGTTCTTAGGTCTGCAACCATTTTGCCTAGCTTTCAACCTTTATGCCCAGGGGTAGTGAGTGGTGCATAGGCCTAGTCTTTCTGTGGGGTGTCTTGAATTTAAACATCATGGAGGGCTTGGGATTGTGCTGATTTTTCTGTGATTTTCGTTTTTTTGGGGTTATATGGGGACAGGTCATGTGGGTGGGGGCCATTTTGAGTGCTGCTACAGGCCCTGGCCATGTCCTGGGAGGGAGGGGGCCAATTTTACTGCAGGCAGTGTTCTTAGGTCTGCAACCATTTTGCCTAGCTTTCAACCTTTATGCCCAGGGGTAGTGAGTGGTGCATAGGCCTAGTCTTTCTGTGGGGTGTCTTGAATTTAAACATCATGGAGGGCTTGGGATTGTGCTGATTTTTCTGTGATTTTCGTTTTTTTGGGCTGTTGTTGTGGCTTTTTCACCAGGGGTAGTGAGTGGTGCATGTGCCTAGTCTTTCTGTGGGGTGTCTTGAATTTAAACATCATGGAGGGCTTGGGATTGTGCTGATTTTTCTGTGATTTTCGTTTTTTTGCGCTGTTGTTGTGGCCTTTTCACCAGGGGTAGTGAGTGGTGCATGTGCCTAGTCTTTCTGTGGGGTGTCTTGAATTTAAACATCATGGAGGGCCTGGATGGCATGGGATTGTGCTCATTTTTCTGTTTTTTTTCGATTTTTTGGGGTGTTCATGGGGACAGGCCATGTGGGTGGGGGCCATTTTGAGTGCTGCTACAGGCAGGCCCTGGCCATGTGCTGGGAGGCAGGGGGCCACTTTGAATGCAGGCAGTGTTCTTAGGTCTGCAACCGTTTTGCCTAGCTTTCAACCTTTATGCCCAGGGGTAGTGAGTGGTGCATAGGCCTAGTCTTTCTGTGGGGTGTCTTGAATTTAAACATCATGGAGGGCTTGGGATTGTGCTGATTTTTCTGTGATTTTCGTTTTTTTGGGGTTATATGGGGACAGGTCATGTGGGTGGGGGCCATTTTGAGTGCTGCTACAGGCCCTGGCCATGTCCTGGGAGGGAGGGGGCCAATTTTACTGCAGGCAGTGTTCTTAGGTCTGCAACCATTTTGCCTAGCTTTCAACCTTTATGCCCAGGGGTAGTGAGTGGTGCATAGGCCTAGTCTTTCTGTGGGGTGTCTTGAATTTAAACATCATGGAGGGCTTGGGATTGTGCTGATTTTTCTGTGATTTTCGTTTTTTTGGGGTTATATGGGGACAGGTCATGTGGGTGGGGGCCATTTTGAGTGCTGCTACAGGCCCTGGCCATGTCCTGGGAGGGAGGGGGCCAATTTTACTGCAGGCAGTGTTCTTAGGTCTGCAACCATTTTGCCTAGCTTTCAACCTTTATGCCCAGGGGTAGTGAGTGGTGCATAGGCCTAGTCTTTCTGTGGGGTGTCTTGAATTTAAACATCATGGAGGGCTTGGGATTGTGCTGATTTTTCTGTGATTTTCGTTTTTTTGGGCTGTTGTTGTGGCTTTTTCACCAGGGGTAGTGAGTGGTGCATGTGCCTAGTCTTTCTGTGGGGTGTCTTGAATTTAAACATCATGGAGGGCTTGGGATTGTGCTGATTTTTCTGTGATTTTCGTTTTTTTGCGCTGTTGTTGTGGCCTTTTCACCAGGGGTAGTGAGTGGTGCATGTGCCTAGTCTTTCTGTGGGGTGTCTTGAATTTAAACATCATGGAGGGCCTGGATGGCATGGGATTGTGCTCATTTTTCTGTTTTTTTTCGATTTTTTGGGGTGTTCATGGGGACAGGCCATGTGGGTGGGGGCTATTTTGAGTGCTGCTACAGGCAGGCCCTGGCCATGTGCTGGGAGGTAGGGGGCCACTTTGAATGCAGGCAGTGTTCTTAGGTCTGCAACCGTTTTGCCTAGCTTTCAACCTTTATGCCCAGGGGTAGTGAGTGGTGCATAGGCCTAGTCTTTCTGTGGGGTGTCTTGAATTTAAACATCATGGAGGGCTTGGGATTGTGCTGATTTTTCTGTGATTTTTGGTTTTTTGGGCTGTTGTTGTGGCCTTTTCACCAGGGGTAGTGAGTGGTGCATGTGCCTAGTCTTTCTGTGGGGTGTCTTGAATTTAAACATCATGGAGGGCCTGGATGGCATGGGATTGTTCTGATTTTTCTGTGTTTTTTTATTTTTTGGGGTGTTCATAGGGACAGGCCATGTGGGTGGGGGCCATTTTGAGTGCTGCTACAGGCCCTGGCCATGTGCTGGGAGGGAGGGGGCCATTTTGAATGCAGGCAGTGTTCTTAGGTCTGCAACCATTTTGCCTAGCTTTCAACCTTTATGCCCAGGGGTAGTGAGTGGTGCATAGGCCTAGTCTTTCTGTGGGGTGTCTTGAATTTAAACATCATGGAGGGCTTGGGATTGTGCTGATTTTTCTGTGATTTTTGTTTGTTTGGGCTGTTGTTGTAGCCTTTTCACCAGGGGTAGTGAGTGGTGCGTGTGCCTAGTCTTTCTGTGGGGTGTCTTGAATTTAAACATCATGGAGGGCCTGGATGGCATGGGATTGTGCTGATTTTTCTGTGTTTTTCGATTCTTTGGGGTGTTCATGGGGACAGGCCATGTGGGTGGGGGCCATTTTGAGTGCTGCTACAGGCCCTGGCCATGTGCTGGGAGGGAGGGGGCCATTTTGAATGCAGGCAGTGTTCTTAGGTCTGCAACCATTTTGCCTAGCTTTCAACCTTTATGCCCAGGGGTAGTGAGTGGTGCATAGGCCTAGTCTTTCTGTGGGGTGTCTTGAATTTAAACATCATGGAGGGCTTGGGATTGTGCTGATTTTTCTGTGATTTTTGTTTGTTTGGGCTGTTGTTGTAGCCTTTTCACCAGGGGTAGTGAGTGGTGCATGTGCCTAGTCTTTCTGTGGGGTGTCTTGAATTTAAACATCATGGAGGGCTTGGGATTGTGCTGATTTTTCTGTGATTTTTGTTTTTTTGCGCTGTTGTTGTGGCCTTTTCACCAGGGGTAGTGAGTGGTGCATGTGCCTAGTCTTTCTGTGGGGTGTCTTGAATTTAAACATCATGGAGGGCCTGGATGGCATGGGATTGTGCAGATTTTTCTGTGTTTTTTGATTTTTTGGGGTGTTCATGGCGACAGGCCATGTGGGTGGAGGCCATTTTGAGTGCTGCTACAGGCCCTGGCCATGTGCTGGGAGGGAGGGGGCCATTTTGAATGCAGGCAGTGTTCTTAGGTCTGCAACCATTTTGCCTAGCTTTCAACCTTTATGCCCAGGGGTAGTGAGTGGTGCATAGGCCTAGTCTTTCTGTGGGGTGTCTTGAATTTAAACATCATGGAGGGCTTGGGATTGTGCTGATTTTTCTGTGATTTTCGTTTTTTTGGGCTGTTGTTGTGGCCTTTTCACCAGGGGTAGTGAGTGGTGCGTGTGCCTAGTCTTTCTGTGGGGTGTCTTGAATTTAAACATCATGGAGGGCCTGGATGGCATGGGATTGTGCTGATTTTTCTGTGTTTTTCGATTCTTTGGGGTGTTCATGGGGACAGGCCATGTGGGTGGGGGCCATTTTGAGTGCTGCTACAGGCCCTGGCCATGTGCTGGGAGGGACGGGGCCATTTTGAATGCAGGCAGTGTTCTTAGGTCTGCAACCATTTTGCCTAGCTTTCAACCTTTATGCCCAGGGGTAGTGAGTGGTGTATAGGCCTAGTCTTTCTGTGGGGTGTCTTGAATTTAAATATCATGGAGGGCTTGGGATTGTGCTGATTTTTCTGTGATTTTCGTTTTTTTGGGCTGTTGTTGTAGCCTTTTCACCAGGGGTAGTGAGTGGTGCATGTGCCTAGTCTTTCTGTGGGGTGTCTTGAATGTAAACATCATGGAGGGGCTGGATGGCATGGGATTGTGCTCATTTTTCTGTTTTTTTCGATTTTTTGGGGTGTTCATGGGGACAGGCCATGTGGGTGGGGGCCATTTTGAGTGCTGCTACAGGCCCTGGCCATGTGCTGGGAGGGAGGGGGCCATTTTGAATGCAGGCAGTGTTCTTAGGTCTGCAACCACTTTGCCTAGCTTTCAACCTTTATGCCCAGGGGTAGTGAGTGGTGCATAGGCCTAGTCTTTCTGTGGGGTGTCTTGGATTTAAACATCATGGAGGGCTTGGGATTGTGCTGATTTTTCTGTGATTTTCGTTTTTTGGGGGTGTTTATGGGGACAGGTCATGTGGGTGGGGGCCATTTTGAGTGCTGCTACAGGCCCTGGCCATGTCCTGGGAGGGAGGGGGCCATTTTTAATGCAGGCAGTGTTCTTAGGTCTGCAACCATTTTGCCTAGCTTTCAACCTTTATGCCCAGGGGTAGTGAGTGGTGCATAGGCCTAGTCTTTCTGTGGGGTGTCTTGAATTTAAACATCATGGAGGGCTTGGGATTGTGCTGATTTTTCTGTGATTTTCGTTTTTTTGGGCTGTTGTTGTGGCTTTTTCACCAGGGGTAGTGAGTGGTGCATGTGCCTAGTCTTTCTGTGGGGTGTCTTGAATTTAAACATCATGGCGGGCCTGGATGGCATGGGATTGTGCTGATTTTTCTGTGTTTTTCGATTCTTTGGGGTGTTCATGGGGACAGGCCATGTGGGTGGGGGCCATTTTGAGTGCTGCTACAGGCCCTGGCCATGTGCTGGGAGGGAGGGGGCCATTTTGAATGCAGGCAGTGTTCTTAGGTCTGCAACCATTTTGCCTAGCTTTCAACCTTTATGCCCAGGGGTAGTGAGTGGTGCATAGGCCTAGTCTTTCTGTGGGGTGTCTTGAATTTAAACATCATGGAGGGCTTGGGATTGTGCTGATTTTTCTGTGATTTTTGTTTGTTTGGGCCGTTGTTGTAGCCTTTTCACCAGGGGTAGTGAGTGGTGCATGTGCCTAGTCTTTCTGTGGGGTGTCTTGAATTTAAACATCATGGAGGGCTTGGGATTGTGCTGATTTTTCTGTGATTTTCGTTTTTTTTCGCTGTTGTTGTGGCCTTTTCACCAGGGGTAGTGAGTGGTGCATGTGCCTAGTCTTTCTGTGGGGTGTCTTGAATTTAAACATCATGGAGGGCCTGGATGGCATGGGATTGTGCTCATTTTTCTGTTTTTTTCGATTTTTTGGGGTGTTCATGGGGACAGGCCATGTGGGTGGGGGCCATTTTGAGTGCTGCTACAGGCAGGCCCTGGCCATGTGCTGGGAGGCAGGGGGCCACTTTGAATGCAGGCAGTGTTCTTAGGTCTGCAACCATTTTGCCTAGCTTTCAACCTTTATGCCCAGGGGTAGTGAGTGGTGCATAGGCCTAGTCTTTCTGTGGGGTGTCTTGAATTTAAACATCATGGAGGGCTTGGGATTGTGCTGATTTTTCTGTGATTTTCTTTTTTTTGGGCTGTTGTTGTGGCCTTTTCACCAGGGGTAGTGAGTGGTGCATGTGCCTAGTCTTTCTGTGGGGTGTCTTGAATTTAAACATCATGGAGGGCTTGGGATTGTGCTGATTTTTCTGTGATTTTTGTTTTTTTGGGCTGTTGTTGTGGCCTTTTCACCAGGGGTAGTGAGTGGTGCATGTGCCTAGTCTTTCTGTGGGGTGTCTTGAATTTAAACATCATGGAGGGCCTGGATGGCATGGGATTGTGCTGATTTTTCTGTGTTTTTTGATTTTTTGGGGTGTTCATGGGGACAGGCCATGTGGGTGGGGGCCATTTTGAGTGCTGCTACAGGCCCTGGCCATGTGCTGGGAGGGAGGGGGCCATTTTGAATGCAGGCAGTGTTCTTAGGTCTGCAACCATTTTGCCTAGCTTTCAACCATTATGCCCAGGGGTAGTGAGTGGTGCATAGGCCTAGTCTTTCTGTGGGGTGTCTTGAATTTAAACATCATGGAGGGCTTGGGATTGTGCTGATTTTTCTGTGATTTTCGTTTTTTTGGGCTGTTGTTGTGGCCTTTTCACCAGGGGTAGTGAGTGGTGCGTGTGCCTAGTCTTTCTGTGGGGTGTCTTGAATTTAAACATCATGGAGGGCCTGGATGGCATGGGATTGTGCTGATTTTTCTGTGTTTTTCGATTCTTTGGGGTGTTCATGGGGACAGGCCATGTGGGTGGGGGCCATTTTGAGTGCTGCTACAGGCCCTGGCCATGTGCTGGGAGGGAGGGGGCCATTTTGAATGCAGGCAGTGTTCTTAGGTCTGCAACCATTTTGCCTAGCTTTCAACCTTTATGCCCAGGGGTAGTGAGTGGTGCATAGGCCTAGTCTTTCTGTGGGGTGTCTTGAATTTAAATATCATGGAGGGCTTGGGATTGTGCTGATTTTTCTGTGATTTTCTGTTTTTTTTGGGCTGTTGTTGTAGCCTTTTCACCAGGGGTAGTGAGTGGTGCATGTGCCTAGTCTTTCTGTGGGGTGTCTTGAATGTAAACATCATGGAGGGGCTGGATGGCATGGGATTGTGCTGATTTTTCTGTGTTTTTCGATTTTTTGGGGTGTTCATGGGGACAGGTCATGTGGGTGGGGGCCATTTTGAGTGCTGCTACAGGCCCTAGCCATGTCCTGGGAGGGAGGGGGCCATTTTTAATGCAGGCAGTGTTCTTAGGTCTGCAACCATATTGCCTAGCTTTCAACCTTTATGCCCAGGGGTAGTGAGTGGTGCATAGGCCTAGTCTTTCTGTGGGGTGTCTTGAATTTAAACATCATGGAGGGCTTGGGATTGTGCTGATTTTTCTGTGATTTTCGTTTTTTTGCGCTGTTGTTGTGGCCTTTTCACCAGGGGTAGTGAGTGGTGCATGTGCCTAGTCTTTCTGTGGGGTGTCTTGAATTTAAACATCATGGAGGGCCTGGATGGCATGGGATTGTGCTCATTTTTCTGTTTTTTTCATTTTTTGGGGTGTTCATGGGGACAGGCCATGTGGGTGGGGGCCATTTTGAGTGCTGCTACAGGCCCTGGCCATGTGCTGGGAGGGAGGGGGCCATTTTGAATGCAGGCAGTGTTCTTAGGTCTGCAACCATTTTGCCTAGCTTTCAACCTTTATGCCCAGGGGTAGTGAGTGGTGCATAGGCCTAGTCTTTCTGTGGGGTGTCTTGAATTTAAACATCATGGAGGGCTTGGGATTGTGCTGATTTTTCTGTGATTTTTGTTTGTTTGGGCTGTTGTTGTAGCCTTTTCACCAGGGGTAGTGAGTGGTGCATGTGCCTAGTCTTTCTGTGGGGTGTCTTGAATTTAAACATCATGGAGGGCTTGGGATTGTGCTGATTTTTCTGTGATTTTTGTTTTTTTGCGCTGTTGTTGTGGCCTTTTCACCAGGGGTAGTGAGTGGTGCATGTGCCTAGTCTTTCTGTGGGGTGTCTTGAATTTAAACATCATGGAGGGCCTGGATGGCATGGGATTGTGCTGATTTTTCTGTGTTTTTTGATTTTTTGGGGTGTTCATGGCGACAGGCCATGTGGGTGGGGGCCATTTTGAGTGCTGCTACAGGCCCTGGCCATGTGCTGGGAGGGAGGGGGCCATTTTGAATGCAGGCAGTGTTCTTAGGTCTGCAACCATTTTGCCTAGCTTTCAACCTTTATGCCCAGGGGTAGTGAGTGGTGCATAGGCCTAGTCTTTCTGTGGGGTGTCTTGAATTTAAACATCATGGAGGGCTTGGGATTGTGCTGATTTTTCTGTGATTTTCGTTTTTTTGGGCTGTTGTTGTGGCCTTTTCACCAGGGGTAGTGAGTGGTGCGTGTGCCTAGTCTTTCTGTGGGGTGTCTTGTATTTAAACATCATGGAGGGCCTGGATGGCATGGGATTGTGCTGATTTTTCTGTGTTTTTCGATTCTTTGGGGTGTTCATGGGGACAGGCCATGTGGGTGGGGGCCATTTTGAGTGCTGCTACAGGCCCTGGCCATGTGCTGGGAGGGAGGGGGCCATTTTGAATGCAGGCAGTGTTCTTAGGTCTGCAACCTTTTTGCCTAGCTTTCAACCTTTATGCCCAGGGGTAGTGAGTGGTGCATAGGCCTAGTCTTTCTGTGGGGTGTCTTGAATTTAAATATCATGGAGGGCTTGGGATTGTGCTGATTTTTCTGTGATTTTCGTTTTTTTGGGCTGTTGTTGTAGCCTTTTCACCAGGGGTAGTGAGTGGTGCATGTGCCTAGTCTTTCTGTGGGGTGTCTTGAATGTAAACATCATGGAGGGGCTGGATGGCATGGGATTGTGCTGATTTTTCTGTGTTTTTCGATTTTTTGGGGTGTTCATGGGGACAGGTCATGTGGGTGGGGGCCATTTTGAGTGCTGCTACAGGCCCTGGCCATGTCCTGGGAGGGAGGGGGCCATTTGTAATGCAGGCAGTGTTCTTAGGTCTGCAACCATTTTGCCTAGCTTTCAAACTTTATGCCCAGGGGTAGTGAGTGGTGCATAGGCCTAGTCTTTCTGTGGGGTGTCTTGAATTTAAACATCATGGAGGGCTTGGGATTGTGCTGATTTTTCTGTGATTTTCGTTTTTTTGGGCTGTTGTTGTGGCTTTTTCACCAGGGGTAGTGAGTGGTGCATGTGCCTAGTCTTTCTGTGGGGTGTCTTGAATTTAAACATCATGGAGGGCTTGGGATTGTGCTGATTTTTCTGTGATTTTCGTTTTTTTTTCGCTGTTGTTGTGGCCTTTTCACCAGGGGTAGTGAGTGGTGCATGTGCCTAGTCTTTCTGTGGGGTGTCTTGAATTTAAACATCATGGAGGGCCTGGATGGCATGGGATTGTGCTCATTTTTCTGTTTTTTTCGATTTTTTGGGGTGTTCATGGGGACAGGCCATGTGGGTGGGGGCCATTTTGAGTGCTGCTACAGGCAGGCCCTGGCCATGTGCTGGGAGGCAGGGGGCCACTTTGAATGCAGGCAGTGTTCTTAGGTCTGCAACCATTTTGCCTAGCTTTCAACCTTTATGCCCAGGGGTAGTGAGTGGTGCATAGGCCTAGTCTTTCTGTGGGGTGTCTTGAATTTAAACATCATGGAGGTCTTGGGATTGTGCTGATTTTTCTGTGATTTTCTTTTTTTTGGGCTGTTGTTGTGGCCTTTTCACCAGGGGTAGTGAGTGGTGCATGTGCCTAGTCTTTCTGTGGGGTGTCTTGAATTTAAACATCATGGAGGGCTTGGGATTGTGCTGATTTTTCTGTGATTTTTGTTTTTTTGGGCTGTTGTTGTGGCCTTTTCACCAGGGGTAGTGAGTGGTGCATGTGCCTAGTCTTTCTGTGGGGTGTCTTGAATTTAAACATCATGGAGGGCCTGGATGGCATGGGATTATGCTGATTTTTCTGTGTTTTTTGATTTTTTGGGGTGTTCATGGGGACAGGCCATGTGGGTGGGGGCCATTTTGAGTGCTGCTACAGGCCCTGGCCATGTGCTGGGAGGGAGGGGGCCATTTTGAATGCAGGCAGTGTTCTTAGGTCTGCAACCATTTTGCCTAGCTTTCAACCATTATGCCCAGGGGTAGTGAGTGGTGCATAGGCCTAGTCTTTCTGTGGGGTGTCTTGAATTTAAACATCATGGAGGGCTTGGGATTGTGCTGATTTTTCTGTGATTTTCGTTTTTTTGGGCTGTTGTTGTGGCCTTTTCACCAGGGGTAGTGAGTGGTGCGTGTGCCTAGTCTTTCTGTGGGGTGTCTTGAATTTAAACATCATGGAGGGCCTGGATGGCATGGGATTGTGCTGATTTTTCTGTGTTTTTCGATTCTTTGGGGTGTTCATGGGGACAGGCCATGTGGGTGGGGGCCATTTAGAGTGCTGCTACAGGCCCTGGCCATGTGCTGGGAGGGAGGGGGCCATTTTGAATGCAGGCAGTGTTCTTAGGTCTGCAACCATTTTGCCTAGCTTTCAACCTTTATGCCCAGGGGTAGTGAGTGGTGCATAGGCCTAGTCTTTCTGTGGGGTGTCTTGAATTTAAATATCATGGAGGGCTTGGGATTGTGCTGATTTTTCTGTGATTTTCGTTTTTTTGGGCTGTTGTTGTAGCCTTTTCACCAGGGGTAGTGAGTGGTGCATGTGCCTAGTCTTTCTGTGGGGTGTCTTGAATGTAAACATCATGGAGGGGCTGGATGGCATGGGATTGTGCTGATTTTTCTGTGTTTTTCGATTTTTTGGGGTGTTCATGGGGACAGGTCATGTGGGTGGGGGCCATTTTGAGTGCTGCTACAGGCCCTAGCCATGTCCTGGGAGGGAGGGGGCCATTTTTAATGCAGGCAGTGTTCTTAGGTCTGCAACCATTTTGCCTAGCTTTCAACCTTTATGCCCAGGGGTAGTGAGTGGTGCATAGGCCTAGTCTTTCTGTGGGGTGTCTTGAATTTAAACATCATGGAGGGCTTGGGATTGTGCTGATTTTTCTGTGATTTTCGTTTTTTTGCGCTGTTGTTGTGGCCTTTTCACCAGGGGTAGTGAGTGGTGCATGTGCCTAGTCTTTCTGTGGGGTGTCTTGAATTTAAACATCATGGAGGGCCTGGATGGCATGGGATTGTGCTCATTTTTCTGTTTTTTTCGATTTTTTGGGGTGTTCATGGGGACAGGCCATGTGGGTGGGGGCCATTTTGAGTGCTGCTACAGGCCCTGGCCATGTGCTGGGAGGGAGGGGGCCATTTTGAATGCAGGCAGTGTTCTTAGGTCTGCAACCATTTTGCCTAGCTTTCAACCTTTATGCCCAGGGGTAGTGAGTGGTGCATAGGCCTAGTCTTTCTGTGGGGTGTCTTGAATTTAAACATCATGGAGGGCTTGGGATTGTGCTGATTTTTCTGTGATTTTCGTTTTTTTGGGGTGTTGTTGTGGCCTTTTCACCAGGGGTAGTGAGTGGTGCATGTGCCTAGTCTTTCTGTGGGGTGTCTTGAATTTAAACATCATGGAGGGCCTGGATGGCATATGATTGTGCTCATTTTTCTGTTTTTTTCGATTTTTTGGGGTGTTCATGGGGACAGGCCATGTGGGTGGGGGCCATTTTGAGTGCTGCTACAGGCAGGCCCTGGCCATGTGCTGGGAGGCAGGGGGCCATTTTGAATGCAGGCAGTGTTCTTAGGTCTGCAACCATTTTGCCTAGCTTTCAACCTTTATGCCCAGGGGTAGTGAGTGGTGCATAGGCCTAGTCTTTCTGTGGGGTGTCTTGAATTTAAACATCATGGAGGGCTTGGGATTGTGCTGATTTGTCTGTGATTTTCGTTTTTTTTGGGCTGTTGTTGTGGCCTTTTCACCAGGGGTAGTGAGTGGTGCATGTGCCTAGTCTTTCTGTGGGGGGGTCTTGAATTTAAACATCATGGAGGGCTTGGGATTGTGCTGATTTTTCTGTGATTTTTGTTTTTTTGGGCTGTTGTTGTGGCCTTTTCACCAGGGGTAGTGAGTGGTGCGTGTGCCTAGTCTTTCTGTGGGGTGTCTTGAATTTAAACATCATGGAGGGCCTGGATGGCATGGGATTGTGCTGATTTTTCTGTGTTTTTCGATTCTTTGGGGTGTTCATGGGGACAGGCCATGTGGGTGGGGGCCATTTTGAGTGCTGCTACAGGCCCTGGCCATGTGCTGGGAGGGAGGGGGCCATTTTGAATGCAGGCAGTGTTCTTAGGTCTGCAACCATTTTGCCTAGCTTTCAACCTTTATGCCCAGGGGTAGTGAGTGGTGCATAGGCCTAGTCTTTCTGTGGGGTGTCTTGAATTTAAACATCATGGAGGGCTTGGGATTGTGCTGATTTTTCTGTGATTTTCGTTTGTTTGGGCTGTTGTTGTAGCCTTTTCACCGGGGGTAGTGAGTGGTGCATGTGCCTAGTCTTTCTGTGTGGTGTCTTGAATTTAAACATCATGGAGGGGCTGGATGGCATGGGATTGTGCTGATTTTTCTGTGTTTTTCGATTTTTTGGGGTGTTCATGGGGACAGGTCATGTGGGTGGGGGCCATTTTGAGTGCTGCTACAGGCCCTGGCCATGTCCTGGGAGGGAGGGGGCCATTTTTAATGCAGGCAGTGTTCTTAGGTCTGCAACCATTTTGCCTAGCTTTCAACCTTTATGCCCAGGGGTAGTGAGTGGTGCATAGGCCTAGTCTTTCTGTGGGGTGTCTTGAATTTAAACATCATGGAGGGCTTGGGATTGTGCTGATTTTTCTGTGATTTTCGTTTTTTTGGGCTGTTGTTGTGGCCTTTTCACCAGGGGTAGTGAGTGGTGCATGTGCCTAGTCTTTCTGTGGGGTGTCTTGAATTTAAACATCATGGAGGGCTTGGGATTGTGCTGATTTTTCTGTGATTTTCGTTTTTTTGCGCTGTTGTTGTGGCCTTTTCACCAGGGGTAGTGAGTGGTGCATGCGCCTAGTCTTTCTGTGGGGTGTCTTGAATTTAAACATCATGGAGGGCCTGGATGGCATGGGATTGTGCTCATTTTTCTGTTTTTTTCGATTTTTTTGGGGTGTTCATGGGGACAGGCCATGTGGGTGGGGGCCATTTTGAGTGCTGCTACAGGCCCTGGCCATGTGCTGGGAGGGAGGGGGCCATTTTGAATGCAGGCAGTGTTCTTAGGTCTGCAACCATTTTGCCTAGCTTTCAACCTTTATGCCCAGGGGTAGTGAGTGGTGCATAGGCCTAGTCTTTCTGTGGGGTGTCTTGAATTTAAACATCATGGAGGGCTTGGGATTGTGCTGATTTTTCTGTGATTTTCGTTTTTTTGGGGTGTTCATTGGGACAGGTCATGTGGGTGGGGGCCATTTTGAGTGCTGCTACAGGCCCTGGCCATGTCCTGGGAGGGAGGGGGCCATTTTTAATGCAGGCAGTGTTCTTAGGTCTGCAACCATTTTGCCTAGCTTTCAACCTTTATGCCCAGGGGTAGTGAGTGGTGCATAGGCCTAGTCTTTCTGTGGGGTGTCTTGAATTTAAACATCATGGAGGGCTTGGGATTGTGCTGATTTTTCTGTGATTTTCGTTTTTTTGGGCTGTTGTTGTGGCCTTTTCACCAGGGGTAGTGAGTGGTGCATGTGCCTAGTCTTTCTGTGGGGTGTCTTGAATTTAAACATCATGGAGGGCTTGGGATTGTGCTGATTTTTCTGTGATGTTCGTTTTTTTGCGCTGTTGTTGTGGCCTTTTCACCAGGGGTAGTGAGTGGTGCATGTGCCTAGTCTTTCTGTGGGGTGTCTTGAATTTAAACATCATGGAGGGCCTGGATGGCATGGGATTGTGCTCATTTTTCTGTTTTTTTCGATTTTTTGGGGTGTTCATGGGGACAGGCCATGTGGGTGGGGGCCATTTTGAGTGCTGCTACAGGCAGGCCCTGGCCATGTGCTGGGAGGCAGGGGGCCATTTTGAATGCAGGCAGTGTTCTTAGGTCTGCAACCATTTTGCCTAGCTTTCAACCTTTATGCCCAGGGGTAGTGAGTGGTGCATAGGCCTAGTCTTTCTGTGGGGTGTCTTGAATTTAAACATCATGGAGGGCTTGGGATTGTGCTGATTTTTCTGTGAGTTCTTTTTTTGGGCTGTTGTTGTGGCCTTTTCACCAGGGGTAGTGAGTGGTGCATGTGCCTAGTCTTTCTGTGGGGTGTCTTGAATTTAAACCTCAATGGAGGGCTTGGGATTGTGCTGATTTGTCTGTGATTTTCGGTTTTTTTGGGCTGTTGTTGTGGCCTTTTCACCAGGGGTAGTGAGTGGTGCATGTGCCTAGTCTTTCTGTGGGGTGTCTTGAATTTAAACATCATGGAGGGCTTGGGATTGTGCTGATTTTTCTGTGATTTTCGTTTTTTTGGGCTGTTGTTGTGGCCTTTTCACCAGGGGTAGTGAGTGGTGCATGTGCCTAGTCTTTCTGTGGGGTGTCTTGAATTTAAACATCATGGATGGCATGGGATTGTGCTGATTTTTCTGTGTTTTTCGATCTTTATGGGGTGTATAACTGAACTGATGTTCCTCTGTCTTCCATTGCTTTTAGGTGCACAAGACTCAAGAGAACCACCAGTGCCAGGAAGAAGTCCTGCAGCGGTGTGTGTGTGCAGCATAATGTCACGCGACGTCACGTCTGGCCACAGACAACTCTGCAACTCGTGCAACTGTGGCCTGCTGTTCTGACCTGCTCTGAAGAAGATGGCCCCAAAAAAAGTTCCCCGTAGCTCCTCTAGCAAGAAAGTTGCCAGTAAGGAGCAGAAGAAGCAAGTTACCAAGGAGACTGGTGTGCCGCCCGCCACATTTTTTGGGAGTAAAAAAAAAAGTACGCCTGCAGCAGCAGTGGGATCTGCTGGGGACCAAGCTGGGAGCAGCACCCCCGCTCCATTGGGCTCAGTGCCACCACCACCACCACGCCAACTTAAGTCCAAGCCCTTGAGTGCAGCAGAGGCACTTAGTCTAGTTGTTCAATCACCATCGACCAGTGATGTTGGCTCATCGCAAGAAGGTAGCAGCAATGTCCCTCAATCAACACAGGTTGTTGTAACTCATCTGACGAGTGTTGAACAACCACAGCCGCAACAACAACCACATGTGCAAGTACAAGCCCAAGTACATGTGGAAGAAGAGGCAGCGTAAGGAGATGCGCAAGCAGAGGTGCATGGAGGGTCACAAGTGCCCACAATAGTTGTTCCTCCCGAAGTAGGGGCACATCAGGAAATCGACAATCAAGCCGAGGTATCATTTGAGGAAGCCACTCCTCCTGATGATCATTCATTGTCTTCCACATCCCTAGCAAGGAAAAGATCAAGGGTGGTGTCTACATCTTCTTCAAGCCCACCTCCTTCTGATGATATGGATGAAAATTGGGAACCACCACGGCCGTCTGAGAGTGAGGCACACCATGATCTGACAAAGGTGGTTAAGCGTAAAAGGAAGGTCGTCGAAAAACTCATAGTTATGGAGTGTGATGAGGCTCAACAAGAAGTGGCGGATACTGCTGCTGATGAAGACTGTCACAACGACGACCCAGTCATCATAAAGGTCACTGCAGCCCCAGCGGGCATGCAGCAAACAGACATATTGACCCTAGCCCGAGAAGCTACTGAGCGTGATGTTGTTGTTGACGAGGAGGCAATGGAAGAAACACCACAATCATTGGAGTTAACTAGTACACCAACACGTACCGCTTCCATATTTCTTCCTCACCAGAAGGGACCTCCATCCACCTCGACCTCAATTAGTGGTGGTGAAAGTGCAAAACGTACTAAAGTTTGGCAATCCACATCCTCCACTTCATCTGGCATTAGCAGCAGGACCACCACCACCAGTATCGCCGCCTCCTCCAGCCCCCAAAGACATTTGAAGTCCGCAGTTTGGGACTTCTTTAGTGTTTGCCCAAAAAAGGAAAACCTCGCCATTTGTAGCATTTGTAAGCATGCAGTTAGTCGTGGTAAGTTTGGTACCAACTATGGTACCGGAGGCCAGAGAGGCCACCCCCTTTTCTAAATCTTGAGAGACAGCACGCTGTCCAATGGTTTGCGCACCTAAAGGAGATCAAGGAAGCCCGAATTGCAAGTCAAGAAAACGTTGATGTTTCATCTGATGATGACGAGGAGGAAGAAGACGTGTCAAACACTTCACTAACACCCAGTACCCCTGTCAGCAGCACACCCCATGTGAGCCACACTAAGAGTGTGGGAGAGAGTGACACACCAATGTGAAAAAGTTCATCAGCGAGCGTAACTGGGTCGAAGAAGTCATCATCATCATCCCGTAAATGCTTGCTCCAGGGCAACATTAGAAACATGTTGTTTACAGAAGCGCCATATGAACGCAACCACCCACTGACGCGTCTGTATAACACTAAGCTGGCTAAAACGCTAGCTCTGGACCTTCTCCCTTTTTCTTTTGTAGAAGGGATTGGTTTTCTAGAATTAGTGGCAGCGCTCTGCCCTAAATGGAAGGTTCCTAGCCGGTTCTATTTTGCCAGAGTTGCGGTTCCAGCACTACATGAAGATGTGCTGGAGGTGATTGGGGCAGCTTTGCAGAAGAGTGCTGTTCACACTATACATCAGACAACAGACATGTGGACCAGTGGCGCAGGCGCTGATTACATGTGCATCACTGCACACTGGGTCTCTTTTTCAGGGGTTAAAGCAAAGCTAAACGCAGGTGTTAACCCGGACCAAGTTTTTAAAGCTGCTCGGAAACATGCAACTCTAGCCATGTTTGGCTTGGGGAAACGTCACACAGCACAAAACATTTTGGATGAGTTTAACACAAAGGTCCTTCACTGGCTGTCCCCCAAAAAACGCCAGATTGGTTATGTTTCCACGGATAATGGCGCCAATGTAGTTAAGGCCATGGAGCTGGGTGACTATTTCAGAGTGCCGTGTTTGGTGCACTGTATAAACCTGGTTGTTAAAAAATTCTTGAGTGATAATGACAGTCCAGCATGCGAGGTAGTGGACACCTGCCGAAAAATGTGCAACCATTTCAGCCATTCTTTTAAGGCCCGGAAGCATCTGAGGAGCCTGCTACATGAAAGTCGAATGCCAGTGAAAGCACTCATCCAGGAGGTGGCAACACGTTGGAACTCAACCTTCTACATGCTTGAGCGTCTGTATGAGCAGTATACGGTACTCGATCACTATTTCTTAAAACAGGGTACAGCTCAGAAGGACCTGAGGATGGATGCGGCGCAATGGGACAGAGTTAAAAGCCTGACAGACATGCTTCGTCCTTTTGAGGTCTTCACGCGTGTAGTCAGCAAGGAGGACTGTAATTTGGGAAATGCTATCCCATTGTTGTACATGCTGGAGCACCAACTGAAGGCGGTGTCTTCTGTGTTTCAAAAAGATGAAAAAAACCAAGACCCTTTTGTTTTGGCGGAGAAATTATTAGAGCGCATACAAGGTGATGAACGTCTTAAAATGATCCACTCAGAACAGCATTACATTTGTGCTACTATTCTGGATCCACGCTACAAAAAGGCGCTGGCAGGCCGAGCATTCTTTCCTTTTGCTGATGAAGATGTTACAAAGTACAAACGTTTGCTAGCCTTGTCAGCCAAGAGGTTTGAAAGAGATCGGCAGCTCATTGAAGGAAAAGGCAGTACATCAGCATCAGCATCAGCAGGCCATCCCCAGTCAAAACAATCCACTTCTGCACCTGTGGCTGTGGCACAAGTGACCTCTCAGCCGTTAAAGACACTGGCAACCGGATCATCTGCACCAGACACAACAGTACATTGGATGCTGAAGAGGATTGGCTAACTCTGCTTGAGTTTGGTTCTCAAAAGGTCACAGCAAAAGCTAAGCAAAGTGGAGAAACCTTGGAGGACCTTGAGTCGATGGTGCAGGACTATCTGAATGACTCAAGAGAGGTCTATGTTAATGCTGACCCATTGGCGTATTGGCATGTGAACAAAGAATTGTGGCCACAGCTCTCCAACCTGGCTTTAAACTACTTGTCTTGCCCACTCGCAAGCGTGTCTTCTGAACGTGTTTTCAGTGCTGCTGGTGGCATTGTAACTCCCAAACGGAGCCGCCTCTCGCCTAAAAATGTGGAGAGGTTAACAATGATCAAGATGAATCAGCACCTCATACCACCAGATTACAAAGTACGAGAAAGCACGCCGGATGAAGACGAGGTGGACAGCAACGTAGATGAGGGAATTTCTTCTCTGTTAGGTGACACTGAGCTCACCCTGCCTGAATTCGCAGAGTATGATGACGAAGCCTTATTCTTATTCCCTGACACCAAGCCTTGAAAATGAGACAATGAATCAATAACTTTCTTTTTCGTCCTTATTCACTTTTATTCCTGTGTGTCTGTCTTTCTTTGTTGTGCACAGTTAATATAATTCAAACTTTAATCACCTAATCACAAAAACAAGCCCATCAGCAGAACTGTCTTCACTTGTTTGCTTATTGATTTGAAGGTGCCGCAGTCTGCATTCCTCAGGTTCACAAGTTCAGAAGAACATGCTCCTCTATCCTCCTCCTCCAGACTCCTATTTCCCTCAAAGCAGAGGGCTGCATTACGCCCAATGAAGAAAGACTCAGCACTTGTGGGGGTGTTCTACTTCTTTGCGGGTGAGTAGACGGCTCTGGGGCCATTGCTGGGAAGCTCTAATACCGGATAAAAGTGGTTTGGACCAAATCGGAGGCGGAATTTTTTTTGCGTTTTTGCTGACTTGCTTGCCTTTCAGGTGCTCTTTGGGGGGGTTCCGGGTGTTTGTGGGTGAGGTTTGGGGTCTGGGAGCACTGCTGGGACAGTCTAATCTTGATTGCATTTGCTTTTCAGGAAATCCGTGGTGGAAAACGGGAGTTATGACCTAGCTGCACAGCACGTTTGGACCGAAGGCCGAGAAATATTGTAAGTATGAGATTTTCCTTTTTGGCTGTTTGGGGGTGTTGTGCTTTTTGGCGGGTGGGTTGGCGGGTCTTGGGGCATTCCTGGGAAGGTATAATACCGGATAGAAGTGGTTTGGACAAAATCCATGCAGAATTTTTTTTTGCTATTTCTGACATTTTGCTCAATGTAGCGTTTTCGGGGGCCTGTTTCGGGGGCTTCCTGGTGTTTGTGGGTGGGTTTCGGGGTCTGGGAGCACTGCTGGCTATGGATACTTTAGTTTGCAAGAGGTTTGAAGCAAATCCATGGTGGCAGAGGGGAGTTAGGGCCTAGCTGCAGAGCGCGCGCAGAGTGATTTTGAAAATTGGCAAGAAAATGACTAAGTCCACATTTTTGTACTTTTGCTTTTTGGCTGTTTGGGGGTCTTCTACTAGTTTTCTCCTGGGTTGACGGCTCTGGGGCCATTGCTGGGAAGCTCTAATACCAGATAAAAGTGGTTTGGACCAAATCGGAGACAGATTTTTTTTTGCGTTTTTGCTAACTTGCTTGCCTTTCAGGTGCTCTTTGGGGGGTTCCGGGTGTTTGTGGGTGAGTTTTGGGGTCTGGGAGCCCTGCTGGGACAGTCTAATCTTGATTGCATTTGCTTTTCAGGAAATCCGTGGTGGAAAACGGGAGTTATGACCTAGCAGCACAGCGCGTTTGGACCGAAGGCCGAGAAATATTGTAAGTATGAGATTTTCCTTTTTGGCTGTTTGGGAGTGTTGTGCTTTTTGGCGGGTGGGTTGGCGGGTCTTGGGGCATTCCTGGGAAGGTCTAATACCGGATAGAAGTGAAATCCAGAAGGAAAAGCCTTTTGGCACTTTTTGTAACTTAGGGTTCGTTAGGGTTAGCCCTAGCAGCAGGATTGCATGTGTTTCGGGGTGTTCTAGATTTTTGCAACTGAGTTCTGGGGTCTTAGAGCACTCGTGAGAATGTATAATTTTGGTTGCAAGTCATTTGAAGAAAATCCATGGTGGGAAAGGGGGGATTTGGCATAGTTAAAGAAAGCCTTTGCCACTATTCTTAACTTAGGGCTCGTTAGGGTTAGCAGTATTTCTATTGCATGTGTTTGGGTGGGGGGGTTTTCGAGTCTTGGAGCGATGTGGATACTTTTGCTTGCTTGCAAGTGGTTTGAATACAATCCACGGTGGGTAAGGGGGTATTTGGGCCTACTTTTACTTTCAAAGTATGTTTTGTCACCAGTTTTCTGCTAGGCCTCGTTTTTTGAGATCTGATTGGGGGTCTTCTACATTTTTGCGACTGGCTTTAGTAAGGGTCTGGGTGGGAGCACTGCTGGGAAGGTCTAATTTTGTTCTAAAACACAGTTTACAGTACACCTAGCTTGAGGGGAAAGATCCGCTAAATTAATTTGCCCATACTTATTTATCCTTCAAAAGGTGACTCAGACAGAGTACGCACTTTCAAAAATATTGTACTGTCTATTAGGAAAATCAAAGTGTGACTTTTTGCACTACACAGCGTACATACCTTATATTTATTTATCAGTGGTTTTGTAATATATCACTTCCTGTTTTTCGTTCAATAATTACAGGCCGGGTTTCAGTCTGTGCAAGGGGGAAAAAAGGATGGAGTCAGGCTTCACATTAGCGAGCCGCAATTCAGCATCCGCCAGGCAGGCAGTGACCAGGGTGTCTTCTGGTCACCAACATTGATGAACGAAGCGTCAGCTGGAATGGAGGAGTGCCGCTAATAAGAGGAATTGTTTGCTGCATGCAACTTACTTACCAAATTCAACAGGACAACTACAACAACATACAGATACAGTATCCATTGTTTTCTTCTATGAGTGTGACTGCATTTCTTGGATCTCTCTCTGCTTCTAAATTGATCCCTACAGCCATTCTATAGGTTTTACTTCGGCTATTTTTTAAACCTAATTTAATGTAAGAAGTGTTTCTCTGAGTGCAGAGATAGGCAAGTGAAAACGCTGCAGCCCTGTACTGTCGCATTCTAGTACTACTTACTTTTCAGTAACAATGCATGCAGTAGTGCATGCACTTCCTTTATGTCATTTAAAAGATTTATGGTTAGCTTTGTACCCAAAGATTTCTTTATCTTCAATTATTGTTTGTCCATGCTGTGCTTTTTTTTTTCTTCTCTCAACAAAACCTACCCAAAAAGAAACCCCCATTCCCATCCATTTTCCAAGCCCTAATCCTCTTCCCCCAGGCTGTGTGGTTTTGCTTGATGTGTGACTAAATGACATCAATAATTCCACACACTTGCTGGGGAGGATAAGGTCATAGCAACAGGCTGGTGAAGGAATCAGAGGATATATTCTAGACTTACTCAGCTTCAGTACTATTTCTTGTAGTAGTAGCCAATGTCAAAGAAATCCAACACAAGTACAAGTTATACTTTCAATACTTTACCATTTGTTAGGCTACATTGTGGCACTGTTCTAGTGTACTGTCACCTGCTATATTCTCTATCGTACCGTTGTAATGCTACAGTAAGGACAAACCAGGTTTCATTTTCTTTTTTTCCATAGGCATGCAACTGCCACTGTGTCACACCACTAGTACCACCGCAATGAGGAGGACATTTCATCCGCCCAGGATTGCCAACCTTAATCGCCATTTCCCGTGGAGCCAGCCCTGGGCCTAGCCCTACTTTCAAACACAAATTACAGGTAAGATAAGCGTTTGGTTGGAGGTAGTATAATGGAGTATTAGGAGAGACGAGAGATTGACGGTAGTACTACTAAAGTCCTAGGACTATTCAGGAAAACAAACTTACTGTTAAACCTCCACCCACCAGACTCAAAAGCAGTAAAAAACAGGTATGGTCAGATAAAGTTTCAAAAAGTATATTTTTGTAGCCCTAACAAAATATTCTCCCGCAAGACCCTCCCTAACCCCAACGATTGCCCTTCAAAAGTCCCAAAAACAACCCAACTCCCAAATCCCACCCCCCAAAAGTCTCTAAAAAAGGGGCAAGGGACACTAGGGCAGGGTGCTGTTGACTTTATCGGCCAGGGCATCATGCTCCTTGCGGAGGGTGGCATGGTCGAAGCGGAGGCCCTCCACCAAGTTCTTATAGGTTAGGACCTCCTGCTCCAGGTAGGACACTCTGAGGCATAAGCGGCGCTGGCGTGCCTTGCAAATCCTGTGGGAGGCAGCTGCTGTCTTTGCTGCTCGGCGGTGGCGGTTGGCTTTGGTAGCCCGGCTCCGTACCGCTGGAGCACTGCGCTGGCTGGCAGCCCATGGGGGCACGGAGGAGGATACAGCTGTCCCAGTGGATGTTGTTGTTGTACCGGTAGACTGCGTGTCCTCCTCCTCCTCCAGGGCCACCAGCCGCCGATATTCGGCGACAGTGGTATCCAGCCTCCGTTGCCGGGCCATTCGAGCCAGCTCCCTCCTCCTTGATGGTCTGTTTGATTTGGAAGGAGCAACTATATGAAGAAAGAAAGACATAGTCTGTAACCAATGCTCCTTAAGATTAACACAAAATGATTGAGCAGAAAGTTGTGTCACAGTGCAAGTAGCAAATTGAAAGCACAGTACATAACTATTGAGGACAGTATCTATGTAACCTCCGACTTCTTCATCCTTGCTCTAACATTAGTGGGAGTTTAAGGAACAAATTCTACGAGCACTATGGACTTCCATTACAGTCGACTATGACAGTACACCAGTCTTATTCTTCTTCTTCTCTCTTGTTTAGGAAAATTGGTACGTTATCTTATGCAAGCCGGCTTAATGCCAGCGCAGTGAACTTGCACCCGAGAAAAACAGACGCACACCATGATGAGTGAGACAGACTTGCGTTACTGTACCGGTCCAGTACATGCAGGTGGTGAAGCTCTTACTTTTCTATTACGGGTGGCACTGAGAATACTCTGTTAAAAGGGCTACTGCTTAATTAATTTAGCTTTCACCCTACAGTGCAAATGAGTACTAGAAAAGTAAAATGAAGAAGCTAAATAATCTGATTATCTATCACTTCACATGGGATGTATTTGATGACATATGGGATGACTTTAGGTGCTTTGCTTATTATTGAGTGAACAGTGGTACACCCACACATGAATGACGTACTACTACTAAACTAAAGTTATTAAGAGAGGTAGGGAGTGTCCACCGTAATAACCGGATATATGCTGTGCTTGCAGTTGCAATACAAACCACTGCTACTATTCATGGTAGTATTTGGACAAAATTACAACTTCTTTTCCTTGCCTTTCCTACACTGGAACGGACGTGCGGGTGCGGTGTTACATGCTCTTCAAAGTAACACTTAGTTCATCCAGTGACCGTCTACTCTCTCTAGATACACATATGCTATCTAAGAGTCAGATAGTGCCATGATCCAGGCATCCATCCATTCAAAGTATATGCACACATACAGTTTCTGTTTCACCCACCCAGGCTGTTCTCCTTCCACCCATCCTTGCTTCATCATTCACCCAGCCATGCACCATACCATATTCTTTCCTTCCCAGCCCCCTCGGGGACCAAGCAAACACATATCATTCTTCTTTGCCTGTCATCATTACATTTCTCTTCCTTCCACACTTACTTACACCCTTCTTTCGCTTTTCGTTCATCCCATCCATCAAGTTCATCTCAGATCTGATTGGGATTCTTCTCGCCAAAAACTTCACAGCTAAGTCGAAGTACTTTAGAGGAGGCTACTACCTGGTTGATTTATAATACACCTGTGCAGAAAGCACACTCTGCAGTCTTCAATCTCAATAAGTAAGGAATATATAGCTTACCTCTGCCTGCCACCACCGGGTGATCCCTCACAGGCATGTCCTTGTCCGGCACTTGCACGCCTCCTCCCCAGAGTTGTTCCCCTCGTCCAATACCAGCACCTCCGCGCTGGCCCCGCCTCCAGATGTTCCACCTACAAAGTACATTTAAGAATGTTAGAATACACCACTCACTACTATATAATATTTGGTCTAGGAGGAAGAAAGAAATGTGAAAAAAACAGAATACAATGTAATAATTTGTGACTGTCTACTCTAAAGTAAAAATGTCCCTTTTTCCAGGGAAGGCTGTTGTCTTGCTGCACTTTTTGGCACAACTGATGAATGCTTGCTTTTTATTTTTAACACGCACCACTTTTTCTCCTAACAGACAGAAGCTTGACTTCTAAGAACACGAGCAGGATCAAGTTCAAACCAGGTGAGAGCTCGGCTCGACCACAAGAAATGTGTCCAATTAATCATCAGCACTAAGCACTTTTCCATTTTCAGTTAAACGTTTACTTTTATGACAAACTTGATTTTAATAAATTTGTTTACTTTTAATAAAGCTTTTAAACTTAAATAGACTCTGTGGTTTTTGGTCCTCCAGACTAGAGTGGATGAGCTAAAGGTTTTGGAATTTTTGCAAGCATGAGTCCGTGCCTCTGACATCATTGGGGATCAATCATCAGTGACTTTGGGAGTAAATGACTCTGCCACACTATTTAGTCAGTAAGGAGATTGGGGGTTCAACTACAAAGTCTGTTATCACTGAGGTATGTGGAAAGTCTAACAGCACCTATTATAATTGATAAGCTAAGCAATGCATTATTTAGTGTCCATAGTTCTGTTTGTGCAGATTTGTCCCTGCTGTGGAGAAGTGTGGCTCACTGGTTAGAAGCGGCAGACCCTGAAGCAGAAGTCGGCCCGGGACCAGGGTTCAATTCCCGACGCGGCAGGGTCTTGGGTCAATGTCCGCGGACTCGATAATTCTCGCCTAGGTGCCTACGCTAACCATGGGTCCCACTCTGCAACTCTGGGCAATAGCTTGCTTAATCTCCACAACGGCCCCAGCAGCGCCGGGGATGCCTGGCTTCACCTTGGGGGTGCCCTCTCACAGGGAAAGCCAGGACGGGTTCCCCAGCGGTATACAGCGCCAGGACACCACGTAACGAGGTAACAGTGCGCTTTACAAGTATACATACATTACATTACATTACATTAACAGTAGTAGAATGGATTGTCCTACTATCCAAACCAAAAGTATAGTATCTTATTCTTTCTTGGTGGTCATTCACCTTTTTATTGTTGGCAATTGTCAAAGCATAAACATTTAGAAGACTTGAAAAGACATTATAACAATCCCAGAGGACTGCACTCAGTGCATAGAGCTATTGCTGACTAGAATGGGAGTCCAATGGAATTGCCAAATGTGCAATCTTAGTTAGCTACACAGACAGACTAATAAGAATAATCTAGTAATACCACAGGGAGTCATAGTCGAGGCAGGATAAGAATTTAGATCCAGTCTACAAGAAGATCAAAGACGATTTAGAAAAAATCGAATGAGGAACGCTAGGAAAAAATAAGTACTCTATATTAAAATTAAAACTTACTGGGGCCAGCAAAGGAGCCCTCGCCTGCCCGATCCTGGCCTATATCCTGAACAGCACCCTCCTCCTCCTCCTGTGTCCTCTTGCCCCTGGGGGGAGCTGATGTACAACATGAAAGAAAGAAAGACCAGAAAACATGGATGATATTTGTCAACCAAATCAAACATTTCAAAAGAACAATAACAAAATATTTGGGGGAAATAGCAAATAGACAACTATTCAACGGGCTATATTGACCGATCTCATGTGGTCTACTACGTTATTAGTATTTCTTGATTTGCGGACCGTCGAATTGGAAAGTTCTTATGTAACTCACTAAACAAAGTACTAAAAAGGTTTGCCTAGGATTGGCAGGCAGCAGTCCGCAGCACGCGAAGTGACAGACAAAGTCCATCGTGATTGCAGATCAGCGACAACACTAAAGTTTCCTACTACATTAACCAGTCATTAAAATACTCAAACTATCAATCCACCACTAATATTTCTTCTTATCGCCATGTGTACAAAGGAAGGACTGGACTTGAGTCTGTAGGGGCTGATTTAGAAGCCCCTTGAGGCTCTTTTGCTCCATTGTTGCGTGACTTTTGTGACACAGCGGCAGAACAAAAGAGGCGCAATGGTGCGGCGTATATTAACAACGTGACGCATATGGGAGATGCATCACGTTGTAAAGCCCTGCGCCATCAGGGGGTGTTCCGGCGCAAGTGAGGGCGTTCCTGCGCAGGAACGCATCCTAAAAGTGGCTGAGGGAAATCTACAAGATTTCAATCAGTCACTATAAGGACAATGATACGTGACTCAAACCCTGCGCCTGCTTGAAGCAGACGTACGGCTTGACGCAGCATTGGGGAGATAGGGCACCCCAGAGCATTGATGGAGCTGCGCCATCGTTGCAACGCACCTCCAGCAATGCGCCGCCTTTACGGCACAGATGCGTAACGCTTTGGTGACGTTTTGTGCCCATGGTGCGCCGCATTGTAAATACGGCGCACCATGGGTGATGGTGGCGTGGCGCACCATAACTGGCGCATCCCTGCTATTTTGCAGGGATGCGCCGGTAATTAGAAATCTGAACCTTAGTGTCTAGTATTACGCAGTTCTTTAAACTACACTCATACATAATTTCACAGGCCAATGAAATGAACACAAAATCGAAAACAAATAAGCATAGTAGCAACACTACTGAGAAGGAGAGCAGTGCACCTGAAATGCACAGAAGATTTTGAAATATAATTTACCTACAATGTAATGAGCAGCATAATTGCTCTTGGTAAAAAACAAAAATGTGCAATATAATAACACACAGAGCAGGAGAAAACAGAGTAGTAAAGAAATAGCTACTACTACTCACCAAGCCCGGGGATCTCAAGGCCAAGCAGGTCGAGCAGATCACGTTCACGGTCCAGGACATCCGTCCAGCGGTGGGTGGCCTGGTTGTAGGTGCGCCGGACCCGAGAGTGGTGGTACATGGCCCGGCACACCTTCTCCCACCGCTTCCGGCGCTCCTGGATCCCGTACCCGCTACCGATCTTGCCGCCTGCCATGATGGTCCTGGGGAGGCGGCGCTGAACATAAAAAATTAGTGTGGCCACCTCCTCCGGGCTGAAGATCTCCCGGGGTACGACCTGCTCCCCCCTCAAACGCCCGCACGGGAGCCGGACACAGGGTGCGGGACCCTTCCCCTTCTCGGGATGCTTCCCGGCTCCCTTCACCATGGTCTGGGCAGAAAGGAAGCTAAATAATAAAGAAAATAGAATAGGGAAGAGAAGAAAAGTAAAGAGGTGAAAAAAGTAGTTTAAAATTTACCAAAAGTAGCAGAAAACACAAAAATATAGCGCAAGAAAAATAGAGAGATAGATAATAAGTAAAATAGATTAAAAAAAACTTCAAACAAGCAAAGGATGGCAGAGATACAGAGAGGATACCAAAAGCATGCCCAGAACCATAGCAATGAATGAGAAACAAGATGGCCGCGCCCGTTCACGACCGCGCGGGTAAGTTCGCGTGAGATTTTCCTCGCGAACACCCGCGAAATTGTACTAGCGAGCCGCACACTTTGCGAGATTACACTTCACGCCCGGAAACGGAAATACATCATGCAAACAAGATGGCCGCACCCTTGAACGACCGCGAGGGTAACTTCGCGCCTTGCGCTACAAGCGGCTCGCTAAAACGCACAAAACCTTGCGAACTAACACGCCGCAAAAAAACAAATCGCATATTTGCACAAATTCGCGGCTTCCGAATCCGATCTCGCACAAGTTTGCGCCCCGCGAATCCCGCAAAATTGCAGAAAAACGAGTTTTGTAAAACTGAAAGCACTCAGCCGGTGCAAGAGTTCAAACTCATCATTAGTAACCATTCCCTGTAGTGCTTCCTGACTGGGGCCCCTCCAGAGTTCAGTTGCTAGTTGCAACAATTGTATGACCCTGCTCTGACCCTCACAGCAGGCTCATAGAATAGCTACAAGTAGGCCACAAAGGTCCTGGAAAAACAAATTACACTGCAACAGAAAGCAAATTACTGATAAGGAAGCAGGTGCCAGACCTGGAATTTCAAAACAGTGACACATTAATAAACCAACCCCAAATTAATTCATGTCAGTTGAAGCAGGGCAGGTGTGCTTGCTTTTCCCCCCATAATCTACAGTGATGATGAACCAGAGGGTGGCATTGATGTAACAGAGGGTGGCATGGGTGAAACAGAGGGTGGCAGTGGTGAAACAGAGGGTGCTGGGAACCTGTGATGATGAACCAGACGTAGAAACAACATAGTCGCGACCGTTGCGAGCCGACAAGTAAGTTCGCAATTGCGAACTGGTACCAAACCCTCGCGAACTGGCAGAAACCCTGGCGAACACAAAAAAAAAAAAATCCGCAAATTCGCAAGAATGCGCTGATTGCGAGTTCGCAAATACGCAAATTCGCGAACGCCAGATTCGCAAAATTCGCCCATGCTTACTTTCTACGCATGTTTTGTCAATGCCTGGACCAGGTACAAGGGCCGACCTTACTCTCTAGACCCCGAGAAGCTCTCCCCGCCTTTGTTTCGCAGGACCCATGGGTGTTGGATAAGAGTTTCAGATTTGCTCAAACAAATGATCGCACCCTCTTTAATGCCTGGGAACAAGCCCATCAACAACAAGGTAACACCCAGGGCCCCTATCCCCGGTTTCACATCCAGAATAATCTGTTGTATAGACCGGGTCAGAAAGACGGCCCCTCTCAGCTCTTGGTGCCTCTCTTTTTCCGAGATCAAGTGCTGTTTTTCTCACACAGCCACTTGGTGGCCGGACATACGGGCACAGAGAAAACCACTCAGACCCTGCTAAGGCATTTCTATTGGCCAGGAATATATAAGGACGCTTCTGTATACTGCCGGGAGTGTGCCATATGTCAGCGCAAACATATGACAAAACCAGCAGCAGTCCCACTACAACCCTTGCCCATCATCGGGAAACCATTCAAAAGGGTCGGGATGGACCTCATCGGACCCTTGCCCAAGACCAAGAAGGGGTACCAACACGTCTTAGTATTGGTCGACTATGCAACCAGGTTCCCTGAGGCCTTTCCACTAACAGCTACCACCTCCAAGCAAGTTGCGGGCAGGATGATAGAACTCTTCAGTCGGGTCGGGTTCCCAAAAGAGATCCTGACGGACCAAGGAACACCATTCGTGTCCCACCTTATGAAAGAAGTTTGCACCAATCTGGGGATACAACAGATCCGTACGGCAGTATACCATCCCCAGACGGACGGGCTGGTAGAACGGTACAATCGGATGCTAAAAACCACCCTTTAGAAGATGTTAGAAGTCAGCGGTAAGGATTGGAACCAGTTGTTACCTCTAGCCCTATACGTTATCAGGGGTCAGACCCAGAGCAGTCTGGGCGTCTCCTCATTCGAACTGTTATATGGCAGACACCCTTGTTCCCTTTTGGAAATGACAAAGGAAGAATGGGAACAGGAGAAGAAACATCCAACACCTTGGAATACGCCCAGAGTCTGAAGTCCAAACTAGGAAGACTGAGAGACCTAGCATACACTCACCTGGAAAAGACACAAGTATGCCAGAAAAACGCCTATGATAAGGGGAGGAAATGGAGACATCTAAAAGAGGGTGACTGGGCTCTTGTGCTGCTCCCCTCATCCACCCAGAAATTCAGAGCTGAATGGGTGGGTCCATATAAGGTGCTGGCGACTATCGGGAGGACCAGTTATAGGTTGAAGCTGGGTCCCCACAAGACCCAAATATACAACATCAACCTGTTAAAAAAATGGCTTGGGCCCCTGCCATCGGGAGTGAATCTGACGACCAATTCCCCGACAATGGCCCCTATAACCTCCCTTGAACAGTTGGTGATAAATGATGAGCTGGACAAACAACAGAGTCAAGAGCTACAACATACTCTTAAACCCTACCACTTACTCTTTTCGACTACTCCCGGTCGAACCTCACTGGCGGAACACTGTATTGAGACCCCACCAGGCAAAGTCATAAAAATAAGACCCTATAGGGTACCAGAAGCCCGAAGAAATAACATCAGAAAGGAAGTTCAGGATATGCTAGACCTGGGTGTTATACGTCCATCCAGAAGTAACTGGTCCAGTCCTATTGTAATGATCCCGAAGCCGGATGGGACTTGAAAGTTATGCATGGACTTTCGGGCTCTGAACGAGATATCTTCGTTCGATGCCTACCCCATACGACCCCCATGGACGAGCTCGTCGAGAAGCTAGGAGATGCAAAATATAGAACAACACTCGATTTGACTAAAGGCTACTGGCAGGTGCCCCTAAGGGAGGATGACTGTAAGAAAACGACTTTTTCCACAGATGATGAACATTATGAGTTTACAGTCCTCCCTTTCGGCCTTCATGGGGCACCTGCCACCTTCCAGGGCCTGATGAACACCGTCTTGAGAGACCTGACCGGGTTTGCCTCAGCAGACCTCGATGACATCGTCATATACAGCCCCGATTGGAACACCCACCTGACCCACCTACAAGCCGTGTTCAAACCTTTGGAACAAACAGGCCTGAGGATCAATTCAAAGAAGTCACGCGTGGCCTTCCAGAAGGTGAAATACCTTGGATACCTATTGGGGCATGGGCTCATAGAGCCCCAAATCGAGAAGATCCGGGCCATTGCAGACACCCCCTTCCCCAGGACTAGAAGAGAGATGAGAGCCTTCCTGGGTCTGGTGTGATATTATAGGCGGTTCATCCCCCAATTTGCCCACATTGCAGCGCCCCTCACAGACTCACTTCGTAAGTCAGGAAAGTCCACCTCTCCTATCATCCCCACCGATATGATGCAGAACGCATTCCACACCCTGAAACACCACATCACCTCTACCCCGGTCTTGTCCTCCCCAGACTTTGCAAGAACCTTTTCATTACATACCGATGCCTCAGATTACGGGATCGGGCGGTCCTTTCCCAAATCAGGGGGGACGGGTTGGATCACCCCATCCTGTACAAAAGTCAAAAACTGTTCCCTAGAGAGTTAAAGTATGCAACAATTGAAAAGGAATGTCTGGCTATAAAGTGGGCGGTGGAGAAGCTGGCTTATTATCTTGAGGGGCACCCGTTTACGCTTTACACAGACCATGCCCCTTTGTTCTGGATGGCCCGTGCTAAATCCAAAAATGCAAGAGTGTTGCAGTGGTTTTTGGCTCTTCAACCCTACTCCTTCAAGGTGGTACACAAGAAAGGGACAGACAATGTGGGGGCAGATTTCCTCTCCCGGCATCCACTCCCCGAGCGGGAGTGTCCTAGGGGGGAGGTGTGTAACGGGGGGGTGCAACCCCCTACACTGGACACGGACATTGGGACCCCCCCTTGTGGCTCTTACCTTCTTTGTTCCCTGTTGCAGAATGACCTTCCCTCTGGTGAAAACTAAGTAGGCACCTCCGGGGACCCGGAGGAACCCTGGCCCTTTAACTGGACGACTGGAGAGGAATGGGCGGGGCTATCTGCGAAGGAGGCAGAGTTAAATGCGGAAGCCGGAAGGGAGAGGGGGTGCTTATACACCCGGAGAGACGAGAGTTGGAGGAGAGAGTCGGAAGAAGAGCGTGCTGAGGAGAGGAGGATTCGATCGGAGGGAGAACCGAGGAGAGCGGAAGCTGTGACCACCTCGGAGGATACGCATGGAGGCCAATGTTCCCACGAGTCGCCCTGCCACACAACCGGGGGAGGTGTGTGGCTCTCTCAGGTACGGATACGAGTTGCGGGTTGGATTGGGAGAAAAGGCAGTTCAACCAGTTGATTGGGGAGACCCCCTGTCCCGGTGTACCCTTCCCCTCCTTTGAGCACTTCACCCCTCACTGTAGGAGAGCCTTTGTGTGCTGCACTTGGGGCACTTCCTCACACCTTTTCCCCTCAAATCCCTTCCTTCTTTGTGTTTCTCATTGAGCGGCGCCACGGACGAAGACCAGCCCTTAACGAGGAGGAGACCCGACGGCCCACGCTGAGGGGAAACATCACCACCGAGAGCCCGTAGGAGGAGCCGAAGTCGATCCTTCAGAAGGACCCTGATCCCTAGAAAGACATCTACGGACTACTTATATGCTGCAATAAAACCCTCTCTACCAAAAACACGTCTCCTGCCCATTCCTCGCTCTCCCGAGACAGCCGATCCCGTAACAGTATTCTTTTGGAGGCTATCAGATATTAGAGCTTTGGGTATTTCCGCTATGTAGTTTTCCTAAATAGGTGTTCATTTTAACATTACAAGGCGTATCAAGAATGGCTCTATTTATGTGGAATTTTCACATTTTTCTTTACTCCCTAGCTTGTTTGTGGTGATGTGTCTTAAACAGTATGTACATATGACTAATGATATGAGAACATCGGGCCCTCTCGCTCTCCATAGCCCATTTATTCCAGTAACGTCAATTACACTAAAAAGGTGGGCTAAAGGGGTAATGGCTTTCAAAGGAGTAGATACAGCTCACATTGGGGGGACATTCAGATAACAGATGAATTTCCACAGTGAAAGAAGGTGAATGATCTAGATGCCTTAGTTTTGGAAGAGATGTGATGAATCTTCTGGCAACCAGTAACCACTGTAGGACCCTTAAGCCAGGGTAGATGTGGGCTTGTGGCTTTCTATGTAGGAGTAGTCTGGCAGAAAAGTTTTGAATATGTTGTAGTCTTTTCATAGTTGATAGCGGTGATCCATGGTAGAGGCTATTGCCATAAACATATTTAGGCAGCACAAGAGAGATGGTAGCTTGGACCTTGTGAGGATCCTGCTAACTTTTCCACTGGGGCATTCAGGGATACCTTAGAGTCTGTGATAATTCTGAGGTTTCTTACTTCCTTGGATACTTTAGGAAGTGGTCCCAGATTGTCTGGCCAGGTGGAGAGTGGATGATGTACTAGTGACAGACGTCATTAGACCCTCTCCGCACTACCTTTGGCGGAGATCCGTCCGCCTGTTGTAGTCCTAGATAGAAAAGATTAATCAAAAATTCCAAGTAGCTTTAATTCAGTTGATGATTCTCTTTTATTTTTTATTTTTTTCAAAGTTCATACTTTTGCTTATTTCAATAAAGAAGTTATTTTTTACATGTGGTTTTTCTCACAGAATGTTCATTCTCTGATTTGATAAACGTACATGATTCACGCAACAAAATAAAAAGTTGTCATGTCCCAATGCATTTCGGGATTAAATCCCTTCATCAGGGGTGCTGCAAAGATTAAATAAAAATTACAATTACATAAGTATCCTTTACATGTGATCAACAACACACGAGAGTTTTAGACATTGGATTCATAGTATATGTATTATACTTTCCCAATGAAATGAAATATTGGTTTTTTTAACATTATATTGCTTACAGAAGTTATTTACTGGATTTTACATCTTGTTGTCTTATGAACTGTGGATATCTAAAATTAATGCGGAAGAAAATACTCTGAATTGATTTAGTGCTCTGGTTGGTGATCCTGCCTCGATTGCTATACTCACCATGTAGAATGGGCTGCTTTATGAAGTTTAGCGTACCGGTTCTTTAGCTGACAGATCATTCAAAAAAACCTTTAAACAATGGAGAATAATGGTCGGGTTGTGTATCAATCTTGAAACTAGCCCATGTTTAAATAAATACATACATACTACTATGTCTTCATACCTTGTCAGCGTGTCTCGCTTGATTATCACTCTGTATGGTAAAAAATAGTAGAAGCTTAATTCGTTCGTGGTATTGCTTCTGAAAACAAGAGAAAATATAAAGAGATATATATAATGGTCTGCGCAGGACTGGAGTAGTTGCTCTAGTGAGTTAAATCAGTCTTTTACCTTGAAGTATTCTGTCCTGAGTCGTAGGAATATGGGGTGGTATTCTTCGTGAGCCCAGACTGTCGGTTTACTGGATATATGAAGAAAAAATACACGCAAATGCGTTTTAGGCACTAATGCTTTGACTATATGAATCCTACTGTCATGGTATTTCTTTATAAATGTATAATTACCTCTAAATTCACTATCGTGAAACCGGGATGATAATACACCGTCGTAATAAAGATGTGTGCTGGAGAAGTTCAAAGAGGGTGTCGCTGCAAAAATAACGCGTATGGTTATGAGTGTTCTGTTACTTAGTGCTAATAACCATGACTAACTTCGAAGCTCGGGATTAAAAATTACCGTTATAGCATGATGATAAATTCTATGCTTTAAGCTGGTTTTCGTAATTAAAATCAGCTGTACCTCCGCTGAGACAGCTTCAATATCTATGTGGAAATCGGAAATGCTCCGTTAGGATTGATACTTTTGAAAGGCGGGCTATGCGAAACTAAGAATATAGGTGAATATGTACCTTGAACGAGGGATTGTCAAGTGCTCTATATGACGTGGAGAGTGGGCCATCCTTTTTCAAATCGCCACAGGTGAATATTTCAGTTTTGGATGTTTTCAATTTGAGATGGCTCCAAGTCATTCATTGATCAACAGCTCAGAGGCACCCGAAGATTTTTGAGTATTGCCTGTAATTACTTCATGTAGATATTAAAAAGCATGGGCGAGATGATAGAGGCATGAGGATCATCATCTTTTATGTTGTAGGGTTTGGATTAAAAAGGAGGAGTATTGATGATATTTGTTCTGTTTTGAAGGTGTGTTGTGACCCAGTAGACAGCAGGCACGTCTATGCCAGCCTCACAGAGTTTTTGGATTAGTGTGGCATTATCAACTGTGTTGAAAGCAGCTGAAAGTTCCAAGAGAAGTGGTGCAGGGACCCTATTGTGATCTACAGTGTTTTTAAGGTCATCGCAGACGGCAATTAGGGAAGATTGGTTGCCTGTTCCTCAATGGAATCTTCAATAAACTGAGACATCTGGATGAATGCTGCTCTTTCTATAAGTTTGCTGAGGAATGTTGGGTTTACAATTGGTCTGTGGTTGTTTGGGTCTTTAGTGTCCAGGTTTGTTTTCTTTAATAATAGGCATATGTATGTCTTTTTTAAGTCTTTAGGGAAAACTCCTGTTGTCAAGGAAGGATTGAGGATTGTTCTGACTCGGTTGGCAGCAGAGATTATTAAAAAGGTGTTCTGGGAGATTTGTGGTGCCCAAGGGTCGGAGAGGCAGCTGTCTGGCCTACTTGTTTTGAAAAGATCCATAAATTCAGTTTCTGGTAGTTATTTGAAGAAATGCAGAAACTGCGTCAGCCTATTCTTGGGTGAAGGTGTTTGTTGGAAAAGGGCTGGTGCTTCTGGTTTTCCTTTGGTTTAAACAGGAATCCAACATGTCTGCTTTGGGTCTGTAATGATGTGCCAGTGTGGCAGTAAATTTTTGGGAAATAGGAGTGTTTCCTTCAGTGAATTTAGTTTTACGAAATTCTTCATTTACACATTTTTAATTCTGAATTCTGTTTGAATAGTAGCTCTGTTTTATCTTTTTTGGTAGCTGACTGGTATATTCTGTTGTGTTGGCGAAGTTTAACTTAAGTGTTATTTGCTTTGTGGAAGGTGTGTTGCAGCTTTGCAATTTGTTGTTTTATCTTTTTAAGTTATGCATTCATCCAAGGTGCCTGTTTTCTTTTTGCATTTTTTGTTGTTTTTAGTAGAATTAGGATATCAAAAGCTTCCAGGAGCCATTCATAGAGTTGTTAACTGAATTTGTTGTGTACAGATCTGTGTTTGATGTTAGTTGTGTTTCTAGGTCCTCAAAATTCGGTTTGCCTAGAGTTTGATATGTGTTTGTTGGTAAGATGGCCTTACGTGTGGAGAGTAGTAGTGTCTTGTGTTTTAAAACCAGATGGTGGTCTGGCAGCTTGACTGGATAAATGCTTTGCAAAGTGGCTAGTTTTGGATTGGCAGAAATGGCATGTAGGGTGTGCCCAACGATGTGTGAGGATTAGGGATGATCTGATGTAGGTTCATTGTTTCTAAGTTATTGATGATACATCTGGGATGGGACTTATTAGGTTTATCAAACCACGTGTTTAGGTCACAAGGATGCACAGGTTGGAGTGTAGTATCAGAAGGTCTAAAGCTGTGTTTAGAAATGTGTCTGCTAATGTTTTATTGCTAGGTGGTAGTGTGAAGTAAGAGGACATTACAGGAGCAAGTTGGTGCAAGATGCATCTGGTGATGAGGGCCTCACAAACTTGCATGGAAATGTCCCCAGCTTTGGTGGGATTTAATGTTTCCTTGAATATAACAGCTAGTCTGCCTCTGCGATTATAAGTGAAAGTTTGATAGTCTGGAGAAACAGCTTTGTGCAATACTGGAACCATGTCATCCCGGACCATGATTCGGTTATGAAGAGCAAGTCAGGTTGTGTGTCTGTGAGGAGGTTGTAGATGTGGTGCTTGTTTATAGAAAATAATTGTACATATATTAGTAGGCAATTTAGAGATTGCGTTTTGGTGGTTTTGTGAATTTGTTTTCTGGAAGAGCAAGTATTATCCTTTGGACTTGTAGTAGGTGGACTATTGGTGATGTTGTTAATTGTATTGGAAAAGCAATAGTGTTTAGCTATATTGTTGTCTTTCTCCAACAAACTTAAAAGGGATTGTGTTGGGTCTTTGTGAGCAGGTGGTGATGCACAATTGTGAACAGGGTGTGTTGTTTATGTCATTTGCATATATTGGGGGTGGAAGGTGTATGTGAGAGGAGTGATCCAACATGTGGGTCATGTTTTAAGGCTCTAAATTGTGCAATGGATGAAAGGTGAGTGGATAAGTATTGTTGTGTATTGGAAGAGTTTGGTGATGTAAATGTTTGAAAGTTAATGTGCAAAGTTCATTTAACATGTGTATTATCTGTGTGGGCATGAGGGGGAGTGGGTGTTTGTAGTTTGAGATGGAATGTAATAAGAAATTGTGTGTGTGCGTGTTATGTTTGGTTTTTGTGGAGTAGTCATATGTGATATTAGTGCAGTGAGTTTGTGTGTAGGATTTAAAGTACTGTTGGGGAGTGTAAGGTGAAGGGGAAAGCGTGGTGATGTGTATTGGAGGAGAGTGTGTGTGGTGTGTGAGAAGAGATGAACAGAGGTTATATGTGTTTTTTAGTTGATTTTTTAGAAGGAAGAGGTGTAGATGGGTTATGGTGGAGGCTGGTAATTGGAAAAAAGAGCAGTATTTCTGGCCCTAGCCCTGACCCGGATAGGCCTAGGTCCCCTCCACCCTTAGCCTCAACGCCTGGGCTGAGACGCCCCAAGCCCAAAGGTTAAACGGCCCTAGCAATCAGGTGACATTTGACCAATGGGAGCCTTAGCCTATCAGAACCCTAGCCTTAAGACTAGAGCCAATTGGAGCCCTAGCCCTATTAACCAATCACAGCCCTCTTAACCAATCAGAAAACTAAGCACCAATACAAACCGCAGCCCCATCAATCAATTAGAACCCTAACCCTATCAACTAATCAGAACCCTAAATCTAACCCCTAGTATCTGTGGAAGGGAGGGTTAACCTAAGCTGTCCTAACGACCCAACGTAACCAAAAAGGAGTGAAGCAAAAGGATGCATGCAATGCAAATGGTGCAAACTAAGGCCCAGATTTATGATTTTGGTATTGCGTTTGTGCTACTTTTGTGGCACAGCCCTGGCCTAAAATCATATTGGGCATTTACTAAGCCACACAAAGCCACATTGTGTGCCTTTGTGCTGCCTTGTGTTACCTTGCGTCGGGTAGGCATCACAAGGGTGGAGCATGGGCATTCACATGCATCCACCCATGTATTTGAAGCAGCCCAGATTTACAAAGACTTGCAAACCTGGGTTTGTGCCAAAATGGTGCTGCTTCCCAACATGCATAACAAGGAGAAATATTTGTATTCCTCCTTGTTGCTTCCCCTTTCCATGTGTGCTGCATTTTGCAGCACACATAGAAAGAGGAATATGCCTCTCTGAATTGTTTTTGTGCAGGAAAGTTTTCCTTCCTGCACAAAAACAATCCGGACTGTAATTTAGGCTCACTTACATCACAGTGCAATGGTACCTGCATTTGTACTAGGCAGCACACACTGCACCAGCGCACAGAGTAGAAATTCTCCATATCTTTGTAAATATTGAGCATTGCGGCTCTCTTCCCTTAATGCAATGCAGTGCAGCAAGTTCTCGAGCTGCGTTGCGTTGCGTAAAATAATGATAAATATGCCCCTAAGTGACTGGACTAGAGAACCCATCAACCAGTGTTGTCAGGCAAAGTATAATGTATGATTGGTACTTAAATCTTCCCAGCTCTTACTGAACTAGCAGTGTACGAAAACATTCGTCTCTTTCTATAATATTATGGCATATCCAGAATGTCTCAGCTCTTCGAGGAATGTTCGGCCATTTTCCATGTTTCCCCACAAGTGCTGATGTGTGTTACCCTGTGACTCCACCCTCCTTCCCCTCTTCCGCCGCCACTGGGCTGTCTGCCAGAGTCTCCAAGGCCGACTCATAGAAATCTTGTATTGTGGAGTCTGAGAAATGTGACCATGTCTTGCAAAACTGGACATGAGTCGTGGGGGGCATCAGCTCCATAATTCCTGATATGAGAGCTGCTCTGGAAATACAGGATTAGCTTTCGACTCACACATATATGTAAGTATTTACATATGTGTATTTATACATATGAAAATATACATCTAAAAATATTAAAACGTGTGTGTATATATATATGTATAAAAAAATATATATACTTACCAACTTGTAAAGCACTGATATAAAGGCGTGTGCAATGTAATAACTGTAATGTAATGACCCCCGAGGTAAAACACTGTGAAGTAATGATTTACGACCCCCAAATAAACAGTACAGAGAGAGTGTATTGTATTTTTCTATATCTTCTGCTGTTTTGTATAAGGTGTTTGTGTTCTTATAGACCTAATGTGTCCCTGGTTTTATTCTTTTTGTGAAATTTTATAGTTTTAGGTTTGTGTTTTATTTTCTCTCTTTGTGCGACTTTGTTCAGGGTTGTTTGGGAAAAATACGTTTAGATATTACCAAGCAACATTCATAGCCTTGGTTGAGCATCTAAGTATTAATCTAAGGCAATTCATAAAAACCTAATTTGTGCATGGCATTCCCACACGCAACACCTTCTATGAAAATTACAAGAAGGAAAATGCAATTTGGTCTAAGTGACCCAGTGTTCAAAACGTAAAGAAACGTTTGATTGCTTTAGGCTTCCTACTAGTGCCCCAAAGCAGGGCAAATACTGGCCCTCTCAAGCCTGTATTTTTCATTTGGACTGAGAGGACACTTTGGATCATCCTAGAAAGATATCTCAACCGGAATTCTCACAGCTGCTAGTGTCCTCTTATGTTTTGGCACCAAACCTTAGACTCTTGCAAAGCCGGCTGTTTACTCCTAGGAGGAGGGGCCTATACTGTACATTGAGTGGGAAGGAGCTGATTCCATGAAAAAAAGACCAGAGCATTTTGAGCTGACTGCAGTGGCGTAAGAAAAGCCGCTGCAGCCCCTGCAGTGCGGGGACCCCCTTTGGAACTGAGGTCGGCCTGGGGGCCGCTGGCCTGAGCGCTCAAGACTTGGTCCAGAATGTGGCAGGCCCCTACATGTACTTTTCAGGGGTGGAATACTGCAAACTGAAAGTGTCCAGTCTCCCGGGTCGAGGGCAGATAGAACCTGCGCTAGGGTGAGCATCTTGTACTTCTCCTTTTTTTGAGGAAGTAGTTGAGGGTCTGTGGTCAAGGATAGGACGAAGGTCTCCGTCCTTCTTTGGGACCAGAAAATAGCGAGAGGAACGACCACAGCCTATTTCTGCCTGGCAACCCTCTCTATAGCTCCCTTTGCCTAGAGAGTTTTGACTTCCTCGCTGAGTAAGGCAAGGGATCCTCCGTCAGCCAATCGTAAGTTGGAGGCATGGAAGGAGTAGTCTTAAAGGGGAGGGAGTAGCCCCTGTGGACTATTTGCAACACCCACCTGTCTGAGGTGATGTCACTCCAGTAGTGGACATGATGGCGTATTCTTCCACCAACTGGACGTGAATGATCCCGGGGGATCAGGCTAGGAGAGTTTTGTGGTGGAGGAGGGGATCATGGCCCTATAGAGGTTGCTGCACTTGTGGGGCCCTCTGGCCAGAAAAGGGTTGGCGTGGTTGGTAGCCTCTTCTTTAGCCATGAAATGAGCGAAAAGCAGACACAGGCCAAGATAATGTGGTGAGGCCCAAGGACTTGACAGTAGCCCGCAAGTCCTTCAAATGCTCAAGTGCGGCATCTGCTTTGTCTCCGAAGAGACAGGAGCATCAAAGAGGAGCCTGAACATACCCCGAAAAAACATAAATCCTGAGCCAGGCATGGTAACGTACAGCCGCTGTTGTGGAAATCGCTCTGCCCAGAGACTTTGTCGTGTCCAAGCCACATCGGATGGCAAACTTCGCTGCATCTCTCCGGTCCGAAATAGCTTGGGAGAGTAGAATACGGTCCTTCTTTGAGACTCTGGGCAGTACCTGCACCACCGTGTCCCATATCAAATGGGAATACCAGCTCAAACAGCATGCAGTGTTTACCGACTGCAATGCTAGACTGGCGAAAGTGAAAATGTTCTTCCCAAAGCTTTCCAGTCCCTTTAATTCCCTGTCCAGGGGTGCGGAAGGGAACGCGCCACAGGAAGTGGAAGCTTGAACCACCAAGCTTTGTGGGCTGGGGTAGGGAGTGAGGAAAACTGGGTCGCCCGGTGCATGGTGATGGCAGCCGGCGCCTGGGTCAGCTCCACAGAAGCCACTGTGCTGGACGTGGACCAGGTGCCCAGAAAAATGACCATCAAGGCTTCATTGAAAGGCAGCAAGTGTTCCGAAGTGGAGAAACCAGCCTGCAGGACCTCTGTCAAGACATTTGTCTTGACTGCTACTGTAGGGAGCTGCAAGTCCAAGACCTCAGCAGCCCTACGCGCCACCATAGCGGATGATGCCCCTCCCCTGTAGCCAAGTTGGGTGGATACAGCATGCCAGAACCTAGGGAGGTGTCCAGGCCACTGGCATCACGCAGTTCCTCAAACCAGTCCATGTCTTGGGGTTGCGGGATTTATAAGTGGTCCTGCTTCCCCTCCCAATCCTCTTCATCCATTCCTAATCCTTCAGAATTGGGCAGGTTAAACGACATGGAGCTGTGAGGCTCAGTCAGCGCCAGTTGATCTCTGACAGGCTCTGTGTCATTTGGAATGAGCATTGGGGAGGATGTCCGCCTGTGATCTTGGCGGGAGAAGCGGCACCGGGGAAGGTCGCTGTGCAAGTGCGACCGGTGCCGCTCTGGCCCCGAGTTCAGTCGGAGGCCGTGGCCAGAGCAGAAGGCGCAGAACCCACGGGTACTCCATCATCTGAGCCAACGGGCCCGAGGGCGCTATGCAGGGTCAGGCTGCCCAAATATGATGCACATGGCATCATAGAATTTTTTAAGTTGGGCAGGGGTTGCTCCCGTCCCTGGAAAAGGAGGGAAACGTGGAGCCGACCCAGTCACCTGCTCAGCGGAGTGGGGCCTCGAATGCCGAGGTACCTCCGTCTCGTCACGCGACGGATATGGCAAAGTCAAAGCATGCCACAACTTTTTGTGCTTCTTGTTAGGCCTACACCTGACAACTTGGAAGAGGAGAACTACCATTCTCCGGAGCAGTGCTCGGACCTTCCTCTTGACCAAGGCCAAGATCGACGGGGTGACCTCTGAGGAGCCAGTCGATGGGCGCGAGTACCTTTAGGGACCTTCCCTCAAACCTTTAAGCGCCATGGTCCGCAGAGCATGACTTCGTGTCATGATCGTGCTCCAGAACCAGAGACACACTAAGTGAGGGTCCGTGACTAACATGGCACGATGACAGGCACCGCACAGCTTCTTGCTAGACATCTGTAGCACACCAAAAAAAGCCGATAAAAGTCGAAAAAAGTCTGTCAAAAAATGACAGGGGGTTAGCTCTCATTGATGGATCTGCGCGGTCTGGCATGGGAAGAAAAGAACTGACGTCAGCGCGCCAGAGTGGTGATTATATTGACGATGCTGATGCCATGATGATGATGAACACGACGCCATCGACGTCATGCAGGTTCGACAGGCGTGCAAGGGTACTGCTAAGAAAATTCTTCCAGATCTAGCCGGAGGCCTGGAAGTTCAAAGGTAAGGAATCTGCAGCTAGATGTCTCTATCAGATGCCCAAGTTTCCCACTGGCCATTTGCAGATGCAGGCCATGAGACAGTCTTCTGTTCACCTGGGGAGGTATGTAAGTGACTCCCAGGACAGGTAACTACTAATAGAAGCAAGCCGCTGGAAGAGGTATTACCTCTCAGCCAGCTGTGCCTGATGATATTAATTTAGAAAAGGATTAGGAGGGGATTAGAAAATGTTTTCAATACATATTGATTCTAGAAAAACCCCGGAGTGCCCACTGTAGTATAATTGACCCTCACTCCACCTTACAGGCAGAGGAGAATTCCTTCCAAGCTGGACCAAGACTCTGCAGGCTGATCCTTTGACAAGCAGAGACCTGACATCCTTTGCGGAGAGCCATCCTCGACGTAGAGACGAGGTCCTTCATTCAGAACCATCAGGTGAGGGATTAGCACTTCCCCTGGGAATTTGTGGCTCCATTTGGTTCCATTAGAACATATCTTAGTACTTACACATACATGCTTCACCTACAACTCTAGGTTAGGTACAATTAGGTAGGATATGCATTGTAGGAGTATGCCAATGCTACTGTTTTATGTAATATGCTTTTATTTATCTTATTAGCACTATGGTAGAAATGTATCTACTTTTTACAATATTGGTACTAGCGATTACATTTGTCTGCAATCAATCAATCAGTCAATCAGATACACTTATAAAGCGCGCTACATACCCGTAGGGTCTCAAGGCGCTGGGGGGGGGCCGCTACTGCTCGAACAGCCAGGTTTTCAGCTTCTTCCTGAAGGAGAGGTGGTCTTGGGTCAGGCGCAGGTCGGACGGGAGGGAGTTCCAGGTCTTGGCGGCCAGGTAGGAGAAGGACCTTCCTCCTGTAGTCGCTCTTCGGATGCGGGGGACGGCGGCGAGGGCGTGGTTGGCTGATCGGAGGTGGCGTTTGGGAGCGTAGAAGTTGACTCGGCTGTTGAGGTAGCTCGGGCCTTGGTCGTGTAGGGCTTTGTGTGCGTGGGTGAGGAGGCGGAAGGTGATTCTTTTGTTGACGGGGAGCCAGTGAAGGTCTCTCAGATGTCCGGAGATGTGGCTGGAACGTGGGATGTCGAGGATGAGTCTGGCTGAGGCGTTTTGGATCCGCTGGAGTCTCTTCTGGAGCTTGACGGTGGTCCCGGCGTAGAGGGCGTTGCCGTAGTCCAGTCGGCTGGTGACGAGGGCCTGGGTGACGGTCTTCCTGGTCTCTGTGGGGATCCACCAGAAGATCTTCCGTAGCATGCGTAGGATGTTGAAGCACGCCGAGGAGACGCTGTTGACTTGCCTGGTCATGGAGAGGGAGGAGTCCAGGGTGAAGCCCAGGTTTCGTGCATGGTCTGTCGGTTTGGGTGCGGTGCCCAGGGCGGGAGGCCACCAGGAGTCGTCCCAGGCGGAGGGTGAGGAGCCCAGGATGAGGACCTCCGTCTTGTCCGAGTTCAGTTTCAGGCGGCTGGTCGTCATCCACTCGGCTACCTCTTTCATCCCTTCGTGCAGGTTGGCTCTGGCGGCGGCGGGGTTGTTGGTCAGGGAGAGGATCAGCTGGGTGTCGTCGGCGTAGGAGATAATGCTGAGGTGGTGTTTGCGTACGATGGCCGCGAGGGGGCTCATGTAGACGTTGAAGAGGGTGGGGCTCAGGGATGATCCTTGGGGGACGCCGCAGATGACTTTGGAGGCCTCTGACTTGTACGGTGGTAGGCGGACTCTCTGTGTTCTTCCGTCCAGGAAGGAGATGATCCATTCCAGCGCCTTGTCCTGGATTCCGATGTTGCTGAGGCGCCGTACTAGGGTGCGGTGGCAGACCGTGTCGAATGCCGCGGAGAGGTCTAGGAGGATGAGGGCCGCTGTTTCTCCATTGTCCATCAGGGCTCGGATGTCATCGGTGGCGGCGATGAGGGCGGTCTCGGTGCTGTGTTTGGCTCGGAAGCCGGACTGTGAGGGGTCGAGGGATCCGTTCGTCTCGAGGAAGGCGGCCATCTGCTTGTTGACGGTCTTCTCGATGACTTTGGCTGGAAACGGGAGAAACGAGATGGGGCGGTAATTCTTGAGGTCGGTGGGGTCCGCTGTTGGTTTCTTGAGTAGAGCGCTGAGTTCGGCGTGTTTCCAGCTTTCAGGGAAGATGGCGGTGTCGAAGGAGGTGTTGATGATGTCTCGCAGGTGGGGTGCGATGACAGCGTCGGCCTTGTTGAAGACGTGGTGAGGGCAGGGGTCGGTCGGTGATCCGGAGTGGATGGAGTTCATCGTGCGGCTGGTCTCTTCGGTGCTGATCGGGGTCCAGGCGTGGAGGGTGGTGGTGGGGGGGGGTGGCTGGTCGGTCGTGGTGTGCGTTGGTTGGTTGTTGAAACTGCTGTGTATGTCCGTGATCTTGTTGTGGAAGTATGAGGCGAGGGAGTTGCAGAGGTCTTGCGATGGGGTGATGTTGTTGTTTCCTGCGCTGGGGTTGGAAAGCTCTTTCACGATGTTGAAGAGTTCCTTGCAGTTGTGTGCGTTGTTGTCCAACCGGTCCTTGAATGCAGTTTTCTTGGCGGCGCGGATCAGCTGGTGGTGTTTCCGGGTGGCAAGTTTGTAGGAGGTTCTGTTGTCCGGTGTCGGTTCCCTTTTCCAGACTTTCTCGAGGGCTCGGCAGTTCTTCTTGGAGCTTTTGAGTTCGTCGGTGAACCATGGGGCCTTCTTGCTGCCGGGTCTGCTGGGCGGGGTCCTCAGCGGGGCGAGTTCGTCCGCGCAGTTGCTGATCCACTTCGTGAGGTTGTCGGCGGCCTGGCTGGGGTTCGCTGAGCTGGCAGGAGGGTGTTGGCTCAGGGAGGTGGCGAGCTGGTCTGCTGTGATCTTGTTCCAGCTTCTGCGGGCGGTCTGTTGCTGGTGTTGGTGGGTCGTCGTTCTCTTGAAGGTGAAGTGGACGCAGCTGTGGTCCGTCCATTGAAGCTCTGTGGCGTGGCTGAAGTCGATGTCTGTGCTGGATGAGAAGACGGCGTCGAGTGTGTGTCCGGCGAGGTGGGTGGGGGTGGACACCAGTTGCTTGAGTCCCAGGTTGGCGAGGTTGTCGAGCAGGGTGCTGGTGTTGCGGTCGTTGTTGTTCTCCAGATGGAAGTTGAGGTCCCCCAGGAGAATGTAGTCAGCGGAGGGGAGGGCGTGCGGGCTGACGAAGTCGGCGATGTCCTCGCTGAATTGCGTGCGTGGTCCCGGGGGTCGGTAGATCAGGGTGCCTCTGAGGGTGGTGTTCGGGTTGGTGTGGATCTGGAAATGCAGGTGTTCGGCGCTGGTCAGGGTGTTGTCGGTGCTGGTCGTGAGACGGATGGTGTTCCTGTGGATGATGGCGATGCCTCCTCCCATCTGGTTGGCGTTGCGGTCCCTCCGGACGATCTTGTAGCCCTCTGGGATAGCGATGGCGATGTCGGGAGCTGAAGAGGCGTTCATCCAGGTCTCCGTGAGGAAGGCAACGTCAGGGGCTGTGGCGTCTAGGAGGTTCCAGAGTTCGATGGCGTGTCTGTGGACGGAGCGGGTGTTGAGCAGGATGCACTTGAGGTGGGAGCTGTTGGTGTTCGACTTGGCGGGTGCTGGTGCGGGGCTGGTCCGGATGCAGGAGAATTTGCAGGCGTGGCAGCTGAAAGGTCCGTGGGTACGTCTTGGAGTGGCTTGGTGGCATTCTGGGGGTCGGCCGGTGTTGAGAGCGATGAGGGTGGCGGCTGAGTACGTCAGGCGGGTGCGTCGAGGTACTCGAGGACCAGGGGTCCTGGCGCTGGTCGCGATCCGGTCGCGGACGGGCGCAGACGGGCTTACCTTTGGCGCGCCTTCGGCGCACAATCGGCGCGCCCGCTGCGCGTGACCGCTGCGCGTTCGCACGGTCGCCATTTAAGGCGAAGTGCGCGGGTGGGCGGAGCAGCTGGGAGGCGGGAGCGGGGAGGGTTACAGAAGCTCCTGTCTTTTGATTGTCGCAGCTAACTTGTTTCATACTAGACTGACGCTTGACCAATAAATAATTCTTTAAACCGTTCCATCCGTCATTCTACGTATTCTGAGAAAAGTAGGCACAAGTGACTGAACGAAAGATACCGTATTGTTTCCACGATACCTGAGGAATCTGGGTTGTCATGTTCAGTGGTTGACAGAAACTGCATACACCACTGTAGGAATACAGGGGGATGGTAGTGTCACCGACGAGCTAGCAGGCCTAATGGCTGACTCATCCTGTGGGGGTGTCCAGAGTCTGTCTGCACACCAAGGCCTGTTTAGGTCATCCAAAACGTGCAGGTACTGGGGGGGTCCTAGGGACTACACAACATTGTGACGACCTGGAAAGTTTGGCACAAGATCTTTGTACTAAAGTATATACTAACAAATCAACATTGATAACAAAAAAGGTCAATACTGATACATTTTGGAAGGTACAAAAAAGGAAATGGAAGACGGGTATACACATGCTGTCTTGATTTAGTCCCCACTCTTCAAGTGCCAATAGGTGCCCACCGGAGGAATGCTAAGCGCAGTGGGTGGAAGCTGGGTAGGCGAAAGGGCATGATGGTGATTAGGGTCTTTTGCTACGTAGAGTGAAAAAGCAGTTGGCTTTACTGGAATTTAGTGATAGGTGTGGCGCTAGAGTACTTGCCTTGATTAAAACCCCTCGGTCACAAATATTTTCCTTAAAGATCTCCAACTTGTGTAGAAGTGGATCCCAATCTGACACTATGGGAACCCTGTGCAATTCTTCGACCTCTCCCTGTTGGAGGGTCACAGATTCAGCCTTGCCCCTTATTTTTTTTTACTGATTTTATTTTGTTATTCAGGTGAAATTTCGGCAGGAGCCCTCCGAGTACCTGAAAGAAAGCATAAGTAAACAGGAATACCATTGTTTCAAAATATTTGCAAAACCTGCGAAAATGCAGGGAAGCCCAACGAACATCCTAGCCCCTTTTAAGTATAGCTGCGCACCAGTGTTTTAAGTTAGGCAGTGCATGGGCTTTCCAGGACATAGGTATAGTTCTACGGAATACGAGTAGCGCCATCAGCCTTCCTGTGCCTATACAGTCTGAGAATCCCACTCTCCATGGTGTAGAGCTCTGAGCAACCCGTGATTATAGATAGTGCTCCTGTAACCTCCAGCCATTATGTGTCTGCACTCTGGCAGTTCAAGAACATGTGGGCCATGTTGGCGTCCGGCGCGCTGTATCTGGGGCAGTGCGAGGACGAGCCATAGATTTTATGCAGTCTTTCCGAAGTGAGGTATGCCCTTTGAAGGATTTTATATTAGATGTATTGGAATTAGACTGTATGGCGAAGTTTACGCAGACTTTCTAATGCCTTGTTCCATGCCTTCTGGGTTTGAACTCGGCCCAGGTCCTGCTTCAATCTTGTACGTAATAAGAAGTCCTGTGGCGTATACACCAATGACCGGGTAAACTAGGTAATAAGTCGGCAGCCTCCACCAATAGTGTGAAGTGTATGTGTAAAGGGATGTGCTGGTGATTCTGTGTCCTTCATCTGCCAGAGGCATTGTATTTCTGCCAGTAGTCTATTATATACCAGAAAATGGTCAGCTGGCAGGTCACAATCTGTTTGGAGCTGTACGAATGGGATAAGTGCACCGTTTTGGAACAGGCACCTAGCGTGTTCACATTGGCGGTTTTTCCAGGTTGCCAATCCCTACCTCACTACTAAATTGCAGAAGGGACATATGGAGCTGATACGAATCTCTAACGTGTATGGCGTCAAGGTTGGCATAAGGCCTAGGTTTATGCGCAAACTGCCATGCGCCGCGTGCAAGAGGGAATTAGACACCCTGGCACTCTTCCCTGGGGAAGGAAAATTTCATGCACCAAACGCAGTGCTCTGTCTGCTATAGGAACCCCGAATTTCTCCAGCTGGTAGGTCTCTGCAACTGCCCACCAAGTAATAATGTTCAAAATTGGGGGCACCAACGCTCCTTTTGTCCACCGGGAGCTGTAGTTTAGACAATGCAACATAGCACCTGCTCTTGTTCCAGAGAAAGCCCCCTAGGATGTCATGTAGAGCATGGAAAGTGCTGTGAGGTACATGCACTGGGATTTTATGTTAAAAATATAGAAGTTGGTGGAGTATCCCATTTGAGCCAGCAATACTTTGTCCTCTACAGTGAGGGAGTGTGTGCTCCAAAATGTTAGTTGAGGGTGAAGGGAGGTGATAGCTCTGGTGAGGTTACCGTCAATTAGGTCATGTGTGGTGTCGAATATCTGAATACCCGAGTAACAGAAAGTATGTGGTTCCCACCTGAGTAAATGCGTGTCCACTGTGAAATGTTGCGTTGGGCAATTGGGGCTGAGTGGAAGCAGGCACGACTTGGGCCAGTTTACCCACAGGCCCAATGCCGCTCGGGATTCTCCCAATATGTCCCTGATCTCTGCTATACCGCTACTTGTGTCTCTGATGTAAATAAGTACATCATCGGCTTACAGATAGACAATGCGTATTTCATAGCCAACTGGGTTGCCCCATCTCTGCCCCTGTTGCCTGAGCAGCTGTGCCAGTGGCTCCATCGTCAAGGCATAGAGGAAGGGGAGGAGAGGACAGTGGACATCTCTGCTGTGAACCCCTACTTATCAGTTTAGGGTCAGAGATACACTAACCAGTCTTCACACTGGCCGTTGGGTCCGCGTAAAAGAGTTAAATAAGGTACTGGAGTCTGCTGTTGATACCCATGTATGACAATGTTATGAACATAAAATCCAAGTCAACTGTTTCGAATGCCTTCTCTAGGTCTAATATTAGACAGGCCGCTAGTGGCCATTGAGTCGGTACAAGCTCCATCACCCTATGCAACCTGCGAATGTTGAGGGTTGTGGACTTTATCGGGGAAAATGGTTCACACACTCAATAAGAAATCTAAAACCAATTTATAAAAATACTGTAGATTTTTATCAGAATTTAGGGCCAGATGTAGGAGCCGAAATACCGGTCGGTATTCAGTAATTGGCATGTAGGGGCCCTATTTTACCGATTCGGTAAATTTACCGAATCTGTAAATTTACTGAATCGGTATTTTTACCGAATCGGTAACTTCCGGATGTAGGTGGGACTCTTCTGAGTCCCAATGGCCTTACAGATTCGGTATTTTACCACCCAATCCAATTGCCATGTGACAGACAGACATGCCCATAGGGCATGTCTGTGTGCCACATGGCACACAAATCAGTATTTGGGGTGCTAGAGGGATTCAAAGTGACACCCCCTGCACCCTTGCTGGAATCGGTATTTACCGAATCGGTAAATACTGATTCGGTAATGCCTATTGATTCCTATGGGCTTCAATGCCCATAGGAATCAATGGGCATTACCGAATCGGTATTTACCAATTCGGTAAATACCGATTGTTACAGAATCGGTAATTCAGTTACCGATTTCACCTACATCTCCCCCCTTCTATTTTACCGATTCATAAATACCGAATCGGTAAAATTCGGTATTTATGAATCTGTAAAATAGAATTACCTACATCTGGCCCTTATACTCCAAAATCTTCAGATTAACTTAACTGCAAACCAAGATATCGATTTTAAAGCAGAAGTAGGAAAATTCTTGAATAACGGTTTACAGGCATGAATCTCAAATGGTACAATGTTATCCTATGGGATAAAAACACAGCTAGCACACAACAAAACGGAGTTCAGCGGTTTCCTTTGGAACTTAAGGTGCTTGGGGGCCAAGGTCCAAAGTACAACCTGCAATTTTGGTTTCCCATACCTGGGGAATCCGAGTGCAGCAGTGTAAGTCAAGATGGTAGCCTCGAGCACTAAACCATTGAAGTCAAGGAGACTTGAAAAAAGAGCTCCATGGAGGGATTGGGGATCAGTCTGGGTGAACCCAAATGGGGGCTCAAGTCATGGGACACCTAGGCCAAGGGGATGCAGTTAAAAGTTGCGGACCTGGGCTGTGGAGCTTGGGTGCAAAGGTACTTGGTTTGCTCGCCACTGGTGTTTGAGACTCTCATGGTTGTTGGTAGTTCTGGAGTGGGATGAAAAACAAAAAAGCAGGGCCACACTAGTCATGAGTTTCATCTGACTGATGTCCCCTGATGGGCAGGAAGACTTCCAAGGTGGTAGAGTACCGGCTGGACGCGAAACAAGCCTTTGATGGTGCAAGTGCCCCTGTACTCAGGAAATTGGTACAGGGGAGCTCCGGGGGGAGGTCAAGCATCTTGAACCTCAGCTGAGAGATGGGGCTGACCTCTTAGAGCCTTGAAGATCTGAATAAACCACAATGGTCTCAATACCAGAGTCTCAGACAATGTATCTCGGAGACCCTCCAACACACATTCACATTTTGCGGTGTATATAATCTGCGCTTAGTGTGGTTTGGTGGATAGCGTCATCATAGGGTCTGCCATCAAAGTGTCCTGTTCTCCAAGTGACATTAAAACCTCCACAAGGAGGGAGAATGTCTGGGTGTCAACAATGGTGACTAAGTTAAAATTATCTCCTATCATATAGGTCAATCTTTACTGAGGGAAGAAAAAATAGAATAGGGATAAGACAAAAAGAAAAAAGCGGTGTCAAGTGGATAAGTAACCGATCCATGACATCTAAGGGCTGTTCTAGGCTGAAACATGTTGACCTGACCAACAGTGGGCGTCAATCAAATTTCTTCATCTAAATATGCAAAACATTGATTTTTAACTCATCCCTCCCAGACACAAAAGAAAGCTAGACCTAACCCTGATACAACTGGTTCATTCACCTACTCACAAGCTTGGCCATATTTTGGACCAAATTTGGTCGGCCAATTTGGATGTTTCCTGACTTTCAGTCTCTCCTTGTTTGTGGTCTGACCATTACTTGGTTTCTTTTTCCCTTCTATTAAAACCTGTGACGAGTTCCCGTCTACCCATCAATGTTAAAGTGAGAAACTGGGGCCGAGTTAATATTGACTCTGCTCCTCGCTCTCCACCCTCAGCCCGGCTGATGCTGACAACCCAGACTCCTCTCTCCATGACCTGGCTCTGGCCATTAACTCTTGGCTCCTCTCATCTTGTGATGAACTGGTCCCTTGGAGATCGGTTCGACAAAGCTGGTTTATCCCCTCTCTACAAGCCAAGAAACTTCAGCTTAGTGGCACCGGCTCTATGACCCCACTGTTAAAACCATCTATTCCACTTTTCTTAGGGGATATAAAAATGACATCCTCACTGCCAAAACCCAATATTTTTCCGCAATGATTTTATCATCCCCTAATAAGCCCAAGGAAATTTTCTCCGTTCGTAACAGTCTTTCTAAACTCGATCGAGTAACCGCTAAACCTCTTCCCTCCCAAGATTTGTGTGATTCCCTCCATGATTATTTTTTCACCAAAATTTCCAGTATTCAGTTTCACATTTCTCCTCCTTCCCCCTTTTTCGTTTCTCCCTCTCTCCCTTCTAGTTCACATTCTTTTTCACACTTTCCGCCTATACTGACAGAGAATTTCCTCAGTTTGGTGAGCTCCACCAAATCCGGCTCCCCTACTGATAGCTGTCCTTCTCATATCCTTCGTAAGATCTTTTCGATCTGTGTCGATCCTCCCCTTACTCTCCTTAACAAATCTCTGGCCTTGGGTGTTGTCCCTAATCTTTTTAAATCAGCCATGATCGTGTTGAAAAAGGTGGGAGCGGATCCGACTATTTCTTCCAACTTTCGACCCATCTCCTTACTTCCCTTTTTGGGTAAGGTCTTGGAGAAATATGTCACCAACTGCCTTAGCTCTTTTATAGAGGCCTCTGATTACTTAATACCTTATCAGGCTGGTTTCCGTCCTACCCACTCTACGGAACCGGTCAACCTCGCAGTGCTGGATGAGCTGAGAGTCAGTGCCGACCGTGGATCTACTCAAGCACTTGTACTTCTCGATCTCTCGGCGACCTTTGACACGGTCTACCATCATTTTTTGGTCGGCCGTGTCCAGGCAGCTGGCATCTCCGATGTGGCCTTGAGCTGGGTTTCTTCATTCCTGGAGAACGCCAACAGGCGGTTCAGCTTTCCCGTTTTCGTCTACTTTTTGCACAGTTTCTTGGGGTGTCCCCCAAGGTTCTGCTCTCTCCCCTCTTCTCTTCAATCTTTACATTTTTCCTTTAATTTTGGTTTTACGTAATCGGGAGGTCACAGTGTTTAATTACGACAATGACCTTCAACTTATTTTTTCCTTTTCTTCTTCTCCTCACTCTATTTCCCATTTTCAAAACACAATGATTTTTATCCAGGACTGGATGAGCTTAAACCATCTAAAGTTAAATCCCGACAAGACTGAGTTAGTCTTGTTTGGAGGCTCATCCAATCCCTGGTCTTCTAATTTGTGGCCCCCTTCCCCTGGACCTGCCCCTCTCCTGTTAAGTCGGTGAAGAGTCTGGGCATTAAAATCAGTGACGATCTTTCAATGCACACCCAGAATAGTATGATCGTCTCTTCTTGCTTTTTATGCCTTCGCACTATTCGCAAGGTTGCGCGTTTTTTCACCATTGAGGCTCTTAAGGCTATCTTTCTCGCCCTGGTTATTTCCCGGGTCGATAATGCCAATTCTCTCTACATTGGTATTCCGGCCTATGAACTACGCCGCCCCCAGCTCATTCAAAATCAGGCGGCTAGGCCGATTTATAACCGCTCCAGATTCCATAATGCCCTCCCGCTGTTGAGGTAACTGCATTGGCTACCGGTGGTTCATAGATGCCTATTTAAATTAGGGTGTCTTATTTTTAATCATTAGCGGGCTTAGCCCCCCTCTATGTTGCTTCTAGGCTTTTAACATATTCTCCTTCTAAGAATTTACCGTCTTCCTCCAAGAATCTTTTGGTTGTTCCTCGTTTTGTTAGGAAGAAACAGGGGGGGTCGAGTTTCTCCTCTCAGGCTCCCAGATTTTGGAACTCTCTCCCTGACAACCTTCGATTTCCTCAATCCTACTTGGAGTTCCGCAAAGGCTTGAAGACCTGGTTATTCACTAGTGCTTTTGAGGCCTAATTGTCACCCAATCTTCTGCCGACTGCCTTAGCGTCATGAAACCTTTTTGGTATACGTGCGCTTTATAAATTTCCCTAACTTCAACTTCAACCCTACAAAATCTCTCACTCTCTATAAATAACTCCCCTCTTATCATCTCATCTCATCTCCGGCAACACCACTGAGCTTCATCATTGACAGCTCCCTATTCGGTATCCTGCACTTCTAGCAGTTAATTGCTTTCTTCATGAGCTTAGAAAAATACGGCATCTGCTGACCCCCAACCAAGAGCTACAGCTCAGGGACTAATCTTCTTCTGCCTTGTCTATGGCAGTGCATTTATTGCAGATCTCCAAAAGGCTTCTTTAACCCCATCAAAGTATTCTTTCCGGCAGCTGCCTAGATGGTCTCCTTCTATAGAAAATTGTATCACATGACTCCAGTCCTAAGTGAACTCTAAAGGCTCCCAATTTTTTACCAGAGCTGAAGTCAAAATCAGATGCCTTGTCTACAAGGCCATCCATCTCAAGTTCCCTCCTCACCTTACAGCTCTCCTCACCATGCATGGTGGAGAGAGGGGATTTTGGAGAAAGAGCTCTCTTATTTTGGAAACTCCCACCTTGAACACTTCTCAAGCACAAAAGCAATCTTCTTTGAAGCAGCGACCAGCTACTGGAACATCCTTCCTCTGAATAATCATACACAACCAACTTCCCTTCAGGACATTTGTTTGAGCTGCTGCATGAGTTGCCGATGCTGTCTATTGTGCGATGCATGCCCCTCCTACATGACCTTGGTCAGTTCCTGCACACTACTGGACAGTACTGCTATGTTTTCTGCCATCTTTGCAATTTCCATCTTGACTAATCGAGTGTTCTTGCTCTGCAGGTGATGTGTATGAAGCATCTGTCCCTCCAGGCCACCCCAGACCTCATTTGTCTGCTCCACCTGCTGTGGTCTGCGTGCCCTGCGTCTTCTTCCTTCCCCATTTTGAGATTGCCTCTACGGATCTGTGTTGGTGTAGTTGTGGTGCTAGTACTTTGCCAAAGGCTGTCCTCAGGTGCTGCATTTGCCTCATCATCTGACGCCATGGAAACCAGTGTTGGGACAGGTGACCTACGGGAATGTGGTACACGTGACTGTAGTTGGCAGAGCTGGTGTGTCCTCATGTTCAGACGCGCTGGTGTGCTGCATTTCCAGGACCTCACTATCCCCGGCCTCACCACGTTTTGTATCTATGAGGTTAAACAGTGCAAAACAGCATTAATGTATGCTTGTGAGGTCATGTCACAGTTCAAAATTATTACATTTTCATTTCATTTGAACATCTGCTACACTATTTGTATTCGTTTTTTTTCATATGTGTGTGTTTGTCATTGTAACTGCTTACCCTGCCTATATCTCACATGATACACTTCCCTTTTTAATAAAACATTTTAGTAAATGCTTTTCAGTGTGCACTTACGCTGTGCTGAGCTCAAGATCTGACTTAAGTAATTGTGACAATGGCAACATGCATTCCTCTTATCTTCAGATGTTTTTGCAGCTCCTAAGGTGTCCAGCTGCATCACACCAACAACAGTTTCAGGCTGGATTGTGGACTCCACCAAGTCCTCCAGAGGAGTGTTTCCAGTGTCTGTTGGTGTTCCCCCTCCTGTTATATGTGCCTCCTTCAACCGGTCTGCAATGCGGTCTGCAATGCGCACCTTAGCCCGACTGCGCAGATCGCACCATCGCTTTTTTAGCTCTTCATTGGTGCGGTGTGTCACCCCAATTGCATTAACTCTGTTCTGGATCCGAATCCATATTTTCCTTTCCTCCTGCTTTGGTACCTTCAATCAGTGTTTCAATTTCTTTTTCAGAAATGTTCACTTTTCTTTTCCTGCCTGTTTGGCTGTCCTCTGCTGTTTGTGCAGCTTCCATTTTCAGTTGTTTGTCAGGTGTTTTCAATCTCTCTCTCTAACTCCTCTTCTGCTCCGAGAGCCAGCTCCCTCCTCTCCCTGAGCCTCTGCACTGAAAATGAGGCTTGGAGTGCGGACTTCCTGGTTCTGATGTCATCAACATGCATCAATGTCCGACTCCGGAAATTGTGAAATCGCAATTTGCGAAATCGCAATTTGCGAAATCACAAAAACTAGAAATCGCAAAATATTCTCCGATTTTTACTGATTCCTTATTTTTTCCCAAAATTTATGATGCATCACGTTTTGCGATTCCTTATTTGCAATTCCTTAAAAATCGCAAATAAGGAATTGCAAACTCATAGCTTGATGCATGTGCCTGTTAGTGCTCCACCAATCTGCTTTTGTCTCCCTTTCCATTGCCCCTTTATCTCCATTAATGCGTCCTCCTGGCCAAATAAAGTATTTTAACATTATATGCCAGAACCATTGTTGGGAAATCTGAAGCTCACAACCCCAATCTTATTGACCAAGCTACGCCCCTGGGTGGCAGCCTGGATGATACCCATCAGCCAGCACACTAGATAGTGGTAGGTTTTTCAGGGGGCATCTCTATGGTGCTCTCTGGGTGCACGTCTTATAAATCCACTACTGGCATCAGTATGGTTTTAATAAGACAAGGTGTTTGATACCAAACACCATAGGTTTCAGTAAATTTCTGCTGCTGTGTGTTTAACTCACCCTTTGCCTGCATTGGACTGTGCACAGTGCTGGGAAGTATATGTAGCGGTGGGAATGTACAGCGCATCAAGAAACGGCATGCATGGTTGTGTGCGCAGGCCAGGATACATGTGCCTGTGAAAAGGTACAGTGCAACAAAAAATAGAGTGCATGTTTACATCTGAATTTTAAGATACATGTGTCACTCTGAGAGGGCACAGTACATCTGGAAACAACATTCATGATTAAGTGCATGCTTGAAATAGACACATGGAAGACACTGGCGTCCATTATGTTGGAGTAGCAGGGGAGCTTGGTCACCCCAAGACAGATTTGGATATTGCTGAATTCCTGATAGCTGGGCGGGGCACAAATTAGCAAACGGATGAGTCAGGCTGAGTGGTACACATCAGTAAGCATTCTTTGATTCTGAAAAGTCATCACTGGTCATAGGGGCCTCAGCACATTTGAGGAAGGAGATGGGGGTTGTGTTTAGGGCTATCAAGACTGGAGAATATGCTGCTGTGAAACAGTGCTCTCTGGAGGAAGAGCACAACAAAGGAGTGGGCACTTCAAAGAGGCCAACCCCCAGAACACAAACTTCAAAAATAGAGATAATACACCACAAGTCTATCTGGAAATGGATTATAACCGGACCATGAGGCTTTCAAATGGTCAAACCTAAGCTTTACAGCAGTATAGAGATACTCATCATGAGTTCTGCCTGTTGTGACTAGGCCTGGGAACTAAGGGCTAAATGCATAAAAATTGTAAATTGCGGGGCGAGGTCTGGCCTGGCAGCAAGATGGCTGTGCATTGAGGGTGCTCTGCCGGTCTGGAAGGCAAAATCTGTCCACATCCGTGCATTCAGGGGACCCCCATTCCTGATGAACACTGCATGACATCCCGGAGCCGGTGGTGCCTGATCGCATGTGCCCCTCCCGGTGGTGTCAGTGACGACTGCAGAGACCTGCTGTGAGAAGTTGGCCCGATATGCAACGTTCGCTATTCTAGCGACCGCTATGTATCGTTCCAACGACCCTTATGGTGTTTGGTTGTAAGTCAACCTATAGACCAGCTATCCTAGTAGCGTGGATACGAGCAGTCTAAGGCTAAAGACTCGAGAGGGCGCGTTAAGCCAGCTGTTTACCACACATGTACCCCTTGAACACCCAGTGAAAGGACACCACACAAGTGTTATGAAAATAAACAGTATATTTATTAAGAATCACAACAGCCCTGTACTCTTTATGAGGACAGGGTACTAAGCACAAACCAAATCTCTTTAGCAAATACTTCAAGTGCACAGTTTAAAACAAGTGTCCGGGGACACGGAAAGGTTAAGGCAAGTCGGAAGCGAGGGACTCGGGACCCTAGAGTAAGGAGGCTATGCAGGCACCGAAATGCCGAGTTACCTAGCCACGAGGGCTGCGGCTGCAAGTCTTACAGGCGTCGGGGTCTTCGCTGACGAGCCAGGAGCCGGAAGAAAAGGAGTTGCTGGCCGGCGACCAGTGATGAATAGTTCGTAGAGATCCAAGCCTGGATCGGAGATGGATGAAACCTGAAAGCAGAGGGGACCAAGTTCGTACTACTAGCCAGTAGTCAGAGGGTACCAGGAAGGCACCGGTTGGCCGTCACCTCGACCAGGTGAGTGGGCGACGCTAGGCTCTGCAGTCTCACGGACCAGGAGGCGTTGTCGGCGACCACGGTGGAGGTGCGAGCTGTCCCACGACGGATGTCGCTGTCGGCGTCTTGAGTGGACCAGGAGGGTCCGGGGTGCTTCTCGAAAAGATGGAAGCAAGGGCCAGTCTGGAGCAACCAGACCGGCAGTGTTGATTTTCGGATGTCGTCACAGAAGGACACAAGCCAGCGGCTAGTGACCAGACAACGTGCTGAGCAGCGAGCAGAAGGGCCCCACGCAGATCGTGGAGATGCTGGGAGACTGCACTTCGGTGCTGGAGCGGCTCAGGGTCGGGGCTTCTCGGACCCCAGAGCACTCACCAGAGAGTTACCTCGATGGTCGTGCTGGTTTTTAAGAGCGTGCAGGTTCTGATGATGGCCGGTCCCTCGAGGTCTCGTCGCACCCACAGATCACAGCTGAGCTGATGACGTGGGTAGAGGTCAGAGGTGCCAGGGAAGCCGGTTCTCGTCGAGCTGGGCCGTCGGATTCCTTGAGGAAGGACTTACAGCAAACCGCAGAGTTCTTAGATGGTGCCCGCTGATGCAGGGTGACTACTCCTTAGCCACAAGGGAGAAATCTTGAGAAGAGTCTTGAAGTCCTTTCGTAGAAAGTATTCTTGATTCAAAGATGATCTAATTTGGAAGGGTCCCCGCTCCGACCTTTATCCTAAAGAAAGGGGTGGGTACATGACTAGGTCCTGCCCTAAGGGTGGGACCAGGAAGGGGGGTAGTTACACCCCTCTCCCCTGCCGGACTTTCCCCAGGCCAGGGCTGTCGCCCCTGGAACTGGTTCTAACCGGCAGATGCGTAGTGAGCACCGGGGTGCCACTCCGCAGTCACCTTCTCGCAAAAGCCCTACCTACCCAGAATACACAAACCCTGTCTGGGACGGTGCGAACACCGCCCTTGACAGGAAACCCTTTGTCCAAGTGCTCCTCGCTGGAAGGACTCCCAGCAGCAGGAGGTCAGACTCGTGTCTGTGGTGGCAGCATCCATTTTGTGGAGCTGAGGCTTTAGTTAACTTTAACCGGGGTTCACAGTTACGTACATGTCGTGTCCCTCTAGAAGGGCGGAATGCTAACCTCGTCGCCAGAGTTGGTGAGAGGGCAGCATCCCGATTCGTATGACACCTTACTCGACATGTCTTGATAACGCGACACCGAAGTTACCGATATGGTACGCGTTATCATGGAACAGCCATTGGGTCTTGATTCCGCAAGCTGCAACCGGGCTCGGCTCGGGCCAGAGCTTAGTTCACACGAGCCCATGCACTCTGCCTTCAGGATTGTCAAGGCCTGCCATAGGAGTGACTGATAGGAACTCGGGTGTCCATTGGAGGGTTAGATATAGGGCTACTATATCTAAAGCAAAGGGTGATTACACGACTTCGCCCCAGCTGTCATGCAGCCAGTTGTGTCAAATTTAGGAGGCCAGCCAGGGGTGGCATAATACACGCTGCAGCCCCTGGCGGCCCTGGGTACACCTATGCCCTGAGTTACAGGGTCTGATAAGGTGGCCCAGTACCAATTGGTAAATGCACCTAGGGTACATCTCGTAATTTAGAAAGAGAACAGCCAGGCTGTGGGTCTGATTGGCAGGCCCGCAGCCAGAGAAAGTCGTAAACCAGTGAAACAAAAGCAAAAAATCTGGGTGATCATAGGATTGCAGACCCTACTCTCCTACATGACCCCCCCCCAAACGTCGGAACAACTAGCTAACCTTGACCAGGTGAGTCTTCTTGTTCTAAGTGGAAATATCTGGAGAGCCCATCGGCATTGCCATGATCAGTACCAGGTCTATGTTCCACTGTGAAGTCCATCCCCTGTAGGGAAATGGACCACCTAAGCAGTTTGGGGTTTTCACCCTTCATCTGATTTAGCCACAAGAGGGGCTTATGGTCGGTCTGAATCTTGAAGTGAGTGCCAAACAAGTATGGCCTCAGCTTCTTCAGGGCCCAAACCACAGCAAAGGCCTCCCTCTCAATAGCTGACCAATTCTTCTCTCTAGGGGTCAGCCGTCTGCTTATAAAAGCAATGGGCTGGTCTTGACCATCAAAATTCAGTTGAGAAAGAACAGCTCCCACACCCAACTCAGAAGCATCTGTTTGGACAATGAATGGTTTGGAGTAGTCCGGACTCTTGAGGATAGGCGCCGTGCACATGGCCTGCTTTAGGTCATCGAATGCTTTTTGACAGCTCGCTGTCCACTGAACCTTTTTTGGCATTTTCTTACTTGTCAGTTCATTTAATGGTGTCACGATGGAACCATAGTTCCTGACAAACTTCCTGTAGTAACCAGTCAGGCCCAAGAAAGCTCGAACCTGAGTCTGGGTGGTTGGAGGAGCCCAGTCCCTGATTGACTGTATCTTGCTCTCCAGTGGCTGAACCTGACCTCCACCTACAAGGTGGCCCAGGTATACAACCTGTGTCTGCCCTATCTGGCACTTGGTGGCCTTGATAGTGAGACCTGCTGCTTGCAGTGCCTCTAACGTCTTCCGCAGGTGGACCAGGTGATCCTCCCAGGTGGAGCTAAAGACAGCAATATCGTCAAGATACGCCGCACAGAAGTCATCCAGCCCAGTAAGGACGTGATTCACCAACCGTTGGAAGGTGGCAGGTGCATTTTTCAGACCAAAGGGCATCACCACGAACTGATAATGCCCACCAGGGGTTGAAAACGCGGTTTTAGGCTTGGCGTCCTCAGCTAACCTGATTTGCCAATACCCAGCTGTCAGGTCAAACGTACTTAAGTAGTTGGCCGAAGCCAATCTATCGATAAGCTCGTCTGCCCTTGGTATTGGGTGGGCGTCAGTCTTAGTGACTGCATTGAGACCCCTGTAGTCTACGCAAAACCTCATCTCTCTCTTACCACCCTGGGTGTGAGGTTTCGGCACTAGAACTACGGGACTAGCCCAAGGGCTATCCGAGGGTTCAATGACTCCCAGCTCCAACATTTTCTGCACTTCACTTTTGATGCAGTCTCTAACGTGATCAGGCTGCCTGTAGATTTTACTCTTTACGGGCAAGCTGTCACCAGTGTCGACCTCATGGGTGCACCAATCGGTCTGACTGGGTGTCAGAGAAAACAGATGTCGGAACGACTGAAGAACCTGTTTACAGTCGCTCTGTTGATGTTCGGAGAGGCTGCCACAAAAGACAACACCATCTACCGAGCCATCGTCAGGATTCTGAGAGAGCAGGTCGGGGAGAGGGTCACTCTCCTCTTCCTGTCCCTCATCTAGGGCCATGAGCAAACTCATGTCCTTCCTGTCGACATATGCTTTTAGCCTGTTGACATGAAGCACCCTGTGGGGGCTCCGGGGAGTTCCCAGGTCGACCAGGTAGGTGACCTCTCCCTTTTTCTCCAGGATGGTGTGGGGCCCGGACCATTTGTCCTTGAGTGCTGCTGGGGCCACTGGCTCCAACACCCACACCTTCTGTCCGGGCTGGTAAACAGTCAAGACAGCCTTTTGGTCATGCCAAGCTTTTTGGAGTTCTTGGCTGGCCTTAAGGTTTTCGGATGCCTTCTCCATGTATTCAGCCATCCGCGAGCGGAGGCCGAGCACATAGTCCACTATGTTGGTTGCAGGCTTTTTGAGAGGTCTCTCCCATCCTTCCTTCACCAAACACAGGGGTCCTCTTACAGGATGCCCGTACAAAAGTTCAAAAGGGCTGTAGCCAACCCCCTTCTGTGGGACTTCTCTGTAGGCGAACAAGAGGCAGGGGATCAGGACGTCCCATCTACGCCGAAGCTTTTCCGGTAGTCCATGAATCATCCCTTTTAGGGTCCTGTTGAATCTCTCAACAAGCCCATTGCATTGTGGATGATAGGGTGTAGTGAACTTGTAGTTGACACCACATTCCTTCCACATAGCAGTTAAGTAGCTCGACATAAAGTTTGCACCTCTGTCGGAGACGACCTCCTTAGGGAAGCCCACTCTGGAGAATACTCCAACTAGGGCTCTTGCCACAACAGGTGCTGTAGTGGTCCTAAGGGGAATAGCTTCAGGATACCTGGTGGCATGATCCACTACCACCAGTATAAACTTGTGCCCTGATGCTGTCGGTGGTTCCATGGGACCGACGATGTCGATCCCCACCCGTTCAAAGGGCACCCCCACCACAGGCATTGGTATAAGGGGGGCCTTTGTCGTGCCACCTGACTTACCACTGGCTTGGCAAGTGACACAGGAGCGGCAAAACTCCTTGGTATCTTCGTTCATGTGAGGCCAGTGAAAGTGCGAGACAAGCCTGTCCCACGTTTTCGTCTGGCCTAAGTGACCTGCTAAGGGAATCTCGTGGGCCAAGGTAAGTAGGAAACCACGCTGAGACAAGGGGACGACCAGCCTCCTGGTCATGCCAGGCTTGGGGTCTCTTGACTCAGTGTATAGGAGTCCATCTTCCCAGTATACCTTGTGGGTACCTGTGGCGTTCCCAGCAGCCTCAGCAGCAGCCTGCTGTCTGAGGGGTTCAAGAGAAGGGCAGTCTAACTGGTCCTTCCCCAGGTCTTCCCTTGAGGGTCCCCCTGAGCCCAAGAATTCAACTTGATCAAGTTCGAACTCTCTCGGCTCAGTTTCCCTCAATTCCTGTAGGTCAGCCTCCTCTGAGACTTGATCCTCGACCTGGGGCAAGGGGGAAGGCGCAGCCTTAACCCTACTGCTCTTTTTCTTGGGAGGTGTCTGGTCCGTTGTTCCAGGATCCAGCACCTGTTCAGTGGGGCATTTCCTGACCTGTGACCTAGTCACAGCGAACACATGTGCTGGCAACCCTAACATTTCCATGTGAGTCCGGTGCTCCACTTCTGACCATTGTGACGACTCCAAATCATTGCCCAACAAACAATCCACTGGGAGGTCTGGACTAACTACAACCTTCTTTTGGCCAGTTACCCCTCCCCAGGAGAAAGCTACAATTGCCATACTGTGATTGGTAGTGACATTGCTTGCATTGGTCACCAGGAATTCTGTACCTGGCATGATCTGTCCAGGGTCCACAAAGTTAGGCGTCACCATGGTGACGCTGGCACAAGTGTCCCTATAGGCCTGAGCCATCTTTCCATTTATGAAAGGCGTCTGTCTGTATTTGCCCAAAGTATTGGGGCTTACGTCAGGGGACACGTCCACGTCCCCTGTACTGACAAGGACAGCCTGAGTGAGTGTGCCAACTAAGTTGTCACGCCCCTCAGAACCCAGGGTTAACCCTACTAAACCCTTGGGAGGCGCACTACCACTGCTGACTGTACTAGGGGGCACAGGTGCCTTAGGGGCTGCAGTGGCAGGAGTCTGCCCTCCTCCTTTCTTGGTGCACTCACTAAACCAGTGAGATTTACTTTTACAGTACTGGCACCATCGTTTGGATTGGCCTTCTTTCTTCTTTTGGGGAGCCTGACCCCCACCCTCTTTGGGTTGTTGGGGACCTGTCGAAGACTTCTGGTCATTTTGTTCCCCCTTAGAATCTTTACCCTTCTGGTCTGCTTTCTTCTGACCACCTTGATTCTGGCCCTGGTTCTGTTTAACTCTCGTACGAACCCATTTGTCTGCCTTCTGCCCCAATTCTTGGGGAGAGGTCAGATCCGAGTCGACAAGATGCTGATGCAACAACTGGTTCTGACAATTGTTTAAAATTTGTTCTCTCATCATCAAATTGTACAATCCTTTGTAATCAGTAACCTTACTGCCCAGCAACCAGCCCTCAAAAGCCTTAGTGGCACAATCGACAAAATCAGACCAGTCTTGAGTCTGCGTTTTCTGGGTATCCCTGAACAGCACCCTGTACTGCTCAGTGGTTAGGCCGAACCCTTCAACGAGTGTATTCTTCAAGACTTGGTAATTGTTAGCGTCCTCTACCCTTGTGGTGAGAAGCTTGTCTCTTCCTTTACCTTCAAAGGAGAGCCACAAGATAGCTGCCCACTGACTCTGGGGAACACCTTGCACAGTGCAGGCCCTCTCCAAAGCAGTAATCCATTTGTGGATGTCGTCCCCTTGTTTAAAGGGGGGCACTATCTTCCCAAGGTGTTTCGTATCGAAACTCTTTTCCCTATTACTAGGTACATTGCTGCCACCAGTGGGGACTGCCCCACTTAACTGTTGCTCTCTAGCAAAAGCAAGCTTTTCTTTGGCCAGGGCAAGTTCTTCCCTTTCTATCCTCAGATTAGCTGCCCTTTCCTTAGCTTCGTACACTCTCCTCTGAGGGGACGTCATCCCTCTTTGAGAAGAGTTGCGAGAGCCATTGGTTCGAACGGATCTGTTAGAGCCTCTTGATAGAGACCTAACTCGTCCATTCCCAATGTTAAGCGCGCCTGACAGTAGCGCCGGGGGTCCCCCAGTACCACTATCATGTCTGCTTAAGTTGGACCGTGTCAGTCTGACGACTTCTACCTGTCCCTTATCTGCCTCGTCCCCAGAGAGATCCTCATCCTCATCCTCCTCGCCATCTTCGTTCTCAGTTGCGAGGTGAATGAGGTCAGGATCGTCCCGGGTTCCCTCGAGGGGAGGCATGCCTCCTTCTGGATTAGAAGGGCTAAGAAGCTTCTCAGCCTTTCTGGCATCATAAGTCTCTAGGAGACCAATCAGAAAGGAGGTGGTGGGGTTAGCCCCTTGCTTAATCTTCCTAGAGGTACATACTTGTCGTAACTCATGGAAGTTAAGCGCAGTATATCTTGACGGGATGACCTGTGGAGGGTCAACTGACACAAGGGGAGACTCAGAGTTTCCTCCTTTGTCCGACATACTGTTTCTAGTGTGGTGTAAGTGATGCACCTACCTACACTATGTGTTTACCTACTTTTCCCTTGCTAAGAGCTGTAGCCAAGGTGTGCTAAGCCTTGAGGAGCTACAACAGCTGGTTCAGTAGAACTCAGAGTATTCTAAGCTTTAGTTATATGTACTAACAGTACTTGTGTGATCTTTCAACAAGATATTCTTAGGATACGTGTGGTAAAACAACAGCAAGCTCAAATCCCAACCGCTGCTCACCAATGTGAGAAGTTGGCCCGATATGCAACGTTCGCTATTCTAGCGACCGCTATGTATCGTTCCAATGACCCTTATGGTGTTTGGTTGTAAGTCAACCTATAGACCAGCTATCCTAGTAGCATGGATACGAGCAGTCTAAGGCTAAAGACTCGAGAGGGCGCGTTAAGCCAGCTGTTTACCACACATGTACCCCTTGAACACCCAGTGAAAGGACACCACACAAGTGTTATGAAAATAAACAGTATATTTATTAAGAATCACAACAGCCCTGTACTCTTTATGAGGACAGGGTACTAAGCACAAACCAAATCTCTTTAGCAAATACTTCAAGTGCACAGTTTAAAACAAGTGTCCGGGGACACGGAAAGGTTAAGGCAAGTCGGAAGCGAGGGACTCGGGACCCTAGAGTAAGGAGGCTATGCAGGCACCGAAATGCCGAGTTACCTAGCCACGAGGGCTGCGGCTGCAAGTCTTACAGGCGTCGGGGTCTTCGCTGACGAGCCAGGAGCCGGAAGAAAAGGAGTTGCTGGCCGGCGACCAGTGATGAATAGTTCGTAGAGATCCAAGCCTGGATCGGAGATGGATGAAACCTGAAAGCAGAGGGGACCAAGTTCGTACTACTAGCCAGTAGTCAGAGGGTACCAGGAAGGCACCGGTTGGCCGTCACCTCGACCAGGTGAGTGGGCGACGCTAGGCTCTGCAGTCTCACGGACCAGGAGGCGTTGTCGGCGACCACGGTGGAGGTGCGAGCTGTCCCACGACGGATGTCGCTGTCGGCGTCTTGAGTGGACCAGGAGGGTCCGGGGTGCTTCTCGAAAAGATGGAAGCAAGGGCCAGTCTGGAGCAACCAGACCGGCAGTGTTGATTTTCGGATGTCGTCACAGAAGGACACAAGCCAGCGGCTAGTGACCAGACAACGTGCTGAGCAGCGAGCAGAAGGGCCCCACGCAGATCGTGGAGATGCTGGGAGACTGCACTTCGGTGCTGGAGCGGCTCAGGGTCGGGGCTTCTCGGACCCCAGAGCACTCACCAGAGAGTTACCTCGATGGTCGTGCTGGTTTTTAAGAGCGTGCAGGTTCTGATGATGGCCGGTCCCTCGAGGTCTCGTCGCACCCACAGATCACAGCTGAGCTGATGACGTGGGTAGAGGTCAGAGGTGCCAGGGAAGCCGGTTCTCGTCGAGCTGGGCCGTCGGATTCCTTGAGGAAGGACTTACAGCAAACCGCAGAGTTCTTAGATGGTGCCCGCTGATGCAGGGTGACTACTCCTTAGCCACAAGGGAGAAATCTTGAGAAGAGTCTTGAAGTCCTTTCGTAGAAAGTATTCTTGATTCAAAGATGATCTAATTTGGAAGGGTCCCCGCTCCGACCTTTATCCTAAAGAAAGGGGTGGGTACATGACTAGGTCCTGCCCTAAGGGTGGGACCAGGAAGGGGGGTAGTTACACCCCTCTCCCCTGCCGGACTTTCCCCAGGCCAGGGCTGTCGCCCCTGGAACTGGTTCTAACCGGCAGATGCGTAGTGAGCACCGGGGTGCCACTCCGCAGTCACCTTCTCGCAAAAGCCCTACCTACCCAGAATACACAAACCCTGTCTGGGACGGTGCGAACACCGCCCTTGACAGGAAACCCTTTGTCCAAGTGCTCCTCGCTGGAAGGACTCCCAGCAGCAGGAGGTCAGACTCGTGTCTGTGGTGGCAGCATCCATTTTGTGGAGCTGAGGCTTTAGTTAACTTTAACCGGGGTTCACAGTTACGTACATGTCGTGTCCCTCTAGAAGGGCGGAATGCTAACCTCGTCGCCAGAGTTGGTGAGAGGGCAGCATCCCGATTCGTATGACACCTTACTCGACATGTCTTGATAACGCGACACCGAAGTTACCGATATGGTACGCGTTATCATGGAACAGCCATTGGGTCTTGATTCCGCAAGCTGCAACCGGGCTCGGCTCGGGCCAGAGCTTAGTTCACACGAGCCCATGCACTCTGCCTTCAGGATTGTCAAGGCCTGCCATAGGAGTGACTGATAGGAACTCGGGTGTCCATTGGAGGGTTAGATATAGGGCTACTATATCTAAAGCAAAGGGTGATTACACGACTTCGCCCCAGCTGTCATGCAGCCAGTTGTGTCAAATTTAGGAGGCCAGCCAGGGGTGGCATAATACACGCTGCAGCCCCTGGCGGCCCTGGGTACACCTATGCCCTGAGTTACAGGGTCTGATAAGGTGGCCCAGTACCAATTGGTAAATGCACCTAGGGTACATCTCGTAATTTAGAAAGAGAACAGCCAGGCTGTGGGTCTGATTGGCAGGCCCGCAGCCAGAGAAAGTCGTAAACCAGTGAAACAAAAGCAAAAAATCTGGGTGATCATAGGATTGCAGACCCTACTCTCCTACACCTGCCATATAGGCTCCCCGTGGCTGAGGCCTTCAAGGCCATGGGTCAAAGCGGACAAGGTGGAGTTGTGCTTCCTGCTGTGAACTCCCGAATGATCTGCCGAGGTGGAGAGAGCTGCAATCCTGACGCTGACAGCGCCCTGGCAGCGGCTACGGGGACCTGCTAAATAATTAAAGACTGACCTGCGAGGCCTGCGCGAGAAGTCGGCAGGTGGCGGATCTACATCAAAAGGCAGACCCTGTGGTCCACGCAGCGCGGAGCCAGTAAATACTGAAGAGGGCGGACGCGCCCTGCCTGCCTGGCGCCCGCGATCGGGGGCAGCGGCACTTGGAGATCTGAGGGAGCTGCTCTGGGCCGAGTGCTCTGCATCGGCGGCCAGGATCTGTGTCAGGAGCCGATAGGCGATTGCCGCCTGCCTCCTCAGTATTGCCGCGGTGGCGGGGAGTGCGGACCGCTGTGCGCTGTGACCCCCATTTGGGGACTGCCTTTAGCCTCACCTGCCTCTCCCCTTACTGCTACACACTGCAGGGGCGGCCTGCTATGGACCCTCGACCTTCGACTGAGTGGCATCAGTCTGCTTCTCCATTCCTGCGGATGGGGAGCTTGGGGGGTAGCTGACCAAAGGGACAGGGAGGTCTCCCCCTCCCTGGGCGGTTTAGGAGGGGTGGAAAGGGGTGGAGGCAGGGTTCAAGCTAGCTATTTTGTGTTGGACTGCCTAGATTTGTAGCCCAAAGGGAGTCCAATTATAAATTAGTTGGGCTCCAGCTTCCAGCCACCATTTTAGGTTTGGTGACCTGGTGGCTGAGAGCGTTTAGGGTAGTGCAGTTTTTGTCTGTGTGTATTAAGTTTCCGTCGTGTGGTGTAGGGTTAAGGCAGTCTATTTTCTATGGCGTCTGAGGATTACCATGTCTTGGAGGCTCTGCGGCTCCTTAGCGAGGCCGGGAGGGTGGACCTCGTTATTGGAGCTGCGGAGGGGCCGGCGCGCCCTGCACGGGAGGCTTCCGCCGGCATTGCGGCGGTCGTGGCTTCATTTACCTCCCCAAAGCGGCGTAAGTACTCCCTAGTGAGTTTGTGAGGCCGCCCGCAGTGCAGAAAGGCAGCCCCGGGAGCGGTGCAGTCTGTCAGGGGTCAGAAGGTGGTTTGACCAGGGGGCGCGGGGTTTGCAGCTGCTGAAACGTCTAGAGCGCCTGCCAAGTCCGCGCGGCTGAGGGCAGGCTCTGTGCCCGCGGTGAAGGGAGGCTGTGGCGGGGGCGGGGGTGGGGGTGGGGCAAGCATAGAGGGGATCGGCAAAAGGCCAGCGTGGCCCCCGGGACTGGGACAAGGCCTGGGGGAGAGGATGAGGGGTCGGCCTCTGTCATTTCCTGTGTGGAGGGAGCTGCGATCTGGGGAGGGCGGGGCAGCTGGTTGGAGGGTGTGGGGCGGGCCGCGTCAGCATACGTGGCTGGGGGAGTGCGCAGCCGGTGGTTTTGGCCCAGGGAGGCATTCCATCGCCCGGGGGCCAAGAGGAGCACATAGAAAAAGAGGTGGTGGAGAGGGGCCAGCGCCGGCTGCATTCTTTGGAGCACCTAGCAGGGAGAGTGGAGACTGGGTCTTTAGAGGATGGTGAAATTGCTCAGCAAGGGTTTGGGAGTGTTGCCAGGGGGTGTCTTTGGGTCAGAGGAGGGAGGGGGCTCATCTGGCTGCCCCCACAGTGCAGGGATCAGGTGCAAGGGCTGAGGTTAGAGGGTGCTGGGACATGGGGGCTGGGGAGAGGATGGGGAAGGGTTGGGGTACTGGGCAGGGGTCCGAGGATGATCGCCTGGACAAGCTGGAGCCTGTGGGGGGGTCAGTCTTGGGAGGGTTTTGATGTCTTTTCTTCATGGGCAGAGGGGGTGAGGGGACTGGATGGGGTGGGGCCAGTGGGTGTTAATTAGGAGTGCGGGGGCTCTTTCGTGGCCAGGGGCTGGGCGGGGTGCAGGATGGGGGTTGCACAGGGGAAGGGCAGGGCATGGGGGTCAGGGGGCTCGGGCGGGCTCGGGCTGTGGTCTGGGCACTTCGTTATCCATGGTGTCAGCCATGCTGGAGTGGAGCAGGGAGGGGATGGGGGGACCCCCCCACAGGTGAGCAGCCGGAGGGGCAGGGGCGGGGACGGCAGGGGCTCACCTGATTTGAGGGCAAAGCAGGTCCTGCTGGATGGTTTCCTATGGGGGTTTTGTTTGGGGTACCAGGGACTAAGACAAAGGCGGTGGGCGGATAATCTAAAGTCAGCGGCAGAACACAAGCAAGTGGTACAGGACAAATTGGACAAGTAGGTTCGGGAGGGGAGGAGGGCGGGTCCGTTTGATGATTGGCCAATGGAGACCTCAATTGTCTCACCAATCAGGGTAGTGCCCAAAAAAGAAGTTGGGCAATTTCGTTTGATTCAGCATTTGTCGTGGCCGGGAAGGGCTTCAGTCAATGATATTATTGATGAGGAGGTGGCCTCTGTGTCTTACTCTTAAGTTGATGTGGCCATGTCACTGGTGGTGACGTGAAGGCGCAACTGCTACAATGGCGAAATGAGACATCAAATCGACTTTTCAGTTGCTTCCAGTCCATCCAGATGATTGGGATCTTCTGGGTATCCATTTCAAGGGTAAACGGTACGTGGACAAAGCCTTGCCGATGGGTTACTCGATGTCTTGCACATTGTTTGAGTGTTTTAGCACCTTCCTGAAGTGGCTTTTCACGCAGTGCTCGGGTCACAGGTTGGTGACACACTACTTGGACGACTTCTTTTTTGTCGGTTTACCAGGCTCCGGGGAATGCCAGGCAGCGCCCGGACACTTTCCATGAGCTCATGGATGAACTAGAGGTGCCGTTGGCACCGGAGAAGACAATGGGTCCCAGCACAGCTCTGTCTTTTTTGGGGATAGAAATCGACTCTGTGCCAGATGACAAAAAATTGAAAATGTTGGAGCTCTTGCAAAGCATGTTGTCTAAACAGAAGGTGACGGTTAATGACATAAAGGTGATCTTGGGTCATCTTAATTTTGGTGGGAAGTCTCAGGAATTCAGCAATATCCAAATCTGTCTTGGGGTGACCAAGCTCCCCTTCTACTCCAACATAATAGACGCCAGTGTCTTCCATGTGTCTATTTCAAGCATGCACTTAATCATGAATGTTGATTCCAGATGCACTGTGCCCTCTCAGAGTGACACATGTATCTTAAAATTCAGATGTAAACATGAACTCTATTTTTTGTTGCACTGTACCTTTTCACAGGCACATGTATCCTGGTCTGCGCACACAACCATGCATGCCGTTTCTTGATGCACTGTACATTCCCACCGCTACATATACTTCCCAGGGTGGTCAGGACTGGGAGGACTTTGTGTAGGAGGCTGGGACGGGCACAGGCAGGACATCATCTACCTCATCACCATGGACGCCTTTCAGCAGGGGTGAAGGAGGATTTGCGTATGTGGACTGTGTTTCTGAAATCATTCAATGGAGTGCCATTGGTTCGGGGAGGACGACGTTGAGTGGGACGGTCACATTTTTTCTGACAGGTGGTGAAGGCTTTGGCCTTTTTTGGCAGGGTAGATGGTGTGCTGAGCAATGGCCGCGTCAGTGGAAGGAGTATTGCCTTTCTGGAGTTTTTATTTATCAGGATTGGGCCTGGACTTGTACTTGTTAGAAATGAGTGAAGTTTTGTCTAGATGTTTGAACGTCCAGAAACATTCTCCTTGAGGTGTATGTTAGCGGCCTATTTGGAAGGCAGAAAGGTGGGGGTCCAATGTCCCCCCCCCACCCTCCCCCACTTTCTGGGTGGCGGGGGTTATTGGAAGTTTGCCGGGGTTGGCAGCGTTTTGTTGGTCATGGTTCAAGTTGGGTTATCGACAAGGAAAGGGGAGGCAGGTTATTTGGAAGTTAGGGTAGACATGTTGGGTGAGTTACAGTTGTATAGAGGCAGGCAGGGGCATGCAGAGAGGGGAGCGGCAAAAGGCCAGCGTGGCCCCGGGGTCTGGGACAAGGCCTGGGGGAGAGAGTGAGGGGTCGGCCTCTGTCATTTCCTGTGTGGAGGGAGCTGCAATCTGGGGAGGGCGGGGCAGCTGGTTGGAGGGTGTGGGGCGGGCAGCGTCAGCATACGTGGCTGGGGGGAGAGCGCAGCTCGTGGTTTTGGCCCAGGCATGCCATGGTCCGGGGGCCAAGAGGAGCACATAGAAAACGAGGCGGTGGAGAGGGGCCAGCTCCGGCTGCATTCTTTGGAGCACCTAGCAGGGAGAGTGGAGACTGGGTCTTTGGGGGGATCTAGAGAGGATGGATAAATGGCCCAGCAAGGGTTTGGGAGTGTTGCCAGGGGGTGTCTTTTGTGTCAGAGGAGGAAGGGGAGCTCATCTGGCTGCCCCCACAGTGCAGGGATCAGGTGCAGGGGCTGAGGTTAGGGGGTGCTGGGACATGGGGAACCTGGAGAGAGGATGGGGTGGGGTCCGGGGGTACTGGGCTGGGGTCCGAGGATGATATCCTGGATGAGCTGGAGCCTGTGGGGGGGTCATTCTTGAGAGGGTTTGGATGTCTTTTCTTAATGGGCAGAGGGGATGAGGGAACTGGCAGGGGTGGGGCAAGTGGATGTTAATTTGGAGTGCGGGCTCTTTCATGGCCAGAGGCCGGGTGGGGTGCAGGATGGGGGTTGCACAGGGGAAGGGCAGGGCATGGGGGTCAGGGAGCTTGGGCGGGCTTGGGCTGTGGTCTGGGCACTGCGTTATCCATGGTGTCAGCCATGCTGGAGTGGAGCAGGGAGGGGATGGGGGACCCCCCCATGGGTGAGCAGCCGGAGAACCAGGGGCAGGGACGGGAGGGGCTCATACACCAGTTAAGTTGGAAAGGATAAAAGAGGGCCTGCTGGGGTATGACGATTTGAGGGCAAAGCAGGTCCTGCTGGATGGTTTCCTATGGGGGTTTTGTTTGGGGAACCAAGACAAAGGCGGTGGGCGGATAATCTAAAGTCAGAGGCAGAACACAAGCAAGTGGTGCAGGACAAATTGGACAAGTAGGTTCGGGAGGAGAGGAGGGCGGATAATCTAAAGTCAGAGGCAGAACACAAGCAAGTGGTGCAGGACAAATTGGACAAGTAGGTTCGGGAGGAGAGGAGGGCGGGTCCATTTGATGATTGGCCAATGGAGACCTCGATTGTCTCACCAATCAGGGTAGTGCCCAAAAAAGAAGTTTGGCAATTTTGTTTGATTCAGCATTTGTCGTTGCCGGAATGGGCTTCGGTCAATGATTTTATTGATAAGGAGGTGGCCTCCGTGTCTTACTCTTCCGTTGATGTGGCCATGTCACTGGTGGTGACGTGAGGGCGCAACTGCTACAATGGCGAAATGAGACATCAAATCGGCTTTTCAGTTGCTTCCAGTCCATCCAGATGATTGGGATCTTCTGGGTATCCATTTCAAGGGTAAACGGTACGTGGACAAAGCCTTGCCGATGGGTTACTCGATGTCTTGCGCATTGTTTGAGTGTTTTAGCACCTTCCTGAAGTGGCTTTTCACGCAGTGCTCGGGTCACAGGTTGGTGACACACTACTTGGACAACTTCTTTTTTGTCGGTTCACCGGGCTCCGGGGAATGCCAGGCAGCGCTGGACACTTTCCATGAGCTCATGCATGAACTGGGGTGCCGTTGGCACCGGAGAAGACAATGGGTCCCAGCACAGCTCTGTCTTTTTTGGGGATAGAAATCGACTCTGTGGCAATGCGGGCACGGTTGCCAGATGACAAAAAAGTGAAAATGTTGGAGCTCTTGCAAAGCATGTTGTCTAAACAGGAGTATTGCCTTTCTGGAGTTTTTCCCATTGGTGGTGGCACTGACACTCTGGGGTGAGGAGTTGGCTCACAAGAAAGTTCTTTTTCGAGTTGACAACATGGCAGTTGTTGTTCAGATTGTGAATAGGCAGTCAGCAAGGGATGAGCAAATCCTGAAGTTGTTGAGTGTTTTTGTTCAGGGTTGCCTCAAACACAGTGGGGGAGATTCCATGGGCTGGCCAAGGAGGCGGACAGGACACCGACATCAATGCTGTCTCATTTGTGGTACTTAGGCAACGTAGGGTCCTACAATTGGTGGTAGGCTCGTTGTCGGCTACATGGTCAGTTTATAAGCTGGCATGGAAGGATTTCCTGGCGTCGGGGGCTCAGTGGTGAGCGGAGTATTGGCATCGGTCAGAAGATGTGATCCAGTTTAACCTGGCCCTCATGGACAGGGTTTTTCCAGGGTGACCATCTACGGGAAATTGGCAGGCTTTGCCTTTATGGGTAAACTGTTATGGGGTTACCCCCCATCAGCTGGTGAATTTGGGAGGAGGATTCTGGAAGTGTGGGCTAGGGAGTGAACGGGTGGTACGGAGGCCTCTGTCATGGCGTGGTAGCTGTTTTACCGAAGATTTGCAGAGATGGGTTCGAGTCTGCTTTGTTCTCTACATTGATGATGTGGATGTTTTTTGGGGCTTTTCGTGTTTTCGAGATGTTGGGTTCTAGGCAGAAAGGGGGTTCGCTGGCAGGATGTGACTCCATTGGACTACCTTTATAACCAATGGGGTTAACCCAGTATCCCTTATGAACCTGGGCAGCAAATCAATAATAACAATAAATGGTTCATACGGGTGCCACGTATTTCTTTCAATATCTCAATGACATATATGACATTCGATTAACACTTTAGCAATTAAGGCATTTCCACAAAAGTCCACAAAAGATTCTTTTTGAAATTCACTTTCTAAAGAAACAGAATCCAAGCCATCTATATATTCATATTATGTTTTATGAATTGTAGTCATTCATGTATACTTCAATTATACAATTTACAAAAAGGCAGAAGGGTGAATGAACAGTGCAAAGTCCATCCAGATGATCGGCATCTTCTGGGTATCCATTTCAAGGGTAAATGGTACGTGGACAAAGCCTTGCCGATGGGTTACTCAATGTCTTGCGCATTGTTTGAGTTTTTTAGCAGCTTCCTGAAGTGGCTTTTCACGCAGTGCTCGGGTCACAGGTTGGTGACACACTACTTGGACAACTTCTTTTTTGTCGGTTCACCGGGCTCCGGGGAATGCCAGGCAGCGCTGGACACTTTCCATGAGCTCATGGATGAACTAGGGGTGCCTTTGGCACTGGAGAAGACAATGGGTCCCAGCACAGCTCTGTCTTTTTTTTTATGGGGATAGAAATCGACTCTGTGGCAATGCGTGCACGGTTTCCCGATGACAAAAAATTGAAAATGTTGGAGCTCTTGCAAAGCATGTTGTCTAAACAGAAGGTGACGGTTAAGGACATAAAGGTGATCTTGGGCCATCTTAATTTTGCCTGCTATGTGGTCAGGACTGGGAGGACTTTGTGTAGGAGGCTGGGGCGGGCACAGGCAGGACATCATCTACCTCATCACCATGGACGCCTTTCAGCAGGGGTGAAGGAGGATTTGCATATGTGGACTGTGTTTCTAAAATCATTCAATGGAGTGCCATTGGTTCGGGAGGTCGACGTTGAGTGGGACGTTCACATTTTTTCTGACAGGTGGTGAAGGCTTTGGCCTTTTTTGGCAGGGTAGATGGTGTGCTTAGCAATGGCCGCGTCAGTGGAAGGAGTATTGCCTTTCTGGAGTTTTTCCCATTGGTGGTGGCACTGACACTCTGGGGTGAGGAGTTGGCTCACAAGAAAGTTCTTTTTCGAGTTGACAACATGGCAGTTGTTGTTCAGATTGTGAATAGGCAGTCAGCAAGGGATGAGCACATCCTGAAGTTGTTGAGTGTTTTTGTTCAGGGACGCCTCAGACACAATATTGGTTTCAGGCCGTTACAAGTTCTAAGTGTGGACAATGACATGGCCAATGCTTTGTCTCGTTCACAGTGGGGGAGATTCCATGGGCTGGCCAAGGAGGCGGACCGGACACCAACACTAATGCTGGCTCCTTTGTGGTACGTAGGCAACGTAGGGTCCTACAATTGGGGGTAGGCTTGTTGTCGGCGGCTACATGGTCAGTTTATAAGCTGGCATGGAAGGATTTCCTGGCGTCGGGGGCTCAGTGGTGAGCGGAGTTTTGGCATCGGTCTGAAGATGTTATCCAGTTTAACCTGGCCCTCATGGACAGGGGGCTTTCCAGGGTGACCATCTGCGGGAAATTGGCGGGCATTGCCTTTATGGGTAAACTGTTATGGGGTTACCCCCCATCAGCCGGTGAATTGGGGAGGAGGATTCTGGAAGGTTGGGCTAGGGAGTGAACGGGTGGTACGGCGGCCTCTGTCATGGCGTGGTAGCTGTTTAACTGAAGATTTGCAGGGATGGGTTTGAGCCTGCTTTGTTCTCTACATTGAAATATATTAAAAGAAGGACTGATTGTTGTCACATATACGCTAGTCGCCACGCTAGTCAAGACGCCGAGACGGGATTCTTCAACAACCTACTCCGGTAAGGCTCGTTCTTATACTTCGTGCTTAGCTCGTAAATTACAAAGCGATCTCATTAGAATCGCACGCTGGGCCAACTCCTAAGCTATACCTTGTATATCTTTCTTGGCAGGTCTCTTCACTTTGTCGAGCACCCGCTGAGTCCGAAGCGCCGCTCTTAGGATTTACAGGTAAAACTCTGATATTTTTCGGAGTTTCCGTTTTCAGCCACTATTTCTTAAACGCCGACCTTTCATTATTCTTTTCCACTTTCGCATAGGCTCCACACGTTAAAGTCAACATTCATAAGGTGAGGTCGCTCATATATTTATTAATCTTATGTTGAATTTCCCTCCATGTTGTGGATATCTAAACAATCCATGTTTCTCACCCCCAACCCCTCTTCCTCCTACTCCATTATTTTCAGAGACTCTTTCTACCCAAGTATACAGGTAATTTTTACCTCCTATTCACCCCATTGTTTATGACAAAAGACTATATTTTCACGTCATGGATATTTAAACAAACCATGTTTCTCACCCCTAACCCTGCTTCTCACTACTCTGTTATTTCTAGAGACCCTTTCTACCCAAGTATACAGGTAATTTCTACCTTCAATTCAGTATTCATAAATACACCCCATTGTTCATCACAACAGATTATAATCACACGCAGTTTCCTCCATTTATAGATCCTTTCGATCTCCATCTAAAAATGTAACTGGCATAACCTCTTCATTGAGTTTGTGGTAAGAAACATCAACAACTTGATTACCTATCCTTATTGATAACAGTGCATCATCAGTAATACGATTCCTTTACTTTTCTTTCCTTTTCTCTTTTACTTTCACAGACCCCTGACGAAGGGGCTCGCGCCCCGAAATGCATTGGGTGGAATTAAATGCATTGTCACTGTGATGTATTAATGCATAGTAAATGATAGTTATGTATATGTTGACCTATCTATATGTACTTCAAACAAACGTAACATGGATATAAATGTTATGCTGATTTAAGTCAATTCATTGATGAAAATTGAAATAAATGTATTAACGATCAAATTGCAACTTAAGTAGTGCGTGCTGGTGTCCTGGTTCTCAACCAGGCCTAACATACTCCTTTGGATGTTTTTGGGGCTTTTTGTGTTTTCGAGATGTTGGGTTCTAGGAAGAAAGGGGGTTCGCTGGCAGGATGTGACTCCATTGGAGTCGGGTATTCAAATTTGGCTGGGCAGATCGAAAAAGGACCAGAGGGGTCAGAGAAAAGGGGTCAAGTTGGAGGTGGCTGTGCCCAGTTGTACTTGCCCGCTGCGATGGGCTCGGCATGGGTGGGTGGTGACGGAGTATCAGTTGCGTACAGTGCTGAGGAGGGCCTTACACAGTATAGGCTTGGAGGAGGACGCTATGGTATGCACTCTTTTAGGATTGGGACTGCGACTGAGGCAAGTAACAGGGGCTGTTCACAGGCGGACATCATGCGGCTGAGGCGCTGGTCTTCAGACTGTTTTAGGCACTATGCTCGAAAGGATGCTTGAGAGGCGCATGCGTCATCTCCTTTTTTGTTAATCTCATGCTATTTTCTCTCATGTCAGGTTCCGTGGCAGGGCCACGTTCTGAAGAACTTAACATCTGGATAGTGGGGCACCCGTTTATCAAATGCGCTCATGTGCAAGCGTGCAGCAGTTATTTTGGAGCATAGTTGGGTTATAATGAACGTTTGTTGAAAATCGTTTGGAAAGGGAAAGGTGGTATGCTTTGGAGGGAACTAATTCCTTGTTGTAATAAGTGGATGGTAGGGTGTCGTTTCCTGGATGTGTTACTTGTTCAACTGGGTGAGAACGATTTATGCAGGGACAAGGGAGTGGTGCTAATTCGAGCAATGAAGAAGGATCTGTCTTTACTGAAGAAGCAGGGGTCCGGTTGCCACATGTTGTGGATGGAGTTGATGCCTCGGAGGGTCTAAAGAGGTGCGGTGAAACCTAGTGCAGTGGACAAGGCTCGGTGAAAGTTGAACACTGAGATATCTAGGTTTTGTAGAGCGGTAGGTTTCGTTCGGGTAAGTCATAGGGACATCCGCTTTGATTCGGTGGAGTTTTTCAGAGATGACGGGGTGCATTTATCAGGACTGGGCCTGGACTTGTACTTGTTAGAAATTAGTGAAGTTTTGTCTAGATGTTTGAACTCCAGAAACATTCTCTTCGAGGTGTATGTTAGCGGCCTATTTGGAAGGCAGAAAGGTGGGGGTCCAATGTTCCCCCCACCCTCTCCCACTTTCTGGGTGGCGGGGGTTATTGGAAGTTTGCCGGGGTTGGCAGTGTTTTGTTGGTCATGGTTCAAGTTGGGTTATCAACAAGGAAAGGGGAGGCGGCTTATTTGGAAATTAGGGTAGACATGTTTGGTGAGTTACAGTTGTATAGAGGCAGGCAGGGGAGGTTGTGTGGTGAAATGCAGAAGTAAAGGGGGTTATAGTTTCATGCCAGCCATTTTCTGTTGGGCTACCTAGATTTGTAGCCCAAAGGGATCACAGTTATGAATTAGTTGGGCTTCTGCTCCGAGCCACCATTTTAGGTTTAGTGACGTGGTGGCTGGGAGCGTTTATGGTAGTGCAGTTTTTGTCCCCTCCCTCCCACCCTAATTTTATGTTTTTTGGTGAGGCATTGCTTTTGGTTTTACAAGGTGGCGGCTTTTCTTGGGACAGGTGAGCAGGGGGTTTTCACTTTGTATTGTAGCTTGGAGTAGGTGCAGTATGGGGGTTATTGGAAGTTTGCTGAGGTTGGCAGAGTTTTGTTGGTTATGGTTCAAGTTGGGTTATCGAAATGCAGAAGTAAAGGGGGTTATAGTTTCATGCAATGTTTTGTATTTGATTGTAATATGGTAATGTATGGGTGGGGGCGGGTTTATCGATATTTTAGGGTCGGGGTAAGGGGTTAGGCATTTTGTTGTATTAGTGAGGTTTTAGTTTTGTAAGGCAGTTGCCTAGGGTTGTTTTATTGTTATGTTCACCTGTTTCAATAAAGCGGCCTTTTACACACAAGTCATTGGTTTGTGGCCTTCTCCCCCACCTTCCCTCCCTCCCAATGGCGGGTGCTGCCCGCTGCGGATCGTGGGCTGCGCTTGGAGCCTGCGGCTGGATGCCGCCTGTCTGCCTTGCCCTCGCTGCACAATAGCAGTTGCAGCCCGCTGCGAGGGGTGAACTGTGTCTGGGGCATGTAGCTGGAAATCGCTCTGCCTACCCCATCACTGCATTGCAGCAATCCACAAAGGTGGTAAAGAGTAAGTGCGGCCTGCTGCAATCTGCACAGTGACCCCTGACAACTCAGGCATTGCTGGGACATTGATGCTGGCGCGTGGGTTGCTGACAGTGGGGAAGCCCTCCCAAATTAATTCTGCTGCCTGGAATAACCTAGTGCTGGTACTATGTGGCCGCCCCGGGGATGAGAAGGAGACCTGCAAATGTTCGGCACATGGGGGGCGGCTGGGTGGGCCTGGTTTGCACTGCGAATGCGGGCGTGCCTTGAGGACTTAGACTACTCGCAGCGCATCATTGCCCCCGGGCATCCCAATATGCCAGCGACTTGGAACTGGATATAAGTCCATTGTGGGGCATCTGCTAACGCTACCTGCACATCTGATTGGGCGGAGGCCACGAAAGAACGTCAATGTGTGCTGTGGGGAAAATGGGTAAACCAGATACCAAGCAGGCGAAGCTTACGTTTGAGGGATGCCATCATGCTAGGCAGGGCGACCCAGCTCCTCCTTCGGAGAACTCACCAACTCAGATGGTGACTATGGCAGCGCATGATGAGCACATTCTTTCACTTCTACACAGTGGTGGCTCGTGAAATTTGAAAGTGGTGAGGCGTAAACTTTGTGGGAGAGCACCCTGACGAGCGAGCGAGCTCAAACTTTTAAAGGAGGGTTTGGGGGGCGTATCTTTAATGAGATGATGCCATCACCTGTGTGTAGGACTGACATACTTTTAATGAGACAATACCTTTACCTATGTGACAGCTAATGCCTTTACCCTTGTGACATATTTTAAAGACACAGTACCTGCAACAACAGCTCTACCAGTGCACCTCAAGGGTTACTTACAGCAGCCACTGCCTTATCAGCGCCTAGCCATCGCCAGGGTCACTATATGTATTTATAAAGAGTGTTTGTTCACAGGGATGCACAGAATGCCGTCCAATTTAGCCGGCGTGGCTGTAGCAGGATTATCTCGACTGGCCTTTATGTGGAAGCGCAGCGCCAGCAAGAGAAATTGCCCCTGTAGGCCCCTTTGCCGCCTCGCTTTATCCTTCTTACGGTGGGAAGGTTTGTTCTGGAATCAAAGGCCGAGATGGTTTTCACTCAAAACTTAACCCGTTACCTGCCGCAGAAGGGCCTACCTGCACCCAGGAAACGACGGAGGCCTTGCAAGAAATCAGGAGAGAACCGCAATGATGGCCCACGTCACTCGGTCTCTCAAACCTGGAACCCGGTTACACCATATACCGATTTTGTAGACCAAAATCTTAGGTCAGGAAATCTAAACCCTCAGTTTACACATGTTTAACATGCTCAGACTTTTACACAGCATAGCTATCTTTTTGTTTACACCAATCGTAATGTTGCAGGCATTAGACAACAGAGACATCCCTCACTTAACTCACATTACACACGTTAACACTTTAGAGCTGTTCTTCCTCAGACGTCACTTGCCTGCTTGGCATTTAATACTTTTCATTCTGGCACTTTACTATTCAGTAAAATGAAAGCTCTCCAGAGACCTAAGATTATCGCAACAAATAAAAAAAATTATTGCTACAGATACCCCGTTTCAGGCTCTGATTCTTCGGGTCACCAGGAGTACTTTCTGCATGATTTATCGAGAAGATCGCTAAAATAAAAGCTAACATCCCTACCACACCCTTCCCCTCCCATCACCCTGCTCCCCCTGTTCCCAATTCCTCCTTCGATTCCTTCCCGTCCATTTCCATGTACTCTTTTCTTGCCTTGCTTATTAAAATCAAGTCCGGCTCTCCAGCTGATTGTGCTCCTGCTCGCGTGTTGAGAACTCTCTTTACCTCTTGTCCTACCATTCCTCTTTCTCTTCTTAATACTTCTCTTTCTACTGGTTTGGTCCCCTCCTCATTTAAATCTGCGATTGTTTTTCCTATTCTCAAAAAACCTGGTCTGGACTCCTCTCTTCTCTCTAACTTCAGACCCATCTCTCTCCTACCTTATCTTGCTAAAATTCTTGAAAGTTATGTTACCTCTTGTCTTTCCTCTTACATTGAGCAGAACCATCTCCTCGCTTCCCATTAAGCGGGCTTCCGCTCGGGCCACTCTACAGAGTCAGTGGTGCTTGCGGTTCTTGACGAGCTAAAAGCCAAGGCCGACACCAACTCCCCTCAAGCCCTGGTTCTTCTCGATTTGTACGCTGCGTTCGACACGGTGGATCATACCATCTTACTTGACCGTGTCGACGCAGCGGGCATTCGGGGCTCTGCTCTATCCTGGATCACGTCCTTTCTTACAGGTCGCTCACAAGCTGTCCACCTCTCTGGTTTCTCTGCCTCTCCCCTCCCGGTGTCTTGTGGGGTCCCTCAAGGTTCTTCCCTTTCCCCTCTTCTTTTTAATCTTTATATTCGCCCCCTCATTGTTTCTCTTCTTGATCTGGGGGTCTCTGTGTATAATTACGCAGATGACCTCCAGCTCGTCTTTGACCTTTCCTCTTCTTCTCACTCCCTGTCATTCTTCCGTTCCACTCTGGTTTTTATTTCTGGATGGATGAGCGCCAATCATCTCAAGCTCAACCCAGACAAGACTGAGCTTGTCTTGACTGGAGGCTCATCCAGTCGTTGGTCTTCTGCCTTCTGGCCCCCCATCTTTGGTCCCCCTCCTACTCCGGTCCCCTCTGTTAAAACATTGGGCATCAAGGTCAGCCAGGACCTGTCAATGCATGGCCAGGTCAGTTCTGTAGTGTCCTCCTGCTTTCTTTCCCTCCGTTTGATTCGAAAAATTTCCCGTTTTTTCTCCCTGGATTCCCTTAAAATGATCATTTCAGCCCTTATCACCTCCCGTCTTGATTATGGGAACAGCTTGTTCGTGGGCATTTCGGCCTACGAAACTTGCCGTCTCCAAGCAATCCAAAATCAGGCTGCCCGTCTTATTTTTCATTTTCCCAAAACTCACCACATCACTCCTGTCCTCAAGTCACTTCACTGGTTACCTGTTTTGCAGAGATCCTTATTTAAACTAGGGTGCTTAGTCTTCCGGGCTGTTGATCGCTCTGCTCCGGCTTTCATTAATACCCTGATCTCTACCCACACCCTGGCCCGTACCCTCCGTTCTTCTACTTCTGCCCTCCTCACTATTCCCCGTTTCCGCAAATCCCGCACTGGTGGCACCAGATTCTCAGTTCTTGCCCCCCGGTTCTGGAATTCCCTCCCTTTATCCATGCGTTCAATTCCTATCTTCTCACACTTTAGTAAAGTGTTCAAGACCTTCTTGTTTGCCCAGGCATACCCCTGTTAAAATTCCTCGGCCCTGTTTTGTTCAGTAGAGCTTTCAGCGCCAGGAAGCCACTTGGCCACCGTGCGCTCAATAAATACCTTATTCATTCATTATTCATTCATTCACCAAAGAGGAGATTCCCGTGTTATTGAACCCTGCTTAAGTACAGTCAGTCGTGGCTCGCCAGGGAGATGGGGGGGTGGAGGGGGGCTCCTAATGGGCATGCGCAAACAAGTCAAAACACAAGTGCGCATGAGTGGGCACGGTGCGAAAATTCGCCCTCCGTCCCCACTCATGCGCACTTGTGTTGTGCTGCTGCCTATTGCCCCCCACTGGTCTGACAATCATGTCAGTCAACATGACGCCAGACCGCCCACCCCCTTCAGTTTCTGAAGGGGGTGGGTGGTCCGACATGATTGTCAGTTCTCCCTCGGCGTCTTTGAACTTAAGTAAACTGATTCAGTTTACTTAAGATCAAAGACGCCGAGGGAGCTGCGGGCTGGGGGGATACGCCCCCACGCGCCAATTGACGCACCGCGCCTGCTTCTACATGATGTAAGGTCTAGCCTGAAGACAATTTACACTACACTAGGCCTCGTCAGGGTCCGCCTGGACCAGGTCAAAAGCAGAGTAGATGCACATGATGACCACCTAGACCAATCCTAGAATCGCATATGAGATCCGGAGGACCTCGGAGCAGATGCTAAGAAGAAGCTACTGGAGATGGATAATGTACTGGCACTTATAAAAGCCAAAAGCGAGTACCTGGAGTCTTGCTCACGCCATAATACCCTGCGTATTACTGGAATTCCTGAGTCTACAAACATCACTAAGATGGAAGATTTTGTGAAGGACTTGTTGCGCACACTCTTTGGCCCAAAGCTCTCGACAGTCTTCATCGTTGAGAGAGCACACCGCACGCTGGGACCACGGCCACCCGCTGGAGCCCCGGCCTGACCCATAATGCCTGAATACTAAACTATCGGGACCGAGACAAGATCCTTCAAAAGGCCCGGGAATGCGGAGAAATGTGCTATCAGGGCAATATACTCTCATTCTACACTGACTTTATCCTCAAGGTGCAATCTGCTCTACTTGAATTCCTCCCGGCCAAGCGGGTGCTACAACAATTGGGAATTACATATGGTCTTTTCTTCCCAGCTAAATTGCTTGTGTCCCTGGATGGCACTACAACGTTTTTCACTGACTCGGCCGTGGGGTCTCGATTCTATTCAGGCAAGGGCTGCCGTGGTGCACAATTTGTCCCTACACGGATAACGAAGGCAGGTATGCCATCGTCACTGGTACTCTAAATAAGCGACCCATGACGGTGGTGACCGTATACGGTCCCAACGTTGATGACCCAAGGTCTTTATGACTGTTGGGAGGAGGGTGTCCAGCATGGGGTCAGGGATGATAAAATGGGGCGGAGATTTCAACGTAGCTCTAGATGCAGATCTGGACCGATCTGGGGCGCGCGAGCAGCATCTGCTCACAGCTGTTGCACTGGCTGCACTGATGACAGACAACAACCTCACAGACGCGTTTACATCCCATTACTCGGGAAGGCACATGAATCTCCTTCTACCATAACACATGGTCTCGACTCAATTTTTGGCTGACTTCTAGGGATGCCCTTGAACATACTAACAGCTCCTCACACTTCCCGCGTACATTATCGGATCACGCCCCGTTATCCCATGTGATGCACTTTTACATGTCGTCTCACCACAAACGTGCTATGGGACGCAGCCTTTAAAGAAGAGATCCGAACTGCCATAATTTAGTACTTTGACCACAACGCCGGAGATGTTGAATCACCTTCCACGCTGTGAAAGGCGTTTAAAGCGGAGATTTGCGGCTCCTGCATTGCCAAACAGGCCGGGGTGCGGCGCTCATTACAAGGTACGTTGACCAAGCTGTAGGGTGAGCTCGAAGCGCTAGTAAGTGAGTACTATAAGGCCCCTGACCCGAGCACACTATAACGAATCCGTGAAAAACTATCTCCTTCAAGGAGGAGGCAGAGCAGGAAGCGCTGTATCTTTGCAAAGAAGTTCGGGTGCGAAGGTATGGTGAAGGTGATCGCCCTAGCAAGACACTTGCCTACCTGCTCCGTAAACCTCGTCCTACTACTTATGTGGCGGAATTGAAAGACTACGAAGGCCGCTAAATCACAATGCCAGCGCAGCTGCCTGAGGTAATGTCCTTTTTCTATGCCCGACTATATACTGCGGGGCTGGAGAGGGAGCCGGAATCACTAAGCACTTTCTTTGACACTATCCAACTGCTATCGCTTAGTCAGGGGCACAGAGACTACTTGGACTCGCCGATTACACCGCATGAGCTCGTGCAAGTCATTGCCTGCATTCCGGCGGACAAAGCCCCTGGCTTAGACAGATGCACACCTGCTTTCTATTAGGAATATGCCTCCATATTGATTCCACACCTTATTGAAATGTATAAGGAGTCAATCACGCTTTGGAAACTCTATCCTCAAACCAGATAAACCTTCGGAACTTTGATTTTTACTGTCCGCTTTCCCTCATCAATGTAAATAATAAAATATATGCTAAAGTCCTGGCAAATCGCTTGCTCCCACTGCTGTTGCTGCTGATTGTGCAACCTGATCAGTCGGGTTTCATTCCTGGACAGGTGACCTCACACAACCTCCGCACCATTTTTGCTGCCATGCATCACATACACCCGAACCTGAACCCGCACTCTACTACACACCACCAAAGCCTTCGATATGCGGAATGGCACTTCCTTTTTCCCATATTGCGCAAGCGAGGACTCAGTCGCGATTTAATCATAATGATTCAGCTCTTATACGCTTCCCCAATGGCGCGCATTAGACTCAACGATACACTGCCTGAACCAATAACCATTACCTGTGGCACCCTCCAAGGCTGCTCCGTCTCACCTATCCTTTTTAGGTCGAGCTGATGTGGCATTCATGCGAAAGCATGAATGCTGTCAGCTCGACAACTTATGTTGCCCGTATTTAGGAAAGTGGACAGCAATCAGACGTGCGCTTTCACATTGTCAGATTTCACCTCGGGAGCCCGCGTCTGAGCTGCGCTTGCACGGAGCAAAGCCCTTGCTCACACACAGACACAGGCAGCCCCCACCCCTCTGCATGCACACACGCACACACACACACAGGCGCGCGCATGCACACGCAGGCACACGGCACACATACAGGCACACGGCACACTATCCCCTGCCTCGCATTCTCTCAATCACACAAAGTCACGCATGCGCACACACATTCCCTCGCGCACACACGCACATGCGCGCACACGCGCACACACTCCTCCCCCCCTCCCCTCCCCTCCCCCACAGGCATACACACAGGCACGCACGGACTTCACATCAGCCCTGGGCCCCACTCACCGACTGCGCTCTTCCGGCGGGGCTCCTCACGGCGCGTCTCCTCTTCTCAATCGGGGCTCCCTCAGCTCAGAGGAGCCCCGCAACAGGCGCCACACTCCTCCTTCTCCCCGGCCCCCTCTTGGGACCCGGGCTACCCAGGACCGGCAGGGCGCTCCATGTGCCGGCAGGCCGTCTCACGGACCTCAGGAGGCGGGACTTCCGGTCGGCCGCAAGCGGATCGGCCGGCCGGCCAAGAGCTCCCGGGTCGCCGCGGGCAGCGCGGCGGCACTCTCCCGATCACTACAACAACAGGAGATGTGCACGCGACTGGCTGCTGGCGTCTCGCGTCTCTTCCGCCTTGTTTGCAAGAGTGATTGGTAAGAACAGCACTTTTTTTATTTTTTAAGCTCAAATCGACCCCACCCGCCCCCATCGTAACTTGCTCCACCTCACTGCGAGTTGGTGCCTTTTTATTCCATTTGTTTCTTCTAAAGGCTGTGTGTGTATATACACGGCTCCAAATGTTGGCCTTAAATGCGTATGATAGCAAATGGGGGGGGGGAGTCCCCAAAACACATAATGAACATGCTTAGTCGTTTCTCCCCACGAAATCCTTGTAGGATATACTAGTAAATAAAGTAAGTGTAAACATTAGTTTAAGTTAAAACCGTTTCAGGGTATGCATGGACAATTGCCCCCTTGGAAGATTGACACGGGGTAGCTCCATTATTTGCTCCATTAGTATTTTTCACCACGCTTTCAGATGCCTAGTCTTATTTGCACGAACAGCTTGTCCCAGGTTTCTATTGGTATTTTAATGTAAATGTGGTAGCATTGTAGCAAAATAATCTACGTACTCTCTACCTGGAAAAACGATGGCCTCGTGTTTTTTTTTCTGTTCATGTTAAGAATGAGAGAATACACCTGATGGAGCATAAGGTTGGTAATGTGCCTACAGTTCCGCAGTCGTGACTGTCAGTTTTCACTTATAAATGTGTAAACCTCGGAGCCTCCAACTAAGTGGCCACTAACTGCTGCTGTAGCTACTCGACTACATTTGCATGATGTGCATTGTAAAAATCTATTAGGTGAGGCTGTGAACAATGTTCTTGGATAAGGGTCGTTTTCGGCTTAGCTTTCTGCCTTTGACATCCCATCTGAAGGATCGGTTTCAGCAGCTAATGGATCTCTGAACATCTTTATGGACAATTGTGGACATGTAACCTCTCTAAGTGCCAACACTTAGCACCAAGTTTGTTAAATAAACATTTTTTGCACATTAACCCCTGATGTGGCAGTCAGATAGCGTTTAGGCCATGAAGAAAAGGATGGTTTTAAAGATGCATCCCTTATGGTAACTTTCTTGCATTCAAGAAGTCTTTCAGTGCTCCCATCAACAGTAGGCGATTGGGCTCCCTTCAACATTAACGTTTAGGGGGTCAACACACAGACTTAGGATGAGCAGCAAAGAAGGCCATTCAAATCAAGCAGTAAAGCGCCAGTTCATCGGACTAATAGCCACTTTGCCACATGTGGCACGCTATGTTTAGCGCTGTTCATTGTGCAACTTGACATGGAAAGTGCACTTGGGGAGGGGGACATGCAACCAATTAAAGGCTTGCGTCCAATGGGGACACTCAGGAGGGAACTCTTGTAGTCCTTCAGACTGAAGGTTTCTAATCTCATAGAATATACTTGAAATGTGGAAGAGGGGGGTGTTATCACACCGTTTTAGCTCCCAGGAATGCCAAAGATTCACGTAAATACAAAACATGTTGCATTACAAATGCTATAGGTGTCACATTTGCTAAAGTTATAACTATTGGCATTGTAAATGACAAAGCTATTAATTTAACTATTTTCAAAACCAACACATAAATAAAAAAAATTGTCATTTACAAGACCAATAGCTCAAACTTTCCTAATGCGAGACCTATTGCATTGCAAATGCTTGTTGTGATAGCAATGGAGCTACTAGCGGCGCGGCTGCAGCAGCAGCATCAGGCGGAGCAGGGTATTTGCTTCAGCACGCGCAGGCTAATTGACTCAATGTATGCGGACGACGTGGCGCTATACGTCAAAAACCCGGATGTAAATCTTGAACCTGTAATCTGCGAAGTGGTAAAATTTGGCGTATTTTCAGGAATCCAGATAAACTGGTCTAAATAAACCATTTTCCGTTAACGGAATCCGCTGCTCCTTACAGAGGCAAATATCAGCTGAAGTGAGCAACTGAGCCAGTCAAGTATCTTGGTGTATGGCTGAGCAGAGATCCTGATGAGCTCTGGAAGGCAAATTATGGGTGCACCACCGACTGGCTGGAAGCCCAAATTCCGGTTTGGGCCAAGTTGCCTCTCTCGCTTGCTGGCAGCATAGCCATTTCAAAAATGGTCGTACTCCCCAAATTCTTATATCTATTCGTACATATCCCGACCCCACTAACTACACTGGTTATTAAATGCCTGAGATCAAACCTGATCGCACTCATATGGGCGGGTCAGCAACCGAGGGTGACATATGAAGCACTTGCACTGCTGCCGGCGCTGGGAGGACTGGGGGCCCAAGATATGAAGTTATATGCATTGTGCGCACAAACACAGTTTTGACACCATTGTCTCCACCCAACCCCCTTTTAGCCACACCTGGCGATCGAACTTGAACGAGCGGAACCGTGGCCTCTTAATACTGCCATTTTCCAGAAATACACGCCCCCAAGACAGAAATCAACACAGTTGAATGCCTACGTTGGGCATGGTCCAGCCTGGTTAAAAGAGCGGGCCTCAAGATGTTATATGCGCCATTCGCCCCCCCTTGCGGCTAACCCTGCATTCCCCCCACTAAAGGACCAAGGTGTGGCCAGGCGTGCTAGCGAGCACGGCATCAAGACATACATTGACTTATACCGAGGAGGAGTCTTTATCCCTAACCTTCTAAACCCTAGCTGCGCACCACAGATGTTGCTAGACAAACTACTGTATTACCAACTTCGTTCCGCATGCAGCGCAATACATGAGTCCTTCCCGTCCCCTCCACCACATTTGTAGCCCTGGAGCACATGTACAGGGCCACTTCCCCACAAAAGCTTGTAATGCACCTTTATGCCATGGCGCAAAAGGAGCACACTGCAGATACAATAAAGGCTAGGGTGGCATGGGATGACGACCTACACTGCGACTTATCAGGACAACAGTGGGTGTACTGCTGCGCACAAATAGAAAGCCTACCACCTAACTATAGGTTGAGCCTAATACACTTTAACTACTTACATAGGACACCAGTACAGTTACACAAGGTTGGCCTCAAAGACAGCTCTCATTTTGTGCGCTGGCGAGCTCCCTAGGCAACCTTCCTACACCTAGCCTGGACTTGCCCTAAAGTGGCGAGGTTATGGACCGAGATATGCACCACATTGGAGGATATGGTTGAGATACAAATCCAATATGGCCCTCTGACCTGCCTGCTGGGATTCAGTAACAGGTTACCAAATCGCAGATAAGGGTTTTCTGCATCTAAAAAGCATTTTTAGCAATCACAAACGGGACGATTCGCAGAAACAGCTCTTTTGCAAAGCAATAATACTTGATGCATGTGCCCTAAGGGTCTACAAGACTCCAATGCTGGGTGAGGGACAGCAAGACCAGTAAGCCCTGTGAGAAAACTGTTTGCCTGGAAGGAGCGAATTCCATTGGTGGTCCTACAGTCTGCGCCCGTCCACATCCGCATCCGGTCGGGCCAGGGGCCAGTCTCCCTGTCAATTCTTCTGTAGGTACTTACGTTTACAGCCCTGATCCCCTACGGGAACTAAGGGGGACCACGAAGAAAAGCTGCCTTCAATCCGCACTCACATTTGAGAAGGAAAGCATATGTTCCCATTGTTCATTTAAATTCGATCCTTCACCGAAATCCTAAATTTTTTAAAACAACTATACATCTTACAAAATGTTCCTTTAAAAATGTAGATCCCTAGTCAAACGTGCCACAGAAATTGCAATACTATTAGAGGAGGAATACCCCGACATTTTGTTTTTGACCAAAACCTGGCTCAACAATGAGTCTGAGCCAGTACTTGTACAGACTCTTCCCCCGGGCTTTCACATTCAGTGGCTAGACAGCAGAAGCAGTAAGGGAGGCGGGATTGCCATTACATATAAGGATAAGGTCAAGTGTCGCATCTCAGTCGACCTTCTTCCCGATTGTGAGAATTTAGTGTTCTCGTTAAACTTTTTGCCCACTCACACGTTCTCAGGCGTGTTAATTTACCGACCCCCTGGAACTCTGGGACAATTTCTACAAGTTCTTCCAGAAGGTATTGCAAATTCATCCAGCTCCTCCTCTAATTTTGCAATCCTAGGAGACCTCACTCAACATTTTGATCATAACTCCAACCTCGCAGCCTTATAGCTGGTTAGGAATCTCTCAGCACTCCAATTTAGCCAAAAACTTTCTGAAGCGACTCACGTTAAAGGCCATCTTTTTGATCATATATTTATCAATAGTGAGGAATTCTCAGTAGGGGATCCCAAACCACTCCTGTGGTCTGAACACTTTTTTATTCCCTTGAGTTAAAATATAGTAGACCCACTCTCCTCATTTGGTACGAGCAGTAGCAGGGATTGCTTAGGGTCCAAGCTTCCTCTTGATCAGTGGGTTCTAGCACTTGATACAACTAGACCTTCCTACGCATGAAACCCTATAGTGGCTAACGAGAAGTTCAATAAGTGTATTGAACACTCCCTTGAGCAAATCCTCCCCAAAATAAATTGTCTGAAAAAAAAAGACAGCTCCAAGCTCTCTCCATGGTATACCACCAAACTAAGTGAACTGAAACAAACCTGTAAGAAGCTAGAAAGGAAATGGAGGAAGGACTACTCAGACTCTGGGAAACATAAATACAGGGAGGCTATCAGAACTTACTAAAGGGGAAATTAAATCTGCACAATTTGCCTTCTTCGGTGAAAAGATCCTCCATGCTTCTAATTCTCCACATGAGGTTTTCTGTATTGTGAATCAAGCCTCCAACCCCACAAACTACTGTGGAGGGTGCTCTTGATCGATGTAACAATCTAGCGGAATTCTTTCACAAAAAGATACATGACATATATCTCACTTTTCCCCACACACATCCACCTGGATCGCCCCCTATGACCTGCCTCACACACAGGATCAGTGCGCTATTGGAACATATCCCTCTGGTAGAACCCGAATCCATAGAATCCATTCTGGATCACGAAAAATCAGGACCCGGCCCCCTACGGTTCTGACATCAGCCGCAGGAACAATCCTGCCAGTAATTTGTGAACTGATCAACTCCTCCATCTCCTCTGGAGTGGTCCCCATTCCTTGGAAATGCGCCATGGTCAAGGCGCTGCTTAAAAAGCCAAACTTGGACCCAAAACATTTGGGGAACCACCGGCCGATTTCTCTTCTCCCCACCTGTAGTAAAATATTAGAGAGGCACGTTAACTCACTACTATCCGGATTCCTAGAATCAAACAACCTGCTTCAACCCTCGCAGATTGGTTTCCGACCCCAACATGGAACGGAAACCGTGCTCTTGGCGGTGGTTGAAGAATCCAGGTAAATCCTAGACCAAGGTGGTAGAGCAGCCATCATCCTGTTAGACCTCAGTACCACATTTGACACTGTCAGCCATGACATGTTAATCCTCAGACTCATGAATCTTGGAGTGACTCGAGGCATCCTCAGCTGGATGCGGTCTTTTTCTAGAGAAAAGGTTCTTTCAGGTTTTTTAGGGTAATGTCAGCTCTAAACGGATGCCTCTCCGCTGTGTGTGCCACAGAGGTCCTCCCTGAGCCCGACACTATTCAGCGTATACTCGGCAGAGATTGTCTACCCTTTTGGCATAAAAATAGTTACCTATGCTGACGAAACACAACTGGTGGTATCTTTAAACCACCCCCAAGGAGCCTGACCTCTAGTGTAGCGGGAATTCCGTTCTCCTACAGAACTGTGCATTGAGACCTGGAACCTCTGTGAATTAGGATGGCCCAAAACTCACCTCAGTACCCAAAATCCCCTTACCGAGCTAGCTACAGTGTCTCATTGGTCATAACAAACTCCCAATGCTTAGACAGACCAGAACATGAACTTAGAGTACCTCAGGAATCGTGGAACACTTGAACACTCTTTCGTTATATAATCATCACAATCCAGAACGTGGAGTAAAAGAGGACACATGCATATTTGAAATATTTATTTACTAATGCAAGGTTCTCAAACGCAGTATTTTGTATAATACTAACAAACATATTATAAGCAACAAAGTTATCAGCATAGTTATCAGTCCATAAAAGGCGAATGGTGAGAACATATTAATATGCTGAAATGAATAGAAATTAACAATGTCTAATTCACACTCTCCCTATTTAGCATAGTATTTTATATCTAAGAAGGTCTCATTTGGGTTTTAGCAGGGCGGGCCCATACCTTAAAATCTCAGTGGCAGGACGATCACACCACCTTCCACCAGCTCTCTGCATGCGAAGCATATCAAGTGTGTTTTTGTGCGTTCAGCACAACAATATAAAACTCGCCTAGAGCCAGATTTTGGCAGCAGCATGTGTGTTATGTCTATAGGGGTGCAAAGATCAGACCTTACAACAACACTGGGCTGTGCAGACAGAGTGCAGAACAAAACTGATATCAGAGCAATAACATATTATTTCTCTAGTAAATCACAAAGCCCTTCTGGGTTGAAAGCTAAAACAACAATTATGTGTCGTGTGCAAAAGTGAAGCAAGAATGAAAACGGCGTGCAAACATTTAATAAACTCATGCTAACTTAACACAGTATGTAGAAAAGAAGTAGCTATATGACACTAGCCTGGGCACTTGTCTGGAAAAATTCACAAATTGGATGGAGCTGTCCTGTCTAAAGTTGAATGGAGATAAGACTGAGCTTATGCTACTAAGCAATCAGCCGACCTTCAATTCCGGACTACTATGGCTAATTGTCTCGGCATATGGTTGGACCAATCCCTGACTTTTAATTATCAAGCAATGAAGCTGTCGGCCACTTGCTTTGGTATTTTGAGGATGCTGAGAAAAATTCTTCCTCTTCTCCCATTCTGTGCTAGGCAGATAAGGGTACAAGCCCTGATTCTAAACTACAAGTCATCCAGAACTGTGCAGCCTGCCTGATCCTTAAAATCCCCTTACGGAAATCCGCTAAACTCGCGCTGAACACTCTACATTGGTTACCCATTCTGGAGAGAGTCAAGTTTAAGGCCTTTTGTATCACCCACAAGTCCTGGGGGAACTGCCTGCCCATTAACCAAGACATTGCTGTGCCATACTGTCCTAATAGAAGCCTTCGCTTGCCTAACCTTTCACTCTCTGCTGTCCCTAAAATGCAGAGAGCAAGAGGTGGCGGCTGCTCTCTCTCTCTCTTATAACGTGGCAAGCTTTGGAACTCCCTCCACTCCAACTACATAGGGAATCTAACCATCTTTCCTTCTTAAAAATGTATAAAGACGTGGCTGTTCCAAGCTCACGTCCAGTAAAGTCGCCCCTTAGTCCACGGTATTCAGATAGCGCTGGGATGCCTTAGGGTAGCGATGCGCTTTATAAATGCCTATTCTATTCTATTCTACCAAGAGGATGCCAGGAGTGGATTGTGAGATTTTGGACCCTCGAGGACAACATGTTGATTGAGTTGTCTGTCCACTGACAAACTGATCAGCAGGCTAGTGGGGGCTGCAGAGAAAACTAGACCGCTGTACCAAATGGGTCACTAGTGTGTGCGTAGTTTGTGCGACCTCCTGATCCCAGGTAAGGCCCACTGCTGAGAGAAAGGGTTGCTGCTCTAGTGCTGTACTGCCACATAGGGAGGGCCGCTGTCCTTAGTAATGCTGGGACCCAAAGAGGGCTGATTCTATTGAGGCTGCTAAGCGATCCCCCTCTGCCAAGAGGGGATTGCGGAGAAGACTAAGGGCCATTGTACTGTGCGCACTGCAAAGATCCCTGCATGTCAGGGGGACCATAATTCAGGCAGAGCGCAGTCGCCCTAGGACAGCATGCAGTCATAATTGCCTAGCGGGTATGACCTGCTGAGTTGGAACCAAGTTTCACCTGCTTGAGCCCAAGATCACCCAAGACCTGCACCCCTTGTCGAAGACTTACCGATCAGAGGAGCACCGTGGATATCTGCAGATTCCAGGGTTCTTCTCACGCCAGGACCATGTGCCCAGAGACTCTGGACCGCCATCACAGTGAGTGCAGATAAGACTGATTAACGGGCCATCGGGCTCTGACGAAACTTAGTCTGATACGCTCAAGCATGTGGACACATGGACTTTTGGTAAAAGCTCTGGTATAACTTGTAAGACTTGAACTCACTTGAACTACCTAGACCAAGGTAGTAAGACTGGAAAGCTGACTGTTGTAATAATAACGGGCCTGCATATATTTGCAGTTTTTTTGTATTGTACTTTTTATTAGTAGATGAATTCTTTTTTTTACATAAAAACTGGTATTTGACTGGACAACCATTTAATGGGGTTGTTGGTCATATTTTGAGTTGTGAGTGTGCTCGCATTACAACTACCTCTTCCTTGAGAAGCCTTGGACTGTTCGATCTGCGCTACCACAGAGTCAGGGGCTGAAGTGGTACTTGGCCCAGTTGCTTACAGCCCACAGTAGACCAAGCCTCAGAACAACAGGAATAAATGGCCTAAACTGCCACGGTTGGAACTTCTAGCTTTTGCTCACGCCATGGCCCTCTGAAAGGGGTTCTGATATACGCTTAGTTTTTTCTAAATTGGTCTTTAGCACTCACCTATTCATCACCCTGGCCAAGAATGATAATGTACGGATGCAATTCTACACAGCCTCACAGTGGGCTAATGAGGGACAAAACTACAACCCCAGGTGACGCTGCAGCCAGGAGGTGGGGAGTCTGCAGCATACTAAAGGTGCCCTTGATTACAGCATTGTGGGATGCAATTCTACCAGGAGGTAGGGAGATGGATGCACACGAAAGGCACCCTTGATTCCTAAGGCCAAGAGTGGGCCCATCTGCACCTAGCTACCGCCAGTCAAGGCTGGGCTGGGCCACCCCACTTTGACACATGGCTCTTTACAGACTGGTACACCAAATCTAACCAGGGACTAGGGTTACAAGGAAATCTTCAGCTTCTGTGGGTAAGGACCCAGTTATTTCGAATTCTGTAGTGAAAAAGAATATTAAACACAGCCAGCGGAGGAAAGGGAAACCAACTCCTAAGGCAGTTGATCTGGCTAACCAGGATGACCTGCCCAAGCCAAGTAAGGGGGGGAGGGGGTAAAATAACTTTCATCAGTGAATCGTAGACTGGAACCTCTACAGTCTCAATTTACAACGTTAATGGATTGTATCATCCATCAACTGAACGCAAATATATTTCATTTAATGAAATTACAGACACCATGTATACTCTAGTACATTCATTAAATCAGATGCCTCTACTTCTGTAGTGTAGTTCCTATATTCCCAATAGGCTCTGCGCATTGGAATAACATATCCTATAGATTTGACGTAGGACTTATGTCTACTAGGTCTCTATCGAATAAATTAGACTTAATTGTGAGTGCCAGCTAGCTCAAAGGTCACTAGAAACTTTCTCGAATGAACAAGAAGGGATTCGTTTCTGACAACCGCATAAACATGACAACTTTGTTTCCCCGAGAATAAAACTGATCTCCATAGTCGTGGAAAGAATAGATAGATATTTTCTCAGTCAATCGTGCAAGCTTCGTTTCATCAGTGGTGCAGAGAAATAGAGAGACGGGCGTTTTCAATAAAAGGGTTTATTGAACAGTCTTCTTTCTCATGCAAGTAAATGAACTGCTACAATCGTAATACTGGTTGCAAAGTATAATGCGTTAATTTGAGAACGGTCTATAGCCAAGTAGAAAATTCAGGAACTACCGAACAATATTGATATATATATTTAAAAAAACACAGATCGATATTATGGTAATGGCATCCAACAGTATGTAGACTCACCACCCAAGTAGTTAGTGAATTATTCAATTTATTATTCAAAAATAGTATAAATATTTTAGCTTTTTATAGCACTTTTTTATCTTTTTCAATAAGACTAATTTACAATTCATGAACATATAGATTTAAAAACACATGACAGACAGACAGTTAGCATGAGACATGGCAAATGATGGAGGCAATGCGGCAGGGTAGGTCCCTGCATTGCCTCCATCATTTGCCATGTCTAATGCTAACTGTCTGTCTGTCATGTGTTCTTAAATCTATATGTTCATGAATTGTAAACAATTAACTATGTTTCCCTATGTATAGCAAGTGAATTATTAATATATAGGGGTCCCCTTTTCCCAAATTGCAAAGTATAATGCGTACAGTAAGAAGAGTATTATAAAATAATACTGTAAAAGCATTGTATGGTTCCTAGACCATAGATAAATACATACATAAATAACAAAGGCTAAAAGTATTCAACTGGTGCTTCTAAAATATGCCTACCCCAATGTACCTAACCTAAGTCTAGTACGAGGGAAGAAGTAAGTGAGGTGTAGCATAGATTTAGTTTTTCTTTGCCAAGAATCTAACCAAGATTTCTCTTAGGGTCTAATCAGCTCTGTATCTTTGTTTTAGAATGAAGGAGGTCTGGTATCTCGGTCTCGGGACTCGATTTCCCAACACCCCACGAGGGGAGCTTGGAAACACTGGAGCTGGATTCTCAGCGAGAGAAAGGACAGCTTCTCTGTCAGTGCGTCAGCTGGAGGGTCGGCTTCCTTCGGCACTTTCTGTAGCGAGCTTCGTCTGGCAATTAGATAGTCGAGCTGCTCCGAACCACAGTGTGTTTGCTAGGGCAAGTGTAGGCATATTTATACCTAGAAGGTGCCCTGTTTGACGTAAAGTCGGACATAATAACGTCACCAAAGAACTCCAAGGGAATGGTAGGTCTTTGAAAACGCCATAATTTCTAGGACAAATCAATATTCAAGCAAGGGGATGTCCCTGACTGCTGAAGCCGAGTTTTCCAAGAAATCGTTGTGGCTTTTTGGAACTAGTTCAAGTAGCCACGCCTGTATTTGGACTGGATCGGTTATGTCTAAATATGGGCAGGATTTCTATGCCTATATGAGGGCAATGTGAATTGTACCTATATAAGGGCATGAATCAGTAAATTACGCTTGGATCCTAAAATACTCCACAACACCCACTCCACTTTATCACGTTCGATATTACTAAATTCTAAGCATGTAAAACATATCTAAAGTATGATGTGCTATAAATCCCTCCCAAAATACATAAAATGCATTTGAAATGGCTGTACACGAAAGATGAGCATTTGTGCTAAACGCATTTTTAAAAAAGCAATATTTTCATTCAAAGCATGTAGTGCTTATCAGAATGAATCACGAAATTACATTTATGAAATGGCTCTTAAATACAGAAGAAAAAAAAGTCGAGGCCATTCCATGACAGAATATACTATTTAGGTTTTGGACAAGGTTAAATATTGTCTCTTGGAAGTGTTTCAAGGAATTCTTGTTCTCTATAGTTCTATACTTTAAGCAGATTACTTTGTGCCCAAAAAAAGTTACATTTTGGAAAAATTCAAATTGTAGAAAAAATAGAGTTCTTAAAGTTGAAAGTTTTGTTTTGAAAACTGAAGGTCGAATACAGAGTCCCATAGAACGCTGTGTGCTAACTTCAAAAGTCATTCTCGTTGTTTGGAGAAAACATTCAATCTTCTAAGCTGGCAAAAAATTGTCTACCACAGTAGGTGAAAGTTGGACTACTTCATTAAGTAAACCGATAGCACAAAAATGTGAAGCATCGCCGTCAGCGTTAGTCGCATTAGCAATGTGTGTCGGAAATGGAGATGAAGGTGATACCTGTGTGCCTGTCGATCCACGTGTCTCACCGTCAGCAGATTGCGTCTGTGAGATCTCAATGAATGCCGTCATCAGAATTGGTAGCCGCTGGGGACAACACGATGCATGGGCCGTTACCGAACCAAGCAGGGTATCAACATCCATTGGCAGTGCTGATGGAAGTGTTAGACAGACATCCAACACACATTCTTCTCCACATAGCAGGCATCTTAGAACAGGAAAGATGCAATCTTGCCAGATTGGTCAGAATAATAGGAACCATGTGATATTTAGGTCCCTTAACCTAGCCAGACCCAGGATCTGTATCATGCGCTCACGACACTTCATTGCCAGGAGAGTGTTCTCGATGGTAATCTGGGTGTCGTTAATGACCGGACTTGCCATATCGGAGCAGAAAGAACAAGAATAGTATTCCTGCTACGAGTCCCAAAATGAGAGGCAGGCCGCCAAACAAAGAGTGCATGAAATTTGGAAAAATGCAGAGGACTGCTTCAAAAGGTGCTAACAGTCCCGAAAAAAACTGTCTTAAATACATGTACAATACCACTGGTATCAGACATGTTTAAGATACAACCTAACATTTCTACGAAATGTATTGGACAGTTTGTGGATAAAAGGGCATGCATCTCTGCAGAGGACCTGGCAACTTGTAGTTCCTACGTCCCTTTGGACGAGGTCAGTGGCACAGTTTTTTGTAAAAGAATGGCTTTCATTCTGCTTAAAGTATCAATTCAAATAGAAGAGATGTTCAGTGAAGGCCTTAGTGGCGACTTCCCATCTGTCTTAGCTTTAGGAAACAATACTTGCATACAACAAGTGACCCTGGCTGACACAGTTACGAGATAGGCTATTCCTGACATCATTCCACAACAGCTGTGATCATTCAACATTATGTAGCTCCCATTGGAAAGCTGCCTAAAAAGAAAACAAGTTACTTACCTGTAACTTTAGTTCCCCAGTATTGGTAACTTTCATAGATTCCCATGCTTTGTATCATTCCCCGTCGTCGGAATGGGAGTCTCGGTAACAAAAATACCATAGCTGTAGGTACAAAAGACAATGGAAAAAGGCCCAGGCCTCATTCCCTTTTGTAGCATATCACCCTCTTTGTGCAAAAGAGACCAAACTTTGGCCTCAGCCAATCAGAAGTGCCTCACTACTTAGAACCTTCCTGAAGAAACCTCAGAGCCTCAGATTTTCGTAGCTGTTGTGTACTGAGACACCACTTGTGCTGTAGGCTGAGCTTTCCCCGGGGAGGTGGGTGGGCGCATGGGAATCTATGAAAGTTACCAATACTGGGGAACTAAAGTTACAGGTAAGTAACTTGTTTTCTTACCCCAGTATTGGAACTTTCATAGATTCCCATGCTTTGTATCAGAGTAGTAAGCAGTTGGCAAGATAATCACATTTTGCATTGTAAATAATAGCAGTGGAGAACATGACATTAGATACAAAATGTGAAAAAATGGCAGGTGGGAAGAAAGGAAAGCTCACCATTAGTGGAAGAGGTTCCTCAGGACAGCCTGTCCTACTGCTGCATCATCCTGTTGCAGAGATTCCAAGCAGTAGTGCTTGGTAAAGGTGTGGACTCTGCTCCAGGTTGCAGCTCTGCAGATATCCTTAATCTGCACCCCTGCGAAGAGTGCTGTGGAGGAAGCCACAGATCTTGTGGAATGCGCTCGTATCTTTCCAGTCAGAGGTTTACCAGCAGCCCTGTGACAATGTAATATAGCGCTTGTGATCCACCTTGAAACACCCTGTTTGGATAGTGGAAGGCCTTTACTCGGTCCCCCGAAGGCCACAAACAGTTGAGAAGATTTTCGAAAATCTTTAGTACGTTGCAAATAAAACTTCAAGCATCGTTGCACATCCAACGAATGCAACGCTTTTTCCGCTGGTGTGGAAGGCTGAGGAAAAAATGTTTTCAGAATGACCGGTTCATTCAAATGGAAATCCGAGGGAACCTTTGGCATGAACCTAGGATTAGTCCTCATGATGACAGTGTTCCTCCTGAATTGAAGGAAAGGTTCTTGAATGGTCAAGGCCTGTAACTCCCCTACACGCCGAGCCGACGTGAGAGCGAGGAGAAGAGCCAATTTCCACGAAAGATATTTGATGTCAGAACGATGGACTGGTTCAAAAGGGCCCTTCATGAGTTGAGAAAGGACCAGATTCAAATGCCATGTTGGAGGAGGCGGTCTCACCGGTGGATAGACCCTGAACAGGCCCTTAAGAAATTACTTGATTATTCTCGAAGACCATAATGAAGGCCCAGATTCTGTCCTTCTGAATCGTGACAAAGCAGCCAAATGGACCTTAATTGATGAATGGGCTAGACCAGACTTGGCCAAGGACAGCAGGTAAGGGAGGACCTGATGAGGTTTGGAATTGAATGGATCAATGTGTTGCTGTCGACACCAACAACAGAATCTTTTCCACTTAAGGCGGTAAGTTTTGTTAGTTGAAGGGGCCCTTGCTTGGGACAGAACTTCTCTAACCTCCTTTGACAATGGCAGGTTCATAAATTCTCGCTGCTCAGGAGCCATGCAGTCAGGTGTAACAACTGAGGGTCTGGATGCAAAATCTGTCCTTCGGACATTGTGAGAAGATCCGGCAGAATCTGTAGAGGCAAGGGGGGAGCAATCGACAACAGATGGAGCTCCGTGAACCAGAACTGTCTCGGCCAAGCTGGGGCTATCAGGATCATCCTGCACGGTTCCACCTTGAGTTTCTTGATTAGTCGTGTTATCAGCGGAATGGGAGGAAAAGCGTAGGCAAATGTCTTCGACCAGGCTATCGAAAGGGCATTTCCCAGAGAATTTGGATGGGGAAGCCTGCTTGCGTAAGACCGGCATTTCTTGTTGGTCGGAGTGGCAAACAGGTCGATGTCCGGTCTTCCCCACCGGCTGAAGATTTGTTCCAAGATTTCCTGATTCAACTCCCATTCGTGGCTGACCGAGGATGACCTGCTCAGTCTGTCGGCGTTTTCGTTTAGGACGCCAGGCAAGTATTCTGCCATCAGAGACATCTTGTGTCGGATCGCCCATTCCCAAACCTGCTGGGCCTCTTGTGACAATGGGCGCGACCTGGTCCCCCCTTCCTTGTTCACATAGTGCATGGCTGTGGTGTTGTCCGTCCTGATAAGCACTTGTGAACCTTCCAGGCGAGGAAGAAACGCTTGCAGAGCCAGACGTATCGCCCTGAGTTCTAACAGGTTGATGTGGAGACGTTTTTCCTGGGGTGACCAATGACCACTGACATGTAGGTCCTGCAGCACTGCTCCCCAACCCTCCAACGACGCGTCCGTCGTTATCACTTGTGGAGACGGGTCGCTTGCGAAGGATAGGCCTTGGGACAAGTTGTTTTGGTCTGTCCACCATAAGGCCGCAATCTTCATCTCCGGAGTGATAGCCACTCTGCCGTCGAAGGAACCGTGGACTTGCCGCCATTGATTGTCCAGTTGTTCCTGCAAGGGACGCATTCTCAGTCTGCAATGAGGGATCAGTGGAATACACGATGATATTACTCCCAGCAGAGACTTGTAGCGGCGAACTGAAAGAGACTTTCTTGTTTGTAAGTCTTGGGCCATCGTCTGTAACTTCTGCTTCCTTTCCAGAGTAGGAAATGCTCGCGAAAGCTTTGAGTCCAAGATGGCTCCCAGAAACCGGGCTCTTCTGGACGGGATCTGGCAAGATTTCTCGTCGTTTAGAGTGAGACCCAGGTTTTGAAATAAATTGGTACATGCTTGAACCGCCTGTAGCGCTGCTTCTCTGGACGGAGCTTTCAGTAACCAGTCGTCCAGATAGGTGAAGACTTGAAACTTGTGCCTTCGCAGGAAAGCTGCTACTGGAGCCAGCACCTTCGTGAATATTCTTGGGGCTGAGCGGAGTCCAAAGGGTAAAACCCTGAATTGGTAGTGGCTCTTGGCTACTGTGAATCGCAGAAACCTTCTGTGCGCTGGGTGAATCGGAACATGGAAATAGGCATCTTCGAGATCGAGTGTGGCCATGTAATCCCCCGGGCTGATCAGCTTCAAGATGTCCTGGAGGGACACCATCCTGAAGGACAGAGAAATGAGATAGGTGTTTAGCCCCCTGAGGTCTAAAATGGGGCACCACTTGTCGAGCGTTTTCTTCACCAGGAAGAACCTGGAATAAAATCCTTGACCTCGTTGGTTCGATGGAACTGGTTCTATCGCCCCTTTTCGGAGCATTTGAACTTCGAGCCGAAGGAGACACTGGTGTTTTGAAGGAGTGGCTGCCGGGGGCTTGGGTGGCGGAACTTGAGTGAACTCTAAGGTATGCCCTTTCCGAATGATGTTGAGCACCCAACGGTCCGATGTTATTAGGGACCAGTTGTGAAGGAATTTGTTGACCCTGCCTCCAACTGATGACTTCCTGCAGGAGGGTCCAGTAGGAAGAGCCAGTAGGCCGCTATTGGCGCTTGGACGAATCTCGTCCTCGCGCCCCCTGCTTTCCTTTACCGTAAGGCCTGGAGTAGTTGGAAGACTGGCCCTGCCGTTGCTGGTAAGATTGACGGTGTTGCTGGGAATTGGATCCTGTGTTGGAATAGCGTTGTTGTTGGAAGGATCCTCTATAAGTACCACCCCTGCCTCTGGAGCCCTTGAAAGGAGACTTCCTGTACTGAAGTGTTCCTAAAGACCTGGCGGTCTCCGTGTCTTTTTTAATGTCTTGCAGGGTGTCATCAATGAGTTTGCCGAACAGCGCTTCTCCATCAAAGGGGAGATCCAATACTTTATTCTGGACCTCGGGTCGGAACCAAGTAGCTTTAAGCCAGCCTTGGCGACGGAGTACTGCTGCTCCAGCCAGTGAACGAAATGCAGTAGTCGCAATATCCATTGCACAATCGATGATTTCCATCGACGTCGCTTCTCCCTCTTGCAAAACTTTCTTTGCCTCTGACATAGATTCAGGAGGCAGCTGGTCAAGGTACGGGGCCACATCGCACCAGAGTTGACGGTCGTACCTGCCCAGGATCGCCAAGGCATTAGCTGCTCGCACTAGCAGACTTGCCATCGCTGAGAATCTTTTTCCCACGTTATCTAACCTCCGTCCTTCCTTGTCTGGAGGAGTTGTCAGCAGTGCCGAAGGGTTGCGCGATTTCCTCTGCGCTGCCTGCGAGATCACAGAGTCTGGTCTCGGATGACCTGTCAAGGCCGCTGGGGCATCATCGGTCGCTTTATACTTTTTCTCGAGACGCGGTAGCACCGGTACCACCGTCGCCGGGTGTGTCATTGTCTTTACGCCCTCTTTCCATAGGTGATCCACGATAGGAATAGACCTGGCATTCTTTCGAAAGGGTTCCTTAAAGTCATACAGGAAACAATCTGTGGTAACTTTAGGCATAGCTAATTTAAATCTTGCCGCCGCTCTCTCCATTAGCTGATGGAAACCCCCAATATCCGCTGGCAGGGAGTCCGCCGGGTCCGGATTTGGTGATGCGGGATTGTCAATAACGTATTCATCATACTCCGTGTCGGGATTAGAGACATGATTGACTGTGAGTCTCTTGGATTTGTTATCCAAATCAGTCCTTCCTCCGCCCTCTCAGGAGGACTCGTCTATCGCCCCCCCCGGGAATGCCACACCATTCTTGGACTCCCTCGACGAAACTCTGGCAGCTCTCCTGACTCACTACCCCACCTTTACCCTTCTTGGGGACTTCAACCTTCACTTGCAATCCTGCACCGACCCCCACACTCTTAATTTCCGTCACTCCCTTGAGATCTTTGGTCTTTCTCAATCACTCTCCTATCCTACCCACTGTGCCGGGCACACCCTGGACGGCATCTGTACAAACCTGGCTTCCTTAGATGTTTCTCCCCCATTACCACAAATATGGACAGACCATTGTTTCATTCCTTTCTCCATCAAAACTAAATCCCTGCTGTCACCTACCACCAAACACTCTCATACCCCCTTCCCCATCAATTGGAAGAAGGTAGCTGAGTGCATCAAACTTAATCCCCAACCGGCTGTCCCCCCCCCTCCCATTACTGGAGATGCATCACAAGACTCCACAAACTTTCATCTGTGGATTGACAGAGTGGTCTCTGCTAATTCAAAATCTGCTACTCAAAAATCAGTCCGAGGTAAAAAGAAGCCCAATGCCCCCTGTTATACTCCGGCCCTCACTGACTGTCATCTCAAGTGTAGGATTTTGGAGAGAGAATGGAGAAAAACCTACGATCCCACTTCCAGATCCATATACATCCTCCAGAGGAAACAATATCTTTCTAATATAAAAAAAGCAAAAAAGGCATTCTTCACTCTAGCAATAGACTCAGCTAAACAGAAACAACAAACGATTTTCAACATAGTAAAATCTTTCACTCACCCTAAGGCACTGGCACTCGAAATCCCCCCTTCACAAACTCTCTGCGACCAAATCGAAGATTTCTTTGAGGAAAAAATCAATAATATTCATAAGGACTTCCCCCCTTTACCTACTCCAATCCAAGAGACTGACACAACCATTCCCTTACTAAATCAATTTACAACAGTTTCCCTGTTGCAAACGCAAAAAGCCATCTTGGCCTGCAAATCAGGTGCCCCTACGGATTCCTGCCCCCCAATCATCCTACACTATCTTATCGAGGCCGTCAACCCTCTAATTAATGCCATTGTGAACGAATCTCTTAACTCTGGCATTGTCCCTACTGAGTGGAAGAAGGCCATAGTTAAGCCCCTCATGAAAAAACAAAATAAATCCCCAACTGATTTGTCCAACATGCGCCCAATTTCCCTTCTCCCAGCGCTAGGCAAAATCACTGAGCAATTAGTTCATGAGGAATTAAAAATTTTTGTGGAAAACAAACGCATCCTGCACCCACAGCAATCCGGCTTTCGCCCTGGCCATTCTACAGAAACCGCTTTGATTGAATCATCAGACACCATCAAGTTCTTGCAGGATGAGGGCAGGCAGGCTGTTCTCATCCTGCTCGACTTAACCGCGGCCTTCGACACCATCTCACATGTCATTCTAATCAATAGAATGCGTGAGATTGGTGTCTCGGGTTCCGCTCTTGCTTGGATAACATCATTCTTGTCCAACCGTTCTCAAACGGTTTCCTTAGGCCCCTTTCTTTCTGGCGAACGACCCACCATCTCAGGTGTGCCCCAGAGTTCCATCCTGAGCCCTCTCTTCTTTAATATATATATGGCCCCCCTTCTCACGTTGATCGAATCCCATGGGATCCTTGTGACTTCCTACGCTGACGACACCCAGCTTGTCGTCACCATTGACAAAAGACTCCCGGATGCTGCCCTTAGATTTCAAAACTGCCTTTCACAAGTCTTCTCCTGGCTTAACTTGAATCATCTTAAATGCAACAGCGCCAAAACCGAAATAATACCCCTAGGTAAAGGCACACTCTTTTCCCCCAAAGACTGGTGGCCCCATAACTCCGAAGCTCCACCGAGTGCGGTCTCTTCAGCCCGCAATCTTGGAGTTCAATTCGACTCATCCCTCAGCTTTGATGAGCATGTGCGCATTACCGCAGGGCGCTGTTTCAGTCTGATCAGGCAGCTAAAGAAATTTTTCAATTGTCTGCCTATTTCAGCCAGGAAATCAGTCGCGGTGGCGCTTATCCTCTCCCGGCTGGATTATTGTAACGGCCTCCTAGCAGGCATCAAGAAATCTTCCCTTAAAAAATTACAAAGTGTTCAACACGCAGCAGCCAGGCTTGTCCTGAAACTCCCCCGTAGGTCCTCGGCCTCTGCAGCCCTCAACGCCCTTCACTGGCTGCCCCTCCATAAGAGAATTTTATTCAAGCTTCTAGTCACTGTCTTTAAATCCACCAGGAGCACGGGTCCATCTTACCTGATTAAGCGCTTCCAGCGTTATATTCCAACTCGCTGCTTGAGGTCATCAGGTGCTAATTTAATCACTGAACCCCGAATAAAACTAAAAACCAAAGGCGGAAAGACCTTTTCATTCCTGGCTGCTAGGGCATGGAATCGTCTTCCCCCCAACCTCAGGCATGCCCCCTCAGAAAGCCTTTTCAGGAAACTCCTGAAGACTTGGATTTATTCTCAATCCGACTCATCGGTCCTCGCAGCTATCTGATTCTTGCCCCCCACAGTTGATCTTCTGTGTGCTCAGCGCCAAGATGCTCCCTCCGGAGCGAAAGTAGCGCTTTACAAATGTTAATAAATATCAAATATCAAAATGATCCGACTGTTGATCCTCATCCGAGGATTCATCAACATCATGAGACCCTGGCAATCCAGAGGAATCCTGTTGAACGTATGCTTGAGGCTGTGGAGAAGTTGGAGTCGAGAAAGCAGGTGGCACCAATGACGCTTGAACCCTTGAAGGTGTAGCGGGCGTTGAAGTATTTGGCACAGGTCTACTGGCCTTAGACTTATAGTCCTGTAGCATCCTATGTAGATCCTGCAGGAAAGATGTTGGCACTGAAACCATTTCCTGGTCAGTTTGGTGCTGCTGCTGTTGACTATGACCCTGTTGCTCGTGGGTGTAATCGCCCTCTGAGTCAGTGTCCTGGCATTTGACAAATAGTTGTGATGGACTATTGGCATAGCTATATGCATCTTGGTCATCTTCCTCTGATTGTCCCTCCTGAAGGAGCATTGTTGGTAACAGAGTCAAGTCAAGTCAAGTCAGAGAATTTATATAGCGCACTACCTACCCAGAGGGTCTCAAGGCGCTTAGAAATGGGAGGAGGGTTACTTGTCAAATATCCACGTTTTAAGTTGCTTTCTGAATGCTAGGTGGTTCTGGGTGAGGCGAAGGTAAGCGGGGAGTGAGTTCCATGTTTTAGCAGCCAGGTAAGAGAATGATCTGCCTCCCATGGTGGTCTTGTTGATGCGAGGTACAGTGGCGAGGGCTTGGCTGGAAGAGCGAAGTTGGCGGGAGGGGGTGTAGAAGGATAGTCGTGAGTTGAGGCATTCTGGTCCGATGTCGTAGAGTGATTTGTGTGCGTGGGTTAGCAGTCGGAAGGTGATTCTCTTATTGACGGGTAGCCAGTGGAGGTCTTTCAGGTGACCAGAGATGTGTTCGTTGCGCGGGATGTCTTATATGATCCTGGCTGAGGCGTTTTGGATTCGTTGGAGTTTCTTCTGGAGTTTAGCGGACGTACCTGCGTAGAGGGTGTTTCCGTAGTCCAGACGGCTCGTGACTAGAGCATGGGTGACTGTTTTCCTTGTTTCGGTGGGGATCCAGCGAAATGTTTTTCTGAGCATGCGAAGAATGTTGAAGCAGGATGAGGAAACGGCGCTGACTTGTCTGTTCAATGAGAGTGAAGAATCCAGGATGACGCCTAGGTTCCGTGCGTGGTCTGTCGGCATGGGTGCTTTTCCAAGGGCTTCCGGCCACCAAGAGTCGTCCCATGCAGAGGGGGATGTACCTAAGATGAGGACTTCTGTTTTGTCTGAGTTCAGTTTCAGACGGCTTTGTTTCATCCATTCGGCAACTTCTTTCATTCCTTCGTGTAGGTTAGTTTTGGCGGTGCTGGGGTCATTGGTGAGAGAAAGGATTAGTTGAGTGTCATCCGCGTAAGAGATGATGTTGAGGTTGTGTTGGCGGGCGATGGCCGCGAGGGGGCTCATGTAAACGTTGAAGAGGGTGGGGCTGAGTGAGGGGACACTGTCCTTGGAGAAGTCATCTCCGGCGTGATCTGCGTCACAGAAATGGTGATTCGCTTTTCTGTGGACAATATTGTGGGTTCCGCAGTCGACGGTTGTATATACGCCGTCGAGATAGGGGTCGTGGACGTCGTCGACGACGAAACCGTCGACACACCAGCCGTCGTCAAAGTTACAGTAGTAGTCGTCGACGAGACCGCAGTCGTCGACACCGTCGTCATCGTCGTCGACGGGACTCTCGTCGTCGACACCGTTGTCATCGTCGTCGACGGGGCTTTCGTCGTCGGCGGGGCTTTCGTCATCGGCGGGGCCTTCGACGTCGACGGGGCCTTCGTCGTCGACTGGGTCTTCGACGTCGACGGGGCCTTCGTCGTCGACTGGACTTTGGACGTCGACGGGGCTTTCGTCGTCGACGGCTCCTTCGTCGACACCTGTGAAGCTAGTACCTTCGTCGTCGGCGTCTTTAGTTTCTCCGTCGACGGTGAGGACTCCGCCGTCGACGGTCTCGACGACGACGAACCTCCCGTCGATGGAGTCTTTGATGTTCTCGTCGACGGGCCTCCCACTGTCGACGTCTTCGTCGTCGAGGACTTAGAAGTCCTCTCAGAAGACTGGCATGAAGGTGTTTTGAAGGCTGTGGTAGTCTTCGCACCTGCAGACGGCGTAGAAGGTCCATCCCTCTCCTTTACACTTCCGTGAGGAGATTTGTTGGGACCTGGGCTCTCAGACCCACTGGGGGTCTTTTTTGAGGCCTTAGAAGATCTTCCCACAGAAGTAGAAGGGGAACCCCTACCCCTTTTCACTGACCTTCTAGTAGAAGCCATCGATCCAGCATCCTCACTGTCACTGGAGACAGTATCCTTCCTCGATTTAAGCTTTTGCAGCCATGTCAGGAGCCTGCCCTCACGGTCCCGGAGGGTCTTGGCAGAAAAAGTGCGACAGATGGAACAGTCAGCAGCCTGGTGGTCAGGATAGAGGCAATAAATGCAGTCCTTATGCTTATCCTCCACAAAAAGCCTTTTCTTGCCACAGGAGGAACAAGGCTTGAAAAGGGCTTTTTTCTTCTCAATTTCCGACATCCTGGAAGGTAATAGCAATCCTGAAGAGAATCTGAAAGATTCTGAAGAAAAACCCTGTAGAAAAAACCTGAAGAAATCCTTTAGAAGAGTAGAAGTTGAGCAGAGCTCAAAGGAGACTCCCTAGCACAACGTGCGGTAGAAAATCTGAGGCTCTGAGGTTCCTTCAGGAAGGTTCTAAGTGGTGAGGCACTTCTGATTGGCTAAGGCCAAAGTTTGGTCTCTTTTGCACAAAGAGGGTGATATGCTACAAAAGGGAATGAGGCCTAGGCCTTTTTCCATTGTCTTTTGTACCTACAGCTATGGTATTTTTGTTACCGAGACTCCCATTCCGACGACGGGGAATGATACAAAGCGTGGGAATCTATGAAAGTTACAATACTGGGGTAATTGGATCTATCACTGCTGCCAGAGAACCTTGCAGGTGGCAGGATAAGTTGTTCAAAAAACCTTCACAGGCCGCGTGTAAATGAATACCCTGACATAAGAGTGTACCACTTAGTGCACTTTTGCATTGTGTTCCACTAAGAAATACCTCTTTTCCCCCACTCCAACATCTGTGTGTGTATGGTAATTCCCAGGTTGACTTTATGTATTCCTTACCCAACCTTTCATACACGGCAACTGGTATATGTTTCAAACAGTATTGAAAGTTGAAAATTGTGCCAGGCAGAGTGATTATCCCGTGTTTTATCCATTCTGTTGCAGGCTTTTCCGAAAAAGCTAATGGTAATTGTTAGAAGTGGTTCGGACACTAGGGGCCACCCGGATTTTTCACTTTTTGAGCACCTAATTGTTGAGCTTTACTGTGGGGGAGCCTCCTAATCTGGGACTCACCCACAGTGAACTCATAATGAAGGAGACTGCATGGATATTTTACTGGCTTGTCCAGGCGGCTGCGCAGCTGCTGGAGTATGGGGCACCGGACTGGTTACATGCAGATACATGTGTACATGCGTGTGCACACGTTTAGGGCTGCACATGGGAGATTCCTAGCGTGCGCCGTCCAGGAGCAGGTACAAATTGAATGGTGTGGCAAGACCTATGCAGAATTGGGTGGTGACATGAAAGTCAGTGTGTTTTACTGTGTTTTCACTTCATTTTTCCCCTATGGGGATGTGGGGCCCCGGCCTATACTGACTTCCACAGGCCTACAAATTCCAGACACGCACTAAAGTCCATTGTAGAGTAGGTGAAAATAAGTATTCTGCAGAGTCCAAAATCATATTTGTACTGCTTTTGGGTCATACAGAACTGTCATATTTCTATGAGCCAGCCATGACCAGACCCAGGCTGAGGGTTGGCCTCAGCTGGATGGATTGATAACCTTTATTCCACAAGCTAGGGCCTCCTCTCCACAAAGAAGAAGATGGGTGGGGCTACAGGCTCCTCCATTAGCAGCTGTCACTGGGTGCCAGGCACCAGGCTGCACCAAGAAGGAAATAGTTGGGTTTCAGAGGCCATGTGGCCAGAGACACTGGACAACTCCATTTTGAACAAACCCAGAGGCTGGACAAGAAGAAGGGAGCAGGGGCAGGGAAGTAATGTGTCGCTGTTTGATAGGACCCACAGAGACTTTCTGCCAACCTCCTAGTCAACTTTTAAAAAGTACTTACACAGGAAGAGAAGATCTCTCTGGGGTGTGGTCTGCTGAGGTGGAAGGTGCTGGAGCCTGCCAATGGGCAGTTGGAATGAGAGACCCCCTGACTGTCACCCAGGCCCCTAACAGTACCAGAAAAAGCGCCCAGGACTGGTGCGCAGAAGCAGGGGCCTCTGCGCAGGGAGAAGAGAGGCGCAGGAGGAGAGCCAGGCGAAAGGCTGGCGCAGGGAGCGAGTGCAGACCGCTTCCTGCAGAATGCACCCTCTTGGAGATCTGGAGGGTGAAGGAGAGAGCTCTCAGTGGCTGGGGGCACCACCAGGAGCAAGAAGATGCGAAAATGGGGCAGATCGGACCTCCAGGGGCTGAGATATGGCCCCAGAAGGGGAGCGATCTTTGACCTGTGGCCAGCGAAGCGCGTGAGGCTCCGCCGCCGGTCCAGAAAAGGCCCCCACCCGAAGTAAAGCCGGAGAGCGCGTCGCGCTCCCCGTGAAATTATGCCCGACAGGGGTGCCAGGAGCCAAGCCAAGGAAGAGGGGGAGCGCCGTCATGCCCCCCTCTCCCTGGGAGAGAAGATCAAGCCGGGGAGCACCGCCGCGCTACCCATGAAGACTGCCCTCCAATGTGGAGAGCCTGCGGGGGTCCCGGGTTGGACCGGGGCCCCCGGACAAGGAAGGAGGAGCCAGGGGCCTAGGTGGGACCAGGGCCCTGACCAAAGCACGGAGCGGCCGGGGATGGGCTCCCTGCGCCGCATAACCTTACCCAGGGGTCCAGGTGGGACCAGGCCCCCCACCGAGGCCCCAAAAAGCGACAAAGCGCCAGCGCGGCTCTCCCCGGCGGGAGAGACGCTCATCTATTATTCAGCAGCAGGAGCTTGAAGCACCCCATAATGTCTTGCAAAGCATGGGGAATGGATTGTTTTGGGCGTTTTGGTGGCCCCCAGAGGAGAGGGGTCAAACTTGAGTGTGAAAAGGTGCAAGGGGGGAGCTGCTGGAGAAGCACAGTGTCTCCCCCAGCACAAAGCTAAGTCCCACCCTAAGTTTCTTGAGGATTTAACAGGAATAACCCCTCAACGCCCAGCAAAGATTGCATCACCTGAAGGGCTGAGTTGGAGATGTCTCGAGGAGGGCATCCCCTGGAGGTGAAATGGTGTAATTGCACTGAAATGCATTTATTAATGGTTATTTCATTTAGAGGGACTGATGTTCAATGTGAAGTACTGGTGTAACGTGATGTCGCAAGCAAAGTGGATTTAAGTGGCTAGACACTCCTGCTAGGGTGTCTGACGGTATTAACAACTTAATCCTGTGATCATCTGTGATGCCTTTAGGTTCTGTAATTGCAATGCATTTTAATGATATCCAAATGTGCTGAGTACTGTCATTCTAAAGTGTGCGTAAACATGTAGTCTTGCTGTTGCGCTTAGGTGAAGACCCCAGACTGTTAGCCCTTAAGATGTAGAGGTGTATACATTAGAGTCAGTAGGAGGTGCTTAGTCAGGGTCATGTGTCACCAAGGCAGGTGTATCCCTGTTTAATGCTTGTTGATGTAATGGGAGGGGGACGCCACTGGGATGGTGCCTGTGCGCAGGGCCCTCGTTCCAGGATATGTTCAACTAATTGCATTGGGGACAAGATTATGTGCATACATGGGAGTGGTGGTACTAGACACCCCACCCCCCTGCGGGAGGGGTGGAGATGTTATGCAATATCACAAAGTAATTCCAACAGCTTATGTATATTTGTAAATTGTTGCATAGTATTGAGTAGTGCGTGTGTTTAATAAATGTACTCTTACTTTTATGAAGCAAAGTACAGCCTGGACAATCAATTATTGAGTGTTATTTTTGCGCACCTGCAAATGGCGATTACTAGCCCACTCCACCTCCCTTCAGTAAGCCTCGGACTGCTCTGCAACGCTACCCTCTGAGAGTCAGGCGCTACAATTGTGTGTTTGGTTCCCAGTGAAGGACAAATATAGTCATGTTATTTGTGAAGGCCTCACAGATGCCTCCACGTTTTCCAACAGTAATCTTTCCAGTTTTTCAATGCTCACCACTGTATAGTCTGCTCCATTCTGAACCAAGCTGATTTGTTTATCTGTTAGGGTAAATACAGAAAACAATGACGTGGTGTTGATTAGACGCCATAGCACATACCCAGAAAGTAGATTTTGTAACGTCCAGCCTAAAAGCATTATAGAACGTAATTGTGACTGTCCATGCTGTAGAATGAGCAAGTCCTGTTCCATTATGTCAATGGCAGAGGATACTATGCTGTCCAAAGAATAAGTTCTGGATGACAGGGTTGTTAACCCATTGTCAACTACAGAGAGTGCTTTCTCTAAATGAATACGATAATTTTCTCGTATTCTTTCTGCAGTCTCTGCCTGTGTCTCTTTCCAAGCTTCATTATAAATGACATATATATCTGCGTATATGAAACGTTTATAACGTTGTTTCGCAAGACCTAGTAAGAAGTCCCTTAAATCAACGCCATCTTTAAGTAAAGATAAGTCATGTTTAACTTCTGTGAGTGTAGAATTTTGTAGCCACTCAAGGCATAGTTTTTTGACACTGTATGTTGTTACTATCCCTGGATGTTGTCTCTGTACATATCTTGGATCTGGCCTAGTTACTGTAAACCCTTGTGTCTTGTTCAGGAATCTATCTTGACAGTTATTCTTGTCTGTGGGCCAGATTAACCATTTTTTCCAATCAAGATCAGTTCTGTTTTGAAGTAAAATAGTTTTTACTTCGACCCCTCCTTCTGAAGTGTTTTTGCTATTGGATGTAGGTGTATGTATAGACGGTTTGTTCAAATCTTTTATCTTGGCTAGGCCAAGGCAGGATGCCTGTTGAACAGTGTCAGTCAAAAACATAATTGGTTCAGGGATAATGCAGACTCAAAATAAAGCTTCTATTCCCTGTACTTTCCAGTCTTTTGAGCCCCAGACAGTTTTTGTTTCTATGTTGTCACTCCAAAAGTCGAAACCTAATGAGGACATCTGGACATAAAAGGCTGCTGAATAAATTTGCTTTGTATTGGTTAACATACTTTTCATTCCTGTCTTATTAACATTTCTAAAGTAAAATGTTTTCGCATTTGAGGTATTAAAATGTGAAAAGTATGGAAATTTATCATAGAATATTTTTGAGCTCCCCTTTGGTGGCGTTGGACAATGTTCCCATTGATTGGAAGTATGAACATTTCTCGGGTTTGTAGATTTGTGCAAATAATGATGGCCATAATGATTATAACAATACATTTGTGCATAATTTGATGAACCTTCTAAGTATTCATGTTTTGTGAATTTAGCAGACATCTCTAAATCTGACATCATATTGTTAACAGTCTCAAAGTCCCAATGATCAGAAAATATGCAGGGTGAAACAAAGTCACTCAAGAAAACCTTGAATTGATGTGGAATCAACAGCTCTGCCGGACCATACATTTCATAATCAGTTCTGTCCCATGCTACACCACCAGGTATTGGAACGGCTGTGATGTTTACTGATGTCAAGACTCTTTGTTCACAATGAGATGATTTGTGTGGCTTCAGGATCAAGTTGATGTTCTTGTTTGCTATGTCCATTTTACTATATTTTCCATTTATCAGCATTCCCAAACTTAATACAAGGATTAGCCAAAGTAGGAGAAAAGGTACATCTAGCACAATCCAAAATTTAACCCATGGTGAAACCAGATAAGTTTTTTCAAATTGCTGAAAAAGTTCTGTTACTTGATCTTTAAAAGTTTTATTTGCTGGCGTTGCTTCAGGCTCACTGGGATCCTCAGAAAACGTGTCAAAGTTGATGAAATAGCCAGAGGCAGTTCTGTCACTTGTTGGAATTGCGTAAGGATTATTTGAAATCGCTGGGGCTACCGGATCCTTTGTCATATTAGTGTAGTCAGATGCTACATCATGGTAGGCAGGATTGTCTTGACGAACTGTGATTTGGGTCTCAAGAGGCACATGTTCCATTGCTTTGTTTCTTAGTCCTTCTTTTCTAACTGCAAATTCTTCAAAGGTGATGAGTCTTTCAGTTTGAACATCTTGAATAGTAGTAAGATTTGGTCTTCTGCTACATCTTTGTAGTCCACTGGGCTTACTATTTATTATCGGCCACATGATGTGGTTTGACCATGTCGATGGATACAAACCTGTTCCCTTTTCTTCCAGAAAGGGGCGGCAGTAACACTGTTCTTGATCTGTGGATTGCTAGTACAGGTACTGGTTTTCTGTAAGAAGGCCCAAATTCTTTCTTATCCGCGATCTTTTCTCTGACTAGATCCCCAATCTTTGGAATCCAGGCAGGCCTTGCTGGGACGGGTGGTTCTCCTTCAGTGGTCATTGGCTTCTGTATTGTGTTGCTTAGACTTCTCCTTTTCTCGTTTAAGTCCTGCAAAACAGCCAAACGGTCTTTGATATCAAAGGGTTTTTGTTCCACCACTGAAGTGTGACGATCGAGCTCCTGAATAGGTATTCTAGTACCAAAAAGGATTTCATATGGATTGATTCCACCCAGAGAATTTCTTGTCAGATTGTTTAAACTACGTTGGACACTTATTAGATGTTTGACCCACCCGTCACGCGAGCCTAATACCCAGCTGTTATAGATTGCTTTATGTCCCGTTTTTTTCTTTCCACTACAGAATTTCCCTCAGGATGGAATGGACTCGAACACCGCAATGCAACGCCCAAATTGGCCATGGCCTCCTTGTAAGCTTTGGAGCTAAACGCAGGACCCTGGTCAGACTGTAGCGTGCGGATTGCGTATGTTCCGATAAAGATTTGCAAATCTTTTATAACAGTTCAGGCGTCAGCTGAGCGCTGAGGCAACATCCAAATGAATCTTGAGCAGGAATCCACTCCGACCATGATATATTTGTAGCTACCAGCCCTCTGTAAGGGACCACAGTGGTCCAGGTAAACGCAGGCTAATGGTTTATCGAAAATTAAAAGGGGTGTCTGCGCCGGACGTTTCACTGTTGAAACCTTTATTTTTTGGCAGATTTCACATTCCAAAACATAGTTTCTGGTCTGTTTCCTCATGCATGGCCACCAGTATCTTTGTTTTAATAATGATACTGTGGCGGAAACACCTGCATGTGCAGAGGCGAGCCCTTCATGTGCTGCTATAATTAGTCCTAATCTATGTTCCATGTTTGGAATTACTTAGTCCCTACTCCAGGGATTCGAGCAAAAGGAACATTATTTACATCAGTTCTATACGAGTACTTGAGTGGAAAGCCTTTTGGTAACGTTTTACCACTGTCTTTATTGAAAGCGGCGACAGCCTGCATTATTTCGCTGTCTATTTTTGCTTTCGAACGAGTGATTGCAGCTAAGGAAGCCATTTGCACAGCTGCCTTCGCTGCTTCTTCAGCCAATGAATTCCCTCCAACGTGAATGCCATCACGTAGATGACTCAGTGTATGGATCACGTGAGTCTTTTGTAGTTCTTTCTGTAATTGAACTACTTGTTCCCAAAGCAACTTATGCTTGATTGTGCCACCTTTTGCATCTCTGAAACCGTTTTGAACCCAGTTCTGCAAGTATTCATTGTAAGACGGGATGCAGTAATACGAATCGCACACTAGGAGTGTGGGGAATTCGCGATCGGTATTTTGAAGCGCCATCTAGAAAGTCTGTAGTTCAGCTCGCTGAGCTGTACAGTCTCAGAGAGATTGTGTTTTTGTGACCAATGGTCGGAATTTACCATCGCGTCAGCGACCTTTAAGAATCGCGCATGCAGCCCTATAAGCTTGTTTACCCCCAATTGCGGGTTGTGCTGATCCATCTGCATATATTATACATTCATACTGTTCTAGAGGCAGAATCTCAGTGGGCAGAGGACATTCTTGTTCGTACTGTAGAAATTCTTGAGTTTTTAAGTATGGGTCAAACACGTACTCAATGTCTGTTGCAGCAAGAGAATTAACCCATTGTATCAATCTTGGATGTAAAGCCTTTGCATTTGGAATGCTTGCTTTTGTCACTGCCTCTAAGGCAGGTACAGGAGTAACGACCATTATGCATTTTCCCTGTGCAAGATCTCTCTCTTTTGCTACTGCAGTTTGAACCGCTGTTAGAATTTTTTCTGTTGAAGTGAATTTCATTTCAGCTTGTGTGTGCAAGTGTGATTTGTAAGCAATTGGTACTTTTTCATCTTAATGCACAAGTTACTTACCTTCGGTAACGATATATCTGTAAGAAACAGTAGTTAGTATTAGATTCCTTACCTTAGAATATCCCCAGGCGTCAGACTGGATCCGGAAACTTTTGCGTAGCAGTACCCTTGCACGTCGGTAGGCGTCGTCTGCGGCTTCACTTCCATCGTCAGCGTCGTTGGCGCCGGGATGACGTCGCCGGAGTACTTAAACGCCGCCCTCGTGCGCTGACGTCAGTTCCTATACACATCTTTTCCACGCCAGAAACCCAGAGCCATGATAAAAACCAACACTGGTGCCATGAAACTAGGGCCCTGAAAGGGGATGACCTCAACCCTAGATATCGGTTCGCTGAACGGGGAGGGTGGGTGGGGCGATAAGGAATCTAATACTAACTACTGTTTCTTACAGATATATCATTACCGAAGGTAAGTAACTTGTGCATCTGAAAGAAACAGGTTAGTATTAGATTCCTTACCTTAGAATAGATACCCCAGCAATACCAACCCCGGTGGTGGGTCTGCGAACCAATAATCACACCAGAAAGTCCTGGAGGACGGAACGGCCAAAGAAGCCATCCCTCCGGACTTGGCTGTCCAGGCAGTAGTGTCTTGCGAACGTGTGCAGCGAGGCCCACGTAGCTGCCTGACAGAAGTCCTGCAAGGGGACTCCCCGGCCCAGGGCAGTAGTAGCCGCCGTGGCCCGAGTGGAATGGGCTCTCAGCCCAACAGGAGACTCCTTCTTAGCAAAAGAGTAGCATGCCATGATACACAACACAACCCACCTAGAGATGGTCCGTTTGTGCACCGCCCGTCCCTTCTTAGCGCCTACGTAACCAACAAAGAGTTGGTCATCCACCCGGAACTGGCGTGTGCGGTCCAGATAATATGAGAGCGCACGTTTTGGGTCCATACGGTGGAGCTGCTCTTCCTCTTTAGAGGGATGCGGAGGCGGAAAGAAGGTGGACAAGGTGATGGACTGCCCGATGTGGAAGGCTGTGACTGCCTTGGGCAGGAAAGAGGGCCTTGTCCGCAACACAACCTTGTCCAGATGGACAGAAAGGGAAGGAGGCTTAGAGGAAAGAGCCTGGAGCTCACTCACTCTCCTGGCAGAGGTGATGGCACCAAGAAAGCAGTCTTAAGCGTAAGAAGACGGAGAGGACAGTTATGAAGCGGCTCAAAAGGAGCGCACATCAGGTAAGTCAGAACCCGGTTCGAGTACCACTGGGGCATCATGAAAGGAACAGGGGGGAACATATGAGTGATGCCCTTCAAGAACCTATTTACAATCGGGGACTTGAACAAAGAAGGCTGATCAGGTAGCCTTAAGAAGGGGAAAAGGAAAGAAAGGTAGCCCTTGATGGTGCCGAGAGCAGAGTCCTGCTGGGCAAGAGAAAGAAGGAAGAGGAGAACCTCAGAAAGGGGGGCAGAGAGTGGATCTTTGGTGCCTTTGCTGTGCACCATGCCACAAATCTGTTCCACCTGCAGGTGTATACCGACTTTATGGAGGGATGCCTGGCTGCCAGAATCACATTACAAACTTCAGGAGGCAAGTCAAATGGTCTCAACTGTCGCCGCTCAATCTTCAAGCATGGAGGTGGAGACTGGACAGGTTCGGGTGGAGGACCGTCCTGCTGCGACAGAAGGTCCTCCTGAAGACGCAGACGGATCAGGGGATCGACAGACATGCTGAGTAGCTCGGGATACCAGTATTTTCGTGCCCAGTTCAGAGCCACAAGGATAACTTGGGACCGGTCGCGTCTGATCTTCTTCAGCACTCTGGGAAGAAGTGGTATAGGCGGAAAGGCGTACAACATACTGCAGCTCCACTCGCGACGAAAAGCGTCTCCGAGCGAGTGCCGCATTGGAAATTCCAACGCGCAGAACTGATGACATTGCGCGTTCTCTCCTATGGCAAATAGATCTAACCAAGGCTCTCCCCACTGCTGAAAGAGGCCTTGCTCCACGTCCGAGTTCAGACGCCATTCGTGATCCATCATGCACCGAATGCTGAGTTTGTCCGCCCTGGCGTTCAGGGAACCTGCCAGGTGTTGAACCACCAGGGTCACGCCCTGATGTTCACTGCCAGAGGCGCAGAGCCTCCTGGCATAGGGTCCACAACCCCACCCCGCCCTGTTTGTTGGAGTACCACATGGCGGTGGTATTGTCCGTGAACACCTGCACTACCCTCCCCCGGACAGAGGGGAGGAATGCCTTCAGTGCAAGCCGGAACGCCCGCAGCTCCAGAGGGTTGATGTGGAGCCGGGACTCCGCCGGAGACCAGAGGCCTCTGATCTCTGCCTCTCCCATGTGGCTCCCCAGCCCTGGAGGGACGCGTCCGTCACAACTATGTCCTCCGGTTGGGGTAGGGAGAGGGATCTGCCGCTGACCCAATCGCTGTCCGTTAGCCACCACTGCAACTGTCTTGCAGGGCCCTCCGAGATCAAGGCATGGTCGGACAAGTTACCCTGATGCTGGGCCCACTGAAACTTCAGATCCCACTGCAGAGCCCGCATCCGCCACTTGGCATGATGCGCCAGAATGATGCAGGAGTCCATCAGCCCCAGAAGCTGCAGCGTCAACCTGACCGAAACTCGGGATAACGGCTGAAAGATCAGAATCAGAGCCTGAATATCCCGAATCCGCTGTTCGGGAGGATAAACCCGAAACTGCGCCGAGTCTAGAACCGCTCTGATGAAGAGGAGCTTCTGAGAGGGACACAGGTGTGACTTCGGCACATTGATGGAGAACCCCAGCAGGTGCAGGAGGTCGGCCGTAGTCTGGAGGTGGCTGACGACTGTCTGGGGCGAGCCTGCCTTCAACAACCAGTCGTCGAGGTAGGGGAAGACTGAAACCCCTAACCTGGGCAGATGAGCTGCGACCACCACCATCACTTTCGTGAACACCCGTGGGGCACTGGTAAGGCCGAAGGGGAGCACGGTAAACTGAAAGTGCTCGTGGCCTACTGTGAACCGCAGGTAACGCCGGCAGGACGGGGATTTGAAAATAAGCGTCCTGCAAGTCCAACGCTACCATCCAGTCTCCCAGGTCCAGGGCAACTAAGACCTGAGCCAGTGTCAGTATCTTGAACTTCTCCTTCCTGAGGAAGCCGTTGACATTCCGCAGGTCCAAGATAGGGCGTAGGCCCCCTTTGCCCTTCTTGGGTACCAGAAAGTAGTGGGAGTAACATCCACACCCTACTTTTGGCCCAGGAACGTGCTCGATGGCCCCCTTGGCCAAGTTTATGTAACTTACTCCTGTAGAAGTTTCAAGTGATCCCCCGACACGCGGTGGTACTGCGGTGGCATGGCTGGAGGGGAAGCCTCGAAGGGGAGGGAGTAGCCCCTTGGGACGATTTGCAGCACCCACCTGTCCGATGTGACAGTGTGCCAGTGGAGGTGGTGATGGTGAACCCTGCCCCCCACTGGCGTCACATGGGCCTGAAAGCTCGGACTAGGAGGGTTTTGAGGCGGATGCTGCAGGAGTAGGTGTGGACTGGCCTCGCCGTGGTCCCCGACCGCCGCCACGGAGGTTTCCACGCCCACCACGCGCTGGATGGTAGTCTGCGGCCCGTGGCTGGCAGGACGTGTGGGGGTGCCCCTTCCTTGGTCACAAAAGGAGCGAAAGGCAGCCGTTTGCTGGTGCGGGGCCGAGAGGACCAAGGACTTGGCCGTAGCCCTGGAGTCCTTAAAGCGCCCAAGCGCATGGTCTGCCTTGTCGCCAAAGAGGCGACGGCCATCAAAGGGCATGTCCATAAGGGTGTTTTGGACATCAGCCGAAAAGTTGGCGGACCTCAACCAGGCGTGGTGACGAATCGCCACCGTCGTTGGCATCGCTCTGCCCAGTGAGTCCGTGGTTTCCAGCCCACACTGGATGGAATACTGTGCTGCATCTCGACCCTCTGCAAGGGCTTGGGCGAGTTTAGTCCGGACCCCCTCCTGACAGCATGTCCGCGACCTTGTCCCACAGAGAGTGGGTGTAATGGCCCAAGAGGCATGCGGTGTTGACTGACCGCAACCCCAAACTCAGGGAAGAGAATACCTTTTTCCCGTATTGCTCATACATCTTGGATTCCCGATCGGGGGAGCCGTCGGGAATGCGGTCTGGGAGTTAGAGGCCTAGATGACCAGGCTCTCGGGGGTGGGGTGGGTGGACAGGAAGCAAGGGTCGCCCTGGAGCCAGGCGGTGGCGCCTGGCCACGTTCCTACCTACAGGCAGACCTGTAGCGGGCTTGGACCAAGTGCCCAGAAGAACGTCTGACAAGGCATCATTAAAAGGTAGCAGAGGCTCGGCCGAGCTTGCCTGCGGTTTAAGGACCTCAGTGAGGAGGTTAGTCCTCACGGCCGCGACGGGGAGCTCAAGGCCCAAGGCCTTGGCAGCCCCCTCCTCCGTAGCCACAGTAGGAGGGGAGACAAAACCAGTGTCGGGCGAAGTGTCCAGACCACTGGCCTCCCCAAGCTCACCTGTCCAGTCCTGAGAAGACTGGCACTCACGTGCCAGAGGGACCTCGGACCCCTCCCAATCCTCCTCGCCACCCATCTCCTGAGACTCAGGGTCAAAGGATGGGGCCGGGTCATAGAAAGAGAAATCTCCCATCGGCGTCGAACGCCGGACCCGAATTGAGGGTAGGACCAGGGACGACGTCGTTGGGACGGCGCAGGAGGCGACACCCTGGGGGCTGGCGCCGGCGAGGTCGTAAGGTCGATCGGCGACGACCCGAATCCAGTACCGGATCCAGCGGGGCCCTGCGGCGTCGAGACCAAAGTCGCCGATGGCGCCGGGGCCGAAGCACCCAACGACGGCGGGGCCGAAGCACCCGGCCCGCTGGGGGACCTAGTCGGACCACTTGGCCCGAAGGTGCCGTGGAACCCGACGGAGGAGCGAGCGACCTCATGGCCATAAGGAAGGCGTTGATCTCCTCCGGCGTCGCCTTCTGCCCAGGGACCGGCAGGTATGGAGCAGGCCGCGATGCCTGCGGCTCCGGCGGAGCCGTGGGGCCGGTGTCGCCCGAACCCCCGGCCGCGTCGTGCGAGGGTCGGGGGGTCAGAAGAGAGATGATGCCTCTTTGACTTCTTGTGCCTCTTGCCTGAGGACTTCAAGCCCGAAGACTGGTGACGACTCCCGGAGCTATGATGACTCCGACCCTGCAACCGGTCCCTCGACCTCCTCGCGGACCGGGACCTCGAGCGACGCGGGGCTGACTGCCGGAGCTTGAGTCGCTTGCGGGACCACTCCCACCTAGCTTTGGACGTCAGGGCCCGGCAGTCGGAGCAGGACTTGTCGTCTTGATCGGGGCCCAGATAGTGACGGCACCGGCGATGGGGGCCGGTAACCGACATCAGTCGGTTGCAGTAGACACAGCGTTTGAACCCGGGCATCCCTAACCGCTCCGTCGGAGTCGAGAGACTTCGAAAGATGATCAAAAAGGATCGAAAAAGTTAGTCAAAAATTGACTAAGGGTACAACTTTTTCCGGACCTGCGCTTGCTGGTGCGGAAAAAAGATGAACTGGCGTCAGCGTGCGAGGGCGGCGTCTAAGTACTCTGGCGACATCATCCCAGCGCCAACGACGGCGACGACGGGTGCAGAGCCACAGACGACGCCTACCGATGCGCAGGGGTACTGCTACGCAAACGTTTCCGGATCCAGTCTGACGCCTTGGGATATTCTAAGGTAAGGAATCTAATACTAACCTGTTTCTTTCAGATTAAAAGTTAAGTACGTATATCCGCATCTTCCTGGGATTATTCTGATTACAAGGTTAGGTACGTTTACGTGTGTCTGTAAACGTGATGTTGCTAACATGTCTGTTTGCACTGAACGCAAAATTTCTGTGTGTTTTCGAGTCCAATTAGTTGTTTTAAAATCAGGTTTGATTAATTCGTAGAGAGGTTTAACCCTTTCTGCATAGTTTAGAATATAAGTTCTACCAAAATTCAGGAAACCCTAGAATTGACTACGTTTTTCAGCATTTTTGGAGGTTGGAGCAGCGCACACTTTTCTAAAAAGTTGGCTGCCAGGCTTTTGCCTTCACTTGATAACTCGTATCCCAAGAATAGGACTATTCTTGAATCCCTGGGGGAAGACGACAGAAGTGACGCTGTATCCCCATGATTGAGGAAGCGGTCAAGTTCCTGCTTTCAGGTGCAATGTTTTGACAGAAGAAACAGTTGAAAATATCTAATGTGGTTTTATATGTTTTGCGCACGATCTTATTCATCAGAGCTGCACTGTGTGCATTTTGTACTGCAAAGGTTTTGCAACAAGAGTTTAAATGTCTGTAGTCCAAAACTAGACGATATGTATTGTCTGGTTTGGAAACAGGAAACAAAGGATTGTTCATTGATGAGGTGCATGTTTCAATCACCCCTTGGTATTCAAGTTGAACTAATATCTCCTTGAGCTGTTTAGCTTCTTGCTTAACTGGATACTGCCTCTGTGCAGTTGGTTGTGGTTTTAACTGGATTTTGTGCTGAGGAGAATCCTCATCCCATATGATTTTTATAGAATGCCGGAGCCTGAGCTACAGCCCTTTTTCTGACATGGGTGTATTTTAAATGAATTGGAATATGATTGGAGAAGGCTGGCATAATGATGTCTTCGCCATGTGGGCACTCCCTGACACATTTTGGTGGCCAGTCTTTTTCAGCTAGAAGAATGTCATAACCCTTAGAGAGCTTCTCCCAAAAGAGTGCTCTTATTTTCCTAGTTATGTCCCCCTCAATGCGGAGCGTTACTTCATATAACATATGGGGTACACTAACCCTGGTATCAGCTGTTTCAACTTGAATGTACTCATTCAAGTCCACTGTCTCCAGATGATCCTTCAAGATCTTGCGAGCTATGGTGACTTCTGCTGCGCTGTCCAACATTGTCTGGGCCCACTCCCCGTTCTTGAGTTGTGTCCGCAAGATCCTCGGCATGTCTGATTTTTAGACCTGCTACCTTCTTTTTGGTGAATTGGGTTTTCTTATTGTTTGGAACGTGTTGATCGTCTTTGGACTTCACACGTTCTTCCTTGTGTTCTGACTGTCCTATTCTTTCCGATTTCTGGGAGGAAGTCTGAAAGGTACAAGAGGAACGTGTATCAGTATCTTGATATCTATCAGGTTTTCTCAAATTATCCCTATTCCTGAGGTTATACCTCTTTTCAGAGGGCTCCTTTTGAGGAGATCTTCCTCTTGCCTGAGAACGCTTCTCATTAGAAGTCTGTTTAGTATTTTCCCACTTCTTTTTAGGAGTAGTGAGAGTATTTTTAATAAAGAGCTGTTCAGGATTTTCTGTTAGTTGGGGTTTTACTGGTTTCACACCCAAACTATCTCTTCCTAGTTCTTCATAGAATTTTTCAATTATTCTGGCCAGTTGATATGGTTGCTCAGTTATATCAATTTTCCTTATTTTTTGGCAGATCGCCACAGATACTGCCTCACCTTTAATATTAGCTAATATTATAGCTGAGACCTGTTTGAAATCTTTTCAGTAATTTCATACCCAGATTTAAAGCAGGCTCTGCCCCGTATTCATTTTGAATCTGTTTCAGGACGTCTGGTATCGACGCCATAGACGGAACACCATGTGTTTTTGTGTAGATTGCAGCAAAGACTGTACCCCAAGTGTCGCAGTCCTCCAGGTGTGGTGCGATCCCCATTGGTAAACAGATTGTTAAAATCCTGTTTCTCGTGCGGTGTACTGTCAGGAAATACTGCCTCTATTTGAGTCATTTTTTGACCTATCCAGAAAGGACTTTGTTCCCTTTTTGCGGGCAATTTACCAATGTCTGATTGTATAGTCTGTGGTGTAATTTTATTTGTGTTCACCTGGTGAGGGGTTTGTTGTGGAATCCTTATAGGATGTTGGACTGTCAGAGTCCGCATGACAAATTGAACCAATTGTCTATGTATTTTATTAGTTGTTTTAGTTAAACTAATAGTTCTTCACTTGACATTTCTTCAATGTCAGAATGAGGTGTGTCGCTAGCACCGGCCATGTTGCTCCTGGTCTACCTAGTCAGACCCCCCAGGATATAGCGGCATGGATTCGCAAATTTAGCGGCACAAATATGGAAATTTAGCAGCACAAATATGGAAATTTAGCAGTATTTTTGCTGCACTTCATTACACCCAATCATTCATTTTCAGCCTTAAATCAATGGAAACTGTTTTAGCAGAGTATTCCAGTAGAAATTCCGAAGCGGTTTTTCAATGATTTTTGTGAAACAAACCTAAGTGTATTGCCACGGTTTACATAAATCGTAAATCATACGTTCTTATATAGCGCCTTTCACCGTAAGGTCTCAAGGCGCTTGCTTTGGGAACCCGTCCTGGCCTTTCCCTACAAGATTACCCCAACTGGGCATCCCCAAAGTGAAGACCAGACATCCCATCGCGGTGGGGCCTTAGTGGAGATTAAGCAAGCTATTGCCCAGAGTTGCATAGTGTGAACCCACGATTTGAGTAGGCACCAAGGAGAGAATTATCGAGTCCGTGGACATTTTGAGCTCAAGGCACTGCCGCGTTGGGGATTGAACCCTGGTCCAGGGTCTGACCTCTGCATCAGGGACTGGCTCCTCTAACCGGTGAGCCACACTTCTCCACAATCATAGACACCAAAATCATAATGGAAATGTTTGTCTTCACCCTATGTTATTAATTTTTTTTGAATGAATTCATCTATTTTTTTTTGGGTAAAATGGATGATATTTCCTGAACACCCAAAATCTCACAGGTAGTTCACAATTTGCGTTTTTAACTAATTAAAGGACATTTCGGTGCTCCCATTCATCTGTATTTTTGGCACTGGGAGTTTATTTGTAAGCGCATTTTTACTGCAGAGACAATATATGGGCAAAGAGTAAATGCATTTAAAAAGGTGAATATTATTGAAAGACGTCCTACTCAGCTGAACAAAAAAAATCTCCACGATCTGTGGCTCTCCTTCTCCGCTTGGTGTTTCCTCTGGAGTGCATCGTTAACCTCAGCCTGAACTTTACTATCAAAGGAAACTTCCTTGTGAAGGCAAAAGTTGATAGTGAACATAGGAGTAGAAGACTGAAACAAAGAAATCTGTGTTGTGGACAAACTGGGTTGCAGCCAAACCACACCGGTGCCCCAATGGCACGGAAATGGCTTGGGGCGCTATTAATAGCAATATTACGAGTCTTACCTTGAGCAATGGGATAGGACCACAAGAATCCGTCTTTGCGCACCCAGTTGCCAAATCTTTGCTCTTATTTCTGGCACTTTTCTCTGCGTATATATAATACGTTAGGTTTTTTAATGGGAAAAATAAGCAGAGACAATTCTATGACGTAATTTATGAGACTAGAGACAAAAATAACTCGCAAGATACTAACCTACTTGCAATTATATATAGCAGCGTAAGTACAAATAAAGTTCATTTAAAACCGTTATTTCTGTCTTCACTTAGAATTTTAAGTCAATAGTGACAATTCTGAAAATTATTCTGGAAGTGATACACTTGTTAATATAATGACCACAAGATTTTGAACAACTTCCTTTTACTAGTGTTGGAAAGTCTGCCGTTAGTCGACATTTAAAGCAGGGCATTTTGATGCATATTTTGCACTTTTTGCTGCTGCAATACCTCTGAGGACTTCACAGGAAACAAAAGGAGCAGAAGCTTGTGTTTCTAGCATTGCTGCATGTGCAGTAATTAACAACTGCAGCCTGGTTTTCTATACCCAGAGCCTCCCTCGTTTGACACTATCCCAACCCCAGGGAGAAGTGACCCGGAGATATGACACCACAGGACAAGGCGCGCGAATCCTTGTCACGAGAAATAACAGGGTCACGAGACTCCGCTAATGAAGTCATAGCAACTGGTGGAGAGAGCCAATCAGGGAGAGCAACAATCTGTAAATGAGGATATAATTAGTAGAAAAAAATAACAAGGTTTGGTCGGATATACTCGAGACATATTGAAAGCATTGACTGGGTTCCGAGGACGATTCGGAAAAAATTTGAGCAAACAGTGTGCAACAAAAATACCTACTTAGCAAAAAGTGAATCTGCCTTTTTAGACCCCCCAGGATATAGCGGCTTTTGTAAAAATGCAGCGATTTCTACTAAAGTGGCGATTTCGCGGGCACTTTTGTAAAAATCGTGGCATTTTTACAAAAGTGCCGATTTCGCGGAAAGGCGCGAAATCGCGAAATCCTGGAGGGTCTGCCTAGTGGACCGAGCCTGGTAATGTGATTTTGATGTTGTAGGGCGCCTTTAAACCAGAGCTGATGCTCTTGGTAAGTTAGTGGAATTTCAATGTCCTCGAAAGGAACTTATTCTGTTGGATTATCCTCTACTTTGTAGAAGTGAAACACATGCGATACTGCATTTGCTTCAGGGAAGACTATCCATGAATAGAATACCTCTGTCTGCCGATATTCATGTGCCTCTATGACAAAAATTACGCTACCACCGCTAGGTGATAGGCCATTCGTTATAAGCTTTATAGCGATGGTTTTCCTTAGGTTTTCAGGGATGATTATAGCATCCACGTCGGTTTCTTGGAAACCTGTAATGTTTAAACCCAGTTGGGCTGCAGCCTCACCGGTCTCATTTTCAGTCATTTTGTTAGCTAAAAGTTTTGAGGAGCAAGTGTCAAGGAAACAAAGATAAGGTGCACAATGTGGAACACTGTATCCTTTAACGTTGAACAAAATCAAAAAGTAATACATAGGATTTACGTCCTACTCAGTAATGGCGGATATTTTAAACTTTTACCCACTCCAGACGTATATTGGAGTATTTAATGGGAAAAAGGGGTGTCTGTGAAAAGCACGACTGAGTTCAAATATGCTACTTACCAGTATGCATCTGTTCTAGGCATGTAGTGCTGCTGACATTCATATCTGTGCATAGATCGCCACCTAGTGTTGGGTCCGGATGATTGCACATTGTTGTCCTGGAAGAGTCTTCGAAGTACCACGAGATAGGTGGCTCCTCCCCTGGACTACAGTGTGCATGGGCATCGACTCCATCCTCAGATTGTTTTTAGCCATTGTGGCCAAGATGGAGTGAAACTAAGTGAATGATGACCATGCTAGAAGTATGTGTGAATTCTGCAGCTGCTACGGGCGCCGGGGAGGAGGGCGGGCGATATGAATGTCAGCAGCCCTACATGCCAAGAACAGATGCATACTGGTAACTAGCATATTCGGTTTGAGGCATGTGGGCTGCTGACTTCATATCTGTGCATAGAATACATAGCAGTCCCTCCATTAACGGCGGCCGCCCGTGCCAGCTGCAGCAGTTTGGAAAAGTGTTTTGAGAACAGCCTGCCCTACAGCTGCCTGCTGTTTGGAGTGCACATCAACACAATAATGCTTTGTAAATGTGTGTGTGGTAGACCATGTGGCTGCTCTACATATGTCTTCCAAAGGAATATTTCCAAGGAATGCCATAGAGGCCCCCAACTTTCTGGTGGAGTGGGCCCTTGGTGGAATGGTGAGAGTACGTTTGGCTTTCAGATAGCAGATCTGGATACATTTAACGATCCACCTAGCAATACCAGCCTTGGAAAAATGGGGTTACCTTTGTGGTGTGGTGCAAAGGCAACAAAGAGTTGCTTAGTCTTCCTAAAATCCTTGGTCCTATCGATGTAATACATCAGGGCCCTTTTGACGTCAAGGGTGTGGAGCATTCTCTCCGCCAATGACTCAGGATTTTGGAAGAAAACAGGCAATTCAATAGTCTGGTTGATATGGAATTGAGACACGACCTTCGGAAGGAATTTAGGGTTAGTCCGAAGCACTACCCTGTTAGAATGAATTTGAATAAATGGCTCTTAGATAGTTAGGGCTTGCAGTTCACTAACTCGCCGTAGCGACGTGATCGCTATGAGGAAAGCCACTTTTCACTTCAAGTATTGAATCTCGCAGGAATGCAGTGGTTCAAAGGGAGGACCCATCAGCCGGGTGAGGACCACATTGAGGTTCCACTCCGGAGCTGGTGGAGTCCGCGGAGGATGACTCGTTTGAGTCCTTCTAGAAAGGCCTTAATGGCAGGCACTCTGAAGAGTGAGAGGTGCTGCCTGTTCTGGAGATAAGCGGCCATCGCAGATAGATGTATGCGAATGGAAGCATAGGCCAGATTACATTTGTACAGATGGAAAAGGTAACAGATGATATTCTGAATAGACGCATCTAGCGGGTTAATGTTGTGGTCTGCACAATAAACGACAAACTGCTTCCATTTTGCCGCATAGCATGCTCTGGTGGTGGGCTTTCTTGCCTCCCGAATGATGTCCATACAGTCAGAAGGCAAGTGCAGATAGCCAAACTCTAAGACTTCAGGAGCCAGATCGCCATGTTGAGCTGTTGCGGATCTGGATGCTGAATGTCGCCATGGCTCTGCGTCAGAAGGCTGGGCGTGAGACGTAGCATCTGATGCGGTACCACGGACAGTTCTAGAAACGTGGTGTACCATGGTTGGCGAGCCCACGTTGGAGCAACGAGGATGAGAGTCATCGAATGCTGCCTGAGCTTGCGTGCCACCAGCGGTATCAGAGGTGCTGGGGGAAAAGCGTACGCAAATTTGCCTGACCAGTTCATCCATATCGCATTGCCCTGCGACTGTGGGTGTGGGAACCTGGCGGCGAAGCTTTGGCATTTTGCGTTCTCCCTTGTGGCGAACAGGTCTATCTCTGGATGACCCCACCTTTGGAAGTACGGGTGGAGGACTGATGGATGTATCTCCCACTCGTGCATTTGGTGGCTGTGCCTGCTGAGCAGGTCCGCCATCTGATTGTCCTTGGCCGGGAGGTGTTCTGCCATGAGGAAGATGTTCCTCTGAATGGCCCACTTCCACATGCTCTGAGCCAGATGAGACAGCTGCGGAGAGTGTGTTCCTCCCTGCTTTTGAATGTAGTACATGGCTGTCATGTTGTCCGTCCGGATCAACACGACCTTGTTGCACAGATGTACTTTGAAGGCTTTGAGTGCCATGAAGATCGCCATCAGTTCGAGAACATTGATGTGCATCTTCCGTTGCTGTTGCGTCCATAGTCCCTGCACTGTGTAATGGAGTACATGAGCTCCCCATCCCTGGAGAGAGGCGTCCGTTGTCAGGATGATCTGTGGCACAGGCTCTTGGAACGGTCGGCCCTTGCAAAGGTTTCGTGGATTCCACCAATGCAGAGAGTTGTATGCCCGACCGCTCACCAACACTAGGTCTTTCAACTGCCCGTGAGCCTGAGTCCACTGACGTACTAAGCACTCCTGAAGCGGGCGCATATGTAGTCTCGCGTGCGGGACTATGGAAATGCAGGAGGCCATCATGTCAATCAACTGCATGAACACTCTTGCTGGAAGCGAGTGTTGAGGTCTGAACTTTTGTATCAGCGATTGAATGCTGCTGACCCTCACTGAATTTGGCTGTGCTGTGGCTGCCAGAGTGTTTATGGTCACACCCAGATACTGCCGTATGTGGGCGGGTTGGAGGTGGGATTTTGGGTAATTCAGCGAGAATCCCAGATCGTGCAGGAGGTGAATGGTGTGGGACATGTGGGCGGCACACTGCTGGACTGACTTTGCCTGGATGAGCCAGTCGTCCAGATAAGGGTAGACGTGTATGTTCCGTCTCCTGACATGCGCCGCCACTGTCGCCAGGCACTTTGTGAACACCCTGGGTGCCGTGGTGACACCGAAAGGCAAAACCTTGAACTGGTAGTGCTGGTTTTGTATGGTGAACCGGAGGCATTTCCTGTGTGAAGGGTGCAGTGGAATGTGAAAATACGCATCCTTTAGGTCTAAATTTGCGAGAAAATCCCCCTGACTGAGCAACGGGAGCACTTGCTGCAGGGTCACCATATGGAAGTGCTCCGACAGGATGTAATGGTTGAGTGGCCTGAGGTCCAGAATGGGCCTGAGGGACCCGTCCTTCTTTGGTATTAAGAAGTACAGGGAGTACACCCCTGTGCCTCTTTCTTGCATAGGAACGAGCTCTATTGCTCCTTTTTGCAGCATAACAGTGACTTCTTGCTGCAATAAGTGCAAATGCTCGGCCGACATAGGACGGTTGCTTGGGGGCATGTTGGGTGGAGTGGATGTTAACTCCAGACAATAACCGTATTGGATAAGTTTCCTGACCCACCTGTCTGTGGTGATGGACTTCCAGACGGGCAGGAACTGCTGGAGTCTCCCCCCAACCGGTGTTGTATGGTCGGGGGCAGTGACAAGGCGTCACTGTTTGCTGGTGGCAGAGGATCTGGAGCTGTTGTTTCCACGACCTCTGCCCTTGGCGCTGTTACCACGATATCCACCTCGACTCTTGTTGGTGTATGTGGACTTAGTGTTGCCCTTGTAGTACTGCGTGGACTGGGAGAGCTGGCCCCTGGAAACGCCTCTAGTGCTTGAGCGACGAAAAGACCCACCCCGAAACTGCTGGGACTGTAAGGCACCCATGGATTTCGCAGTCTCCGTGTCCTTTTTTATTTTTTCTAGGGTGGCGTCAACCTCCGGGCCAAACAGGTGATCTGGGTTGACTGCTTAGTTAAGGATGGTGCTTTGGATTTCTGGCTTAAATCCAGAGATTCTCAGCCAGGCATGTCGCCGCAGCATAACGCTAGTGTTTATAGCTCTGGCCGCGGTATCAGCTGCGTCCAGAGCGCACTTAATTGAAACGTTAGAGATCAACTTCCCTTCCTGATTCAGCATCTCAGCCGCCTCCTTGTATTCATCAGGCAGGTGCTGCAACAGGGTCTCCAGTGTGTCGTAGTGTGCCCTGTCATAGCGCGCCAGAGGCGCTTGTGTGTTAGAAATGCGCCAGATGTTGGCTGCCTGTGCTGCTACCCTCTTCCCCGATGCCTCAAAGACCTAGGATTCTTTGTCTGGGGGAGGAGCATCACCCGTAGTCTGAGAATTAGCCCTCTTCCGGGCATTCGAGACAACAAGGGAGTCCAGAGGCAACTGTCCTTTGATGTAGGTAGGATCAGTAGGCGCTGACTTGTATTTTTTCTCAATCCTAGGGTTTATCACCCTCGCCCTGGTAGGTTCTTTAATGATCTCAGCAGCATGCTTTAAAACACCTTTCAGCATAGGCAGAGTCTTAACCGTTTTTTCTGATACTGAGAAGGTATCAAAAAGGAAATCGACATCCACAGGGTCAGCATGGAGCTGTACGTTGTGATTGTTAGCTGCCAGCTCAATGAGGGCATTGAAAGCTGCAGAGTCTTCTGTAGGGGACGTTTTTGCTGAAAAAAGTTGAGGGTCTTGTCCTGATTGAGGATCCCCTGGGTCACCACTAGCTGCCCAGGGTTCGTTGGTATCCTCAGGGTCTGTATAGACAGTATAACTGTACTCATCCTCATCATCCCCCTCTCCAGCGTCCACATCCGAGTAAGTGGGCGAAACATTATGAGTCTGTGGGGAAAGTGGTACCACCAAGGCTGGAGTGAAAGCAGAGTCCTTGTTTTTCTTGAGAGGGAGCTTGTAAGACTCCATTGGTCGTTCTGGGGCGATTTTCCGCTTGTGGAGGGAAAGCTTGCCCGTTTCGGCATCAATGAAGTGTTCCTGATGCTCGTCCACTGAAGGTCGTCGAGGTCGCGGGCCGGGGACCACCGCTGACGACTTCGGCGCAGAGGAGACCTTTTCGGGCACGCCGGCGACTGCCTTAGGAGCGAAAACCTTCGGCGCCGTCTTCGGCGGCAACGTGAAATGGATGGGCGTGGACGCCTTAAGTGGTTTCTCCACCGGTTCGTAGGCGGAGGATCCTTCGGACCGACTGACGCGGTCCCGTCCCTGATGCGCTGCAGGGAGTCCGTCACCTTCTTGGTGAACGCGGCGGATGGGCGCGCCGGTTCAATGGAATCCCTCGAGGTCACACCTGGAGTAGACTCTCGGGGCGCGGTGCCCTTGGCCTTGTCCTGCTGACGCGGAGCCGCGAGAACCTTCGGGTCATTCATCCGCTTCTTCGGGTCACTGAGAGTTTTCTTCGGGTCGCCGACAGCCTTCTTCGGGTCGCTGAGGCTTGTACCGGCGTCGACCGACTTCGGCGCCGACGCGCTTGGCTCGACCACCTTCACTTTAGTCTTTGGCGCGGCAGACTTCGTCTCAACGCCCTTGACTTGAACCTTCGGCTCGACAGCCACCTTCGGCTTCTTCGGCGCCGAGGTCTCCGAGACCTTGGAGCCAACCAAAGTGATGCGCACTTTCGGTTTCGAGGACGGCACCTGCGCAGTATCTGGAGTCAAGACCGTAGGTTTTGCTTTCGGTTTGCCAGGGAGTGGCTCGACAGCAATGTCCGTGGCCGAGCCCGAAGGCGGGCCGTAGAACCCATAGTGCGATCTTGGGTAAGGCCCGAAGGCGATCCCTCGACCTGAGCCTTATAAATTGGCACGGCCCCAGAGTCAGTTTGAGGAAGCTCCTCATCCGAGCTATCCTCCATGGCCCCGAGGGCCCCGTCGTCGTCCCCTACCTCGTCGACGGCTTCTCCGGCCTCGAACATCTCTGCATCCGCGTAGTAGTCGTAGTCGACGTCCGACGCAGGGTTTGATTCAGAAATGTCCTGGATAGATTCGTCCTCGACATCCCCTGCATCGAAGATGTCCACAGGCGCCGGTGCAGCATGCTGGGCCTCCTGGCGCGCAGCTCGTCGAAGCTTAAGCGTCTTCTTGGACCTGAAGCGTGAACAAGCCATACACTTGTCCTCATCGTGGTCCGGCGACAGACACTTGTTGCACACCGGGTGGACGTCGATGTGGGGATACTTCGAGTTGCAGACGGGAAATCTCTTGAATGGACTTCGTTCCATGATGGACGGTCGATAGGTCTGGAGCGTCGACTGGGCCTTCCGCGCCGAGAGCACGCAGGAGTAGAGAATCCGGCTCGGAACCGAGCTGGAAGAACTAAGACCAAACGCAAGACTATACCGACGTATTAGACTAAAGACCTTTTGGTCTCAAGAAGTTTTCTATCGGTTCCGACAAGAGGGAATTCAAAGACATCCGAACCCAATGGCGGAAAAAAACAATCTGAGGATGGAGTCGATGCCCATGCGCACTGTAGTCCAGGGGAGGAGCCACCTATCTCGTGATACTTAGAAGACTCTTCCAGGACAACAATGTGCAATCATCCGGACCCAACACTAGGCGGCGATCTATGCACAGATATGAATTCAGCAGCCCACATGCCTCGAACACTCTAGTACCGTTAAATTAGTGCCTTAGCAAACGTTGGGCGCCATGTACTGTAGTTCCTATATTCCCAATAGGCTTTGCGCATTGGAATAACATATCCTATAGATTTGACATAGGACTTATGTCTACTAGGTCTCTATCGAATATATTAGACTTAATTGTGAGTGCCAGCTAGTTCAGAGGTCACTAGAAACTTTCTCGAATGAACAAGAAGGTATTAGTTTTTGACAACCGCATAAACATGACAACTTTGTTTCCCCAAGAATAAAACTGATCTGAAACAATAGAAAGATATTTTACTCAGTCAATCGTGCATGCTTCGTTTCATCAGAGGTGCAGAGAAATAGATAGACAGGCGTTTTCAATAAAGGGGTTTATTGAACAGTCTTCTTTCTCATGCAAGTAAAGTGAACTGCTACAATTGTAATACTGGTTGCAAAGTATAAAATAATACTGTAAAAGCATTGTATGGTTCCTAGACCATAGATAAATACATACATAAATAACAAAGGCTAAAAGTACTCAACTGGTGCTTCTAAAATACGCCTACCTCAATGTACCTAACCTAAGTCTAGTACTAGGGAAGAAGTAAGTGAGGTGTAGCATAGGTTTAGTTTTTCTTTGCCAAGAATCTAACCAAGATTTCTCTTAGGGTCTAATCAGCTCCGTACCTTTGTTTTAGAATGAAGGAGGTCTGGTATCTCAGTCTCAGGACTCGATGTCCCAAAACCCTGCGAGGGGAGCTTGGAGACACTGGAGCTGGATTCTCAGCGAGAGAAAGGACAGCTTCTCTGTCAGTGCATCAGCTGGAGGGTCGGCTTCCTTCGGCACTTGCTGTAGCGAGCTGCATTGGGCAAGTAGATAGTCAAGCTGCTCCGAAACACTGTGTGTTTGTAAGGGCAAGTGTAGGCATATTTTTACCTTGAAGGTGCCTTGTTTGACGTAAAGTCAGACATTCGTCTCCTAAGAACCCCAAGGGAATGGTAGTTCTTTGAAAACGCCATGATTTCTAGGACAAATCAATATTCAAGCAAGGGGATGTCCATGACTGCTAAAGCCGAGTTTTCCAAGAAATCGTTGTGTCTTTTTGGAACTAGTGGGAGTAGCCATGCCTGTATTTGGACTGGATGGGTTATGTCTAAATATGGGCAGGGTTTCTATGCATATATAAGGGCAATGTGAATTGTACCTATATAAGGGCAAGAATCGGTAAATTACGCTTGGATCCTAAAATGCTCCACAACAATCCAACCCCCTGGGCTTAGGATGACTTTTGTGATGCAAACATTGACCGTTGCCAGTCAGAGTACAGCTAATTCCCAGGCTGTACATATTTCCGCTCCAGGCCCGCAATTGGGAAACTGCTGTATCATGGTTCCCTTAATCTCTTCTCAAATACATATTCAAATACTGCATCTTACAACAGTGGCTACACCATAGATCATCATTCTGGAAGATGTCCCAAAACTTTGATTGGCTCACACTGAGAGGCATGATCAGCTAGTTAATAAGGTGGCCACTGGCTTTCTGGAAGAACAAGGGCTAGTTATTCCCTTCACAAGAAGATATTCACGGTATAGAGGATTGAGTGGGTCAGCAATGCCCCAAAAATGGACACAAATTACTGTGTTATTAGCTTTAGGAATGAGCTTGTCATCCGAGACCTGTTAACATTCATTCATTCATTCATTCATTCATTAAGCTTTATTGCGGCTATTTCAGCCAAAAAAGCACAAAAGTAATTTTTACAATACATTAAAACATAATCAGTGTCAGCATTGTCAATTGCAGTTTCACTTCATTATAAATTCATACATTGTGCAAAGAGTCGCAGTAGGAGTGCAGTGAATAAACCATGTAGTTAAGGCTATATAAAAACATAATTTAAGATAAAAAGTAAAAGGGAGTCTAAAAATCATCGAACAATAATTTTTAAAAGAGAGCAAAACATCCCAACGTAATACATAAAATATGTATCCAGAGGAAGGAAATCACTAGTAACTATATAGCTTCCTTTACCAAAAACAAACGTTTAAGCCACATTGCAAAGATACATTTTGAGCACACCACAGCATGCACTAATGTAGTATCAGATTTCAGAATCCTTAGAAGATCTCGATAGTTTCTAAGGCCCATGTTCTTATACAATTGGATGATCCACTTTGCCATAGATGATTTATACGCAGGGCAAAAGAACATTACATGGGTCAGAGTTTCCTCCTCCACCATGCAGCCTGCGCATAGAGACTTTGTGTGTCTAGCCCACTTATCTGTTACTGCATAAAGCGGGAGGGTTCCGTATCTGAATTGCAAGTATAGCCTCCTTGCTAACGGTGGCTGAATCTGGTCTAAAATCAATTCAAATTGATAAACTGACTTAAAATCCAAAAGCACCTGTGTTAAGCTTTTCGTAGCTACTCCCTGTATTACTCTTGTGAGTTTATAAGCTCTCACAGTCTTAGCTAATTTACTTTTGGAGATAGCTGGACATGCTTCCTCTGGCGTGGTCCATAGGTCCTCCAGGGCATGGAAGGAGTCTTTAATAAATATCCAGAGTATATGACCTGCAGCCCCAACATTGAAATTACCGCTTTCAGTTCATCCCTTTAGTGCCTTAATTCCGGTGTGCTCCACAGCCGCCACAAATATAGCAGCGGCCTAGCCGAGATAAGATCTTCTATTGGGAGAATTCCCAAGTCCATTCATAGTGGGACCAGGGGGGTGCTTGTTGGTAAAGCTAGAATGTTTCTTATAAGCTTATTTTCCGTAAGTTGGAGGCATTTAGGCGAGCAGTGGCCCCAGAGTTCTGCTCCGTAAGTGGCAGCCGCCCTAGCTTGGACTTTATAAATCTCAAGTAACGGGCTTATAATCTTTGTCGTACAGGAGTTGTGGACTTTCATTAAACCTCCTACAGCTTGTATTCATTTCAAATTTGCCTTGGCAATTTGAGCACTCCATCCCATCTTGTCATTTAATGACAGACCCAGATAGTCAAATGTTTTAACTTGCTCTAACGGTCTATCATCCATTAGAGGATATGGGCAGTTAGTGGTGGTGGCATTGAAGACCATATATTTTGTTTTATTAATATTAACCACCAATTTTCGCTTGTTGCAGAACTGGGCAAACTCATTCAACACCTTCTGCATCCCCATTGATGACTTATAGAGGAGAAGGGTGTCGTCTGCAAACATTAGAGCAGGAAATTTAGATGACGAGATTCTCGGGGCATCTAGACCTTTTGCGAGAAGCAGGTCATCTATCAGACCATTTAAAAATAAAGAAAAGAGGGTCAGTGCCAATACACAGCCTTGTCTGACACCCTTTCCCCCTGGGAAGGGTGCTGTTAAAGAACCGTTCTTCCCGTATCAAACCCTAGCATAGGAGTTTTCATGAAGGCGTTTAAGTTGAAAGCAAAGATATTGCGGAACCCCCATGTCCAGTAAGATCTTCCACAACTGGTCACGGTCCATCATGTCGAATGCCGACTTCAGGTCTACAAATGTAAGATACAAGCTCCCCCTTCTAAAACTACATGCCTTCATTAAATTAACTGGAGCCTGAATAATTGGTCTGTAGTCGAAATTTTCGATCTGAATCCTGCTTGTAAGGGAGTTAATATGTCTCAGTCCTAAATCCATTCCTGTAATCTGCCCAATAGTATCCTTCCGTACATTTTCTGTGTGATATCGATGAGACTGATTGGTCTGTAATGCGCAGGCTCAATCGGCGACCCTTTTTTAAAAATGGGGACAATCTCTGCCCCCGCCCATGTTGAGGGTAATAGAAGGCCATGAAGTATCTCATTAAACAACTGTAAAAGATACGGTGCCCATACTGTCTGTTCATTTTTAAACAAATCCCCAGGGATCCTATCCAGCCCAGGCGCCTTGTTAGGTAGTAATTTTGCTACAGCTAATAGAACCTCGCCACTTGTAAATGGGGGTGTTTCCTGTATTAGTTCCGAGTTAAAATAATAATGGGATGAATTACTATCAGGAGGGGGAAGGGACGATCCAGAATACAATTTTTTAAAATATAGAAACCATGACTGTTCGTCAATGTTAGGATCAATATCGGTCCTTCCCTCGGATTTCCCAGTGTGCACCAGGTTCCAAAATGATCTGGCGTCCTTAAGTTCTAAGGCTGTCTTCATGGCCTGCCATCTATCATCCTCCCAGTCCATTTTAGCTTTTTTAATTATTCTTCTGAAATCAGCCGTGGCATCCCTAATGCGAACCCTGTCACTCCCCTTGAGTGCACAGAGCAATGCCTTTTTGGCTACCCTGCAATCCCTACTATACCAGGATTGTTTATTAGACCCGGATTTCTGCTTTTGCGAGCTGACATTAGAACAGAAAAACTCTGCTAAAATCTGTACCATTTCCGTGTGCATTTCCCCGAAATTGGTTAAAGGGGCCGTGTTTAATCTTTTCTCAGTTAGGCCACTAACCTTTTCCAATAGAGGAATAACACTTGTATACAGCTGAGACAGAATGTCCGGAGACTGGTTGATTTTTGCCCACCTTTGCCTACCTTCATTGTGCCACTTCTAGATTATTACATTGCACAGTCTCTTGACTGGTGGCCACTCCCACCAACTGGAAATCCAGATTCCTAATCAGTGGGTGGTGGTCACTTTCAGGGTGTGCATTGACTTTAGTCAGTCACATGGTGCGAAAGTTCCACACTAAGCATTAGGTAGTCAATTATTGATGATACATCTCCTGACCTCTTAACACCTTGCCTGCGGCGCCAATTCTCCCCGGTGCTGAACATTCCATTTGCGGGTGTGGTCATGATGGAACGGTTCCGTCAGGAGCACAGCGCGACCGATGCTCATAACGGAACCGTTCCGTCATGAGCATCGAAGGGGTTAAATAGGATACGTTTTACACCATTAAATGGGAGCAGAATTAGAGCTGTTCCCCAAAGGGCCATGCTAGTCTAGATAATGTACCAAATACCCAAAGGAACGGTGACACTTTCTAATTTTTATATCCCAGTTCCAAACAGATCAGATTTGTAGCCTTTGCCCAATGTAAAGTCTATGATTGACAGTCAAGCATGTGCACTTCTTCCTGTTTAAATGAAAGCACAACTGTAAGGGACACACCTCTGGGGAATGATACAAGAGAGGAGTGTGAAGTCTGTCCACGCTTCTGGCATACCATGCTGCTGACCCAACCATTAGCGGGGGCACCGGGTGTTCGTGGTGTGACTCACATTTTAAATAGGCTCAGTAAAGTTTCATGGGAAGGTTACATGGTCTTATATTAAATTCATTTACTTCAAACAAATGTGGTTTATTTATAACCCAATTAACTTTTTATAAATTAACTTTTATAATAGTTATTTTGATGCACACAACACCGAATTTGTTGCTGCGCTCATAAATGAAATAGTAGGGTTTGTTGATACCCAGAAAGTAGCCTGTAGAAGCATTATTGATTGGAGATTTTAATCTCAAACTATACCCATGTTTAAATCAGCTCTCCTAGGGATTCGTGGACGGATGTATGACGTTACAATGCAGGCTATTACAACGCCTGCCTTTACAACGCGTTTTTTACATCGCAATCCATTACAACGCATAGCGCTTTGGGGTGCTGGATAGTGAAAAGTTTAATTTACTATTCCAACACCAGTCCCCGTGGACACTAGGGAAGATGTTGGATAGTGAATTAAACTTATTCCCTATCCTAGAGCGCCCCCAGCGCAATGCGTTGTAATGGTTTGCGTTGTAATGACCACGTTGTAATGGTAGTGCGTTGTAAATGTTTCATTGTAAAGGTTGTTCACCTTCGTGGACCATTCTGGAGGTGCCTTAACCCTTTTCAGCATTACTCTTTATGGGAAAGCACTCAACTTCATTCTGTTTAATTACTGGCTGTACTTTGCCTTGGATTTACGATCCACTAGCATGTATCGGCACGTACCGTTGTAGTTTAATTGGTTATAATTTATTCTCATCAGATATGTTTTTCCTTTCAAAGTACACAGTAATAGAAACTGCATTTAGACGTGACAGGAAGAAGGTGGCAAACCAGGTTGGTATACTGTTCTCAAAACGTACGCTAACTAAAAACAAGGAAGGCATGCAGAAATGGGAGAATATAGAAGAACATTGTATCTCTACTCTAGTTACTCAAGATATGATTGAGGTTTTAACCTGTTTAGATGAGTAAGCCAATGTTAATAATATTATCGCAACCCTGGGTGGTGAACTCCTCTCAGTTTGCAGAGTTTTCCGCACTACCAGCAGCACGCGGAGTTCCCTAAAAACTCTGCTCCATGGAGTGGAGTAGTTTTCCTCGCACATGCTTGTCAAGGTTAAATTGGTAAGCGTGAGCAAGGGAAATCCACCTCTGGGCGAGATTTTTCCTCGCTCGCTAAGGTCTAGTTGGCGAGTGTGGAAAATTAACCTCCTGGTGAGATTTCTCAATGTGGGTGATCGGATTTCTCAATATGAGTGGTCAAGGAAGGTCGTAACCACTTGCGTTGAGAAAACTTCTGTTTGCTTTGAGAAAGCCGCTGCTCCAGTAAAAAATCTACTTGAGCATCAGAAAGGAAGCTGAGCCCTCTTGCATGGTGCAGTTTGCGATGATTTTACAGTGCGGGACAAACACCCAGCACTCAAAATGATCACTAACGGCATGACCCAAGCGCACTCCCCACTGGTGAAACTCCACGTAACGCTGTGGAATTTTTTTGTCACTTCACGGAGTAGCCAAACTCTGTTAACTCCGCCCAGGCCAGCTTTTTTGGACTGTGTGCCTCTATTACAGAGTTGATGTTGATTCCTTGCACTCCAGAGTAGGCCAAGACCACCTGATGGTTTGATGCCAGCTTCTCAAGGACAAATAGGAATTTAGTGATGTCTTTGAAATCAAACCCTAAGATTCAGGAGGATGTTCAACTGTGCTCAACAGCCTATAAAAAAAGCAAGTTGCCACCAGAAAAAAAACAAATAAGGGAGGAGGCTTATGAATCCCTTTTAGAGGCCTGCTCAAAAACAGATAGTAGGGGGTTCTGCCAAGTGATTAATCTCCCATTTATTTAATGTTTCTTTATACACAGTGCGCAATGTGGTCATCTCACCTGAGAATTGGCAACCCCATTCTCGGAGATTCATAATGGGGGCAGTTCTCAGGACTGTGCAGGCTAAACCCTGTAGTTTTATAATTCAGCTTGAGGTTGATTTGAAAGCCATCAAGTGAAAGTCCCATGGGTAAGGCCTGGATGGGGTCTCCACTGAACTTTTTAAAGCAAATACCTGTAGGTACCCTTCCCTACTAATATATTGAGGGATGTTGCAGTTATTAGCTCACCTAAGCCCTGGTCGCATGCCATAATTGTTCTGATTTTTAGAAAGGTGACCCAAAGTTTAATCGCCCCATATCTTTGATTGATTCCACCGCCAAGATAAATGGTAGACTTTTGCTGGTTCGGTTGGAATCTTTGGGTAAGGATAATGAGATCATTTCTAACCTTATGCATGCTGCATCATTGACGTCGAATCCAATGCATTTCGGGCATATTTAACTGCCCTTCATCAGGGAACAATACTAGAGGAATAAAAATAAAAAATAAACATATAAACTGTAAACCATTAGACTTGAATGTGTTTATTTGCTTATATCTAACATGTGTATTAAGCCAACATGGTGTTCTTAAATGCCTTGTGTTTTAAAGTGTCACCTTTTAACCTTAACGCCCCCGTGGAGTCGATGGGGCAAACACTGTATGCCACGCTATTAAGCGTAATAAAAACGCACTATGATACAGTTGTGTGTTTAACATGTCACCTATTAACCTTAGAGCCTGTGAAGTGCATAATCTTCCAAAATCAATCGTACTTACATGCCGTTTCTACCGGGGTATGTTCAATCCGTTTGCACAAGAACTGTCATGGAACAATAAAAACGAAAAACCCAGGTTATAGAACCATGCTCGTAACTCTATACCAAAATCGCTACTTATATTGTTCAAACGCTACCCGAACTGACCTGTTCTCTAATTGTTTGCGAAACTTCCTCGTGTCATCAAACGTTCCGACAAGTGAAACGTCATCAGCGCTTCCTTCAATATCATCGCGCACCCGCTAATTCGTCTAAGTTCCGAACACGTGAGTGATGGAAATGAACAACATACTGTGTACTCGGGCGCTCCCACCCGGTTAAACAAGGTGAATGCTCAATTTGCAAACTCCAAAATAACTGAGAATAATAATACTCTGTAAGGTTGAAGGAAAAATGCGACTGGATGAAAATGAAAAATAATGATAGATAAAAAGGTGATGATTGTTCACATAGTGATCATGGGGATTAGAACCCTAAAATCCTAGACTGCAGTGTGTTATCAATCAGGTGCACTATTGTGTGGTGCTACGATGGCTACTAGATAAAGTACGCATATTTACAAGCATGAATACAGCACATTCATTGACCATAACGCAGAAATATAAAAATTATAATGGTTATATCGCAAGAGTTACATCCGTGACCAAGGATCCACAAAATGTTCCATGAGTTCATAGGTAACATGATAGTTCTATTCGATCATTAAGACCGTTTGGTTTTTGAGAGGATAATTTCTGTATCCAATAATTTGGTATTGTCCCTTCCTTCTTTTTTCTCCACTGTCTCCAGTACCATGTATCTTAATTGAGATATATTATATTTTTCCTCAATTAAATGAACAGCAATCGCAGATTTTGTTTTTTTTTTACGAATATTAGATTTGTGCTCTGTTAGTCTTATATTTATCCGCCTCTCGGTTTTCCCAATATACAGTTTTCCACAGGGACATTTAAGGGCATATACAACATTAGTTGTGTTGCATGTCGCGTTGACCTTGAGTTTTATTTTGTGACCCTTCATTAGGTGATTGATCTTGTTTCCATTAATAATACTGTTACAGTTTCCACAGTTCAAGCATGCTTTAGTTCCTTTGTATGTCTCGACCTTAGGTGGTTTGTTTTTCAATATTTCTCCTATGTTGCAAGCTCGTGTTTAGGCAAACAGGGGTGGTTTTCAAAGGCTTTGTTAAAATCTGGTTCCAAGTTCAATATTGCCCAATTCTTGATAATTGTCTTGTTGAAACGATCACTAAGAGTGGAAAATTTTGAAACTGCTACAATCCTTGTCTCCTCCTTTTTATTCTTGGTTATTAGCAGCTCTCTTCTTTCTATTGTGTCCACTCGTTTCCTGGATTCATTAATAATGTGTTCAGGGTACCCTCTGTTTGAGAATCTTGTTGCCATTTCATCCATTCTGGATTTTGATTTTATATCATCTGAGGTTATCCTTTTGACTCTCGACATTTGAGAGAAAGGGAGGTGTTTTTTCAGGCTTGGTTGATGGAAATTCAGAAAATGTAGCATATTATTCCTGTCAGTATTTTTCCTAAATATGTCTGTTTCAAATCCTTTGTCTGTTATTGAGACCTTCACATCCAGGAAGGTGACATGCGTTTCTGAAATGTCCAAGGCGAGTTGTATGCGGTCGTCTATTTTGTTGAATTCAGTGAGTACTGCTTGCAATTTCTCTTTAGAATTTTTCCAAATGATGAATATGTCATCAATGTATCTCACTAGGAGTTTAAGATTGTCCCTCCATTCTGTTTTTGTGAAAATATTTGTTTCTTCATAATCCTGCATGAAAATGTTAGCGTGTACCGGAGCCGCCGAATTTCCCATGGCCGTTCCTATTAATTGTTGGTACCACTCATCTTTATAACGGAAGTAACTCTGATATAGATTAAATAACATCAGTTCCATTAGGAATGTCTGAAATGAGAGATCTAAATCAGTATTGAGCAAAGCTTTTTCTACAGCCTCTGTCCCTAGTGAGTGAGGTATTGAGTAATACAGTGAACCAACATCAGCTGTACATAAGATCAGGCTTTCTCCGGGTTCAATTGTTACTGCTTCTAGTTTGAGTAAGAAGTCGGTAGTGTCTTTAACATATGTCTTCACGTTCTTCACAATGGGTTGGAGATATTTGTCTAATAGCTGACCAATCGGTTCATGCAGTGTTCCACAAGTTGAGACGATCGGTCGGAGCGGAGGATTTTATGAATCTTTGGTATCATATACAATACCGGACTCTTAGGGTTGGTTTTAATTAAAAAGTTCTTTGTCTTGTCATTAATTTTCCCCATTTCATGGGCTTTTTCAATGATGCTTCTCAAAGATTTCATATATTCCATGGTGGGATTACCTTCCAATCTCATATACATGTTGGTATCAGTTAAGTGTTGCATGACCTTAACCTCATACATTGTGGTGTTCATAATGACTAGTGTGCCACCTTTGTCAGCCTTAGTGCATGTGATCTCGGCCTTAGATGCCAATTTTTTCAATGTGTCCAGATTTTTTTGGGTGCCGATTGAAGGCTTTATTTCGATATATAAAATATCATAAAAGCATTGTACAACAAATTCAAAAGGCAATATTTAGAACAAACGCATTTTATTTACACAGATAAAACATTGTATGAGCAGTTAAAACAAGCATTAAATGGACAAAGAAAGCCTTTTTGAGGAAATTAACCAAGACCATTTTAAAAACTTGGACACACCGCAGACAAACAAAGTGCGGGTATCAGACATTAAAATACGTAACGCCACTTACGCTGCCGGGTGCCTAATTGTCTGCATAAAGGTTTGAGCCAGCACCGCCTCGGCGCTAAGTAAGCCGGGCATTCAAAGAAAAAGTGGGCAACCGACTCTACTCGTGTTGGGAATATCGCGTAGAAGGGAGAGGACTGGTGGTAAGATTTCAGTTCTCTTACAGGTAACGTCCCTACTCTAAATTTAAAATACAAAGCCCGATCTATGGGGTTAGAAATAGTATCTAGATACAGTTCATAAGCCACCACATCTTTAATCCTCACAAAGTCAGCAGTGGATTTGCAAGGTTTCGACTCTGTGGAGATTTTGCAAGAGATCCAGTTCCAGTACAACCTCTTAAGAACGGCTTTAAGGGGGGCGGTCCTGGATTCCCACGCATCTCCAAGGCCTAGATCCCCTAACAACCGTTTCACATCCCTCAACCACTTGATCTTAGACCAGCCATCCATTAACATAACCTCTAACAAAGCCTCTGCATATGAGGCCAGCTCGGGCACACGCCACAGCCGCGCCCAAAGTAAGAGGGGATGAATTTGGGCTTGATCCTTAATTGAGCTACATCCCAAACCCATTAGCACTGGTGTATTTTGCTTTAAACTTTTTTGCGGGTTTGGCCTGCCCACCTCTTACTCTATTGGTTAGTCTTTTCCTTTTGAGGGCAGGATTTCGAGAACCCCCACCCCCCGCTATCTTCCCTTTTGAGTGAATGGTACTGGCAGTATTAAAGTTATGGTGGTGGGTGATAACAGCCGTGGGAACCACGAGCGGCATAGAGGAGGGAGGAGTCTCTGGCAGCTCAGAAGGAACAGAAGACTCTAGCCTAGAGACAACTACCCCATTCAGCCTATCCAAGAAGGCCCTAATGGTACCTATGCTATCGCGATCAGGGGCCGGGGACACTCCTACTCCATGCACAATGTTGTTTGATGGTGATGTTGCTAGTGCTAGGGCCCCTAAAGAGGAACGCTTATGAAAGAGAGGTTCAAGTGACAGTCTGTGTTCTGTAGAAGCAATTTCCTTCTCTAGCACAGAGAAGGCTCGAGTTATAAAATTGTCAAGGGTCCCATTTACACAAGCCTTCCTGCCCTTTCCAGATCTTGTTGTCATTGGCATGGGCAGCGAGACAACCTGAGTAAAACAATCACCCCCCAACAAATACAGTGGGCAAAAGTAAAGATAAACAGTACTTGCAAGCCAAAAATGAAGTTCAAGAGGTCAGAATGTTAGGATGTTAGGGGGGTGGCCCAGCCCAGCCTGCTCCGGCCTCTGACGGCCACAGATGGTCCCGCCCTTGTCCCGGGCTTCTCCCCGGGACGATCCCGCGCCGCGGGCGTCCGTGTCAATTATGTAGTACGTCAGGTGACCCTGGGCGGGGCTATCCGCCGAACGCGGGACCAGTTGGAGCAGGTCAGGCAGGGACTCCTGGTACTCGGAGTCCCAGCTGGCATTCGGCGATGATCTTCAAAGTATCCCGCTCGCCCTTCTCCACTCGCGCACAGCTCCCCTGCAGTGAATGGGCTCCCTCCGATGGCTAGAGCCGCAAGGTGGCACCGGCGAAGCTGGTGCGGCGAGACGTGGAAACAGACAAAGTCACAACTCACTGTCAAACAACAGGTAAGGGTCCTCGCAGTCCACATGGCAATCCCACCTTCTTGAGGAGCACTGGTGGTCTTTAATGAGCGAGCGATGTGGGCGGGGCTATCCTCCGACGAGGGACCAGCTGGAGCAGGTCGGGCAGGGACTCCTGGTACTCGGAGTCCCGGCTGGCGTTCGGCGATGATCTTCAAAGTAGCCCGCTCGCCCTTCTCCACTCGCGCACAGCTCCCCTGCAGTGAATGGGCTCCCTCCGATGGCTAGAGCCGCGAGGCGGCACCCGAGAAGCGGGTGCGGCGAGACTTGGAAACAGACAAAGTCACAAACCACTGGCAAACAACAGGTAAGAGTCCTCGCAGTCCAAATGACAGTCCAAATGGGTGATATTCTTCTGGGTTCGTGTCCCATATTTTAATTTTGATAAATCCTGTTTTACCAACTTTTCGAATAAATCCAACGTCTTGTGGCTAACAGGTGCCTGAAATGTACTGGTAGATCTTAATCCTCGTAGGTGGTCCAGTTCCTGTGAGTCTTTTTTGGGAAGTATGTTGTCGAAGAAATGCCTTAGCCTTAGTTTCCGCATTAATTTAAAAAAGCTTACTTCTAGTTCTAGAGCATCGGTGTTGGTCATGGGTACAAATGATGTTCCTCTTTGGAGAAGCTCCTTTTCGTACGTGCTCAATTCATAGTTGCTAATGTTGATGACTAATTGCTCTGTACTTGTGTCTTCTTCCGTTCTTTGTCTTTCTTCGGCACTGTCATGCTTCTTGTGTTTGGATGTTCTCTTTCCTTTGCTTTTTCCCCTCCTGGATCTCCTTTTTGGGCTTGGCCCTGATCTAAAAAGGACTTGTCTCAGTTGAGGCACTAGTGGTGGGTTGTTCTGACTGGGAGGTATCCTGTGCTCCAACTGTTGGTTGTGCTTTCTGTGTTCTGTGTGATGTGTCACTGCCAGATGATGACGTGTCCGTCTGTTGTGAATATGGCCGGTTCCTTCTTTTTTGGGCATATATCTCCGCCCATGTGTATACTTCCCCGAGTTTATAATCGAGGGTGTCCCTCTTAAATTTACGTACTTTCCTTTCATTTATGTCTCGTGTGTGTCTCTCCATTTGGTCCTTGATATCTTCCAAGGTTTTTGTTAACTCTTCTTCTGAAATCATATTTGCTAGATCCGTTGATACCTCTGAAATCTCTTTAGTCAATTCCTCGAATATACCAGATAGTTCCTCTATTATCAAAAGAATGAGATCCAGGGAGCACTTATTTAAAATTGCAAACCATTTATCCTGGAAGTTTTGGGAATTTTTGCAAAGGGAAGGTTTTAGGGCGATCCTTAGGCCTCGCGATATGCGTTGAGATCGGTGGTACTTTATTAGCGTGCTAGCAAGCAGTTTCTGGTTGAATTGTCTTTTTGAAAGATATATCAATTTATATCTTCCCACGGGGCGTTAAGGTTAAAAGGTGACACTTTAAAACACAAGACATTTCAGAACACCATGTTGGCTTAATACACGTTAGATATAAGCAAATCAACACATTCAAGTTCAATGGTTTACAGTTTATATGTTTATTTTTTATTTTTATTCCTCTAGTGTTGTTCCCTGATGAAGGGCAGTTAAATATGCCCGAATTGCATTGGATTCGACGTCAATAATGCTGCATGCATAAGACTAAAAGAAATGAATAATTGAAAAACATGCAACTAAACTATGTGAAATAATTGAAATATAAACTGTGTTTATATTTCATTTCGAGCTGAGGGGTTACAGAGTGCCTAAAGGGATGCAACTAATGCCTCATTAGAAGCACCTGTCAATTCATAATTTTGACGTCCTGGGACACTGGACGTCTCCTGTGGAGCACCTACGAAGAGTTCTAAATTAACATTCTAAGACACTCAGATTAATAAACTGTGCACTTGCCTCAGTACATCAGTTTCATAATTTCTAACCTACCATACGGTTTTATGCCGTGTGTGGGTACAATAAAGCAATGGCACATTTTTATCTTTTAATCAACCAATAAACAGCTGTGAAAGATGGCCTGGTTTACACTGAATTTATGGATCGTAGTTTGGCATTCGATCATGTGAATAGGAATTAACGTTGGGCAATCATGAAAAACGTAGGCGTTAATGATGATATTAGTTTAAGACAATTGTACATTGAGGTGACAGCCACTGTTAGACACGGCCCGAACGGGGAGACGAAAGAGCCCTTTCACATTGCCTGCGGAGTCAGCCAGGGCTGTGCCTTGGCCCCCTTTTTGTTTATTTTGTAGATCAATGGGCTGGAAAATTGTCTTTATAAATCTGTCTTTTGATGTACCTCATGTTGGCGCTCGCCCTATTCCTCCCTCTCAGTGTTACGCGACAGGAAGAGGGGGGCCACCCAGGTTGGTATACTGGGCTCAAAACTTACTCTAGCTAAAAACAAGGGAGTCATGCAGGAATGGGTGAATACAGAATCAGAACGTCTGATCTCTACTCTGGTTAGTCAAAATATGATTGAGGTTTTAACGTGTTAATGATATTATCACTAATCCTGGGAAGTGAACGCCGCTGCCTTTCGTGGAGTTTTCCGCACAGCACGCAGAGTTCCCAAAAACTCTGCGGAGGGGAGTGTTTTTCCTTGCTCGCAAAGGTCTAGTTGGCGAGTGCGAGCGAGGAAAATCAACCTCCTGCCGAGATATCTCAATGTGGGCGATCGGATTTCTCAATGCGAGTGGTCACGGCAGGTCACAAGCACTCGCTTTGAGAAACCTTAGATTCGCGTTGAGAAAGCCACCGCTCAAGTAGAAAATCTACTCGAGCAAAGGAAGGAAGCTGCACCCTCTTGCGCTGTGCATGGTGCTGTTTGCATGATTTTACAGTGCGGGACAAACACCAGGTGTTCAAAATCACAGCGAAAGGCATGACCCTAACACACTCTTCTGCTCGCGAAACTCCACGTAGCTCGGTGGAGTTTGAGTGTCACTTCGCTGAGTTCTGCGTAGCAAAACTCCGCAAAGGCTTAATATCGCTGTGTGCCTCTATTAGAGGGTTGATGTTCATTCCTTGTAAGCAATAGTAGGCCAAAACCACCCGTTGGTTTAATGCCAGTTTCTAAAAGGCACATAGGAATTTAGTGATGTCTTTGAAATCAACCCCTGGGATTCAGGAGGTTGTTCAACTATGCTGTACAGCCTATAAATATGAATAGTTTCTTACCTGTCGGTGTAGTTTTGCAGCTTGAAGATCTTTCTGGATTCACTATGCTGTGCATTATTCCGTGGTCTAGTGGTTGGGTCCGGAATCGTAGTATTTTCTTTTTTTTTCCGTAGCCCAGGTGGGCGTCTACGTCCCACCTTTTGGTGTCCTTCTTGTGATGTTGGCATGCTTCCTGCGGAAGCTCCCACCCTTGGGCGCCATCTTCGGAATCTTTTTTTCTCGTTTTGTGTCAGAATCTATGGCAATATTCAAGTAAGTGATTCACAGCCTTAACCTCCAAGTTGTCTGTCTCAGTCTTGTCTTTGTTTTTACCACTTTTCTCTCCAGCCTCATCTTTCTGGCGGAGGCGGGTGGGTTCGCTAGTGAATCCAGAAAGATCTTCAAGCTGCAAAACTACACCGACAGGTAAGAGACTATTCGTTTTGCAGCGTGAATCTTTCTGGATTCACTATGCTGTGCATAGACTTTGTAGCGGTTTGTTATATTTGTGGCGGTTGGGTGGAAGAGGAGCGTTGGTTGTTGAATATGTGTTGAAGCACTTTCTGTCCCACTTGTGCTTCCTTGTTCATTTGTATGTCCACACAGTAGTGTTTCGTGAACGTGTGCACTGAAGCCCATGTTGCCGCCAGGCATATGTATTGAATGGGTGTGTTAGCCAGGAATGCTATTGTAGCTCCTTTCTTCCTGGTAGAGTGGGCTTGTATCCCTTCTGCCAGTTCCTGTCCTGCTTGCTTGTGGCACAACTGTATTGTTTGTGCGATCCACCGTGCAATGGTTCCTTTAGTTACTGGTTTCCTCATGCAACTGTTTGTGAAGGACACAAAGAACTGCTTTGTTTTCCTGTGTCCCTTAGTTCTCTCTATGTAGTGCATGACTGCCCTTCTGGCGTCCAAATGTGCAGTGCTCTTTCTGCGCTTATGGCTGGTTTCTGGAAGGAACTTGGTATTTGTATTGTCTGGTTTATGTGGAACCTTGACACCACCTTTGACAAAGTGTGGGTCCGTTCTCATCACCACCCTATCATTATGTATCTGGATGTAGGGTTCTTGCAGCGTTAGCGCCTGTAGTTCACTCACCCTGCGCAGAGAGGTGATTGCCACTAAGAATGCTGTTTTCATCGTTAGCATTTATAGGGAGGCCTTATGAATTGGTTCAAAAGGCTCCTTCATGAGTTCCGTCAGGACAAAATTAAGGTTCCATGCCGGTGGTGGCACCCTCTTTGGTGGTGCGATCTTTTTCGCTCCTTCCAGGAATCTCTTTACTATCTGTGATGTGAAAAATCTCTTGCCTGTTTCTCCTCTTGTGTAAGCGACTATCGCTGCCAGGTGTACCCTTAGTGAGAATGAGCTCAGGTTTTCCTCGAGCAGGTGCGTGAGGTACTTAAGCACTGTTCGAGTCCTTCTGCATCCTCTTGTGCAGCTTTTCCTTCTGCACCATAGTATGAACCTCTTCCACTTTGACACATAGCACTTCCGTGTGCTGGGTCTTCTTGCTTCCCGTAGTACCCACAGGGTGCTCTCTGGTAACTTCAGATGAGCAAACTCTATGTCCTCAGGAGCCATGCTACTAGGCTGAGGCTCTCTGGCTATGGGTGCAGCACCTCTCCGTCTTGCATGGAGAGTAGGTCTTTCCGTCTCCGGAATCTGTGGTGTGCACTCTGTGTCATCTCCATTATCTGTGAGTACCAGGTCTGCCTGGCCAACTGCGGTGCGACCAGTATCAGAGTCATGTTGCTGGTTCTGCACTTGCTGAGTACTTTCTGTATCAGAGGGATCGGCAAAAAAGCATAAGCAAATGTCTTCGACCAGCGTATCCATAGGGCATTCCCCAGGGACCCTTCCCCTGGTTGCCTGGATGCGAAGTTTTGGCATTTTGCATTCTGGCGTGTTGCAAACAGGTATATTGACGGTGTTCCCCACTTGCCGAACAGCTTCTCTGTTTCCTGTGCATTGAGCTCCCCCTCGTGGGATGCTGATGTCTGTCTGCTGAGCCAGTCTGCTTCTACATTGTCCTTCCCTGGTAGATGTATGGCTATTTATTTATTTATTTTGAAAGTTTTATATAGCGCGAACAGGATCTTTGCAGATATCAGAGCGCTTTACACGGCTGGGAATGCCAGCAAGAGATTGGGGTTACATATAGGTAGAAAGCACATCAATAATATAAATATAACAGTTAAATGTGTGCATAGATAGTCAGTAGCATTGATAATACAGGTGAGATACATAGTCATAAAGTTCGAACAGCGATTTAAAAGTGTGCGTAGATAGCAGGATCAACAATAATTCAGGTGAAATACATAATCATACATGTTCATACATGCATAGAGTTCGGACAAAGTAATACAGGTCAGAGTAGGTCTTTCCAAAACAACGTTAATCGGTCAAGTGTATTTGGCCATAAAGATAGCTTTTACTTCTTTCTTGAAAAGAGTGAAGGAGGAGATGAGCCTGGTTTCAGGGGGGAGTGAGTTCCAGATCTTGGGTGCCATTCCTGAGAAAGAGCGTTTATATGTTTTTACCTTCCGGAATCTTCGAGGTTTTAGCAGAAGATTGTCTGTGCCTCTAGTGATTCTAGAGCCGCCAGAGATTGACAGCTTCTGAGTGAGGTATCTGGGGGAGCTCAGGTGTAGAGCCTTGTGTGTCATGCAGGCGATTTTCAGATGAATTCTGGCTTCAAAAGGCAGCCAGTCCAGTGTTTTCAAATCAGGGGTGATGTGCGAGTGTTTTTTTGATCCAGTGATGAGTCTGGCTGCAGCGTTTAGAGAGGCTCTTAGGGGTGCAGTGCTGGTTAATGGGAGACCGCAAAGGGCGGTGCTGCCGTATTCAATTCGAGGGATTACTAGAGCTTGTACTGCAGTTTGGAAGTCTTTGGCTGGCAGGAAGGGTTTAAGCTTCCTCAGTGTATTGATTTGGAAGTTCGCTCCCTTAGTAGCCTTGCTGATATGATGTTGCATGTTAAGGTTGGAGTCGAGCGTTATGCCTAAAGATTTCGCTGAGTCCACTATGATGGGTTGGACATTGAGTGCAGTTAACTGTTTAAGCCAGGTTTGCGTGATGGGGATCTTGGTGGGGGGTGTGATCAGCAGAAATTCTGTTTTTAGAGCATTGAGTTTGAGATGATTATCAGCAAGCCAGGATTGGGTGCTTCTGATCGTAGAGTTCAGTAGTACAATGTCGTTGGGGGATTGGACTTTGAGATATAGTTGGGTGTCATCTGCGTACATGTGAAAGAGTACATTGGATGCTTGGAGCAGGGTGGTGAGAGGTTCCATAACTAGGTTGAACAGGGTTGGTGATAGGGATGATCCTTGTGGGACGCCTAGAGACACAGGTATTGGAGAGGACATCCGGTTGTTACTCTTGAATTTCTGCGACCTGTTGTGTAAAAAGGAGGTGAACCACTTGAGAACAGTCCCAGAAAGACCCATTCTTGTGCTCAGAAGCTCGAGTAACTTCTCGTGTTTGACAGTGTCGAATGCCGAAGAGAGATCAAGCAGGATGAGGAGGCAGGTATCACCTTGATCTAGAATTTGAAGGGCGTCGTCAATTATGTGCGTCATAGCTGTTTCAGTGCTGTGTCCTGCTCGGAAACCTGATTGATGCGGGTTGAGGAGATCAAACAAGTCGATATGTTTAGTCAGTTGTAGTTGAGCGCATTTTTCCAGTAATTTGGCGAGAGTGGGAATATTGGTAATGGGACGGTAGTTGTTTAAGTCGGATGGGTCGGCAGTAGGTTTCTTTAGCAAAGGTGTGACTTGTCCAATTTTGAGGGAGTCAGGGAAAGTTCCTTCTTGGAGCGAGCTGTTGATGATTTTAGTCCAGAGGGGAAGGAGCAGAGGGATGACATTTTTGACAGCGTTGGCAGGGAGGGGATCCGAGAGGTGATTGGAAGGTTTCAAGGTGTTGAGCAGTTTGCCTATTTCTTCTTCGGAGTAGGTTTCAAAGGTTGACCAAGTAGCATTGTTTTTAGGTTCGGTGGGTGTTATGCAATTGAGAGTGCTGTGGAGTCTTGCGTCCGCGCGGAGGTCATTCTTTATGTTGTCAGTTTTTTGGGTAAAGAAAGTGGCGAAGTCATCACATGAGGGTGCTTCGTGCAAGGTACTGACAGGTTGGGGTTGTTCCTTGGCTTGTGTTCTGATTAACTCAAACAGTTTTCTAGGGCGATTTTTTGCTTGGTCAAGCTGGAGGCTGAAAAAGTTTGCTTTCGAGCGCTTTATTTTCCTGAAGTAGGCGTTTCTCTTTGTCTTCAGGGTTTTTAGGTGTAGTGCAGAGGGAGCTGTCCTCCAGGTGCGCTCTGCCAGTCTCATGGCTCGTCTATCTTCATTGAGACTCCCGTCGTACCATGGTTTGGAGATTTTAGCGGGGACTCCTTTTAGCTGCATGGGAGCAGCCTCATTAATTATTGAGGTCACTGCGCTATGATAGTGGTCAGTCAGAGATTGGACATCTGTAACGCCAGTAGGGGGGAGTAGGAGGTCGCGACTGTTCTGAGGTAGGGATAGTGGGTTGAGTCTTTTCAGGTCTCTTTTCCAGACTTTAGGTCTGGTGGGTTGAACAGAGTTGAGTTTGACTTTTTCATTGATGTGAAATGTAACAATATGATGGTCTGACCAGTCACAGCGTTGAATAGCCTCAAGTTGAATAGCGCCCTCTTTGGCGATGATAAGGTCGAGGATAGCGCCTTTCTTGTGGGTCGGGCTGTTGCATAGTTGTGTGAGGTCCAGGGCGCTGAGGAAGCTTTTAAGACTATTTACCACCGCATCGTTGAGATCGTTCCAATGGAGGTTGAAGTCGCCCAGGTATATTTGGGTGAGCTGTCGTCCTGCGTTGGATGAAATCAGGTCCATCATTTGCTGGGCAAAGATGAGGTGGTCTCTGGGAGGGTGGTAAATGCTATGGAGAGAGCATATTGGTTTGCCATCACTGATGACATCGAGGCAGATGTATTCGTAGGAAGTTGGAGCGGGTAGGGACGGCACGGGGACTTTCAGAACAGAAAGGCTGTTCCTGTATATGCATGCGATACCGCCACCTATCTTGCCAGACCTGTCAAGCCTAATGATGTGGTAGTTAGGGGGGACCAGAATGTCCATTATAGGTGTAGAGGATTCGGTTAACCAGGTTTCAGTCAGGATGATTAGGTCGAGGTCCAATCTGAGGATGAGATCAGCGATGGCGGCGGAGTGTTTAGAAGCCGATCTGCAGTTTATGAGAGTGCATTTGAGACGGGGTGTGTCTGGAGAGGAAGAGGGTGCTAGAGAGAGTGGGACTTTTCTAAGGTTATTTGGGACGGATATTCTGTTGTTAAGAGTGGAGGATCTACGGGGGTTTGAGTGTATTGTGGGGATGGGGAGGTGCAGAGCCGTTATGAGGTTTAGGGGAGCTTGGTCGTAGGAACGGAGGAGGGAGAGAGTGTCGAGGTCCGAGTGGGGGTTACATGTACGGAGGGGGCGGTTGTTGCGATTGTGGGCGGGGATCGCGGTCCAGCGAGTGTGGCGGTTGTGCTTGTTGCGATTGTGGCCATGGATCGCGGTCCGGTGAGTGGGACATGGCTTAGGAGCGTCGTCAGGACGGGAGGGGAGCATGTTGAGATGAGAGGTGGTGGTGAGTGTGGCGGGTCTAGGGGGTGTGGTGATCAGCTCTTTGATGATGTGCATGTCTTCCTTGATAGTGTGAATTTCTTCTTTGAGTTGTAGGAGAAAGGACATAATTTTGTCTAGCGTGGAGTGAGTATTAGTGCTGGGGGTGGAAGTCATGGTTGGGTGGTTGACCTGGGACTTAGCGTGCAGGAGGGGGGGGGGGTTAGTGTTCATGCAGGGCTCCGTGTTGTCGTCGTGCGGGTTGGTGTTAGGGAGAGAGGATAGGGGGGCGATGGGAATGGATGAAGTATGAAGGAGATTGGGGGCGTGGAGGCGGGGATTCATGGCAGGCGGAGAGAGCGGGGTGGAAGTGGAGTGTATGATGGTGGTGAAAGGGGGGCCTGAAGGGGAGTAAGGGCTGAGAGTGGGGGGGGAGTAGAGGTTGGAGTGCTCTGTATGGTTAGTTAGCGTGTGGAGGTGGGGACTGAGAGAGGGGGGGGACAGGGTGTGTGATTTGTCGCTATGTGTGTCGATCTGGTGCTGGACTAGGTTAGATGGGTTGTGGGCGGGATCTATGCTAGGCTAGCAGGTCTATCTTGAGTGGGCTGGCCCATCTCCACATTTCTTGCGCTAATTTTGAAAGCGGGCGTATTGTGTCCCTCCCTGCTTGTTTATGTAGAACATCGCTGTGGTGTTGTCTGTCTGGATCAACACTTTCTGGTTGTACAACTTCGTCTGGAAAGCCTTTATTGCGAGGAAGACGGTCTTTAATTCTAGGTAGTTGATGTGTTTTACCGTATCTGCTGGTGTCCACAGACCCCTCACTCTGAGTTTTTCCATGTGACCGCCCCATCCCTTCTGGGATGCGTCTGTGTTGATGCTCACCGTTGGTGGTGTCAGAGGCTTCCCCCTTCTCATGTTCCCCATGTTCCACCATGCTATCTCTTCTTGCACTGAGTGCGTTACAACCACTAGATCTTCCCAACGACCTGTAACTTGTGACCATTGTTCCTGTAGCCATTCTTGGAAAGGTCTCATGTGCAGCCGTACATTTGGCACTAGATGTATGCATGACGCCATCATGCCCATTCCCTCCCGTCCCTCCCTCGCCTTCCTTCCATACAATTGAGGCTCCGCCTCCCACCCAGACCCACCCCCAGCATAAAAACTCTGCCCGCCCCCTCCTCCACCTGTTTTTTTTTGTCTCCCTAGTGGGACTTACCTTCAGTTCCTCCCTGTGGCGGTGCCGGGGAGTCTTCGTGCTGGTTCTCTGCGGCGACGGTGTCCTCTGCAGCGTTCTCCTGGCTGTGTCTCCTCTCCTCGTCTCCCTCGTGGTTTGGGGGCAGAGCGGTGACTCGGGAAGCCGCAGCGTTGTTGGGCGGTCCTCCTGTGGCTGGGGCTGTGTTTCCGGGTCGGGCTGTCATGGATGCCTCCTCCCGGACTACACTCTTCTGGAAGACCTGGTAGGACGGGTTGCTGCCCGTTTTTTGTTTTTCTTTTTTGCATTTACTGGTGAACTGGGGAAAGTCTTCTTTGGTCCCGTCTCAGGACTTGGTGTTCATCGGGGCTCGTTTTCAGACTTTGCTCGGCCATGTTACCTTGTCCGACAAGCGCCTGGTGTCTCTTCAGTCGCAGGTTCGGGCCTTGATGTCCCGGGAGGCTTCTCCGGCGGTCCAGTGGCTGCGGGTGCAGGGACACATGGCTTCCGTGGTGTTTTTGGTTCCATGGGCTCGTTTTCATCTCCTCCGCCTGGCCAATTGGATCCTGTTGGGTTGGTCTCCTGGGTCTCAGAGTCTGTTGTCCCTGCTGCCCATGACGGACCGGATCCGGAAGGAGCTTTCCTGGTGGCTCTGCCGCCAACACCTCCTGGCGGGGGTTTCTCTGACTCCCCCGGCTCCGCTTGTGGTGACTACGGACGCCAGCCTGTCCGGGTGGGGTGCTTGGCTGGGGTCGGAGCAGGTTCGGGGGTTCTGGTCTCTGCTGGATTCCCGGAGGTCCTCGAACTGGCGGGAGCTGAGGGCGATTGTGCTTGCCCTGGTGCACTTTCAGGACTCTTTGAGGGGGCATTGGGTGTTGGTTCAGACGGACAATCTGGTGGCGAAGTCCTATGTCAACCGTCAAGGGGGGACCCGGTCCAGGTCCTTGAACTTGATTGCCAGCGTCCTCTTTCGGTGGGCTCAGGTCTGGGTGCTGGGTCTGTCGGCTCTCTACATTCGGGGGGTGGACAATGTGAGGGCGGATCTGTTGAGCAGGGCCATTCCGTCGTCTCGGGATTTCTCTCTCCTTCCCGGTGTGTTCCTCCAGTTGGTGGGTCGTTGGGGCCTCCCTGTGGTGGACCTGTTTGCGGATCTGGGGAATGCCAAGGTGGTGCAGTTCTGTTCTCTGGGCAGGTGTCCCGGTTCTCTGGGGGTCGACGGCTTGACCTGTCCTTGGCCTCGGGGTCTGCTGTATGCCTTCCCTCCCTTTCCGCTGCTTCGGTCCTTTCTGGTGCGGGTCCGGAGGGATTGTGCTCGGGTGTTGTTGGTGGCTCCCTATTGGCCTCGGGCGAATTGGTTTCCTCTCCTGTCCGAGTTGTGTTGCGACCGGGAGTGGGTCCTTCCGGTGGTTCCGTCCCCGTTGGAGTTTCCGGCCCTTCCCCTGGATTCTCTCCGGAGGCTGCACCTGACGGCCTGGCTGTTGAGCGGCAGGGCTTAGCTGGGTTGGGGGTTCCTGCCCAGTTGGCGGTTACTTTGCAGGCGTCGCGTAGGTCCTCCACTCTGCTGTCCTATGCCAGGCATTGGCGGGTCTTTTCGGTCTGGTGTGCTGGTAAGGGTGTTGACCCCACGCTTGCTGACCTCTTTTTGGTGATGCAGTTCCTTCAGGATGGGGCTCTTCTGGGGCTGTCGGTGGCTTCTCTGCGGGTGCAGTGGGCGGCTAATCAGGCGTTTAGGGGCTCCTGGCGTAATTTGCAGGATGAGGGGGCTCTGATGCCTCGTTTTTTTCGGGGTCTGTTAAACTTGTTTCCCCGCCCTGTTCGGTCCTTCCCTTCGTGGGATTTGCATCTGGTGTTGGATGTCCTGTCTGGTCCTCCCTTTGAGCCCCTTGAGGGTCTCGAGTTGCGTCTCTTGACTTTTAAAACTTGCTTTTTGGTCGCTATCACCTCTGCGAGGCGCTTGGGGGAGTTGGGGGCCTTGTCTTGCAAGTTTCCTTTTTGTAAAGTCTTTTCGGATCGGGTGGTTCTGGTTCCCGTTCCGTCCTTTGTCCCTAAGGTCAATTCGGCTTTTCACCTCAGTCAGGAGGTGATTTTGCCTGAGTTCTGTCCTGCTCCTTCCTCGGCTGAGGATTCTCGCTTGCATTGTTTGGATGTCCGACGGGCCTTGCTGTGGTACCTCCATGTTGTTGAGTCCTTCCGGGTGGGGGACTCTTTGTTTGTTAACTTTGGGCCTGCTCGGAAAGGGGTTAAGCCTTCCACGGCCTCTTTGAGTCGTTGGATTAGGTCCACGGTCTTGCTGGCTTACCATCTTAAGGGTGTGGTTCCTCCTGTGGGGGTTCAGGGGCGTTCCACTCGCAGTATGGCTGCTACGGTGGCTGAGTTGCATGGGGCTTCTGTGGTGGAGATTTGTAGGGCGGCGACTTGGTCTTCTCCGTCTACTTTTGTCCGCCACTATCGAATTGCGAGTCTGGAACGTTTGGATAATGTTCTGGGCCACAGGGTCTTGTCCTCTATGCAGGACCAGGGATGTTGATCTGCTGTGTTTTGGGCACTGTATTAAATTTGGTGTTCTTTATCACTCAGTTGTCCGTCTCTGTTTTATTCTGCTTGCTATGTCCTCAATTGTATGGAAGGAAGGCGAGGGAGGGACGGGAGGTAATGCTTCCATTTCTAACGATAATGGCATTACTCCTAGTCCTACTCCCTCGCCTTCCTTCGAGGACCCTCCCTCCCTCCCGGTGCGGTTCAACTGAGTGCTAGCTCGGCTTGTTTACGTACAGGTGGAGGAGGGGGCGGGCAGAGTTTTTATGCTGGGGGTGGGTCTGGGTGGGAGGCGGAGCCTCAATTGTATCGAAGGAAGGCGAGGGAGTAGGACTAGGAGTAATGCCATTATCGTTAGAAATGGAAGCATGACTTTGCTCGCCATCATCACTGTCAGAGCTCGCCCCTTCTGGTAGAGTTGTGTCTCCTTCAGCAGCGCTAGCGTTCTCTTCTGACTGGGGAACACCTTGTTCTGTAAGGTGTTGATCTATTGTTGATGATAAATCTGAGTAGATGCTTGTGCCCCCTGTTCATTGGGATGTGCAGGTAGGCATCCTTGCGGTCTATGTTGATCATGAAGTCTCCGCCTTGTAATTGAGGAAGTACCTCTTGTAGGGACATCATCTTGAATTTTTGCGTTCTTATGTACTTGTTTATGAACCTCAGGTCCAGGATGGGTCTCATTGTCTCGTCTACCTTTGGTACCAGGATGTAGGTTGAGTACACTCCCTGTTCCTTTCTTTGTAAGGTACTGGTTCGATGGCCTTTTTTTGCAGGAGTTCTTTGGCTTCCTCTTGAAGTAGTTCTAGCTCTTTCCTTCCTAGCACCCCACTTTTCGGTTTTTTGTTTGGTGGTCTCCTTTCCAATTCTATGCAGTACCCGAACTGTATGATGTTGAGTACCCACTTGTCTGTGGTTATTTTCTTCCACTCTTGGAAGAAAAGGTTTATTCTTCCTCCCACTGGTGTTACATGATCGCAGATGTTTAGCTCGTGTACCCCCTTGTTGTTGTATCCGTGCTCCCCCCTGAGAGTTTTTGCATGGGTGGGCAACTGCTGCGTGACAAAGTCACTTAGAGGCGGGTTGTTGACCTCCTCTTCTAATTTGTACGTCTATTACCTGTCCCACGAAAGGACTGGCCTCTTTATTGGTACTGCCAGGGTTGTTTTTGTTGTCCTTGCTGTGTCTGGGTGTCAGACTGGTGGGACTGCTGGAACGCCTGGTGCAATGCTCCTGGTTGGTTTCCTCCCCTACCGTTAGGTCTTTGTGACGGGGTGCCCCTCTTTGTCCCTCTGAATTGCAGGGCCCCCATGGATCTTGCAGTCTCGTTATCTTTCTTCAGTTGGGTGAGCTTCTCATCCACTGGAGCACCGAACAGTGTCTCTCCGTTGAACAGGGTGTTCAGGATGCTGTGTTGCACTTCCGGCTTGAAGCCTGAAATCCTGAGCCAGGCTTGCCTTCTTTCCGTGATGCCCAGCATCATGAGTCTGCTGGACGTGTCAGCCTCGTCCAAGGCAGTTTTGAGGCATGAATTTGCCACATTCTTCCCTTCCTCCACAAGATGCGCAGCTCTTTGTTGGTGTTCTTCAGGGAGGTGTTTGAGTAACTGGCGCAGTTCGTCTAAGATGTGGTACTGGTGCCTGTTGAGCAGTGTTTGGAATTTGCCATGCGCCAGTGCATTGCGGCATTCCGTTCGATCTTTCTCCCAGTCAGTTCCATCCTTTTGCTTTCCTTGTCTGGGGGTGGCCCTGAAGTTGTTGGCCCTCTTCCTTGCCGTAGCTGTAATGATGGAGTCCGCCGTGACTGATCCCTGAATGTAGGGCAGGTCCTTGGAGGAATGTTTGTACTTCTTCTCCGTCCTGGGTGTGATGGCTTTGCAAGTTGCAGGCTCCTTGAAAGCCTCTCTCCCCTGTGCCTTGACGCTGTCGAGCATCGGCAGGTACTGGCTCCAAGTTTGTGTTGGGAACAGTGATTCTAGGAGGAAATCTGCCTTCTGCGTTTCCTAATCGAGTTTTAGCCTGAAGTCCGTTGATGTGTTTCTGATGACTGTGTTGCAAACCCCAATGTCATCAGGCGGCGAGGATCTCGAAGGATACCTGTCCACGCTATCCTCCGGACTCTCTGTGTCGAGGTCTTGCCACTCTATGGCTTGTGTCTCCCAGGAAAAGAGGAGCCTAGGATTGTCCTCAGGTCATCATCCCCCTCCTCCTCAGTGTAGGAGGCTTTTTCTTCTGGATTTTCCAGCCACTCTGGGCTTCCCGACTGTCCTTCGACGTCGTAGTACTCTTCCTCGGTTATCTCGACAACCTGTGGTCTTGGTTTCGTCGGGATTAAGAAGTCTTTCATCCTGGTGTCGAATTCTTTTTTGCGCTGCAGGATGTTCTCCATTTCGGCCTCGAGCCGTCTCTTTTTCTTTTCCATTTCTGCGGCGCGTTTGGCGTCGAATGGATCGGCCGCTCTCTTCGGTGGATTGGTTGGCGTTGAGGCGTCTTTCGGCACCGAACCGGCTTTCGGGTTTTTTAACGGTGCCGAAGTGCTCTTCAGGTCCTTTTCTTTCTATATCGAACATTCCCTTTTGGGGACGTTTTTCGACAACTTTTGTTGTTCTCATCTTTCGGCGCCTGGGAGTCCCTCTCTGAGGGTCCGCTGAGCCTGTATGTAGCCGCGGACGCCGAAACTTTCGGGGTCGGCGCTTTCGAGGACTTGCCCTCATTTTTTCGAGAGTCTGTGTCAGACTGTCGAGTGTCCTTCGGGGCTTTAGGGGCCGTCGAGTCTCCTACCTTTTTAGGAGTCTTCTTATCGGTCTCTACGACCATGTAGTCGTTGTCTTCTCCGGTGACGTTGTCCTCTTCGCCTGTTTAGAGCCCCAGGTCTCAAAGGGATGGTGGCTGGCCCTTGCCCTGCATGCTGGCATTGGCCATCCTCTGCTTCGCTCTAACTCGAAGAGTTTTCGGCGTGAAGGCGGAGCAGGCGTTGCAGGCCTTGCTCTCGTGGTCGGTTGCAAACTGGGTGCTGGTCCTTCTGCGCTTACTTGTGGTGGCAGTTACAGCAGAATTTGAATGGTGTGTTGTCCATCTCCTGCGTTCAGGGGGCCCCCTGAGGGCGCATTCTCCGATGGACGTCGAAGTTCTGGAAGTTCTCCTGTTCCTTCGTTGTCCCCTTCGATGGAGTAGTCTCTCGTCGTCTTTTCCAATCTTTTTTTGTCCAAAAAATGCTTTTGGTGTCTTTTTTCTCCAAAAATGTCTGGAGCCTTCTCGGGAACGATCCAGACCCAACCGCGGAAAAAAGAATCTGAAGATGGTGCCCAAGGGTGGGAGCTTCTGCAGGAAGCGTGCCGACGTCACAGGAAGGACACCAGAAGGTGGGACGTCGACGCCCACCTGGGCTACGAAAAAAAAAACAAAGAAAAGACTACGATTCCGGACCCAACCACTAGAACACAGAATAATGCACAGCATAGTAAATCCAGAAAGATTCACGCTGCAAAAATACATGTTGCCACCCGGAAAAAATACAAATAAGGGAGGAGGCATATGAAACCCTTTTAGAGGCCTGCTCAAAATCAGATAGGAGAGGGTTCTGGCAAGTGATTAATCTCCTGTTATTTAATGATTCTACTAACAAGGGCTTGATCTGGTCACCTCCCCTGAGAATTGGTGAACTCATTTCTAAGAGAATCATAATGGGGGCACCCACCTGTCACATCTCTCAGGACTGTGCCAGCTAAACCCTGTGGTTTTATAATTGAGCTTGAGGATGACTTAAAAGCTATAAGTAAAAGTCCCATGGGTAAGGCCTGGATGGGGTCTCCACTGATCTTTAAAAAGCAAATATCTGTAGGCACCCTTCCTTACTAATATATTGGGGACTGTTGCATGCTCACCCAGGCCCTTGTCGCATGCCATCATTGTGCAGATTTTTAAAAAAGGGAACAAAGAGATTCCACCGCCAAGGTAATATAGAATTTTGCTGGATCGGTTAGAATCTTGGGCTAAGGATAATGAGATTATTACTATGCGTACAATAGAACAATGGCTCAATTTTTATAATTTAATCAACAAATATGCAGTTGTGAAAGATGGACCTGTTTACAATGGATTTATGGATCTTAGTTCGGCATTCGATCATGTGAACCGGAATATACTTTGAGCCATAATGAAAAATGTAGGTGTTGACAATGATATTATTAATTTAAGGCAATTGTACATCGAGGTGACAGCCATTGTTAGATATGGCCCAAATGGGTAGACGTAAGAGCCCTTTCAAATTGCATGGGGAGTCAGCCAGGGCTGTGTGTTGGCCCACTTTTAGTTTATTTTGTACATCAATGGGCTGGAAAATGTTCTTTGTAATTCCACCTTATGTTGCCACCTGCCCTATTCCTGCATTACTTTATGGGACAATGTCGTCCTCATGGCTTAGACTCTACTCCACCTGGGCTCCAGAGGCTGTTGGATTGATTTGCACATTTTATGAAAGTTCTTGACCTCACAATAAACCAGTTAAACCAAGAACCAAGAACATGTCATTTACTGTTACCAAAACTAAGATCAGCCCAGTCCCTACTTTTTTGCTTACCTGGAAGTACTTTTCCATGACTCATGCAGCTGGTCTACTATAGACCACAGCAAGACGGTGTGTTTAGGAGAAGCACATAGGCAATTTTCCAATTTGCCTCAAAGTTGGATAACAAACCAAATCAGAAAACTATTGCGGTTTATAAATCCAAGTGCCTCTCTATTACTACCAATGGTGTCTACTGGAGTACGACAGCATCCAGAAAACAGACAATTGTTTTTTTTTTAGGCCTATGTTATCAGTCTCTTAGAGTACTTCCACCTTTTTGTGTCATACTGACTGGGGTTGCATTATATTAATCATGTAATTAAATTACACCCAGCTCTTTTGTGTTTGGCAAGTTGATTCAAAATCCTAACCACCCTTATGCAACCGATTTCGAAATATTGTCTATGCCCGGACAAGGCAAAGAAAATCCCATTGCCAGCATATATTTAGGAACTAAGCCAAAGTCTGGGCATGCCTGCATTGTTTGACAATCCTAATTGCCTGACTGCCTCTCTCAAGAATGATCTTAAGAACAAATTCTTAGGCATGGACCGAACCTAAAAAATTGAAATATTTTTTAAAAGCCACTGTGCGCAGTTACATTTTACTCACCACAAGCCCTATGACTGATATCTCGTGTGGATTCCTTTTAGTTATCATAGGTATCTGCAAACACATCACTGTGCACTTTATAGTGGCTTTTCCCAGACCTGTTTTATATCATGCAATGTTATCCTTTTGTTCCTGGGAATATCATCCCATGTTGTGAAGTGTATATGACATATGCAATATGGCGCCCTTAAAATAAGCCAGCATCTGACATTCAGAGTGTTGTTGTCCAAGTCAAAATGGTGCAGTCATTAAGTAAAGCTTTCATAGAGGTGGGTTTTAACTGTGTCTCAGTGGAGTAAGATAAGTGCACCAGCCCTTTGACTGTTGAATATCTCGTCCAAAATGGTGGGAATGCCTGCAAAAGGCGGTATCTATGCAACCAGGTAGATGTAGGTGAAAGCACTGAACGACTTCTGAAAGGGATTTCACACAATTCCAGTCCCAGCCACGGAGCAGAGCTAATCAAAACTTTGGGAAGTCTGAACCCAGGGACGTTGATATAAGAGCAAGATCAGTAGCTATTACTTTCAAGACGTCAAAATTGCAGCTAAAGGAATAAACAGTTCCTGAACTTGAGTCACAATATAAGATCGCACCAGTACATGAACACATACAAACACACAATTACCCAAAACCAATCAAATAAGAAAAAATAAAGAAGTGTACTTTTAAGTAGGAAAATTTTTATTTAAACTGTGCAATCCATTAATAATCACACTAATTTGAAAACTGTTCCATAAACATTTTTTGGCATTTAAACTTCTATTTATTTTTGGCATGATCGCTGGGGCAGTAAGTAAACAGCCCTAAAAACACGTTAGAAAACATATACTGAACACTATAATAAAAATAATAATAAAAAAAAGAAACAACCCACAATATTAAAGAAAAAAAGTATGTTAAAAAAGACAGTGGGAAGATACATTCAAAATTCAAGGAATACACTGGCGTCCATCCTGTAAGTGAGCTAAGAGAGCCGATCCCCTGAGTTAAATATAAAATTAATAAAATTCAGCCCCTTCCCTCATTACAAGACAGCCATTGCATCCTTTACAAGAAAATAAAGAGATAAGGAGTGAGAGAATTCAGAACACCACAATATGAGATACCTGACTGAATCCTCCACTTCTCTCAAGTGTCTCTTCCCCATTAAAAGCCGCTTCCTAGAAATGGAAGACCTGGCTCTATTTAGCGTGTCGGTGAGGGCCCCATTCCAGCTGCTTCTTAATTTCCTTCTTAAAATCATGCATTTACACAGTAAAATGTTCCCTAAAAATGCACTGTTAATATGGCATGTCTTTTTCTGTCCATCCAAATGCTCAAACTTAGCGAGCACTCAACGAGGCTCTGAGATGGCTCTTTGACTGAGGCCGATGAGATCAAGCTACATCTATGCTCTCCTTCTAATCAACTCTACATCGATTTCCCAGTGGTAAAATGAATGGTACAAGCCCACCCAGATTCTTCCTCTGTAAGAGGCCCCACACCAGAATCACAATGTCCTAGAGAGGGGCCAGGAAAGAAGAGAAACTAAGGAGTGCACCGGGAGATACCACAGAACACATCCACGTGTGGGCACATCTTCGTACATCTCTGATATGCCTAGTGTAATCAAACAAGCAATTTTTTAGTCAGCAGTGTCGAGTAGTAGATACATTGGATTTGTGAGTAACATTACTTTTCTTATGCTACTGGGTTGTGTTCCTTATATAATTGAGAGAAATGGTTTTGTACTTTAATAGCAGTACTGGCTGATTTGCAGACAACGGGAGACCTATCATGTCACCTCCGTATGCAGTGTGTCTATAACTTCCAGCCTTCGCATCAGCCTCCATTAACAGTAAATATGATGTTTGGGGGCAGGCACGAAGCAACGCCAATGTAATTAATGCAGCTTTTGTTTTCCAGTCTGGTGGCAAAGTAATATGTGCTTCTTCTTTTAAAATACTAATGAAATATATAACATACGTTGCCCTTAACAGATCCCACTCGACTGTCACAGGTTTCTCAAAAGTAACAAAAGCCCTCTTCTAAAAGGCGACTGAAAAACACTATTTATGGAGAGTAAATCACAATTTGAAAAAGGAAAATAAGCTGCTTCAATAAAAAATTCTGAAATAATCAAGGGAACCCATACACCGACATGGCTTTTAAAAGAAAATTCACACTTAAAAACAAAATGTCAAAAAAATCCATAAAATGTTTACATACATACACAAATGTTTCATGTACAATTCTCTAAAATCACTTTGTGGTTTTATGTACGCATACAAACAAGGTAGTCTGGAAGACCAACAAATTCAAATAACAATTACTTGATGGGACCCGGAGTTATTATGCGACACCATGTTCAGCCATAAAAGCATTTTGTGACTAGAAAAGCTCAGATGGCCCTGGTGGAACAGAGAGTTCACCCTATTCATTTGCTCACAGAATAGTGATAAGTTACAGTGAGTCAACCTGCATCTTGGGGAGCTTGTCTAAAACCACTATAAATCTGAAAGCAGGTCTATTAAATGTGAACTGCAAGATCACAAGGCCTCTTCCTTTTCTTACTTTGCGTTGTTTTAAAAAATCTGGCATTACTGCACTCAATCTTGTTTGAAAGGTGAAAGCTCTTTCTGTGTAGGATTAAATATTACCACACACAGCTTACAACAGGTAAGTATAATAAGTGAGACGGACAGTAACACCAGATAACACTAAAACAATTTTACATCCCCAGCCTTGCAATAAAAACCTAGTCTGTAATAATCATTAAAGTCTGTCATGGTCAATAAATATTTTCAATGTATAAATGACTGTACCATGATCAGCCACCACAAGCCACTGCAGAAGGATTAGACTGCATTAAAACGAATGATCAATAAGAAATGCACTAATCAGTAATATTGGGCAGTTATTTTGAAATCTAAATGGTGGGATAGTATAAATGATAAAACCTATATTGATTTAACAGTTGTCATACAGAGAACAGACAGAGACAAATCTCATGAGCTCCATGTGTTTCACACCTAGTCAAAGCACAATTAAAATCTTCCTAACTTGCAATTAAAACAATTGCAAACTTATTTGATAAAAAAAACATGTTCAGTATTCTACGCCATGTACCTCGTACAGTTAGCAATTTGGGTTGAAATTGTTATTTTTCATAAATAAATGAAAATCACAGACTGACCCCATTTCTATGCGTACATGACAACAATTTTGGAACTTCTGCAATTCAAAACATTAAGTAAATATCAGTTCAAAACCATGTAACAATTCCAATGTTAGGTTCATCTTTGAAAATGTACGTAAATGCAGTACAAGACACAGGGAGAGCCTGTACATCTCCAGAACCCAGTTCCTGCTGATCCAAACAAATTTCTTCATTGAGCGTTCACAGTTTTGCACAACTGCCTTGTAAGCAGGAGCAACAAGCACCACGGAAATCCTCCAAGCATACAGAAATATCTGCAACTTTGGGATTCAGTTTTTATTTTTTAAAACAATATTGCACTCACTTTATTTTTGTGTGTGCCTTTGCACTGGAATGTGTCTTTTGGGTGACCAGCCAAATTTGGTTAGCCACCAAAGTTGCCCACATGTTGTAGAAACATACACTTCTGAAATCTGCAGTATTTCATCTATTGTACACAGTAGACATTGCACAGTGCCAAGTTGACTATCTCTCCAGAATGTCTATTTTTCCAGCCATTGCTAAAGCGCAGGAATGTTGAGCAGTGTTACTTGGTGAAAGCGTTTAATGTCAAACAATAGAATGTATACAAATCTGATATGTACGAAAGGGTCTAGAGATGTGGTCCTGGATGGCACAAAAAGGAGTGTTACGATCTGACATGTACAGAGGCTCTGGAGATGTAGGCTATATTTGGTTAACATAAAAAAGTGACACACAAGACAAACACAAACATTTGATTTGATTTGTTTGCCTACCATGCAAAAGGTAACCTTAAATATCTTTGGTTTTTTTGTTTTGCTGATGAAGTATTTGAATAAAAGGAATTTTCAGTCCATACACAGCAAGCCATTGGGACAGGTCTTTGGTAGAGTTAGTTGCTGAAATCTTTGGCGGTGATGGAGCGGTCCCCATTACACCTATCAGCGAAGTTTGCTTCATGATCACTATGAGGCATATATCTTGCTAACTAGTCTTTGGTCTTCACCAGGCTGAGGGGTGATGTTCCAATGCTTCACTGTGTACGAACAAGCAACCTTTAACAAACCTCCTGCAAACAAGTCTTTGGATGAGAACTGGTTACCCTTGCACAAAGGCCTTTACACAGGTATTCTTTGCTCATCAGAAAGCACGCAACTGCTAAATACAAAATAGTATTTTGCTGTGAACAAAAAATATTGCTAGATGAGACCAAAAAAATAGATCTTTGGTGGAATTTGATTTCTTCTTCAACAAGCGGATTGCGGTGTTCCAAAAATATGACCTCTAATACTGTATTGTTCAAGGACCGCAAGCTGAGGAGAAGAAACCAAAGCAATTACACTTGGACATCTTTGGAGCTTTCCGCTGGTGAACGTATGTACAAATTTCTTTAGGTGTTCTAGTAACAAGCAATCTAGGAGCAATTGCAGAAATATACATCTATTCTATTCATTCAACTACTACGTTAAGTATAACCCCTATTTTTGGTAAGTAACTATTTATACAAGAGGTTTTTTAACCTATACTTTTAACAAACAATATTTTTGTTGAATAAAATATGAAACTCTTTGGTTCTTCCTTTTAGAGAAGATTCTTTGGTATGAGGTTATTCCTTCAAAGACTGTACGAATACGTGAATATGTACTGGTACATAATGATATCAAATAGTTACTACTTCTGTCCAAAGTAAATATCTCTCTATTAATAAAAAATGAACATGATACCCTGTCAGTCTGCCCAAGTTTCCAAAGGGCACAAGTAAAGTTAAAAAAAAAACATGTTCCCTGAGTCCAGGAAAAAAAGTATAACACTAAAATAACGTTACAAGGAGGTAGTATAAAACAGGAGTTGTAAGGGCATGAGGCAGGAATCTCATCCTTTCAGAAGGCCATTTACTCGGAGCTCTGATAGTCCACTTACTAAATAAGAAAACAGGGAAAATTGCAACAAACTGTTACTGTTGGGATTACTAGAAGAATGAGGCACATGGGACTTTACTAAACACCTACTCTACTGAGGCCAGGAATATGGAGCCCTGAGTTTACTGTAAACAACAATGGACACACACAGATACATACAATGGCTGTATGTACACGTCGAAATACACAGTCAGGAATGGCAATCACTTTAAAGTCCAGAAGGATCGCTAAAACCTAACATTAAGGCATCTTTATGCACTTCGAAGCAACTTCATTTATACTAATGAGGATAAGGCAATGTTGCATTTTTCTAACATAAGGGAAGGCACGGTTGCTGGGAAGTACGAGGATATTTAAAGCTACATTCACTGGATCTGTATGTTTAGCGGTAAAGTATTTATGAAGATGGGGCTCTACAGCAGGTCTAACTGAGAAAATTATTATTTTAACTAAATTCCTCGAGGAAATGTGGACATTTTATTCTTGCTGACCCTCCTACACCCACCCCCCCTAATTATGTAGATGTAAAACCCCCACTTTCTTGCCGAGGTTTGAGGTTATAAAGGAAACATCACTCAAGGTAGAACAATCTCAAGATTTCACTACTGATTACCCAGTTACCCTCTTGTAAATGTGTTATTACTTGTTAAAGACTTAGGTAGCAAGAACACAGAACACTACTTTGAGAAGTGGACAGTTTGGCCTTTTCAAAAAAGGTCCATTGGCACACATCACCACCTACACCGGACATGGTTGCAGGCTTAAATAGCCTGCTTTAGGAATGGTGCTGTTTTCACCCTGCATGGTGTTCTCAGGTAGGCACTGTTGGGGGGTGTCTCCTGTCTGAAAGGACTAATGCTAAAATCAGAGCTCCTAGTCAATGGCCTCGTCACTCTGCCCAGACAATTCCTTGGAGCAAAACATTCATTGGACGACCAAAAAAAAAAAAGAAAATACTACTAGGAAGTATCATCTGTTGTGTAGCTGGAGTCAACTAGAACACGAATGAGGTAAAGCAGCAGTTTGGAGTTCACCACTTGGCCAAGTGAGGTAGATATCCAGCAAAGGGCGTGAACGATTCCCTTTGCTCCAGTGACATCGAATTCTAGAAACTCAGTCAGAATCTGTAACTGTTCTTTCACATTCCCGACAGGCGAACATTCAAGGTGAGTGAGTAAAACAAAAAAATAGCCGACCATCCCAGCGGAAGTCAAGCACCCGATGCGTGGTGGAGATTATCGGGCTCAGTTTTGGCTGTTGTTCATTGTCCTCCGAACAGACGTAGCGGGAGTCGGCGGTCTGAGGGCGGCTAGACCGGGAGCTCGTCCTTCCGCAGAGCCGACTCGACGGCCTGCGTGTGGAGAGTGGAGGAGGTAGTCTGTCCAGGCGCCAGGATAGGGTCACCGGAGGCCTGGCCCTCCCCAGACTCGCTGCCTGTGAAAGACCCGGAGGTGGGTGGGGTCGTGCTCAGCACGGAGTACATGTGTATCTCGTCACTGGAGCTGCGTGAGTATCTCCCAGAGTCGCCGGTTTCGTGGCTCCCATCGCTGTTCGCCGAGTGCTCTGTGTCGGCTGTAAGCCGGTACCCCACCTGGAAGGAGGGCTGACCCGGCGACACCGGGGAGTCTTCCTCGCTGACCAACACTGCCGTTCCTGCCTGGTACAGACACACTGTTCTCACGGCTCTCCTCTTGGGCTGCAAATACAAAAATAAAATCAAGAGATAAAGCGGTTTTGTTCTCAACTAGCCAAACACAGTCTGCAATGTGAGAAGTTTCGGAATGTAAACGTGCACTGCCAACGTACACGTTTGAAATTCATATACATAGAATGTGCAGGAGAAATGCTTTGTCTGATCAGCTAATGTTAATAATTTCTAAAAGCATGATGCGTTCTACTAATCACAGTCAATGTTAGTGGATTTATTAATCCATGCCAGTAGATGGCAGTGCTCCATAAATCTATCAGCCATTGCCTTGTCCACCATAATCCGAAATTTCAAATGCATGTGTGGCATTCCCAATGAGAAGACAAATGCCTCATTAAATCAAATGTCCCTGTAAATTTGTTGGACTGACTTTAATCCAATTTTTATGCTAAAGTAAACAGAAGTGTGGTGGCAGAAAAAGAATGCAAATATTTCAGTGTTACAAACTAAACTGAAAGTTCTGTGGCAGACGAAGGTTTGCTAATAAAACTTCAGACATACAGTGAGTGACATGTTAAGAGATACACACTGGGGCATAAGCAAAAGATCCAGTGCATTTAGTGTGCGTGTAAAAAAGTCACCAACGTTTGTTCTTTGTGTGCAAGGGTTTCGCAGAAGTCTATGCTTTCAGACCTTATGTAAAATGGAAATGGAACGTGTTGCAATTTCTGGATTTTTAAATGGACTCACTCTCTACATGTACAAAAACAAATAGGGCTGTCACTGTGCAACACTGAGTTCACGTACCTCGTTGGATTTATTCTTCTGACAATCTTTAAAAAACAGCCACTTCTTATGTTTGGTGTCCCCTTTCACTGGCCCGTAGCCATTTATGATCAGTTCGGATCCACCCTGGGGAAAAAAATGAACTGTGATTTCTTCTTTCTGTACCTGCCAACGGTTGTAGAAATAAAGGCATACGAGCGCACCAAGAGGAAACAAATCACCGTCCTCACTCATGGCCTTTCTCTTCTTACCACTCAAGTGCATCCTGGTATTGCTATACTAAGCCTTGGTAGGAATGGCGGAACCACACAGCGATCCACGGTGAAGAGCTCCACACCCAGTATATGTTCGCCCCTGGTTCCAGCTGGGCACTGCTTGGAGCACCAAGAGCCATGAACATGAGGTCTAGCATTCAAAGAGACACTTCAGGTCTAAACCGGGCCTTCACACTGGACAAAACTGAGCCATTCTGGCAACAGAATCTCATCTATAGTGCTTCAGTTCTCTCATATGCTAAAATCTGGAGCACTTAAGAGACAAGCTCACCATCAGCATATTGCACAATGTGAAATCTGGAGCCTTAGCAAGCATACAGTTGCATGCATACAATCATCAATGTTTTGCTGCGATGAAAGAGGATCACACACAGCTCTTACCGTAGAGGACATACTAAAACTGCACCTCTCAAATCAAACATGCCCCTCCACCTGTCATCACTTGGGACAGTCTGAGAGCACCCATGGTGATCTAGTGGCAGCTACACACTCTATAAATTCGACACTGCCGAACAGAGGCTAACGCTCTAAGCTCAGTGCGACAAGCAAGCACATTTAATGCCACCCCACTGGCCTGCACCCACCACTACTGAATAAAAAACAACAATATGCATTAACCATGTGCGGCATCAAGCGCAGACCTAATCTTGTCACTTTCATCCTCACGTTACCTTTGCGTCAATGAAGTTGTTTCCAACCATCATCGGCATCAAGGATTCGCCGTTTTCCTCCACTTGACTCAGAGTCTTTTCCAGTTGGCTCTGATGGGCCAGTACAATTCTAGCACGGGGAAGTGGCTCATTCCGTTGCTGGGCCAGTTTAACAGCAGAAGTTTTCCTGTAAAAGAAGTGGGGAAATTGCAGCCTTCAATAAATTCATCAATGGCATAAGATGAAAGCAATCAATTAAAACCGCCAACAACTGAAATTCTTTTGTAACCATTTCCATGAACATGACTGTCTCCCTGCCAGCATTAAGTCTAGTTATCTGGCTGAGAGCTGCTGCGGTGCTTTATGTTAGATAGTGTAGATCAAGGGGATACCTGCCTCCTCATCCTTCTTGATCTCTCTTCAGCATTCGACACTGTTAAACATGAGAAATTATTTGATCTGTTGAACACAAGAATGGGTCTTTCCGGGACTGTTCTCAAGTCGTTCACCTCCTTTCTACACAACAGGTCACAGAAATTCAAGAGTAACAACCTGATGTCCTCTCCAATACCTGTTTCGTTAGGTGTCCCCCAAGGATCCTCCCTTTCACCAACTTTGTTCAACTTAGTTATGGAACCTCTCACCACCTTGCTTCAAGCATCCAATGTACTTTTTCACATGTACGCAGATGACACTCAACTATATCTCAAATTACAATCCCCCAATGACATCTTACTCCTGAACTCAACGATCAGAAGCACCCAATCCTGGCTTGCTGATAATCATCTCAAACTCAATGCTCTGAAAACAGAATTCCTGCTGATCTCACCTCCAGCGAAGATCTCTACCACTCAAACCTGGCTTAAACAGCTAACTGCACTCAATGTCCAACCCACCATAGTGGATTCAGCGAACTCCCTAGGCATAACTCTCGACTCCAATCTCAACATGCAGCATCATATCAGCAAGGCTACTAAGGGAGCGAACTTCCAAATCAATACCCTAAGGAAACTTAAACCCTTCCTACCAGCCAAAGAGTTCCAAACTGCAGTACAAGCACTAGTCATCCCGCGAATTGAATACGGCAGCACCGCCCTCTGCGGTCTCCCGTTAACCACTACTGCACCCCTAAGAGCCTCTCTAAACGCTGCAGCGAGACTCATCACTGGATCAAAAAAGCACTCGCATATCTCCCCTGACCTGAAATCACTAGGCTGGCTGCCTTTTGAAGCCAGAATACATCTGAAAATCGCCTGCATGACACACAAGGCTCTACACCTGAGCTCTCCCGGATACCTCACTCAGAAGCTGTCAATCTCTGGCGGCTCTAGAAACACCAGAGGCACAAACAATCTTCTGCTAAAACCTCGAAGATTCCAGAAGGAAAAAACTTATAAACGCTCTTTCTCAGGAATGGCACCCAGGATCTGGAAATCACTCCCTCCTGAAACAAGGCTCATCTCCTCCATTACACTTTTTAAGAAAGAAGTGAAAGCTATTTTTATGGCCAAATACACTTGACCTATTAGCATGGATCTAGAAAGACTCTACACCGATCTGTATTATTATGTTCGAACTCTATGACTATGTATTTCACCTGTCTTATTGACGCTACTGACTATCTATGCACACATTTAACTGTAATATTTATATTATTGATTTGCTGTACTAATTTGCTCTCTCACGTACCTACCCTTCCCACTTATTATGTTTAAATTCACTCTCTTGTTGGTATTCCCGGCTTTGTAAAGCGCTCTGATATCTGCAAAGATCTTGTTCGCGCTATATAAAACTTTCAAAATAAAAATAAAATAAATAGTGGTTCAGACCTGCCTGTTTCTAGCTTCAGTTCTGCCCACTCGAGGACTTCTGTCCTCAGCCTCGCCAAGAGGCTGACCACGTCTGTGGTCTGTAGTGCCCGATAGTATGGAACAGCCTCTTATACCGCTGTTAGAATCCTATTCTCTCTGCCAAACCACATTAGTGAATGTAGCAGTGCTCCACTGTATTGCTTGGCAGAAGGGCCATGGCCCTTTATTAGGACACAAAACGTGTTTCCAAGAGTGGGTGGTTGTGTTTAACTCCTTTCTTTGATGTGACTTGCATGTACATAGTAAGACCTGATTACCAAAGCTTTTTCTGTGAGTATTTGTGTCTTACTCCAGGCTTAGGTATGACTTACTCATGTATTTCTAGGAATAGATTTGTAAGAATGTCTTACTCGTATAAATATATAGTGTGTTATCCTCTTTTAAAGCACTACTGGTGGGATCACTCATTATACAACCTATATTTAGTGTACTAGGGTTTCTGGTACAGGAACATAATTACAACCCTCATGATTCAAAAACACAAGACCCCCAGTTGATCAGGAGTACCTGGCTTTGCTCCGGTAGATGAGAATAAGGATGCAGATGATGATGCAGGTCAATGCTATGCAGACTCCCACAATGATCCCCGTCATAGACTTCTGGTCCAAGGAGTAGTAGCCAGAGTACACTGCAATATTAGATGAAACACACCTTAGATTGCCACACACCTTGGCTTTTACACAACAGTAATCAAGGTACACATCAAAAAGGCTTCAATCTGACAAAAGAAATGGCAGAAACTTAACTCACAGTCTCTGTTTTTATAATACTGACATACCGATTAAATTGATAAACAAAATAATGTATTAGTACCCCTGGCTACGAAGAACATTTCATGCAAAGCGGGCATTTTCATTTTGAAGCACAAAAGAGACATATTCCCAGCACTGGATGGGAAATTATTGGGTAACAGTGAATAAATAGGAGGGCTACTGTTGGCACTGGAAGAAGAGGCACAACCAAGAGCATTCAACCACTTACACTTACTCTGCACAATGGCAAAAGACTGGCAGCAAGAAGAACCTCATAGTATTAATGATACAAAATGGAAATTGAACTTGAAAAAAATGCTATTACGAATCATCATGGATATGTTCTATGGGAATAATGCATTAATTACTATTTTTATTTGAAATGGGAAGTAATGGTTAAATATCATCCCCAGAGATAGGCAATAGTTGGATGTCTCTTGCAGGAGCCAATGGATGGGTGTTCCTAGAGTGGGACACTGGCTGGATGTCCCCAAAATAGGGCAATGGTTTTATATCCCGAGAGGTAGCCCATGGCTACATGTTTCCAGTGGTGGCCAATGACTATACACTCCCATAAGATGGCAATATCTTGATGTCCCCATGAGGGTTTGAGAGGGGCATGCAATGGCTAGATATCTTGGGGAGTTAACCCCTTCGATGCTTGTGACTGAACCATTCCGTCATCAGTCACGGCTGAGCTGTGCTGATGACGGAATGGTTCCGTCACAACCACACCCTGTTCTGAAATGTCCAGCACAGGGGCATAAATTCAAGTAGCAGCCAAGGTGTTAAGGGGGAAGTGGAGCGGGAAGGTGGGCAATGCAGCATGACATTGGAGTAATGTCTCATCAGGTGCTTAAACATCCATGTCATCACTAAGCTTCCTGTGCTTGTAAAATGCAGCAAGTCTCTGTGCACTCACCTTCATTGTTAGCAGAATCCAACTGCTTTGACTTTTGGCTTATGTCTGACTTCTCCTTGGTCAGGACGGGCAGTTCCACTGCATTCGAAAAGGGACCTTCTCCGACCTCATTGGAGGCTGAAATTTTGACAACATAGACGTTTCCAGGCACCAAGTTTTCCAGTAAAGCCATGGATATTGCTCCTGAAAAAAGAAACATTGATGCATGAATAGCAACCGCACAACAGGCTAGGTATCATACTCTTATAACTGTACACGTACATTAAGGTAAAACTTCCTTTCTCATGAGCCTGCTGAACATTCCCGGCTCTACCAAGTGCCTAAAAACAATTCTTCTTAAGTGGTGATATACACGTTGCTTACAGCTATAGGGCGCAGATACAGATAAAGGGCAAAAAAGCAGTATAGGTAAGAGTTCCAGACTAGAAATTTGGACAAAGCCAATTATATGAACCCAGTCCTAAGATACACTCAGAGCCCTAGGTTGAAATGCAGACAGAATTTAGTATTTGGACATGACTTTAGGATTTTGACTAGAGTTTTGAGACAAGCGTCCCAGAGGTATGACGTAGCACTCGAGTCCCACTAGTGTGATAGAGCACCAAGAACGATGAAATGTAGGTGACAGAACCAAAGTAGTTATGGAACCCCTGACTTCTGAACATTCAAACGTACTTGGAGGGTAATGTGGAGACAGAAAGCCATTGGTGTGAGAGTACTCCAAGGAAAGCACATATTTCCTGATTGCATTGGATGCATGCTTAGCAAGACTCCCAGTTAGTTTTACTTTGACTGATGCAATCTTGCCTGATCAAGGGACCACTACCCTACCCGCTCTCTCCATTGAAGCCTGGGCGCTTTTTTAATTTTTTCTTTTTCAAATTTTAGACATTTAGAAATCTGAGAAGATTAAAGGTTCAGTTTAAACATTTTCAAAAACTCATCCTTCAGAAAACATTAGCCCATTTATTTGCCACCTTGGCGAAAGTGGAACACTATACTACCAATGGATAACTGTGGGTCTGAAGTAACAGCTTACTCTGTGATCTGTCAGTGTCTAATCTCAAAACTAGTACCCTAATGAACTTATGGGATACAACGGGACTATTCACGATGTGATTTTGTTCCCATCAGTTACGCACACTGAGCCGCCCCTTTATCAACATTTGAGCCACTTCACAGAGTGGTCAGTCCACGTTGTAGACATTAGTTCTTTATATAAAGTCTACTGTCTAATCAGTTAGGTACATGGACTCTACGGGCAGTTCATAGATGTAGGGTGGTAACTAGAAGCAAAAGACGTGAGTGATAGAATGCTCAATTAAAATTGGATAGTGGGTGCAGACCACTTCCAACTATTAAAAACAGGGAGTGCAAAGTATCAGTAGTTTATAACAAATATCTACTGGATGAATAATAAGGTCGACATGTTTCTGCAGTTTTTAGATCCTACCGGTAGGATTTAAATACTGCAGAAACATGTTGACCTTATTATCCATGCAGTAGATATTTGTTATAAACTACTGATACTTTGCACTCCCTGTTTTTAATAGTTGGAAGTGGTCTGCCTCTTAATAAAATTGTTCTGTACTCACTATCCAATTTTAATAGAGCACCTTCTATCACTCACGTCTTTTGTTTAGCACTGCTTCTAGTTACCACCCTACATCTATGAACTGCCCGTAGAGTCCATGTATCTAACTGATTAGACAGTAGACATTATATAAATAACTAATGTCTACAACGTGGACTGACCACTCTGTGAAGAGGCCCAAATGATGATAAAGGGGCGGCTCAGTGTGCGTAACTGATGTTGCATCCCATAAGTTCATTAGGGTACTAGTTTTGAGATTAGACACTGACAGATCACAGAGTAAGCTGTTACTTCAGACCACCAGTTATCCATTGGTAGCATAGTGTCTTGTTTAGGGGGCTATAACTGTGTACTGGTCTTTAAATATTCCCCTGGACCCTACTCCCTCCCTTTGTGTTAATGAAAGTGGAACACTAACTACAGCTAGCTGATAAATGTCCAACTTTTTTCGTTAGATAAAGTTGTGGGCTGCAGGAAGTAATTGCCTCTGAATATGGGCTCTAACCAAATTAGTGTTATGCTCATCTTCAACCTCAGCCTTATCGCGTTTTACTTTCCTGACAGCTTGGGATTTGGCTGCTGGTCCTTTGCTTTCCAATGAGTGAACTAATTTTTATTACTGAAGGTTTATCTACTAATTTGAAACTTTTAATTGTTTATTTACCCTTTGAACAAGAAATCAAACTTAGATCTGAAAAAACTAGATAGATTTTTACCTACATATGGAGGGAGCCTTTTCCAGCTAATTTGTAAGAATGAGCAATACTCTGTTGTGCATCAGATACTATTACAGACACTGTAAGTGTTTATGTCCAGGGACAGTCATTCAACTGGATTTGATCTTTTCTCTCAGACTATCTTGTGGTTCAACTTGACACCAACACATCAGCACCACTGACTACGGGATTCTTGCTTTTTTCTCTTATTAACCTGCATCTTCTGCCAGTGGCCATTTGCTGCACAGACTAGGCTTTTCATTTTACGTATAAGCCTATGGGAACCAGATTCTGTTTAACACTCAGAACCAGGAGGAAATGTAGTTCCAGTCACTTGTGCAGTGCTTGATAAGGTGCACTGGTGGATAAGTACCAACTAACTTAAGCTTAACTCCTCAAAACCCAAGCTCTTAGTGACAGAAAATAATCCTTAAGTCTATAACTTCAGTCTATTGGTGTTTGTCCCACTCTAGTTTGTCTAGTTAGAAGGATGGCAGACCAGTTGGACGTCACTTTACTATCAGCTACACAATTCTCAGACCATTCTGCTCTTAGTGCATTTTTAAGCTAAAATCAAAACACAATTGTCAATATATTCAAGGCTCTACAACCATTATTATCCAGTTTGAAATATCTTACCACATCTCTACCAAAATCAGAAACTTGCATGGAGTAACCTTAAAAAAGATGTTGTAAGTCCGCCTAATGTGTCAGGTTTACCGTTCTACTTCTCTCTAGCTAACACAATTCACTAAATATCTGCATTCGCACAGTTTGTCGTCTTCGTCTAACCTTCTCATCAGGGTTCCTAAAGTGAGGAGCTCTGAGTGGGGTGGTAGATCCTACATGCAGCAAGTTGCAAGGTTGTGGAAACCTCTCCTTTTAACACTCAGGAAAAAATCAGACCTATCATACTTTCCCCAGAAACTGCCAAGACCTGGTTGCCTGAAACCTAATTACAGCTTTTTCTTTGCAGCATACTTTTTGTACCCAATAGCGCCAAGAGATCTTGCACTGAAGATGTACACTGTGTTTAGAAATAGCCATACAGACAGATACATCTTAGGGATGTATGATGTTACAACGCATACTTTTACCACGCATACCTTTACAACGCGGTTTTTACAACGCATACCATTACAACGCATAGCGCTTTGGGGTGCTGGATAGTGAATAGTTTAATTTACTACTCCAACTCCAGTCCCCTTGGACACTAGGGAAGGTGTTGGGTAGTAAATTAAACTTATTCCCTATCCTAAAGCGCCCCCCAGCGCAATGCGTTGTAATGGTTTGCGTTGTAATTACTGCGTTGTAATGGTAGTGCGTGGTAAAAGATTCGTTGTAAAGGTTGTGTACCACATCTTAGTAACACCCCAACACTAACAAAACTAAAGCCTTAGATTCCTGATTTAGTTGGTTTAAAATTGCATATCCTTAAGGTTCGATATTGTCCTCAGGTAGTTACCAAGACATGAGACAACAATAGAGCTATAGGATATTAAAAGCCACCTGCAATACTAAGAGATCTAAGGTACTAAGAGATCTCTAGCATAGCTCTAAAATTGGGGATAATGACAGAGCCCTCTAAAAGTGACAGACTCCTGGGAGAGTCACTGTTCTTTGAACAATCTTTAGATAAAGATGGGGTGCTGTAAGAGACTCACTGCTGTGTGAGAATGGTGGGGCCTAGTTGCAAAGCCCCGGGATTTAAAAGTGACTGAGCCCTATGAAAGTAAGAACAACTGTGAGGAATCGGTGTGTATTTTAAGGTGTGATTGTGTGACCTCACAGTGTAGTACCACGAACCAACCCCTTTAGAATCCTTAGGTTTTGTTTGTTAAACCTTTGGCCCAACCCTAGGTAGTAGCTGTGGCTCTACGCAAGACTTACACAGAGGAACAACTGTCAAGCATTTAAACAGCACCAATACAATTGAGGAAAAAATTCAATGAGACGCAAAAGAAAACCAATTTATAAAAATATACTGGAATTGTATGTGTTTTTAGACACCACAACGAAAAAGATCCACCAGAGGGTTCCAGAAATATAGACTTTACAAGTACAGTAAGTCAAGTTATTTCATTCAACCACTAACAAGCAGTGTCAATTTCAACAAATTTGACACTTAGAAACTTTTTTACCACAAAGTTGAGGGTAGCTGTAATGTGGTCATTATAGGCGACAAACTCAAGTAGGTCCTCATCCAGGTCCTCAGAACTAGTTCCCTCTGCATGTGAAGTAGTCTTCAGTTGGGTCCAGGCACTTTTATACTTTGCTTTCCTATGCAATTGGTACTAATGCAAGGGATGAAGGATTGAGAAGATGCTCAAAGGACTCTGTGGATGCGATGCAGTCAACTTCGACTACTCGTCAGTCCACAAAGGGGGTGAGGCAGTCCTGGTCATAGGGTTGACGTCCCTCAAAGTCCTCTCAGTGCCAGTCCCTACTGGAGTACTTGTCGTCCAATATTGCAATCCCAGGCCAATCCTTCCTGGGTCGATAACTCATCCTCTGGGGGTCCCAGCTTCACTCCCAACAACACTCACAGACTCAGCAAACTGGTGCAACTTTATGCATCAAATTTTGGTGCCTGGTGCTTCACGGAGATTGCTGGCGGCTGGTTGAAGACTTTGGGCTACCAACTTCCCCCAGCAGGCTTCTAAGCTGACTGACCTTTGGAGCTTCTTGGCATTGGCTGGGCTCTGGAGAGGACTTCTCAAGCAGGACACAGCACGCACAGTCCCTCCACCAGGTTCAACAGGTACAGTGCACTCCGGTGCAGCATCTCTTTGCTGGTTCCACAGTAGTGCAGTCCTTTCTCAGTCCTTCGTCCAGTCCAGTCGAGATCTGAGTTCGAGGTGCAAGGGGTGCCCTGCTAATGCTGAGAAAATGCCCTTGGTAGCCAATGGGCTACCAGGTTCCATCTCACCTGATGAACACTTCCTACATAGTGCTGCATATGGACATCCCAGGATGCACCTTTCTATCCACTTGCAATAAAGCAAGACCCCTCTTCCAGCATGTGGAGCTCCATGGCCTAAACCTGAGGTGTGGCTACATGCCCCTGGAAAACCGGTTTGACAATTGTTTTTCCCTCTCCTGTCCCAAGTGCCAGCCTATCTGCCTAAGCAATGGAGCAGCCCCTCTGCCATGTTACCCATTTGCCCTTCAAAGGCAGTTTATCCTTTAAAGCTCGTCTTTTGGGCCAACACCTCTGTGGCTTCCTACAGGAGGGAGGTGACATCTCCTTCCAGAGAACACCCTTGGATGGACACAGAGTAATGAAGGCAAGAAAGTGACAACTTTGCTAAAGTTGTATACTATAACTTAATTTCGACCTGAGAATCAAGGCTTTATGTAACGAGTTGTTGGATACCTTGGATGATCCACTTAGGTCACACCATTCCAGAGTTAGCACAGCTGAGGGGTCAGCGTGAAACTTTGCACTAGCCAACTGGGCAAACAAGCTTTTCCACAATAAAAACAATAGTTTCATGTTTTCACTCACAAAACATGCAAAGTTTCATATTCTGCCTGTGGAATATGTTGTACCCGGCAATGGGACTCGATAACCCTGCCATAGGGATGGCTTATGCATATACCAGGGGGAAGTCTGACTTTGCCATTTCTTTAAATGGCAAAGTCAGGCTAGCAGTTAAACTGCTCTTCCAGCCTGCAAATAGTAGGCTTGGAGTCCTGTTTTACTTGTGCCCCACCCTGGGTGGCACAACCAGTGCTGCAATCGCTAGCCGGACTCTCTAACTTAATTGCCCCGGGCACCCTCTAATACAGATTTACAGGTAAGCTAGCTTAGCTAATTGGGTATAAGCCAATTCAACATATCAGTTTAAGGTCAGGGCACAGGCACGAGGTCTGGTTAGCAGGCCTCAATGCACTCTCAGAGTCTAAAATCAGTAACATTAGTCCAATACTTGAGGGTAGATGAAAAGCGGACTTTCCTTACAGAGCCCTAGATTAAGCACCAGTACCTAGAGCCAAGCGCATGAGTCATTTGAAAGCAACAGAAGCCTGGGAGTCGAGTAATGCAGAAAGAAGCCCTGGAACAGAGGAAGGCCGAGTTACAGGGCCTCTGGGTAGTGAAAGGTACTTAGGGGGTGGGGTATCCTCGGTTGTTTAGCCTGTAAACTTAAGAGAAGTTAGGTTGAGAGGCCTTCCCTACCCCAAGAGCTAGTTAAACAGCAATAGGCCATGGCAGGGTGTAATGCCTTGCGCGGCACATAGACATTAGCCCAAGGCCCCAAGTAACAGTAGAATAAAGCGGACATGTGCAGAAAGGCAGCCATGCGTTCCTATGAAACGTTCCTGTGAAACGTGCCTGTTAAATTCAAACAAAGGAATGCGTTTCAGGCAAACACAGTTTTAAAACTCCTGAAGCGCATCGGTTTCTTCATCAGGATACTGCATTCTTGGAGCAGAGCACGAGTTATCCGTCCCTCCTGAGAAGTAATATTTACACCGCCACCAGACAAAGGTCAGGCTCCAATATGGCAGGCCCTTTCTCAATGCCGCCTTTGAAACCCAGTGCCCTCTCACACAGCTCTGGAATCTGCGCTGATTTACAGCGTCAAGATGTGTGAAGTAAGAAACTCTTCTTGGGAGGCGGGGGCGCGCGGAGATGGCTCCTGCTGCAAACAAGCCCTGCTTGCGCAAACAGCCCCTCGTTTATCAGCCCTGGACGAACAAGAACTCTCTGTTCAGTTGCGCGCGGAGACGCCGCATCCGGGGCTCGCGTGGAGGGTCCGGCCGAGGGCACGCTCCGGGTGACGCACGTGCGCCGTGCGCGCGGTATCACTCGGCCGGGCCCTTCGGAGCGGAAGATGCAAGGCTCGAGAGCTCCAGGGTGTGTTATTTGGGTCTGCATCAACCACGCATACCGACAGTGTCCCCAGACCTTTGCCAGGGAGGGGTGTGCAAGCACACGCACTGCTGGACTCCAGTTAGGTAACCAGTTACTCCATTTCAGGCGCTCGACTCCCCATGGCAGAGAAGACGAGCAGCCAAGGCTTACGCTAAGAGGCGGACATGGGTTAGTAGCTAGCACAGGGCGGGCGTGAAGTAGGAAATAGACTGCAGAAACAATGCCTTACTGGCCCTTAATTACAGAGAAGTAAAAATAGTGGTACAAATTATATGGATATAAAAAGGTATCAGTTCCTTTTGGGGCCGAGGTATGGCCCCAAACACGCCTATACAGTTTATGTTATTTTACTAGCATTAATAGATCAGATTTCTGTGGTCTGTGTTATGAGTCGTTTTGACTTAAGACCTCGGGGAGTCCGTGATTATGGGTTTTCCCTTGGAAGCGCATTTGCAGAGGGGTAGTTTCGGTGCAACAAACCAACCCGTTTGCCTCTGGTATGGATCACTCACTAAGAGCACAACATAAGGCCTTTTCCTTAAAAGCCCAGGTAAGTTTAATGCCATGTATCGCAGGGACTGACCCGGACTGTCCCTCAAAGATAGATGTGAATCCTTATCCCAGTCCGGTGCAGTCGTGCAATTGTGAGAATATTACAATGTGCACACAGACCCACCTACCAGTGCGCGAGAGAACTGGCAGAGCTTTACTGATTATTTGATCACTGCTGTCTGCAAGCATGAGTTCAACTGTTAAAAGCATATGCTATGGTGGAAGCCAAGCCCCTGTACACACTCTTACAACTGCGTCATTTATCATTCACACTACCTCCAAGTCTCTTCAGAAAGACACATTAGTTTGTCTTCAATGAATTTATACAAATAGTAAATGGTTGATGTAGTGTGCTTTACGTTGGTATACTCAGTGACGTCACTAGAGCAGCCCATCATTGGGGAGAATGTTCTGGGGGGAGGATGTTTACCGGAGTCGTCTACTCTGACTTCACTTTCCATTTCAGCCTGTGTACCAACACCTATGAGAGCATTTATGTGGATGTGAACGTAATTACTGTGTTTAACTGAACAGTTCCTTCAGCACTCCAAGGACACATCTATCATAGACACGCATAAGCCCCAATACTGGACACTTCTGTCTGGCTCTGACCATAAACCCCCAAGTTTGTATTTCTGTGCTATTTCTGTGCGTGAGCACTAGTGGCATTGGGGCGCCAGTGTAAATTTATGTGCCTGAACGGAGACACAATGTGGGTACTTCTGTTGTCTGCAGGTAGGCTGCAAAATTACTTATGTAGGGTCAAAAAAACAAAAAACAAATAATGTTGTTTAGAGTGTCATTATTTCAGAACAAGCCCCTTCTCTGAAAAGCACTGCATACAACTGAATGTACACGTTCTACAAAGCCTGCAAACTATACAACGGAGACCAAAGCCATCCAGAGAGCAGAAGCCCAGGCAGATCCTTCATAGTACGACTGTTAAAAAGCTTGTCGTCTGACCCCTTCGTGTGGTGTTCTCCCTTGACAAGTAGCTTCTTAGAAGACCTGGTATGTGTCTCAACATCAGCTATACTCATGCTCCTTGCCAAGTTCTTGATTTGAGGATCAAAACCATAGAATCAATGGCTGTATGATGATCTTTGTGCTCAGAGTCGAAACCAGAGGAAATGAAATGAAATGAATTTGTACTTGTAAAGCGCACTGCTGCCCCAGCAAAGGTGGTGGTCTGTCCAAGAAAATTTTGTGTGACGTTTAAGACAGTTCTGAAAGGGCTTCCGTTCCATCACCCTTTGGACATCCTCCACTGCAAAGTTGTCAAAGAGGAGAGGCATGAGGCTTAAAGAGAGCAGAGACCTAGCTGGTTCCTGAGCCGAAGGCGGATCGGTCTCCGGGAGATGTTTCAGAATAAAGTTTATGAATGATGTCTTTTTCAAGTATGAAAGACAAATAGACCGGGTGTGACTGCACAGAAGCGTAGAGAGTCTAACTTGAAGCCCTAGTCATACACAACCAAGCCTGATGACGATCAAAAAAACGTTGGTGTCCAGGCGCTTTGCCAACTAAGGGGGGAGTCAATGTATACCACGTGACTTGAAAAACAACTTACAAATGTCTAGTCCCAACACCAGATGACAGGAGTATGCAGAATGTGTACCTACAGTAACACATGCTACATACATATATTTCTATTTGAAAGCATTCGAGTTTCAGTTTAAATCCATGCTTTAGTAGTAGCTGATATGTCAGGTAAAGGAAGAGATGTATTTTTGTAGTAAATGGCTTCTTCAGCAATTGAAGTAGATCTTGATCCTCACTATGACACTGCGCTTAGTGTGACATCTACCGGAATACAGCAGCTGAGCAGTGCAGCTGAAGCATCACGCAGACTCTTACTTGTATGCCACTACACGTATTTTGTAAAAAATATGATTAGAACAGTGAAATGTTGGGAGTTCCATTCAAGACGGGGTGGCTCTGGGCCATTAATGACCTTTATAGATCTTCTGCTCCAAAACCTGTTTTCTGTTTCTCCCTTTTAAATTTACAACTTTCTTACCCTTAGTGAGTGGAATGTTCTAAAAGCATTATAGCCTCTATACCTTGAGCTGTACTGGCCCTCGCCCTATAGAACCTCGCCTACGGCTCATGCATATAAGTGAGGTTCAGCTAGTATAGTCGTCGGCAGCGGGCTAATGCTGTATTAAGTAGGCTGGATTGCAGTGCTTAATGTGTACCAATGGTTGTAGGCGGTGGGCACCAATCATTTTTGAGGACTGGGGCATGTATTTAATCCTCAAACTTTGGCTCATAGCAGTAAAGAGGAATAAAATGAAGAAAAAAGGAGAAAAAGAAGTATGAGAAAACTATGGCTAGGAGAGAGAGCAGGCATGAAAAGAAACCTGCAAGGTTAAACAAAAGAAACAGGAAATGTGGGGTGCTGAAAAAAAGGGCACGAGGAGGAATTAAGACTAGGCTGGATTGTAATTTGGCCAACCCACATTTAAAAGGGGCAACAGAAGGCTCCTAAGAAAAACTCTGTGCCCCTGCACTTATTTTTAATTTTTCAATTAAGCATTAAATAGGTGCCTATTATTTGTTGAATTGTGATCTTTATTCAGAGAGGAAAGGAAAAGCTTTATTTCCTAAACTGCTACTTGAAAGGGACGCAATTAGATATTTTTTATAACTTCATACAGACACTTGTCCATGTATTATATACTCTGGAAGAAAGGTACGCGATGGACCATATATGTGCTCTTTAAAATGTACAAACTGTCAAATATACACCCTGCACCTAGCTTGAAGGGCAGTGCTATGGCGTGTTGAGCTCCTACTAATTACAAATACCCGACCCCCTCAATTAAAGTGTCAAGAGGAGGTTCCCTGTAATGAAAACCCTCTACAAAGGCATGTACCACCTCTGCTTAAAATATGCAAGTTCTACAGTCCTTCTGAGCAGTTTGCAACAAGATACCTCCCAATATATTCCCAACAGCTGGATCACGTGTCTTTTTGACATAACCTTTGGCATGGTAGAGCCCTAGCCATAAACCTGTCAGGCTGCTAGAATTTTTCCATGACCTTTGCCCAATGAAATACAGGCCAAACTACAGGAATAGCGATTGCGATGCTTATTGGCTTTCAATAAATCGAGATTGATAGCTTTCCATCTGTCGCCTGCTGGGCCATCCTGCTTTGGAACCCATAAAAAGAGAGGGTTCGTGGCATGCAGAACGGTCCAGTTTACCATCTCTTCCTCCGTGAAACGTGCCACTGCGGGGGCAGCGTCAACGGGTCTGCATATTTCTGGGCTCGTCACCCTCGCTGTGATATGCATCTTGCTCTATGGCTAATTGGCTCGTGCTGCTGTCTGACACAGAGCGAAATTAAAGAAATCCAAGAAGTTATTTCTAGAAATGTACAGCTTAGAACGAATGTAGAGTAAATGAAATAGATTTGCTGCCACCACACACACTGAAATGCCAGGTTATTTTTTCTGAAAAGACTAGGGCTCGGAGACCTATACATTTTTTGCTCCAAAGTAAATTGGTGACCAGGTGATAGGAGAGTCGGGGTGATGAGACACCATAATATTTTGTGTCTTTCATTTGTATCGCTTTCTTTTTTCATATCGTGCTCTGTGTATCGGGTTAAGTGCTGGCGGATCTAATTTTTTGCAGAGTTGCAGACTTGTGCATATGGTATGGGTCCATTCAATGGAATTTAATAATATATTTGTGCACATTAAAGAAAGAGCATTATTAAAACCCTTTAACTTGCCTACTCTTAAATGCAGAAGCCAAAGGTAATGTGATTTTCTGGAAGACTGGTAAACTGAATACCTATTCTAATCAGTTGAATGGTTGGTATTTTGCATTTAAAAAAATCCCACTTTCAAGCGGATAGCAGTAAATTTGCTGGATGATTGCCTCTAATACTCCCACGACTCATAATGCTTTACTTTAGCTTGAGCGTAATTTAACTATCAGAACTTACCATCTATATGAAGCACTTGCCACTCTCCCCCGAGCCATGCTTTCTTGGACGCATATAAAATTGTGTAGCTGGTTACAGACATTTCCAGGCCTTCTGGAGGCTTCCAAGAGACAAGTGCAGTGCCCTCCTCGATCACAGCCACCTTCACGGCCATTGGAGGGCTTCTTGGAGCTGTGGGAACATACAAGGTGAAAACTTAAGTCAAATCTGTAGAAAATTCTGCACACAAATGATTCACAGGCGTTTAAGGAGTAAAGTGCCCCTTATTACTAACATATTGTTTACATTTAATTTTATTTTTTTAGTTTACTACCAACTATACCGCGTTTATGTGGCAACGGGGGATCATATTGTTTACATTTAATTTTAATTTTTTGGTTCACTACCAACTATACCGCGTTTATGTGGCAACAGGGGATGCCTGTGCAATAACCATACAACCACGTCTTCAGGACGCCCTTGGGTCAGGGAACCTGGTCATCGACATTTAGATTAAGGAATATGCTACTTACCAGTATGCATCTGTTCTTGGCATGTAGGCCTGCTGACATTCATATCTGTGCATAGATCGCCGCCTAGTGTTGGGTCCGGATGATTGCACATTGTTGTCCTGGAAGAGTCTTTGAAGTATCACGTGATAGGTGGCTCCTCCCCTGGACTACAGTGCGCATGGGCATCCTCTCCATCCTCAGATTGTTTTTCGCCATTGTGGCAGAGATGGAGTAAGTGATGACCATGCCTGAGAATTATTCTGAGTGCTACAGCTGCGACAGGCACCGGGGAGGAGGGTGGGCGATATGAATGTCAGCAGCCCTACATGCCAAGAACAGATGCATACTGGTAAGTAGCATATTCCGTTCGAGGCATGTGGGATGCTGAATTCATATCTGTGCATAGAATAAATAGCAGTTACTTCCTTATCGGCGGCTGCCCGTGCCAGCTGCAGTAGTCTGAAAGAGAGTTCTGAGAACAGCCTGTCCTACAGCAGCTTGCTGTTTGGAGTGTACATATACGCAGTAATGTTTGGTAAATGTATGTATGGTGGTCCATGTGGCTGCTCTACATATATCCTCTAGAGGAATGTTACCCAGGAAAGCCATGGATGCCCCTAGCTTGCGTGTGGAATGCGCCCTTGGGGGAACTGTTAAAGTGCGTTTAGCTTTTTGATAACAGATTTGAATGCATTTAACTATCCACCTGGCTATACCTGATTTGGAAATAGGGTTGCCTTTATGTTGTGGAGAGAAGTCAACAAACAGTTGTTTAGTTTTGCGAAAGTCCTTTGTCCTGTCGATGTAATACAGGAGAGCGCTTTTGACATCTAAGTCTGTCTGCCACTGAGTCAGGCTTTGGAAAGAAAACTGGCAGTTCAATGTTTTGATTAATGTGGAACTGCGAGATCACCTTTGGCATGAACTTGGGGTTGGTGCGCAGCACCACCCTATTAGCATGAATTTGTAGGTAGGGCTCTTGAATTGTGAGGGCTTGAAGCTCGCTGACTCTTCGCAGCGATGTGATGGCTATTAGAAAGGCCACTTTCCAAGTAAGAAACTGTATCTCACAAGAATGGAGAGGCTCAAAGGGGGGTCCCATGAGCCTGGTGAGAACGATATTTAGATTCCAGACAGGCGAAGGAGGGTGTCTGGGAGGGATCACTCTTTTAAGGCCTTCCAAAAAGGCCTTGATGGCAGGCACCCTGAAGAGTGAATGGTGCTGTCTGTTCTGAAGATAAGCGGCTATAGCAGCCAAATGTATCCTGATGGAACTATACGCTAGGTTGCGTTGATACAGATGCAGTAGGTAACATATGATGTTCTGCGTAGATGCATCTTGCGGATTAATGTCATTGTTGGAACAGTAAATGACAAACCGTTTCCATTTGGCTGCATAGCACGCCCTGGTCGTAGGCCGCCTTGCCTCTCTGATGATGTTCATACACTCAGGGGGCAAGTTGAGGTAGCCAAACTCTATGACCTCTGGAGCCAGATCGCTAGGCTCAATTGTTGAGGATCTGGGTGCTGAATGTCTCCATGGCTCTGAGTGAGGAGGCTGGGAGTGAGGCGTAGCCGTTGGTGAGGCACCACTGAAAGTTCCAGGAACGTGGTGTACCAAGCCTGCCGTGCCCACGTTGGAGCAACCAGGATGAGCGTAATGGAGTGCTGACGCAGTTTGCGCGCCACCAGCGGTATGAGTGGGGCTGGGGGAAAGGCGTACGCAAATCTGCCTGACCAGTTCATCCATATCGCATTGCCCTGAGACTGCGGGTGTGGGAACCTGGCGGCGAAGCTTTGGCATTTTGCGTTCTCTTCTGTGGCGAAGAGGTCGATCTCTGGATGACCCCACTGCTGGAAGTATGGCTGGAGTACCGAGGGGTGGATTTCCCACTCGTGCATCTGATGACTGTGCCTGCTGAGCAGGTCCGCCATCTGGTTGTCTACTCCCGGGAGATGCTCCGCCATGAGGAAGATGTTCCTCTGAATGTCCCACTTCCACATGCTCTGGGCTAGGTGAGATAGCTGCGGGGAGTGTGTGCCTCCCTGTTTCTGGATGTAATACATGGCAGTCATGTTGTACGTCCGGATCAACACAACCTTGTTGCATAGGTGCAACTTGAACGCTTTCAGTGCCATGAAGATTGCCATCAGCTCTAACAGGTTGATATGCATTTTCTGCTGTTGTGTTGTCCATAGTCCCTGCACCGTGTAGTGGAGGACATGCGCTCCCCAACCCTGGAGAGATGCGTCCGTCGTTAGCACTATTTGTGGGACAGGCTCTTGGAACGGTCGTCCCCTGCAAAGGTTTTGTGGATTCCACCAATGCAGAGAGTTGTAAGCACGACCGGTCACCAACACTAGGTCTTTTAGATGCCCATGAGCCTGGTTCCACTGTCGCGCTAGGCATTCTTGAAGGGGACGCATGTGCAGTCTCGCGTGCGGGACTATGAATATGCAGGATGCCATCATACCGATCAGTTGCATGAACACCTGCGCTGGGAGTGATTGTTGAGGTCTGAACCTCTGAATGAGCAGCTGCATGCTGTCGACCCTGTCAGAGTTCGGCTGCGCTGTTGCTGTCAGAGTGTTCAAGGTTGCCCCTAGGTATTGTCGCACATGGGCTGGCTGCAGGTGTGTCTTTGTGTAGTTGAGTGAGAACCCCAGACTGTGAAGGAGGTGAATTGTGCGCGACATGTGGCTGTCACACTGCTGGGCTGACTTGGCCTGAATGAGCCAGTCGTCCAGGTAGGGATAGACGTGAACATGTTGTCTGCGAAGGTGCGCAGCCACGGTCGCTAAGCACTTGGTGAACACTCTGGGGGCAGTGGTGACCCCAAAAGGCAGAACCTTGAATTGGTAATGCTGATTGTTGATGGTGAACCTGAGATATTTCTTGTGACTTGGGTGAATGGGAATGTGGAAATATGCATCATTGAGGTCCAGTGTCGCTAGGAAGTCGCCCTGACTGAGCAACGGCAGGACCTGCTGTAAGATTAACATATGAAAATGTTCTGAAAGGATGTATTGGTTGAGGGGTCTGAGGTCTAGAATGGGCCGCAGGGATCTGTTCTTTTTTGGGATTAAGAAGTACCGAGAGTACACCCCTGTACCTTGCTCTTCTGCAGGCACGAGTTCTATTGCCCCTTTTTGCAGCATGGAGAGTACTTCTTGCTGCAATAAGTGCATGTGCTCTGCGGACATAGGACGGTGCCTTGGGGGTATGTTGGGGGGTGGAGGTTAGTTCTAGACAATAGCCGTAACGGATAAGTTGTCTCACCCACCTGTCTGTGGTAATGCTTTCCCAGACTGGCAGGAACTGCTGGAGTCTTCCCCCGACAGGTGTTAGATGGTCGGGGGGCAGTGATAGGGCGTCACTGTTTGTTGGGAGCGGAGGATCTGGCGTTGTTATTCCCACGTCCTCTGCCTTTGGCGCTGTTCCCATGGTATCCACCCCTGGTATTCTTTGTGTAGGTGGATTGCGTGCTCCCTTTGGTGTAGGGGCCTGCTGTAAAGCCTGTCCTCTAGAGGCTCCCCTATTACCGGAGCGACAAAAGGAACTGCCCCGAAACTGCTGAGATTGCAGAGCCCCCATGGATTTGGCTGTCTCAGTGTCTTTCTTTATTTTCTCGAGGGTTGTGTCTACCTCGGGACCAAAAAGGAAGTCCGGGTTAACCGGCTGATTGAGCAGAGTAGTTTGAATCTCGGGCTTGAAACCAGAGATGCGGAGCCATGCGTGACGTCTCAGCATCACACTAGTGTTTATGGCCCTAGCTGCTGTGTCTGCTGCGTCCAGTGCGCACTAGATGGACGCATTCGAAATCAATTTCCCTTCTTGTATAATCATCTCTGCTCCCTCCTTGTACATATCAGGCAGGTGTTGCAACAACTGTTCTAGTGTGTCGTAGTGTGCCCTGTCGTATCTAGCCAACAGGGCCTGTGTATTGGAAATCCTCCAAATATTTGCAGCCTGCGCTGCCACTCGTTTCCCTGACGCCTCTAGAATCTTCGATTCCTTGTCCGGAGGCGGAGCGTCACCACTGGTTTGTGAATTTGCCCTCTTGCGGGCATTGGCCACTACGAGTGAGTCCAAGGGGAGCTGGCCTTTGATGTAGGTGGGGTCCACTGGAGCAGGCCTGTACTTTTTCTCAATACGTGGGTTAATAACCCTAGCTTTTGTGGGTTCCTTGAAGATGTCCGCAGCATGCTTGAGGACCCCTTTAAGCATAGGCAAAGTCTTAGTGAAACGTTCAGAGGTGGAGAAAGTGTCAAACAAGAAATCTTCATCCACTGGCTCCGCATGCATCTCCACGTCATGGTTGAGTGCTGCCCTTTCTATCAGAGCGTTAAATGCCGCCGTGTCCTCTGTTGGCGATGTTTTGACGTTATAGGACTGGGCGTCCGGTGCAGCATGTGGATCATCAGGGTCCACAGATTGATCTATAGCCTCAGACCACTGTTGTGGTTCATCCTGATCAGTGTCAGCATTATAAGCATAGGCCGCTTGACCATAGTCTTCACCCATGTCCTCCTCACTCCGTGCTGGAGAATATGCCATTTGCTGCGAATAGTCCTGAACGTGCTCGTAGAGAACTGGTGAGGTGGCCGAGTCCTTCTTCCGTTTGAGAGGAATTTTGAAACCTCCAAGGGATGTTCAGGCGCGATCTTCCACTTGTGGATGGTCAGCCTGCATGATTCCGCGTCGATAAAGAGTTTCAACTGGTTGTCGTACGAGGGTTCGTGGAAAACCACGCCTTCTGTGGCGGGCTTCGAAGGCGTCGACGACGTTTTGGAAGGTTTGGTGCCTTTATGGAGTTCGTGATGCTTAGCTCGAGCCGTTGGCGGAAGATCGAACTTAATCGGAGTCTGTCCGACGGTTTTGGAGCTTGATGTGGTAGTCGATTCGAGCTGCTTTAGCACTTGAGGAGGACGCTTGCTTGATGGCGTCGACCCGAGCTCCCGGCGGTGGAGCATCCCCAGCCTTGGGCGTCGACGAGACCTGCTGTTTCGGGTCGGCTTTGGCTTTCGGCTCGAGGTGCTTGCTGAGCAGTGGCTTCAGTCCTGAGAGTTTCGGCTCGACAGCCTTCTTCGTCTGGAGGCCTTTGGCCTTGTCGCCATGTTTGTGCGTTGACGTCGACGCCGACGGCGTCGAGGTGACGTGTTTGCTGTTTGAGCTCTGCTTCGACGCTCCAGTCTTCGAGGCGACAGGTACTTTCGGCGCCGAAGGGTCGTCGATAGCCTTTGAGGTCGACGTCGAACCGACCACTATCTTAAGTAGTTTCGGTTTCGATTTCTGCTCCGTTGGTTTTGGTTTCGATTTAGAGGAATAGACCGATTGCTCCTTAGATGTGTTATTAGCCTGGCTTGGACGCGGGGCTATAGAACGTGTAGAAAGATCTTGGCTAAGGCCTTTCGGCGATGCCTCGACCTGAGCCGAAGGGAGCGTAATGTCAGTTATAGGCCCCGCTACTGCGGTTGGGCCTGGCTCATCACTGGAGTCGTCATCGAGGGCTCCGATGGCCCCTTCGTCGTCCCCTACCTCGACGATGTCTTCTTCGTGGACGTATTCTTCAGCTTGCTCGTCCATCTCGAAGTTGGAGTCATGCTCCGACGCCGGTTCCGACCGTTCTTCGGGAACCTCTTCATCATCTTCTTCTTCTTCATCTTCGACGCCTTCTTCGTCACCGGCCTCGAAGATGTTGACTGGCTTGGGCGCCGACTGTTGCGCCGACTGCCTCGCTGCGCGCCGAAGTTTAAGCGTCTTCTTGGAGCGGAACTTCGAGCAGGCCATACAGCTGGCCTCGTCGTGCTCGGGACACACACATTTATTGCACACTGGGTGCACATCGATGTGGGGGTATTTGGAATTACAGACGAAGCATCGTTTAAACGGGCTCCGTTCCATCATCATCGTAGTCTGGGCCTTTGGTGTCGAAAGCGAGAACCAGCTTCCGACGTCCGGTTCGAAGAAGTGGAAAAGAAACAGGCACCGAACGAGACAATACCGACGCTTCGAAGGCCTTTTGGCCTTAGGAAAGAGTTAATACAAAGTTTCCGAACTAGAGTCGAGAAAGTACATCCGAAACCAATGGCGGAAAAAAACAATCTGAGGATGGAGAGGATGCCCATGCGCACTGTAGTCCAGGGGAGGAGCCACCTATCTTGTGATACTTCGAAGACTCTTCCAGGACAACAATGTGCAATCATCCAGACCCAACACTAGGCGGCGATCTATGCACAGATATGAATTCAGCAGCCCACATGCCTCGAACATTATGTTTTCAGTGTCTAGGTTAAACAACCCTGTGATTTACTGACAAGTCGAGGAGCAATAAAAGGCTGCTTAAGAAGAACGTAGAGTTATGAGCGTTCAAGAAAAGCCTTAAATGAGTAGAGAACCTTGTATTTGATTACTCGGGAATCACTACCATGAGTAATATATTTAATTTGGAATACAGAACTACTGAATGAAGTACCTTCTCTCTCTTCACTTGTGGCACTCTTAAGTGTTGCCTCATGCGATACCCGTATGCTCACTGCTGTAGATTCTAACAGTTACTCTATGAACAAGAGCTGGTGGTCCAGCTAAGGGAGGGCTAAACCTATTGCCTCTTTCTAGTTTAAAACACAGCAAGAAGAAAAACAAACACTACCATGGAAACCTGTCGGGTAGAGCGTCCCTTATGATACTCCGAATCTGTGCCTCCATTTTGGGCAATCAGTCTTTCCACTTCCCTGTGTCCTTGCCCCTCTCGCATCTTGAGAGGCTCTGTTTTCCCTCCCAAGTCTGTATTTCTTAGCCTTGCTTTGGGCTGCAAACACACCCAACTCAAAGTCTGTCCAGCAGCAGGATGTATGGGCCCATGTTG